>NC_132813.1:23820713-24450713 GCF_048594095.1 Paramormyrops kingsleyae
CCATGTCCATCCCTTTATGACCACCATGTACCCATCCTCTGATGGCTACTTCCAGCAGGATAATGCACCATGTCACAAAGCTCGAATCATTTCAAATTGGTTTCTTGAACATGACAATGAGTTCACTGTACTACAATGGCCCCCACAGTCACCAGATCTCAACCCAATAGAGCATCTTTAGGATGTGGTGGAACGGGAGCTTCGTGCCCTGGATGTGCATCCCACAAATCTCCATGAACTGCAAGATGCTATCCTATCAATATGGGCCAACATTTCTAAAGAATGCTTTCAGCACCTTGTTGAATCAATGCCACGTAGAATTAAGGCAGTTCTGAAGGCGAAAGGGGGTCAAACACCGTATTAGTATGGTGTTCCTAATAATCCTTTAGGTGAGTGTATATCAGTCAGATTCTGGTTGCTTTGGCGCAAGAAAGGGGCTCACCCCTGACTGCTGATCCCACACACTGCTGCAGAGTCCTGCACGGGTCCACTTTTGGAGACCCGCCCGCACAGTACAGCACCACACCCGCTTGTGCACCCGTGATTATTTCAAAGTTAAATCCACACCCGCCCGGGCCCGTTAACATTCCGCCCGTTACCCACCCGTACCCATGATAAATTGCACACAATTATTTTTTTCTTTGCACCTCTCAACGTGACAAGTGCTAGGCCTACATGAATTTTGAATTGAAATGAAAAAGTCAGTTTAACACAAAATCAAATCAGATAGATCTAAGCTATCCACACTGTGACGAGCGTGAAAGAGAGAACACAACGACACGCTTCAGCAAGGAGACGTGTATGTGAATGTTTGTCGAGGCGGTTATCTAATGGTGCGTTCGTTTTTCTCTCGGAACTCGGAAATTCCGAGTTGAGTGAAATCACGTCCGACAATCTCCCGATCGAGCTACCCACATCTCGGAACAAACATGGCTGCATCCATGAACACACTGCTGTGTATTGTTGCTTTATATTTTAGCAGATTTGGAGTGAGATTTTTTCCGAGAGACAAACAAACAAGAAACACAAACTAGTCAAACCACATTAAAAGATTTATAAAATATTTTAGCACATTCATAGCAATATTCTTTTTTTGAGAGGCAAACAAACTACAAACAAACCAAAGACACTAACAAGTCTGGTAAAAATCTGATATTGCATGATAGGATACTGTTTACTGTCATGATATGGTATTCTATAAATCGAACACGTGCAGTTACATTTATAACTATTAATACATTTAACAAAATAAACATTTTTAAAGATTTATAAAATAGAATTACTGTTGCGTATGTAAGCTGCCATGTTGAAATTACATCACAGGGGCAACTCGGACAACAAAATCTTGTCCGACATCAATGTCATAAAAGAGGCGTGTTTTCGATGGGAAGTGACGTGTTTCGTGACGTTTTCATCCGAGTTCCGAGAGAAATAATCAAAAGTACCATAAGGTACCTCCGACATAATGAACACACTGTGATGATGACAATTTGTACATGATAGTCTAATATATAGCTATTTTCGCTTATGTTATTTTTGCAGGCTACAATATTGTTTTGATTGACCTGCTACCCGCCCATGTGTAATGAATTACCTGCCTGCATACCCGCCCATAAAATTCCAGAACATTAAAATCCGCCCGTTTCAGCAACTATCTGCGGGTACCCGACCCGGTGCAGGACTCTGCACTGCTGTAATGCTTTCCATAATTGTACATCTGTTTTTCATGTGGCTCCTTCTGTTCTAATGCTGAAATTACCAGTTCTTGTTTTAGCTTTTCCCCACTATTTTTATTCCAACCATCTCCATTCCCATCTCCAAATGAAGTCCCTTCATCATATCAATTTTGTTTGCCATCCTGCCCAAAACGAGTGTCTTTTTTTGTTTAGCATTAGGCCACAGTCATTCAGGTTGTTCCTGTTTCCCTGTATCATTAAGTGCTCTCTGTATCCCCACAGGTGCTTGTTGTGGCTCTGATGACAAATCATATGTGGTTGGAGGCTGGACCTGGGCATGGTGGTGTATCTCTGATATTCAAAGGTATAACGCCTGAATAATGTTATCGAATGCATTCTGTCACCAGCTGCAGAGCGGGATATGCTAATATTTCATTTTGCTTGTGACTATTGGCTCCACAAATCATACAAAAATGGAGTCTTACTGGTGATACACTGGCTGTTGTTTTCTTTACAGGATTTCACTTGAAGTAATGACCGTAAAGCCCAAATGTGAAGATGTAGAGACCGCTGAAGGTGTAGCTCTTACTGTTACTGGGGTGGCACAGGTAAATCTTAATTTTTCTGAATTGAATGTTTCTGCTGGTAACATTTCACAGTGGTGGCCTGCCACACTAAAATCTTTACAGCCTAGCCTAAAAGAATATCAATCCAATCAGTCATCCATCTAATCCTCAGTGGATCTATTTGTCCGATATGCATACTGATGTGGATCCAGGGTGGGTGATATACTGCTTTTGATATATGATTGTACTTCATGACAGTCGGTGTCAGGGTGACTGGATGAGAGTCATTCAGGCAGTTTTCTTTGGTACTGGAAATACAGTGGTACCTTGACCCACAAACAGTCCTGTTCATGAACAAATCGGGTTACGAACCAGGGCCAGTATGCATAAAACTTCTCAGAGTAAAATTTCACTCTTAATTGCGTCACAATTCTAAAAGTGACATGATTTTGCTCCTACTCCCAGACTTAAGAATAAGTGGCATGTATAAACATTCTTAAGTGTTAAGACTTGGTCTTAGCTCCTAAATTATTTAAGAGAGCTGGAGAGGACTGCTAAGCCAGTTAGGAGTTGAATGATGGCAGCTGCACTACGCGCACCCAGACAGAGACCGCGCACTTTCCGTCAAAGAAAGGACGTCCTGCGGACGTACGACAATAATGAATTGATAAAAAGGTACAGGCTCAATCATGAGGACATTCTTTTTGTTACCAACCTAATTAGGAACCGGATACAATCTCCTACGTCACCTAAAAATGCACTTACAGTTGAACTGAAGGTGATAATGATGCTACGTTTTTGGCAACTGGAAACATAATAATAATAATAATAATAATAATAATAATAATAATTATTATCATCATGATCATCATCTA
The DNA here is from genome assembly GCF_048594095.1 of Paramormyrops kingsleyae. Taxonomy (NCBI): domain Eukaryota; kingdom Metazoa; phylum Chordata; class Actinopteri; order Osteoglossiformes; family Mormyridae; genus Paramormyrops; species Paramormyrops kingsleyae. The sequence continues at coordinate 23,823,831 of NC_132813.1, forward strand.
TTATAGTGAGGGTCATAAGAGCAATGCAAGTAATGACACAAACCTGTAACTTTCATGCTTGCTTTATAAACTGTGATTTCCTTTCGCGAGGTCGATAAAACATTATACCACCTTTTTTCACATTCCTTTGCTGAACGCCTTGTCCGAGGTGACGCAGCATTTACGGAGCTTGCAATAGCCTCCTAAGCTTTTTTTGTCCGTGCTTGTAACAGCTGGGCCAAACTTTCCTCGCACTACCTCCTTCCATTTAAGCACCAACTGTACCAAAAGAACCCTTTTGTTTGTCGTCCAGTTTGGTTTTCTTTTAGAATCCAATGTCTTGCTATGAGTTTTGCGTTTGACCCATAATTTATACAACATGTGCATCTATTAGTGGAAATTGATCGGTGATGTGCTAGGTAGATTTTCGTACAACCAATTAAAGGTATGATCACAGAAAGGTATGTTGCATAAAGCTGTACATTAACGGTTTAATGTCACTAATATATTCATCGTGCAGCTCCTCTATTGGTTGAACTTAGTATTTGGGGCGGGATTTTATTTGTAGTCCTCATTTCACGACACTTAAATGCTGGCTCCATCAGCGCTTAGGAATTGGGCTTAGACTTTGCTGAAAGCTACTTTTAGCAGCTTTATACAATGCTCTTAGGTCCTACTTTTTGCTAAGATTTTTTTAACTCTTAAGTCCAAGTGTACGACCATTCTTAAGACCATTCTTAGGAAGTTTTATGCATACCGGCCCAGATGTTCAGAAATTTTTTGTTCTGATTCGCAAACCATGTTTCAGGCTGCGAACACGCAAACATCCCCCAAAAGCGCCCCAAAGAACCCGCTGAAACACAAAGAAGTGTACATTATGCCCAAGAACAGTTGTGGAATGTATAAAATAACTTGTTGTAGATGTATATCTTTACTATATCTCTTCAGAGGTCGAATATTGAGAGAGAGAACGTTCTGTTATAGCGGTACCTTTCAGTGATTGATAAACATGTTTGTGATGGTTTTTAACAGTCATATATCTATACATAAAATTGCAATACTTAATAGCATAAATTAAGTCCTATTTAAGTTATTCTCCATTCATACATAGTGGCAACTGCGTATTGTTTGTTTACAGTACAAAGAATTTCATCGCCATACAACGCGTTGCATCACGAAATGTACATAATTTTAGGCATATGAAAATAATGTACAGTATAATAAAAACACATTTTCGAAATTACTGTATTGTTTTTGACTGTTACTCAGTCTTTTAATGTTAATTGTTTATTTTTTTGGGGGGATGCTTTGTGGTTCTTTTCTGTGTTTTGGCTTCTTTCGAGTGACCAGCCCGCCAACAAGCGTATGCTCAATTGTACTGTTTTAATTTAGCATTATTTGTGTATAATTAAGGTTATTTTAATTTAAGTCTATATTCTTGGTCACAAAAAAACATTTAAAAAATTGAAAAAAATTTGTATTTATTATTTGTATTTACATTATTTTAAATGGGGGGAAAAATTGATTCAGGTCACGAACTTTTCGGGTCACGAAATGAGTCGAACGAATTAAGTTCGCGAGCCGAGGTACCACTGTATTGTTGTATTTATGTGCTATCTTGGCACGTTTGATTCCTCTTTTCAGGTTGGCTCTGGCTAGGCTGTATGTTGCAACACTACCAGACCTGTATGCTGCATCACATACTTTTAGAAGGTGTCGGACCTCACTGTTCATCCAGGCCTATTGGTTGTAGATAATGCATATGTTTATGAACAATCAGCTTATCAGTACAGAACTTGATGTAATCGGGCAAAGAGCATGGGTAAGGGTTAATGTCTCGCTTCTCATGTGATGTTTGTTCTTCCAAGCTGTCCCAATCTGTGCACTTAAAACAGTCCTGTAGGTGGGGGAGGGCTTCCTCATGCCATATCATTATTATTTTGGTATTAGGTTTAATTCTATTTATGATGGGTTTGTGGATAGGTTTTAGGGTCAGTGAGATATGGTCAGACTGTCCTAAATGGGGAGGGGGGGACTCTGTATGTGCTTTTTATGTTACTATAAACATGGTCCAATGTATTTATATCTCTGGTGGGGAATTCCATCCATTCATTTTCTGAAACCGCTTATCCTGTTCAGTGTTGCAGGGGGTCCGGAGCCTATCCTACAGGCTACGTGCGCAAGGCAGGGAACAACCCAGGATGGGGTGGCAACCCATCGCAGGGTGCACACACACACCATTAAGTCACACATGCACACCTATGGGCAATTTGGTAACTTCAGTTAGCCTCGGCATGTTTTTTGACTGTGGGGCGGAAACCAGAGTACCCGGAGGAAACCCCTCGATGACACGGAGAACATGCAAATTCCCACATACATGGAACCCTGGCAGAGACTCAAACCCAGGTCCCAGAGGTGTGAGGTGACAGTGTTAACCACTGCACCACAGTGCTGCCCCTGGTGGGGAATTTTACATGTTAAAAAATTTTGCAAATCGGTTTAAGATTAGTAAGATTATTATAAGCCATAATCAGCACTCCACTGGAGAATGCATTATTTTGGTTTGAATTATGGCTTTAAGCAGGTTGTCTAGTGCTACCTTTGTGCTAATGGTGTACATATACAACTTTGATTACTGCAGCTGTAAAGTTGCTGAATATTCTAGTGAGGGGGAGCGGTGACGATTGACAGTCGGAGAATCCGTGCATCAGTTGTTTTTGAATGTAAAGACAGTGACCTCCACCTTTGCTCTTACCAGAGTCTTTTGTACTGTCTGCATTATAGGATGTGGCCTTAAAGTTTAATAGTAACACCTGGTGTTGAGGAGTTCGCCCATGTTTTTGTAAATATTAAGGCACGAGTCCTGTTCATTTGCTTTGTTGGTTAGGGACTACATGTTGGCAAGGAAAGTACTTGGGAGCGGAGGATTCTGTGGTGCTTTCGTTAGTCTAGCTTGTGCTTTGGCCCCCTATCCCTGCTTTTATTTATGTTCTTTGTGCCACCTGCGCTTCATCATGAGCAGCACAAAGATCCATTCAAACACTGACGTTCTTTTTGGGCCAGTTATCTCCAGTGGTATTATAGTTGTGGCAAACGTATTATAAAGATTTTTCTTGTGTTTCTGATGTTCAACAGTTCTTGGCGAGAGTATGATGTATGTTCTAATTGAATCTGTGTTAAAATGCTCAAATAAAATTAAGAGAAAATTTAATAAGAAGGGAAAAGTTAGCCAACTGGAAAGCCACAGTGTCTAGATGCTCTACCATGGTAGCGAAAGTAAGATAATTTTAAAAAATCCACTCGGATGAAGTCCATTCCTAATTTTCTTGTTCTCCATATTTTTTCAACCAAAAATAACTTTTAGCATTATTACACTAACAAATGTTATAAAACAATAAAATGTATGTATTTTGTATGATGAAAATCATTTTCAGTATTGTTTATATATTTTTGTGATCTGTGAGCAAGTTCCAAAAACAATCCCATTTAATTGTTCAAGGGCATCTAATGAATAACCAAAACTGCAAATGTCAAAGTGAGATTGGGTGAGGGGGAAACTGTATATAATGAACTAAAATAAGCAGTGACCCTGGAAGCTTTTACCCTTGCGAGTTAATCTGCTTTAACCCTTTAAGTTAAATCAGAGCTAGATAAGATTTTAACAACTCTAAGCTATTAGTTAAGTTCTCTCCAAACGAGCTTGATGGGCTGAATAACCTCCTCTCGTTTGTAAATTATTATGTTCTTAAGTGCCCCTCCCCCATTATAGCCACTACTGATATAAACGTTTCTTCTTGCATATCATTTTATGCCTGGAAAGTAGGGATGGGAAATATCTTTTATTTACATATATATAGGGTTGCAAAGGGGCGGAAAATTTCCGGTAAATTTCCGGAAAGTTTCCGGTAAATTTCCATGGTAAGTTAAGCTTGGGAATTTTGGAAATATTCCATATTGGAAACTTTCCATGAAAATAATGGGAATTATGGAAATTAATGGGAATTTAGGAGAACTAACTGGGAATATATTATTTCCAAGCATAAATATAAACAGAAATCATAAGAAAACCTCCATGCAAAATGTTTTCAACAGATTTATTTGTAAGTACAGTAGAATAGAACACGTTTCAATAACTTGTTTCATGGTTGAATAAAATCAGAAATGTTGAGTTCAATATTACCATCCCCTAACCCCGCTCATTCAAAAATGCCCCCTGTCCAAAAATCTCCACAAAGTCCCATTCAAAAGGTTAACTGAGTTAGCGACGTACGAAGAACGAGCCCCTGGAATGATCTTCAAAACAAAACAGCCAAATGAGGAAGCTAGCATCTTCTTTATGTTATACTAGCTATGGCTTATTTAGCATCTAACAGATGCTAGCATTTTATTTAGCATCTTATCAGATTGCTATCTACCAGATTAATACATTTTATGTGATATTCACAATTTAAACATTTAATGAATATATTTTCCCATAATATCATCAAAACTTACCTCACTTGTTAAGTCCACAGGCTCAAATGTGTGCCTTCAATACTCTTTGTCCTTCAGGCTCAAAAGTGTGGTCCATGTGTACATGTGATGGAGGCATGCACAGTGCCAGTAGGTGGTCTCAATAGCCATGCAGCAAGCATGTGCTCTGTACATGTGATTAAGGAATGGCATGGATATTCAAGTGTATTTGAATTGCATTTGTTTGTTTTTGTCAATATTATGCTAAAATATACTTTGCTCAACTATATTTAAGTTCCCTGAGAAGAGCCAACCTTCAATTTTGAAAATTCCCAGTTTATTCCCATAAATTCCCGTTAATTCCCGTTTATTCCCATTAATTCCCGTTAATTCCCATGGAAAGTTTCCATCTTTGAAAATTCCGGGAATTTTGCAACCCTATATATATATATATATATATATATATATATATATATATATATATATATATTTTATACACACACACACACACACACACACCAGGAAAAAAAATCCCCACGATAATAACACTGGTATACAGTGATTTTGGTGCCAAAGATGAATGGCTTTATATTAAGTTTATGGTGATGATTAAGAATATGACTCATTGGCTCTAGTTTCTGAGATATTTAATAGTTAATTAATGCAACACGTTTGAAAAGCATTCAGAAATGCAAGCATATGTTTATTTTAGTTACAACTAGTAAGGAAACAGTCTAACATCATACAAAAAAGAAATGTAAAATATCTAACAGTGACAGGAAAAAGTTATGTATGATTTCATTAAATAATACAATATTAGTTAATTATTAATGTCAATGCTTCAAAAAAATACTGTGGCTCGTTATAAAAGATGACGAATGTCTACAAAGCGCAATATGACCTTTGTATAAAAAAAATAAAAAAAAATAAAAAACTGGCAACGATGGGCTCTAAAGCCATCGACTCGCATATCAGGGGAGAGAAGCACAAGCGTTTTGTCAAAAGTTGGACAACTACTGTCCCCATTCAGTTGTTTGCCAGTCCTGCATGTATAACCTCTACAGATAGGCCTACACCCGCTTTGGTAGTGTCTCCAGATCCCACGACAAGCAGTGCCTTCAGTACATTCTCCTCAACTGACACTGAAAACAGAAGTGCTATGGGCTTTGCAAACGGTTAGCCGACATCACTCCTATACGTCCAATGATGACATTCACACTGTGGTGAGCAATTTGCTGGGACACAGTTAGTAATTGTTGGAAGTGGCCTACATACCCTTCACAACTCATTCAAGACTGGTTTTGAAGTGTGGATGGTGGAGAAAGTGCTCAAAGCACTACATTTTCTTTTCCACTCTGCACCAGCCAGAAGAGAGGACTTCACAGCTGCAACATCATCCTCAAGATTCCCTCTACCTTTCTGTGGCCATCGGTGGCTCGAAAATTTGCCAGCTGTCGCACAAGCACTGGAAGTCTGGCTCTCTATTATGAAATATGTGGACTTGGTGAAGTCAAAATAGGTGGAAAAACCCAGGGACATCTTCTTTTGACTACATTTGTGAAGCTCGAATGGATCCCCTTCTTCTGGCCAAACTACATTTTTTTCATGGCTCTATCACGAGCATTTCAACCATTTCTGGCTAAATACCAGACAGGTGTTCCCATGATATCCTTCCTTTGAAAGGACTTGGCAGATTTGATCTGGGTAAATATTCACTACCACAGTAACAACAGCAATAAATGAACATGCAAACACGCACATGTGAACTTAACTCTAATTTTATTTTCAGACTCTCCAACGCTTCATTACCTAAGACACTGTTAAACAGTCAAGAGGCAAACCAAAAGCTATTGCATTTGTTATCACACACAAGTCGCATTGGGGGAATGCATTATTTTCATGGATGTCCATTATCTCAAAAACTAGAACCAATTCAGCAAAAGTAATGTGTTTTTTTAATTCAGCACCCTCAAAATACCCTAAGTCTATTTAAAAAAAAAAAAAAAAAAACCTTGGCAACTGGGGGGAAAAAAAAAAAAAAATTGTAGACCTGTGTAATTAGTCATCCTACGATAATAACAATAAACTCTAATTGATGAAGTGTGTGTTTGTGATGCGCTAACAGCCCAGCTCTTTTTAACAAGCATGGTGGAAGGTGGAGTAGAAGCTGAGGAGGAGTTCATTGCTAAAAAAAAAAAAAGGACCTACCTCGATTATCTGGAACTGGTTTGGTTACAGAAAACTTGACGTGGAGCAAACAACTGTAATATGCAAAGTTTGCAAAAAAAACAGTGCTTACAAAGGATGGTAATACATCCATTTTGCTCCACCACCTCAAACACAAACCATAACATGAGGAATGATGCGCCAGAAGATGCGCGAGGAGGTGACGGCAAGGTCGAGTAATGTTAAGAAAACTCCTACTCAGACGAGAATTGCTGACACATTTTCTCATTGTATTCCTTATGATTAGCAAAGTAAATGATGGAAGGAATTGATGGAGGCAGTGGCATTTTGCTTGGCTAAAGACATATTTTCACTCCAAAGAGATGATGTTTAATTGTAATATTTATTGTCGTTTATATCGTTATCACAAGGAATACCAGAAAATAGTGATAAAATTTTATGTCCCTATCACCCATCCCTACTGGAAAGATACTATGGAAAAACAAGGGATTATTTTGACAAACATAACATTAATGGCAGGTAATGGCTTTACTTTATTGATTTGGTAATTTGGGTTGTGAGAGGATGCTGGTGCAGTTAGTGGTCACTTCTCCATTCACGGAAATTTTAAAATCTTAATTTTGTATTGATTATATTCAACTGTCTTATCAAACTCCAGTTCTTTTTTTTATGTAATTGTACTGCTCAGACGCACTACAAACATCTATGTGTCATTGATGGACTCTATAATCTGGTTTGCTCAGCAATGTTTGGAGTCCACAGCAATGTTTTGGAGTCTAAGGTACTCACCCACTGAACTTTTTATGGATGGATCTCTGTCTACATTCCAAAGACACCATCTTAAAATCAATTTGCACGGCTAAAATATTGTGTCACTCCAAATACATACAGAGGATCCCATCAGAACTTTATAATCCGTGGTGATACTAAGGCCATTAAAACTATATGGTCCAACATGCATTAGAAACACCTTTGTATAACATCCCAACATGCTCTAAACCTCAACAAGCCGCAACAGCTTCAAGGGACAACATGCTATGAATTCATCCTATCCATCATATAATTAAGCCACCTTTATGCATAACATGGTCATGAACAACAAATTGAATGTTTTTCTTCCCAGTGAAACCTGGCATCGACCTAATGATTTTTTTTAAAACCTAAGTCTATGCTCACTGCCTGGTTATGTTTACTTTCAAAAACCACGGGCGTCTGTTATGGGTGGCTTTGAGGTGATTTATAACTCCGCTTTAGAAATACCTTTGCCAAATATGGAAACAATTGAATGTCTTGCATTTAAAGTAATGTGTATGATGTAATATGTGTGTGTGTGTGTGTGTGTGTGTGTGTGTGTGTGTGTATGTATATATGTAGCTATACAATACGCACGCACGCACTCTGAGCGTGTGGCTCAGTGGGCTAAGCCGTGTGCCTGTAATCACAAGGTCGCCGGTTCAAGACCCTCAACCCCGAGCTCCCTGGGCGCCGCTACGGGTGGCTGCCCTTCGCGGACAACTTGCTCTACAAAGAGCAAGTTGAGGGAGGCGTAAAAAGAATTTCCCCACGGGGATTAATAAAGTGTTCATTATATTATTATATATATGTGTATATATAGACTCACCTAAAGGATTTTTAGGAACACCATACTAATACGGTGTTTGACCCCCTTTCGCCTTCAGAACTGCCTTAATTCTACTTGGCATTGATTCAACAAGGTGCTGAAAGCATTCTTTAGAAATGTTGGCCCATATTGATAGGATAGCATCTTGCAGTTGATGGAGATTTGTGGGATGCACATCCAGGGCATGAAGCTCCCGTTCCACCACATCCCAAAGATGCTCTATTGGGTTGAGATCTGGTGACTGTGGGGGCCATTTTAGTACAGTGAACTCATTGTCATGTTCTACAAACCAATTTGAAATGATTCGAGCTTTGTGACATGGTGCATTATCCTGCTGGAAGTAGCCATCAGAGGATGGGTACATGGTGGTCATAAAGGGATGGACATGGTCAGAAACAATGCTCAGGTAGGCCATGGCATTTAAACGATGCCCAATTGGCACTAAGGGGCCTAAAGTGTGCCAAGAAAACATCCCCCACACCATTACACCACCACCACCAGCCTGCACAGTGGTAACAAGGCATGATGGATCCATGTTCTCATTCTGTTTACGCCAAATTCTGACTCTACCATTTGAATGTCTCAACAGAAATCGAGACTCATCAGACCAGGCAACATTTTTCCAGTCTTCAACTGTCCAATTTTGGTGAGCTCGTGCAAATTGTAGCCTTTTTTTCCTTTTTGTAGTGGAGATGAGTGGTACCCGGTGGGGTCTTCTGCTGTTGTAGCCCATCCGCCTCAAGGTTGTGCGTGTTGTGGCTTCACAAATGCTTTGCTGCATACCTCGGTTGTAACGAGTGGTTATTTCAGTCAAAGTTGCTCTTCTATCAGCTTGAATCAGTCGGCCCATTCTCCTCTGACCAACAAGGCATTTTTGCCCACAGGACTGCCGCATACTGGATGTTTTTCCCTTTGCACACCATTCTTTGTAAACCCTAGAAATGGTTGTGCGTGGAAATCCCAGTAACTGAGCAGATTGTGAAATACTCAGACCGGTCCGTCTGGCACCAACAACCATGCCACGCTCAAAATTGCTTAAATCACCTTTCTTTCCCATTCTGACATTCAGTTTGGAGTTCAGGAGATTGTCTTGACCAGGACCACACCCCTAAATGCATTGAAGCAACTGCCATGTGATGCGTTGATTAGATAATTGCATTAATGAGAAATTGAACAGGTGTTCCTAATAATCCTTTAGGTGAGTGTATGTATTTGTGTGTATATATATGTATGTATATGTGTATATATATGCAGGGCTGTGGAGTCGGTAGATAAATGCTCCGACTCCGACTCCTCGGTTTCTAAATCTTCCGACTCCTCTGTATGTATATACTATGCTAATGTATTTTCTACATCCATTGAAGGAAAGGAAGGCAACATACATGTCATTTCACCACAGAACTACTGGCTAGGAAGCCAACACTCTACTATAATGCCAGATTAAAGACAAACACAATGAAAACAAGGTTTAAAGGGTAGCGCATAGCGAAGGGGAGCCGACGGAGCTGAGAACACACCAGGTGATTTTTCAGGCGTTTGACGCGTGATGACTCGTTGAACGGCCGAAAAATCGGCAGTGCATCTGTAAATGTATGGGGGGCTTTAGGCTAGGTTCACAGTTCCCTGTAACAGTGGAACACGACACAATGGAAAGCGGTGCCGCACCTTACCTGTGCATTACATCCCATATAGTGACGCATACAGTCAATGAAAAGCATGCTTCATGGTTACTTGACATGTTTGTTTTGTGGTAACATTATGCACTGCATGCATTGGGCTTTATTCTTACAGCAGAGAAGTAGTTCATTATGACTGTTTGTGAATTGGGACATTTCAACATATGTGTATATGTATATATATGTGTATATGTATATGTGTATATGTGTGTATATGTATATGTGTATATGTGTATATGTGTGTATATATGTATATGTGTATATGTATATATGTATGTATATATATGTGTGTGTATGTATGTATATGTATATATATATTAGGGATGCACCGAAATGAAATTCTTGGCCGAAGCCGAATAATAATGAAATGCTTGGCCGAATACCGAACGCGGTGTTTCGCATTTTTTTCCATTTATTTTGCCAATTTTTTCACCATTACAATAATTAAATAGTAAAAATTTGCTTTTTACTATTTTGTGTTGCTTTTCAGAGAAATAAATCAAATAACAAAAATACTTTTTTGCCTTTTCTAAGAAGTCAGCCACAGATGGAGTGGGTGTCCTAGGACTGGGAGGAGCTACTTTCCTTTTCGCTGCTGCTGTTGCCGTAGCCGCCGCCGTGTCTTTCTCGTACTCTGCATGATGTTCGGGGTGTCTTGATTTTAAGTGATAAATTAAACTTGAAGTGCTGTACGTTTTTGCAGATGCACCCCCTCTGGACAATTCAGCAGAACAGTGTCTGCAAACGGTCGTTTTTGCCTCTTTCTCTGACACTTTAAAGTGCTTCCACACTGCTGACATGTTTGCTGCATAAAGCGCGCGCCTCTCACTCTACGCGGGTTACTATTTGATCGCGTCATTAAAAACGTCATTGTTCGGCAAAATTTATTCTGCCTTTTTACTTATTATATACTTATTTTATTTATATATATATATATGTGTAATATATAATATATATATAATTTCGGTTGCCGAACATTCGGTGCATCCCTAATATATAAATATATATATATATATATATATATATATTAGTGTTGTAGTTCTCGAGACCGGTCTCGAGACCAATTTTTTGTGGTCTCGGTCTTGTCTTGGTCTCGACTCTATTTGGTCTCGGTCTTGTCTTGGTCTCGGACATAGCGGTCTCGATGGGATGGGGAAAAAAAGAGAAAACTGCACATCCTCACAGAACAGTATCATTATTTATTATGCGCCTCAATTCAAATGCAACCTGTCAGATGCATCCATTTCAAAAACGTTACATTTTATACATTTTCTCCACGGACACTGCCAGTGCTTCACAGTCCACACACATCATACACATCGTATCATACATCGGCAAAAAAATGTCCGAAAATGTCCGCGAAGTCTATAGCATAGTTATAATTCAAATAAATTAGGTATTTTACATTGATTAGAAAGCACGGTCTTGGAGGTGCAAGTCAATCTGGAGGCTCATTCTCTTCAATTCAAAGCAAAGGATCATTACATAGCTGTATTCATAGCTTACCCGAGGCCTCTGTCCCTGGTATAAGAGACTTAATATGAACATCTTTCTGGTACATCCCATCTCTTTCCCTTGACGAGGTCTGATAAAATGGTTATAGGAGAGGATTGCTGAGAATATTATTTTCTATCAGGTCTCGTAACTATGACAAATCTGGGAGATTTTAAATGAGAGACATATGGACATACGGACAATATAATTGAAAAGATAACATGAATTTGATTTAACGAGTAATGACACTTTACAGCAATGCCTTTTTTCTCTACAGTTGATCTGGGTAATGTGATGTCGATTCTAGCCCTAGTCTGTTTTCGGTCTTGGTCTTGGTCTCGGCCAGTCTTGGTCTTGGTCTCGCCTTAGTGTGTCTTGGTCTTGGACTTGGTCTTGGTCTTGGTACCCTCAAGTCTCGGCAGTGTCTTGGTCTTGATACCCTCCGGTCTCGGTAATGTCTTGGTCTCGGTTTAGGCGGTCTTGACTACAACACTAATATATATATACATACATACACACATACACACACACACACAGTATGTATGTGTGTGAGATAGATATATATGAATGATAGTCCTTTCTGTACTAGGTAGTGATATGTTTATGTAGGAGCTGGATGAAGTGGCCGGGGAGAGGGAAGTCTGGGTTTCCCTGCTGAGACTGCTGCCCCCGCGACCCGACCTCGGATAAGCGGGAGATAATGGATGGATGGATGACCGCTTTAATCTTGTGCAACATGCTTATTTCCCCACTCATACTAAAGGTCATATAATCAACCTTGTCTGCAGCCCTGGGGTTGCAGGTGCTCTAATTAGTATTTCTGACTACAAATATTTGTGATAGTTGGCTTCAACTGCACTTCACAACATGGTACCTCAAAACAAGCTGTCCAGTTTAGAAATTTAAATATCTATCTTGGTCTACTAACTGACTCATTAAATAAGGTATGTGGAGGTGCTACAGCTGAACAATTGCTACATTAGTTCCAGGGCTCCAGACAGCAACCATTTAGTCACAAAATTAGTGTAACTAAATTCTCTAACTAGGTGCAGTGGTGTGACTTGCCATTTAAAAAAATAAATTAAATCATCATCATATGTCATATGAAAGGCCAGGAGGGAACGAGGGTTGGTGTGTAGGGTTGGGTGGCAGCTTTCACACTGAATTCTAGAACCTGGTCCTGGTTAACAAGTTCCTGGGCTGTTTCGATCTGGAACTTTTGTAGCTCCTAGCCATTTTGGTCTGTCGCTTTCACACCACACAGTAGGAACTGAGACCTCTGCTAAATAAGCATGAGAGATGCAAAAATTTTGTAGGTTAAACTTCACATATAATTTCATACAAAACTGCACTGCCACACCAAAACAGCGGAAGATAAATAAAACAGATCAAAACAGAACACAGCCTTTTATTAATATTTTACTTATATGACCCGTCTTCATGATTCTTATTAAATCTGGCCAGCAGATCAATCTTTCATTTTCCAAGAATAAAAAATTATGTTATCCTGCTAATAAGCACTGGCAAGTTTCACCGCTGGCAGCAGAGATATTAGACAAAAGACAATATTGGTAAGACATGAATTATGGTTCCACATATTGATTGCATGACAACTCTGCTTACACATTTGTAATTGAATTTTTTTCCACGCTTACAAACTGAAAATGCATTTATTAGTAGCAGTACTATTTAGACTTGGAAAATAAAATGGCAGCAAAGCATGCTGAGAAATTTCTTTTCAGGAAAACCAAATCTTGGGGGATTTCAAAATACGAGAATAACACTACTTTTAAAAACAGTTCAAATACCATATACCTGTGTGTAATGTCTGGACTAGGGATGCACAGATGCAGATATCGGGTATCGGGATGATACTATGCTCAAATGCTCATATTTGTACTTGAAAAAATTGTCTGATACCAAGAATCGACCACTTAATTGCAAAATTACGTTAAAACTGAAAGCTGCTGCATTATTTTGTTTTGCCCAATCAAATTTTGGCATCTAGCAAGAGATCTGTCAAACAAACACCGGCATTGGCAAATTGCCGAGTATACATGCAGGATGGCAGCAATTTGGACATATTTTAAGATAGGGGACAATGACAGAGGTAGAGCAGACTGAAAGCTCTGTTCTGCTATTGTGTTGAGGAGGGAGGGACAGCAGGTCATTTATACAAGCAATTTGATCAAACATCTAAAGACGCATTAAAGTGCAGAGTACACAGAGTTTGCAAATGCTAGCAGTGAAAGACTGCAAGAAACTTTAGTGCAAATTCTGGAGAAAAAAACTGAAGCATTATTTATATTAAATGTTATTTAGTGTTCCATTTGACTAATGCTACAGGTTCCATCACCAATATAAGTACACCTGGGTGTACACTTTCTTTACTCCTAAAAAAAACAGAAATGCTACCAAGCAGACCAATCACAGTCCTTGCCGTCTGCATGGCCACAATGTGTACTTACATTTCTGGGAAGGTGCACGTCAGGCTATGTAGGGTCCATGAGGTCCATAAGGGCATAGCAGTGCTAGTGATGAATCTGTTTAACGACAATGCATACAGTCAAAAGACTCTTGGGAGAGTAATTGAAAAGGAGGCGAAAACGGCTGTCATTGGATAGGTTGGATAGTCGCACAAAAAAAAAGATTCCAGTGAGTCAACAGATAGCGTTTATTCCGTTATAGTGAAAGTTGTACTACAAAATAACCCTCTTCTCCTCTCTCTCGTCTCCCTCACACCATCCATGACTGTTTTCAGAGTTAAGTGCAGGTTAATTTGTTTTATGTATTTTTACTTTATACTTTGTATTAATCATTTTTATATGAATATGCTTGGGTTGTGGAACGATTCATCTGAGTTTACATAATTTCTAATGGGAAACTTCGCTTTGATATAGGAGTGCTTTGGATTACAAGCACGTTTCCGGAACGAATTATGCTTGCAAACCAAGGTACCACTGTAAATTTACTGAATTGTCCTTACATGCAATATATGATAACCCCACTATACATATAATATATAATGATAAATATAACACATATATATAGGATGTGTGTTACAAAGTGTATATGTTTTACAAAGTGGGGAAAGCTATGTTTAAGGTTTAAGTTAAGCCTGATGTTGTCTTACACATAAACGAATGATCACAGTCTCTCCCACACAGTAAGGCAAAAGCCTACAGCTTATTAAACACCAAGTTAATCATTTAGACAGCATCATTATTAAGATGACTTGTTAAATGATAAACAGACCTATTAATATTATTCAAAATTATAAGAAAGAATTAACAACTTTTCTTCATTGCTTTAAATTTTCAAGAAATTCAAACCTGGCCATATTCTCGTCCAGTCTGCTGCATGAACTGCCTGAGGCAGCAGACGTGGTTGGCTGGACCTGCCTCATGACCACTTCTGTTCTTTGGCCTGTCTGCTGCCTTGTCCCTGGGGGTGTTAACGTATGGCCTCTCTGAACCTGAGCTAAATGATTAACTTAAACCAAATGGATAAAGTCAGTACTAAAAACATTACACTAAACTCTCTATCTGGAACTAGTTTATAATACCTGACACCAGGGAGACAACTCAGTGTGTCCCCCTGTGAGGATATTTTTTGTAAATCAATTCCCAAAGGGGCATTACATTGCAGATTTAAGTACTATAGAACAGAATAGTTTTACTAACCCACAACGTTCAACTAGCTACTGAAAGCTTCGATACAAAATGCTACAACTACATTGGTAATACTCATCGTAAGTGGTTGCATGACGAGCTGTAGAAATTATGTATGGTCTATGGAAACTTGTAAAACATGATAACGTTACTGTACCGTATGGAGATGCCGAAGCTAATGTCTGCCTCAGCATCCCAATTACGTGTGTCACTGTATTCTGTAACTGTATCTGTTTTATATTGATAGGGAAACAGGCAAGGGGGCAATGAGAATCGGAGAATCGAAATTATACTTATAACGTTTAAGCCATCCATGTATTTTACCGACCCCATTCTTACTATATTTTTTAAGCAAGCTTTTCAGTTAATTGCGAAATGCACATTGTAAGTGCAGCACTTTTAACAGGCGCATTTCCAAATTTTTTAAAATGTGTCATGGTTAAACTACTCCTCAAAAAGCCTGTCTCAGAAAATACTGTTTTTAATAATTTTAGGCCTATATTACTGAAGATTGCCTATCTCCAGTATACAGCATTTCTTCATAGTAATAATATACAGTGGTTGAATTTAATCTTGAATTTCATCCGTCAAGAACTCCGGATCGAATCCTAAAAAGTTTGAGTTGTGATCGAATTTTCCCCATAAGAAATAATGTAAAACCAATTAATTGGTTCCCGGCCCCCAAAAATTACACCTAAATATGTTTTTTAGCATTTAAACACAAAATGAACTGGATAAAACAAGAGCATATACTGTACTAAACACATCTAAGCACATTTATCAAAACAGTAATTTGTAAAGTAAGAAAATAAATGCATCCAAACAATGGGTCCCGCCCCGATCATCCGCTCCTTCCGTGTGCCACGCCCCCTCGTTAACCCTGTGTGGAATCCCCATGTGATCAGCTGTTTCTGGTTGTTGTCATTAGTCCTCTGTATTTAGTCCGCGTTTGTTTCCCCAATCTGGTCATTGTATTGTCCGTCTGTTTTGCCTGCCTTACCTGTAATTAAACCCCGTATTCCCCGATACCCTGACGTCTGCGCCTTTGTCTCCATTCCGTCCCCGCTCGGCGCGATAATATTATTAGAATTAAATGTATTAATGGTTTATTATTAATATTAAAATAATGAATAAGAATTCTTTATTTTTAAAATGTATTTTATTATATAATAATAATTACTGTTACTGTATCATTGTCTAAATATTTTTACTGTCTAAATGTATGTATTCAGTTAGTGTAAACATGCACGGTGCTATCACAGCTAATGCGAGGCTGAGACTAAAGCTTTACCCATTGTTTCTGCTGAGAGACGTGCCGCGTGTCTCATTTCCCTGCGCGTACAAGTTATCTTAGGTTGCCGTTCACAGTTTGACTTCTGAGATTCAGATAGAGCTCTAGGTAATTTTTTTCGAACTGATTGGTTCGACTTTTAAGAAATTCGAGTTATAATGAGTTCAAGAACTGAGGTACCACTGTATTTATAAAATTCCAAGCAGGTTTTAGAGCTCATTGTGTCACACTCGCAAGCTGGCGAGCAGAGAAGCAGGCGAGCGGAGCCGTGAAGACGGACAAACAGGGTTTATTGGCAATGGAGGGCAGACAGGCACGAACATCCGAACAATACAATGACAGAACTGGGGAATACTGACCGAGACACGGACTAAATACTCAAGACAAGGCAAAAGGAACAGGCAACAGGTGAGTACAATCCGGAGTTAACACGAGGTAACGAGGTGGGCGTGGCACACACGAGGATCGTACGGAGCTGGGCGTGACACATTGTAGCACTGAGACTGCATTATTGAAGGTAATTAATGATCTCTGACTGAACACAGACTCAAATAAGCTAATTATTCTGATTTTATTAGTGCTGCTTTTGATGCCGTTGACCACCATCCTATTACACTGCCCTAAGTCAATAGGATTCTCTGATTCTGTTGAACTGGTTCAAGATGTTTTCAGGTCAAATTAGGGGAATTTTTATCGTCACCATTAACAACCATCAACAACCAATGGAATAGCACAAGGTAGTATCCTTGCTCCCCTGCTCTTCTCTCTTTATACGCTTCCTCTTGGGAGCATCTTCAGAAAATACACTGTTGGTTTTCATTGCTATGCTGATGATACACAGTTCTATGTAGCAGGAGAACCTGATAATGTAACAAATAGTTTATATGCTTGTGTATTAGGTATAAATCAGTGGATGTGCAATAAAGAAAAAAAAAGATGACTATGATAAGCCCTTAGGGAATGAGGGAGAAGGTGAAATCAAGGCTGGGTAGCTTAGTGTTCTCTCAATTCTCTTCCTATCTTTACAAACATTTTATTTTGGAAAATTTTTTATCAGGTTTCAGAACAAACCATAGCACTGAGTCAGCTCTTCTTAGAGTGTCTAATGACTGTTTACTGTCTGTCGACTCAGGTAGCTCTGCTGTCCTTATTCTGCTGGATCTAAGCATTGCTTTTGATCCAGTGGATCATGCTATTCTCTTGGATTAACCTAAATTAGTAGTTGGTATCCAGGGAACTGCATTAAAGTGGTTTAGGTCCTATATAAATGACAGATATTTAAGATTAGAAACTTTTCCTCATCTGTGGACAGGTTCTGTTTTAGGCCCAGTCTTATTTTGTATGTATAAGCTTCCTTTAGGTGATTTTTTTCAAAACTATAACATCTCTTATAACTGTTAAGATGACTATACACAGTTGTGCTTCCCATTGAGATAGAATGATGACAGTTTCTTAGCATCTCTGGGTTGAGTGCCTTACATACATTAAAGACTGGATGGCAAAAAACTTTCTTCAATTAAATGAGAACAAGACTGAAGTGATTTCACTTTGGCCCCTCTGACCTAACATCAAACTTTACCATGAATTTAGGGCCTTTATCTATAAACATGCAGAACTATTTGAAAAATCTTGCCATCATCTTTCATTCTGACATAAATTTTCATCCATCCATCCATTTTCCAACCCGCTTATCCTTCTGGGTCGCAGGGGGTCTGGAGTCTATCCCGGAAGCTACGGGCATGAGGTGGGGAACAACCCAGGATGGGGGGGGCAGCCCATTGCAGGGCACAGTCACACACCATTCACACCTATGGGCAATTTAGTAACTCCAATCAGCCTCAGCATGTCTTTGGACTGTGGGGGGAAACCGGAGTACCCAGAGGAAACCCCACAACGGCACGGGGAGAACATGCAAACTCCACACACATGTAACCCAGGCGGAGACTCAAACCCGGGTCCCATATGTGTGAGGCAACAGTGCTAACCACCTGCCCCCCGGCATAAATTTTGATAAACAGATACACTCAACAATGCATGCTGGTTTCTACCAGCTAAGAGCCATGAGAAAATTCAGTACTTTCTCTCTTTTAAGAAAATTGTCATTCATGCAGCCGCAAGATTCCTGACTGGTACTAAGAGGGACAATTTATCCTCTGTGTTAGCCTCACTCCATTGGCTACCTGTCAAATACAGGATTTGTTTTAAAGCTTTGCATAGACAGACACCTTCTTTTATTTCCGATCATCTTTGCACACATTATACATTCAGACCCCTTAGATCAGGGGTGTCAAACTCCAGTCCTGGAGGGCCAGAGCCCTACACATTTTTGGGTTTCTCCTCATTTAACACACCTGATTCAACTCCTTGCACCTCCTTGTGCTAATTACCAAATAGCCCTTGAGCTGAATCATTTCTGTTGGAATAGGGAAAGAACTAAGCTACACAGGTCTCCGGCCCTCCAGGACTGGAGTTCGACACCCCTGCCTTAGATCATCAACCTACTAATTTTTGAAAATTCTACAGTCTAAGTTGAGAGCCAAGGATGATTGTGCCTTTTCTGTTTTAACTCCAAGACTGTGGAATAGTTTGCCTACTTTGATTAGATCTTCCCCTATTCTGGAGATCTTCAAATATCACTTGAAAACCCATCTTTTTTCTTTAGCATATGCCTGGTAGTCTTTTTATGTGAGTATTCTTGGTAACACTTTACTTAAAGTACTCATCATAATTCATAACTATTTATGCAAAGGCATAACACATTATGAGATGGAGTGGTGGCTCTGAAGCTAGGGATTCATTCTAGCAATCGGGAGGTTTTAAATGCCGTAAACGCTAGGAGTGATTCCATTCCAATAGGCCCTTGAGCAAGGCCCTTAACCTGCAATTGCTTTATCCTGGGTATGACGTTAATCTACATCCAGCCCTTTAAGGAAATCTTCCAATTTACAGGGAAATTTTGAGGGTTAGTGGCAGGATTAACACTGTTCCATTTTGACAAGTCTAGTGCTGCACAGCTGCACTAAGGTTCTCAGCCCTAAGGTAGATCGCTGTGTGGTGGGTGCAGCAACGCACTGTAATCAGCGTGTGCTCCTCAACTGCTTCCTCACAAACACGAACATAAACACGTGTGAGAATGAGCAAACACACCGCAGAACCACGGCCCATTTGCACTGGAGCTCAACAGGGCTGCATGCTTTCTCCTTTGTTCTTCTCTCTACACAAACAACTGCACATTAGCGGATCCTTCTGTAAAACTCATTAAGTTTGCAGATGAGACAACCCTGATTGGAGTGATTCAAGACAGCAATGAGTCAGCATACAGAGTGGAGATCAAGCAGTTGACATCTTGGTGTTGTTTAAACAACCTATAACTCAAAGCCCATAAAACTATTGAGATGGTGGTGGACTTTAGGCGAAATTCCCCACCATGTTTCCCAACCATAACCATACAAGGCTCAACTGTCATCACTGTTGAATCTTTTAAATTCCTAGCGACCAAAATTTCTCACAACCTGAAATAGCAGCTCAAAAGAGTCCAGCAGAGGATTTACTTTCTGAGGTGATTAAAAATGCACCATCTCTCTCAGTCTACGATGGTCCAGTTTTACAGTGCCATCATTGAGTCCATCCTCACCTCCTCCATCACAGTCTGGTTTTGTTCAGCCTCTGAAAGAGACAAGGCCAGACTGCAATACATCCCACTCAATATTAGTTGTTATTATTATGATGATGATGATGATGATAAGTCTTTTTATTAACCTATACCTTTTTCCTATTGCTTGTAGCTCCTAATTTATATATTATATATTTTACTCTGTAAATGATCTTTCTTTTGTTTCAAAGTCTATTATTATTATTATTTATTTATCATAATCATTTTTTACATTTTTTTTAATTTAACCTTTATTTAACCAGGTTTGTCCCATTGAGATCACAGATCTCTTTTACAAGGGAGACCTGGCCAAGGTAGCATCAACACAGTGTCAGTACAAAATCTTACATAAAAACATACTCAAACCATACACTTGCATACAGACAACCTAGATTCCAGAGTTTTTACCAAAGCTTTAAATTCATTCAAGGGTATTCAATTTTCCAGACAAAGTTCAGCTTGAAGAGTATTCTACCCATCAGATGCTGAAAACCTAAAAGCTTTCTTTCCCAATTCAGTTCTTACTTTTGGAACAACCAGTTTTAAAAAGTCCATCGAACGAAGATTACAACCTCCTTGCTTCCAGATCAGGAATGATGATAAGAAGTAATTTTACCCAGAATGGCTTTATATATAAACACATACCAGTGACTAAGCCGACGAGCTTGTAAAGATGACCAATTTACTTTAGCATAAAGTACACAATGATGAGTAAGAGAACCACTGTTTGAAATAAATCTTAGTGCTCCGTGATACACACCATCCAACATGCGTAAACAATGACCAGAAAAATGCATATACAGTACATCACCATAGTCAATAACAGGCAAAAACATTGATTCGACCAGTTTTAATTTTACATAAAAGAAAAGCAAGATTTATTTCTATAATTGAATCCTAAAAGGGACTTCAGCTACCTATCGGGACTTGCTATGAAGCCTTTCTGCACATGTGCAGTTCCACAATCTTGGGATTAGGGTTAGGTTTTATGGGGGTTAGGGTTAGGGCTATCAATTAGCACTACGGTAGCCTCACTTGACAAAGTAGCTCAACTCAGAATACCGGGAAATCAGGCGCACTAGGGATTTTAATAAGAAAATAACAAGGAACACTATACACCATAAAATGGACGTTAGACGTTAATGACCGGACTGGGGAAAACATACCTAACGCAGACATAAATACATTGGACTAATGACAGCAACAAGAAACAGCTGGTAAACACGGGAATTCCACACGAGATAGATGAGGGGGTGTGGCACACAGAAGGAGTGGACGAGCGGGGCATGACAGTTGGGGTTGTATATAATAATTCAAACACTGCTTAATACTAAAATACACAAATACAAAAGCAATTAGATTAAATAAATGAAAAGAGAGTTATAGCGCAGGTTGTTCACTGAATGGTAGCAACTGGCGTACTGACGCTCGTGGGCAGTCATAGCTTTGTCTTGAGAGAGGTAAACAAGGGTAGCATGCGGTGTCGTGACTCATTTTGACCCATACAAGTTCTAGCACGTGAGTCGTATTCCAAACAAAGGTCGTATATCAAGCAAAATTTTTCACGTCCAAACAGGACGTATACCAAGTTGCACTTATTCCAAAGTGGATGTATACCGAGGTACCACTGTAGTTAGCTACACTACAAGCTACAAAGAAAAAGTAGCTAACTACATCAAAGCTATTTCATCCAGTAATACTTAATATACAATACGATACAATATGATACAACTTTGTCAGTCATAGACTGAAATTCTTATTGCATCCCTGGGTGGCTCATTTAATGCAAAGACATAACCATTCATGTAAAAACTAACAGGTGACAACCCCATGGCATACACAAATACCCATAACATGCGCCCCATTGCACTGGATTTTAACATAACTGATTCAACAATTGAAAGAAGGGACTCTGACACGTCTGCCTGAGGGCAGTAGTTGATATTCTTTATGCAGAACGTGAGAGGAAATGTTTCTGGATAATCTAAGTATGCTCTTGTTATGAGCTTCCTGAAAGGACTGCACCACAGGTAATCCAATGATCTTTGAACATAGTTTAATTTGATCATATAGTTTTGTTTTATTTTTAACTGATAGGCTACTCAGCCAGACAGTGCTACAATAAAACATGATGCTCTGAATCACTGAGGTAAAAAACAAGAAATTAATTTGGCTGAAAACTCCAGAAAGTAAATACGCTGTTGTACCTTTTTGCAAATAAATTATATGAGGGGTCCATGAGAGATGTTCATAAGAACATAAGAACATAAGAACTATACAAACGAGAGGAGGCCATTCGGCCCATCAAGCTCGCTTGGAGAGAACTTAACTAATAGCTCAGAGTTGTTAAAATCTTATCTAGCTCTGATTTAAAGGAACCCAAGGATTCAGCTTGCACTACGTTATCAGGAACACTATTCCATACTCTGACTACACGCTGTGTAAAGAAGTGCTTCCTTAAATCCAGTTTGAAATGTTCTCCCGCTAATTTCCACCTATGGCCACGAGTTCTTGTATTTGAACTAATGCTGAAGTAACTATTCGGTTGAACAGCATCCAAACCTGTTAGAATCTTATAGACCTGGATCATGTCCCCCCTCAGACTCCTTTGCTTGAGGCTGAACAGATTTAGCTCAAATAACCTTTCCTCGTATGACATTCCTCTAAGACCAGGAATCATTCTTGTGGCCCTACACTGCACCTTTTCTAAGGCCGCTATGTCCTTTTTAAGATATGGTGACCAAACCTGTACACAATATTCTAGGTGAGGTCTCACCAAGGAATTGTATAATCTTAGCATTACCTCCCTTGACTTAAACTCCACACACCTGCAGATATACCCCAACATCCTATTGGCCTTTTTTATTGCTTCCCCGCACTGCCGAGAATGAGACATGGAAGCATCAACATACACACCAAGGTCTTTCTCATAATCAGCTACCTTTATTTCAGTAGGTCCCATAAAATACATGTACTTTATATTTCTGCTCCCTACATGGAGTACCTTACATTTGTCTATGTTAAATTTCATCTGCCAGGTGTCAGCCCAGTCACTAATTAAATTAAGATCCCGCTGTAGCTGCTGAGCCACTAGTTCAGTATCTGCTACACCACCCACCTTGGTGTCATCTGCAAATTTCACCAGTTTACTGTATATATTGGTGTCTATATCATTTATGTAAATTAGGAACAAAAGTGGTCCTAAAATTGAACCCTGTGGTACCCCACTATGAACGCAGGCCCACTGTGACATTGAGCCTCTTATAACTAGAGCTGCGATAACAGTCAGTGGAAGGATGGAGAAGGTGGGGATTTAATTGATATTTGAGGAAATTAATCTGTTCAAGCTAAACTGGAAGGAACCTATCGTAATAGAGTAGTATTTGAAATAATTGCCAAAGAAATGGCACAGCTCGGACATAAACGTGGCTACAATGCCAAAGAAAAATAAAGAGCCTGAAGCCAAAGTTTAAAGAGGCAAAAGACTCGAATTAGCCCAGCGGTCATGGCCGCACAACATGCCAATTTTACGACCAGCTTTTTACACATGTAAAAACGTATCAATGTGCACATGCGTGACATTTTGGAGGAACGATGCATTCACATTACAGTCAGATACAGGTCACTTGTACTTATGAATGTGAACCGTCAAGATAGACAAATCCGATCTGAGCAAAAAATCGGAATTGAACGATATGGCTGGCAGTGTTAACGTAGCCCTAGGCGATTTTCCAAAAATAATTTCCTATGTCTTTGCAGTATTAATAATGAGACCATCTTTATCACACCATTCAACTAGCCCACAGGTGTCAGACTCCAGTCCTGGGGGGCCAGAGCCCTGCACACCTGATTCAACTTCTTGTGCTAATTACCACACAGCTGTTAGCTGAATCATTTGTGGTGCAACAGGGAAAGAACTAAGCTACACAGGGCTCCGGCCCCCCAGGACTGGAGTTTGACACCCCTGAACTAGCCAGTCGACATTTCTCTGATACAATGTAGAATCATACTCGGTAAACAAAATCGGTAGAGTGGAATCATCTGAGCATTTTAAAAGAAACTTATTTGGCATACTAGGAATGTAATCGTGCAATCTGAGGTATATAAGGTAAACAGCACAGGTGAACTTATACAACCCTGAAGTACTCCAATATTACTTATATTAGAGGATGAAAATATGTTGTTTACTTTAACTAGTTGAACCCTGTTTGTGAGGAAAGTAAAATACCAATAAACAATATAAGAATTAATCGGTAACTGAATCATCTTTCCTAACAGTAAATCCGGCTGAATTGTGTTAAACGCTGATGAAAAGTCAAGAAAAAGAGCTCTGGCATATGTTTTTGGCTTATCAAGGTGTCTGGAAATGAGGTTCACCAATGTAGCCACTGTATCCTCTGTGCTACGACCTTGTTTATATGCAAATCGGAAAGGGTCCTGTTGTGTCCATAAAGATCTAGTGAGATATTAAACTATGATCCTTTCTAGGGACTTCATGATCACGGATGTAAGAGCTATTGGCCGGAAATCGTTATATGATTTTGGACATTGTTTTTTGGGGAGGGGCCTAATGTGGGAAGTTTTCCATGCCAGTGGGATGGTATGTGTGTCAACAGACAACTGAAAAATGATTTTAATATATGAGCATTGGTGTGGTCCAGCCCTAGGGCTTTCTTAGGATCGTTGTGTTGGAATGTACACCTGACCACCTCAGTTATGACAACCCTCTAAGCATCATTAGGTATAACAGTCTTAATTATGTTTACACATTTCTCAGCATGAGCTGCATAGTCAAAATGGCAGAAGAATTCATTTAGCTAATTTGCAAGCATATATTCATTGCCTGTCACAATGGGTTTATATGAAGATGACAGCCCAGTCATTTTTTTCATATTATCCCAGAGTCATTTGGGGTTTCTTTCTTTGAAGGTCTCCTCCAAACAAAGTCTGTGCGCCTGTTTAGCCTCCCTAAGTTTATTTTTCAAATCTTTCTGCAATTGTTTACATTTAATGATATCTTTGTTTTTAAATGCAATCTTCCAAGAGTTTATAATACTCTTAAGACACAAACTTTCTATTGTTTGGATAAATTTTTATTCTTTTAGAGGGAATGACTGACTACACAGAAATTAATGTATTTGTGCTGTAGGATATTCTTAAATTACAGTGGAAACCGTTTATAGTGATCTTGGTTATAGTGATAAACTGCTTATATGGATCAAAAAGTTTCAATAATTTGCTTATATAATAAAGTAGCCTGCATACCGTGTTCATTTTTTTTTTATCAACAAACAACAAACAGAGTGTGCCAATAAACCCTCACTCACCCACCCCAGACACATGGGAGAGAAAAAAAACACAAGTAAATAATTAAAAAGAAATTCCCAAAAACAAAAAAATATGAGCATCAAAAACAAATTAGTCCTTCTCTAGGTACATCAGTCTTCTCCTCTATATCCATATCCTACCTCACAGATACAAATTGTAAAAATATGCTCCATAAATCAAAGAAGTCTCTGGTTTTCCCACTTATTATATATGTCAGTTTTTCCAATGCAAGGTTAACCAACATCTCCTTGACCCATAAGGCAGATGTCGGTCTTCCCACATCTTTCCACTTCATTGCTATCACTTTTTTGGCTTGTATTAAACCAAAATTAATTAATATGCGTGTTTTTGGCACACACATTGAAATCAACAGTATAGATATGCAGTAGACATAGTTAGGATCCTGTGGGGTGACTTCCATAGTTAGATCGGAGATTAGTTGAAGCACATCCTTCCAAAATACTTGAAGTTCCTTACATTGCCACATACAGTGAAAAAGTGTACCGACTGCTTCATTACACTTTATACATGATCTATCAGCTATACTTGGATTAAATCTGTGCAATTTGACTGGTGTTATGTAAGTTCTCATAAGTCATTTGTATTGTAGCAATTTGCATCTAGTATTAATGGAATTGGTTTGAGCTAGAAGACAGGCTTCTTCCCAATTGTCTTTAGTAATCCCAGTCTGAAGGTCAGTCTCCCGTGCAGATAAATACCTAGAGGAATTTTCTTTTGATTTGTTTAGAAGCACATTATAAAATAGACACACTTCCTCTAACATTCATATGCTTTAGAGCAACTTGTTCTATTGTAGATAATGGGGGCTCAGATTAAGTTTTAATTTGAGAGTACAGTGGTACCTCGGTTCTCGAACTCACTAGAACTCGAATTTCTTGAAAGTCGAACAAAGCAGTTTGACCTAGAACTCGATCTGAATATCAGAAGTCGAACCGTGAATGCTTACCTAATATAAATTGTACACGTCAGGAAATGAGTCATACTACAATGCAATTCTTACTTCAATGCCTTCTTCACAGACTGGATGATTAACTAAATAAAGCAGCGCAACATTAGAGTAACTAACAATAAATAAACCACTAACTTACGTGTACTATTACAGCATTTATGTAATTTATTTAAACTTTATTTAAATTAACTAAAAATCAGTTCTCAC
Organism: Paramormyrops kingsleyae; assembly: GCF_048594095.1. Taxonomy (NCBI): domain Eukaryota; kingdom Metazoa; phylum Chordata; class Actinopteri; order Osteoglossiformes; family Mormyridae; genus Paramormyrops; species Paramormyrops kingsleyae. The sequence continues at coordinate 23,850,359 of NC_132813.1, forward strand.
TGCTTTACGTGATATTCGGGAGAAATAGCAGATTACGCATCGGATATGCCTGGGATACAAACGTCATGCATGTAACTAAACTCTTCAGCTAATAAGGGCAAAGGTGTGTCGTCACAGAGGTGGTTCCAGTTTGTGCAGCCGGGTGAGAGGTCGCAATTAGAGCCCGACCGATAAAGGATTTTGAAGGCCGATACCGATACAAATATTAGTTGGTTTTAAAATCCGATATTCCGATATAGCAACCGATATATATATATATTTTTTTTTTTTTCAATTTCAGAAACGCGCAACAAAACATTAACAGATTTCCCTAACATTAGTTATTTGTAGTTATTTATGAGTTTTAACTAACATAATATGATAATGCATTTTAAAAAGAAACTTGTTTCTTTTATTGTCACAACAGAACAGCGGAACATGAAAATATATTAAAGTTCTTATAAATAAGATGTATAAAAATACAAACTTAAGATATGAAACGTAAAGTCCTTTGAACAAAAACACAAAAACAACAACAACCAAATCAAAGTTACCAGTTTTAAAAGACTTGGTAAGCTTCATAAATATAACTTTGAATAGCACAAGCAATAGAACTTTTATGCACAAGCTACGTTTGATACTTTTTCTCTATGTCTAAATGTTCACTCCTCGCAAATGTCTAACTTACATTTTACAATGCAGGGACTGTAACTAGAGATATGCTAGTTATAAATACAGTAATCATTACTTTATTTAGGCAGAATAAGTTCGTTGTGGTTTCCAAGCTCATTAATGTTAACGTTAGCGGTCTTCCACTGATAGTGGCATTAGCTAGCTTTGTGGTTAGCTTGTCTATGATGAGCCATAATTTAGCAATGGATAACGTCATACTGCAAATTGTAAAACATACATTTTCAATATAACAGGCCAAGGAGAGATGATACGTCTCACTGCTATAACTGTCACGCTATTAAAGAAATACTTCAGTCTCATTGTCAAAAGTTAAAAGGACAATCAGTCAACTACACTGTAACAACGTAACGTAATTACTAGCTAATTCCGCTTCACTCTCGGCTTATTTAACAGCAGCAAAACTGGACATGATAGTCACGAATTTTGTCATGCTTATTTGAGTTAAGAGCACTGATGGGGATGTTCTTTTAATTATTATTCAAGCAATGTATGTCTTGTGACCAACTCACCATGAACACACTTCACCGATGATCTCACTCGCGGATAACTGGTTCTCTCTGCCCGACTCTGGCTGGATCAGCAGGTTGCAGGATGTGTGGCGCGTTATACACGAGTGTTGCCAACAGGGACGGTGTAGAGTGCCCTCTGGTGGACGAACTATACAATGCCAACACTCATGACATGGTTGAAGGGTGTTTCGTCCGTTTTTATTTTATTTTTGAAATATTCATTTATCGGCCATTATAAATGCAGATACCGATAGTTTGGAAAATGCCTAATATCGGCCGATAATATCGGCCTGCCGATAAATCGGTCGGGCTCTAGTCGCAATGCATCTAAAGCCAGTGCTGTAAGCAAGTCGAACGCACCCAATGACAGGGCTGGGGAAACGAACTGAAACGCGGACTTGTGGTGCGTTCGTTTTTCTCTCGGAACTCGGAAATTCCGAGTTGAGTGACATCACGTCCGACAATCTCCCGTTCGAGCTACCCATATCTCGGAACAAACATGGCTGCCTCCATGAACACGTTGCTGTGTGTTGTTGCTTTATATATTAGCAGATTTGGAGTGAGATAATTTTTTCCGAGAGACAAACAAACAAGAAACACAAACTAGTCAAACCACATTAAGAGCTGTATAAAATATTTTAGTAAATTCATAGTGATATTCTTTTTTGAAGAGATAAACAAACTACAAACAAACCAAAGACACTAACAAGTCTGGTAAATTAGTACTATTAATACATTTAACAAAATAAATATTTCTAAAGATTTATAAAATAGAATTACTGTTGAGTGTGTAAGCCGCCATGTTGAACGTCACAGGGGCAACTCGGACAACAAAATCTTGTCCCACATCAACGTAATAAAAGAGGCATGTTTCCGACGGGAAGTGACGTTTTTCGTGACGTTTTCATCCGAGTTCTGACTTGGAGTGAAATAATCGAACGCACCATTAATACAGAGGACTAATGACAACAACCAGAAACAGCTGATCACATGGGGATCCCACACGAGGTTAACGAGGGGGCGTGACACACGGAAGGAGCGGACGATCGGGGCAGGACAGGGTTAATGTTGGGATAAGATCTTTATCGTTTTGGAAGCCATTAAGAAAAAAAATTCTCTTGTTTTATCCTGTTCATTTTGTGTTGAAGAAAAAAAAAACACATTTAGGTGTAATTTTTGGGGGCCGGGAACCAATTAATTGTTTTTAGCACTCGAACTTTTTAGGATTCGATCCGGAGTCCGGAATGGATAAAGTTCGAGAACCGAGGTACCACTGTATATAAAACTTCTTATTTGTAAATACAGCGAGGAAAATAAGTATTGAACACGTCAACATTTTTCTCAGTAAATATATTTCTTGAAATTTACACCAGATGCCGGTAACAACTAGAGGTCGACCGATATTGAATTTTACCGATACCGATAGCTAGGTTGGTCCGTACTTGCCGATAACCGATTAATTAACCGATAGTTTTTAAAATGGATACTGGATTAAAAAAAAAAAAACTAAATTAAAACACAACACTACATGTAAAATAGTACTAAACTTTATTACAAAAACCAAACAAAAAAACAGTACTGAATCATGAAAATGTGCTATATGAAATAAATATGAATATATTAATAAATATTGAGGTAAATTAAAGACATGCTTTCAAACTGAAAGAAAAAGTAACACTCCAAATAAATAAATAAAAAGTTACATACAAAATTAATTATAATAATAATTATATAATTATATAATATTATAATTATATATAATATTAATTATATAAATGTATATTATATGTGTAGTCTCCCACTATATTTGCTTCTATTTTGAAAACTTTTTTCTCTCTCCATAGGCAGAGGTTGACCAAACTGTTTGTGTAATCTGTTAACAACGCTCATTATATACCCGTCTTTTTAGGCAAGAACCAGATAATGAGTGTCACGTCATGAAATGGTTTTAATACGAAGGGAGCTGTATTACGTGATAACAAATTTAATAAAAACATCGTAAGTTAGGCCTATAATAGTAATGATTTCATTTCAAACAACAAATATATTATATAGAGAAGGTGAGCAAAGTATCAACAGAGCTTTTTGAAACTCCGAATCAGTAAAACACTGCGTCGCAAAAAGATTCACTGTTTCGAAGCGCTCCAGTCGGATCCCCCCATCCCCCCGGCAAATCGCACCCTGTGCCTGAAGATAAAAAGAACTGAAATCGAATGCATTCCTGATGGTAACAATCATGACATTAAACATTTGGGTCGGACTTGCGTGTATTTTTGCCACATTATTTTAACCGCTTGATGTACTGCTAATGTTAGCGTCCTCTCAGCCTTGTCGACAAACATACTGCTGTTCTTTCTCCAATGCAGAATCTAATCAACAAATGAATTACTTTATATTGAGGTGAAAACATGTACTGTAGTGTACTGTATACATACCTTTTCGCTGTCTGTGTTTTAAACGTGCATTTCAAGTGTCAGCGTTGTCCGTGCACCGCACTCTCTCCAGGCAGCTTGCGCTCTCCTTGCAACTAACAGTATCACGTGTCAAAACAAAAGCATGTGCTTTACAGCGATTTTCGCCTATAGAGGCGGCTCTTGCCATAGATATATATGTTGGCTCTCGCACTGTATAAGGACAACGGACCGTTCTCAGCCGCTTCAGCTCTGACGCAACCCGGAAAAATTATCGGCGTGGATTTTTGCCGATAACCGATAGTTCCGGGAATCAACTATCGGTGCCGATTAATCGGCAAAACCGATACATCGGTCGACCTCTAGTAACAACCTAAGTAATCCACACATACAAAGAAATCAAAACAAATAAGTACATAGATTAAGTTATGTGAAATAAAGTGACACAGGGAATAAGTATTGAACACGCTTACTGAAATTTATTTAATACTTAGTAGAAAAGCCTTTGTTGGTAATGACAGCTTTAAGACACCTCCTGTATAGAGAAACTAGTCGCATGCATTGCTCAGGTGTGATTTTTGGCCTATTCTTCCACATAAACTGTCTTCAAATCTTGATGTTTATAGGGCCTCTCCTATGAACTCTGATCTTTAGTTCTTTCCATAGATTTTCAACTGGATTCAAGTCTTGTGATTGACTGGGCCATTCTAGCAGCTTTATTTTCTTTCTCTGAAAGCGATTGAGAGCTTCCTTGGCTGTGTGTTTGGGACAATTGCCTTGCTGAAATGTCTACCCTTGTTTCATCTTCGGGACCCTGAATGTCTCGCTTTCTCCATTCATCCTTCCTTCAATTATTTGAAGTCTACTTGTACCATATGCTGAAAAACAGTCCCACACCATGATGTTCCCACCCCCAAACTTTACTGTTGGGATGGTGTTTTTGGGGTGATGTGCAGTGACATTTCTCCTCCAAACATGGTGTGTGCTTTAACATACAAAGAGTTTAATTTTGTCTCATCTCATCAAAAAAAAAAAAAAAATAATAATAATTTTGTCTCATCTGACCAGACTATATTCTCCCAGCATTTCATTGGTTCGTCCAGATGTTGTGCGGCAAACTTTAAACAAGCTTCAATATGCTATTTCTTCAGCAGTGGAGTCTTGCACGGTGAGCGTGCATAGAGGCCATGGCGGTTGAGTGCATTACTTATTGTTTTCTTTGAAACAACTGCACCTGCTAATTCCAGGTCTTTCTGAAGCTCTCCGCGAGTGGTCCTTGGCTCTTCTGATTATTCTTTTGACTCCACTGTCAGAAATCTTGCGAGGAGCACCTGGTCGTGGCCGGTTAATGGTGAATTGATGTTCTTTCCACTTCCGGATTATGACCCCAATGGTGCTCACTGGAACATTCAGAAGTTTAGAAATATGTCTGTGACCAATGCCATCGGTATGTTTTGCAGCAATTAGGTTGCGAAGGTCTTGAGTGAGCTCTTTGCTTTTACGCATCATGAAATGCTTCTTGTGTGACACCTTGGTAATGAGAAACCTTTTTATAAGCCATCAATTAGGACTAAATCAGCTGATATTAATTTGCGCTGATAGGGGGCAGGATTTCTTTCTAAATACTGACAGATTTCAGCTGGTTTCTTGGCTTTCCGTGCCTTTTTGCACCTCCTGTTTTTCATGTGTTCAATACTTATTCTACTTATTCTAATACTTACTGTCATTTCACTTTATTTCACATAACTTAAGCTATGTACTTATTTGTTTTGATTCCTTTGTATGTGTGGATTACTTGGGTTGTTGTTCATGGTTCAGTGTATAGTAATTTCAGCTATTGAAAATATCCTTCTCCAAGTCCGAATCTTTTAAGTACCTCAAACAAATATCTCCACTCAACTCTGTCAAAGGCTTTTTTGGCATCCAGTGACAAAAGTGCATGGTCTTTAGCCTCTTCTTTTGTATACAATACATTGATAACTCTGCGTATGTTATAGAATGCCTGCCTGCCGGGCACAATGCTGTTTTGATCATTCATTATTAACCTTGGGAAGTACATCCCAATCCTCCTAGCAAGAGCTTTGCAAAGAATTTTTGTATCACATGACATTAGAGATATGGGTTGATATGATGACATTTCTGTGGGGGGTTTGCCAGGTTTTAGGATGAGTGTGATTACAGCAGATCTCAATGACGGAGGTAGCGTTCCTTTCTTCAAAGATTCAACACTTCAAGAAGGTGTGGTAGAAGCTTTTCAGAAAATGTTTTATAGATTTCGATGGGCAGGCCATCGAATGATAATGAATGATCAAAACATACTCGACTGGCAAGAGTACACTATTTTACTTGGATAAAGATGTCTTCAAATCTCTAAGTTTAGGTCAATCATGAAATTCTTTATAATTTTCCTGGACTGTTGATGACTATCTTCCATGCCTGTAAATAGATCTTTTGTTGGGTCCAATACACAGTTAAAATCTCTACCCATAATGTATTCACCAGGAAAGGAGGAAAAGCAGAGAAAGAGATTATGAAAAAAAAATTAGATTGTCCTCGTTAGGGGCGTATACGCAAATCAAAGTGAGCTGGGTGGATAGCATCATACCATTTAGAAATAACTATCCCCCTTAGTTATCAGCATACTGTTTTTTAAGTTGGAATGGAATTGGTTTATGTATAAGTATCATGACACCTCTAGCCCGTGTGGTGAAGGAGGCTGAATACATCTGTCCTGGCCACCTTCTGGTAACTCTACCAATGTCCTCTTTTAACAAATGCGTCTCCTGGAGGAATATTATGTTGGATTTCATCTGTTTGAGTCTATCCAAAACCTGCTTAAGTTTTACCAGTTTATTCAAACCTCTTGTATTCCAGCTACTCATTTTGATCTCTACTCTGTTAACCATATTACATTAAGGTGCTCTCTGTAAGACAAATGTAAAAAAAGAAAAAGTTTCCCCCATGAATCCAAACCCTCGTGCATTTCTAGAACATGATGCATGCTAATAAATCCCAAAGCGCTCTGAACTACGGTTATGGAAGCACTTAATCCACATGTGAGGAGTAGCGCCATGATACTGTAGAAAAAACTAGCCATGTAACTCGCTAATAATAAACAATTCGACCGTAAACCGAAACTAACCATGTAATCAAAAGATAAATAATGAAACCAACCATTTAAGGGAACACACATTGTGTTAAATATATGTTTCCAGCTCACGTTATCAACATGTGCATAGTTAACGCACGGGAGTAGTTTTAAAGATTGATACCACCAGTCTTTCCCAGTAAGTCTATGTCGTTGCTCCTGCAGAGGCCTCTCTCCCTCGAAGGAAGCACTCAGCCTATTGGTTGGTTGTGAAGACTTTGCGCTGTCCGGTGTGCGTGATTTCCAGATGGGCTGGGTACAACATGCCATAGCAAATATCCAGAGCCCCGAACCGCATTTTAACGTCATCAAACTCTCGCTGCTGTTTTCGAGTCACAGCAGAGAAATCTGGGAAGATCTGGATTCTGCTTAATTCGTATCTCACTTTAAGATGTTTAGCTGCTCTCAGTGTGGCCTCCCGATCTCTGTAGTTAAGGAACTTTAACACTACTGGTCTTGGGTGGGAGAGGCGGTTAGAGTGCAACTGCCCCACATGATACGCTCGTTCTAAGTCGGGAGTGGAGGAGAAAGTGTCATCCAGAACTTTTGGGAGCCAGCCTTTAAGGAAAGCATACATATCCGCTCCTTCTGCCTTTTCGTGTATGCCGACTAGCCTCAAATTAGACCGTCTCTGCTGACTTTCCAACTCTTACATCCCGTTCTTTAATATGCCCAGGGTACCTTCCAACTTTTCCAATTTTTGTTTGAGAGTGGTAATGTCTTCTTCTGTTTGTGCGATTCTTTCCTCCGCCTCGCCAATCCTCCCCAGAATTCGCCTGCAACTCCGTTTTAATGCTGTTTAATGCCTCCATCACATCGGTAGATGGCATTCATGATATCACTGTTTGTTGGCGTATTAGAATTAGCCTCGCTTTGTTCTGCAGGCATTTTAGCTGACACGGCCGTGCTATTTAGCATGGTTTGAACTGGTGTTTTTGACGGCTGGCCGCTTTTTGGTTGTTTAGGTGGCATAACTAGCAAAAATACCTTCTCCCAGGTTCCTGGGTGCGCCTAAGGGGAGCGAAGGACGAGGTCGGGGAGACAATGAAACCTGGGGAAACAAAAGCAACATCATTGGGGCACAGGGAACAGCACAGACAGACAGAACAGGCACAAGACCAACTCGGACAACAAACAACAAACCACGGGACGCAGACAGACACAGGGGCACCAAAAAAGGGAACACAGAACCCAAGGAGGGGGACAACGACGGGACAACACCAGGGGGCACACCCACAGGAGGCACGAAAGGACTGGAAGGGAACAAAGGCACAGAGGGACGGGTAGCAAACACAGGGGGCATAAAGGGACCAGAAGGCACAGAGAAATGGGGAGTAAACACAGGGGGCATAAAGGCAAAGGGCGGGGGGAAGTGGGGAGCCACAGGGAACTCCGGCAGGCAAGAGGCGGAAGCCACAGGGGCAGCAGGCAACCGCGAAGCCGGAGCAGGGGTTGAAGGGGACACTGGAGGTGGCGAGGAGGATGGTGAAGGGGCTGGCAGAGAAGATGAGGAGGGAGGCCTAGGGGACAGTGCCGGAGGGGAGGACAGATCTGTAGCAAAGGCAGGTGGGGGCGTAGCCACAGCCGGCCCAGACACCAACAACTGACGAGGTGTCAGAGACTGGACCGCAGCCGGCCGGCAAGGCACCACGGGTGAGGTTGGGGGCACCCGCCAAGCTGGAGTCTAGGATAGCGAAGGTGACGTCGGTGTCCCCTCCCTTTCTAGGAGACCAAGAGGCAGGAACCCAGCTGAGATCCGCCATGATACGGTGGCACTAGCTGGGGTAATCCCTTGAAGGGATCCAAGGGTATAGTCAGGGTTATCCCCGAGGGGTCCCACTCAAGCTCCTCATCCAGCTCCACTAAGGAGGGAGGAGCAGAGGTTAAACCATCAGGGGTCTCCTCGGGGACAGGAACTGGGGCAGTGATAGCCAGGAACACGGTAGCAGGGTCAGGAACAAGGGAGACGGGAACCGGATGTTCGGGAATGTGGGGGGCTAGAACCGGAGAGATTGAAACAGGAGGGTACAGAGCCAAGGGGGCTGTGGCCGAGGGGTCAGGGACCAGGGGGACTGAGGCAGAGGGAGCAGGGACCAGGGGAGGCGGAGCGTCAGGTGCTTGAACTGCGGCCGCGGGGGCCTGGACCTCTGCCATGGGAACCGCTGGGACTGGAGTGTCAGCAGGAGGCGCGGGAACCACTGTGGCTGGAACTAGAACCTCAAGATGTGGAGCATTGGCCGCCAGGACTGGGGCCAATGGGCGCCGTGCATCAGCCGCCAGAGCTGGGCCCTCACAGGGCAGCGTGCCAGCCACCAGGGCCGGATCCTCGCAGGGTGACACATTGGCCACTGGGACTGGGACCTTGGGCGTGTCAGCTGGCGGGACTGGGGCTTCCCTGGACGGCGCGTCGACCGCCGGAACTGGCTCCTCGGGAGCGGACATTTCTGGGACTGGCTCCTTGGGAGCGGGGACCTTGGGCACTGGGACCTCAGGCGCCGGGCCAGGAATCTTGGGCGGCGGCGCAGCAGGAACTATGGGTACTGTTGGGATCTCGGGCGGCGCAGAGACCTCGGGCGGCGCAGCCAAAGCTGCCGGGTCTGGAGCTATGGGGGACAAAGCAGGAGGCACAGGAACCAAGGGGAACTGGGTAGGAACCTCAGGAACCATGGGGAACTGGGCAAGAACCTCAGTAAGCACTGCAGGCACCGTCGGCACTGGAACCACAGGGGACCTGGCCCCTTTAACAGCCAGGTGTGTCCCAAAAAGCAGGCTAGCTGCCAACGCGGACAGAAAAGCGGCAGGCAGAAGAGCTTCGTGTGTCTGCTTGGACGGGGCTATGACGGCAGGCCTGAACACCACGGGATCCAGAATCGTTCCTCCCGACATGCTGCAGGGTAGGCAGCGGAGACAGAGATAGCCCCTAAGAAGAGTTTTGGCATATTCTCCCGTCTTCTGTTTCTCCGCTTTTTCCATTTTCCTGCTGACTGGCGCCCTTTGGGTAGCTCAGACAGTGGACAGGAAAAAAGTCTGCTATCTAGGGCTACCTGCCGCATGTTCGCCTCTGCCGCACCACTACAGAGTTGTCGCACATTCTCGTGCACCTCATCAACAAGGTGCGCGTCCTCGATTGGAGACAGACTTTCCAAAACTTCCCCGGTGCGAGTAGCCAAGGCGAGAGCCATGGGGTCCGCCTGGACCTCGGGCTGTTGTACCGAATATATTACCTCGTTAGTGAGGTCCAGGTATTCCGACTTGCTGAGGGAAGGCGACTTGTTCGTGAGTCCGGTCATTCTGTCATGGCTTTAAGCTCGAGCACGGAGCAGGGAAGCAGGACAGAGGCGATAGTCGGGGAAATGTGGGGTTTATTAATGAAAACATGAGGCAACACAACAAATGGACGTTAGACGTCAATGGCCGGACTGGGGAAAACATACCTAACGCAGACTTAAATACATTAGACTAATGACAACAATCAGAAACAGCTGCACAGGGAATCCACACGGGGTTAATGAGGGGGGCGTGGCGCACGGAAGGAGTGGACGAGCGGGGCAGGACACTCTCCTTGTAAGGAAGACTGTTAAATGGCTTTGCCTAAAGCAGGTCAACAAATTTAGCATGGTCTGCCATTATGCACAGCTTCCTAGCTGGCTAGTTTCCCCTTCCACAAGCTACTTTATTTATATGAATGAACTAACTTTACAATGCAAAGTCAAGAATTACATAATATTGTTTGTTTGTTTGTTTGTTTATTTATTTATTTACGTGAAGAATGACTTGTACAAACAAAAATGGCTTATATCACCAGCAAACAACACAGAGTGCAGCAGTTTGTCTTATGACTTCACCTGCAAATCCGCATGGGACTGAATTTGAATCTCTGTAGTGCCGGTGTATACTTAAAACATGCTGTCAATCAAAAAGGGGGTCCGCCCTTTAGACAGCTCCTCCATTCATCATGCAGCAGCCCAGCATCCTGGCACGCCCACTGCTCCATTTACTCCCAGAGATGCTGAACTTGGTGCATTTACCCAATAACCGTCCAGCTTTTCTGCAGTGAAAAAACCTCTTCAGTGCCGGGCCATAGAGGTCCAGTGAAGCTGCACTTCAGGAGGTTTTAATGCACTGTGCTGCACGGAAATGCATGAGAAGAAAATCGCGTCAAACAATCTACAATAAATAGCTGATTCTGAACGAGCTCATCAGGAAGTTGAACGCATTCTAGTGCACTTTTATTAAAATCAATATAAATACGACATATTAGAGGAAGCGGAGCTTCCCTTGTAGTCTGTGTGTATATATATATATATATTTTTTTTTTTTTTACTTTATCTTACCTTGATAGTCCTACTTCGCTTTGCAGTGACCCCCCTGCTTCTCGTTAGCTACCCGAGGCTAATGCTGCATGCACAGAAAACATGATGGGAAAAAGAAAGTAATTTTCTCTCAGTGACAAATATATACTCATCAAAACTTATGATAAACTACCAAAAACAAGCCAACAAGATGCTGCAACAAAACTACTATATGCTATATTTTATGTACTGTACTTTGAATTATACACAGTTCAGTCATTTGATTTGTACAGTACTGTAATTTGAAATCGTTGTACTGTATTTTGAAAAGTAGGTAAGGTAAGGAGCATGCGCTGATTACAGCGTGTTGCCACATCCACCACATGACAAACCACCTCAGGGATGAGAACCTGAGTGCAGCCATCAGAAACGCCTCCTAGTTGAAAATACGTACCCGTGCAAAATAATACAGGATGTTGTCAGCTTATATGCAAAAAATCATCATATACACTCACCTAAAGGATTATTAGGAACACCTGTTCAATTTCTCATTAATGCAATTATCTAATCAACCAATCACATGGCAGTTGCTTCAATGCATTAAGGGGTGTGGTCCTGGTCAAGACAATCTCCTGAACTCCAAACTGAATGTCAGAATGGGAAAGAAAGGTGATTTAAGCAATTTTGAGCGTGGCATGGTTGGTGGTGCCAGACGGGCCGGTCTGAGTATTTCACAATCTGCTCAGTTACTGGGATTTTCATGCACAACCATTTCTAGGGTTTACAAAGAATGGTGTGCAAAGGGAAAAACATCCAGTATGCGGCAGTCCTGTGGGCAAAAATGCCTTGTTGATGCTAGAGGTCAGAGGAGAATGGGCCGACTGATTGAAGCTGATAGAAGAGCAACTTTGACTGAAATAACCACTCGTTACAACCGAGGTATGCAGCAAAGCATTTGTGAAGCCACAATACACACAACCTTGAGGCGGATGGGCTACAACAGCAGAAGACCCCACCGGGTACCACTCATCTCCACTAGAAAAAGGAAAAAGAGGCTATAATTTGCACGAGCTCACCAAAATTGGACAGTTGAAGACTGGAAAAATGTTGCCTGGTCTGATGAGTCTCGATTTCTGTTGAGACATTCAAATGGTAGAGTCAGAATTTGGCATAAACAGAATGAGAACATGGATCCATCATGCCTTGTTACCACTGTGCAGGCTGGTGGTGGTGGTGTAATGGTGTGGGGGATGTTTTCTTGGCACACTTTAGGCCCCTTAGTGCCAATTGGGCATCGTTTAAATGCCACGGCCTACCTGAGCATTGTTTCTGACCATGTCCATCCCTTTATGACCACCATGTACCCATCCTCTGATGGCTACTTCCAGCAGGATAATGCACCATGTCACAAAGCTCGAATCATTTCAAATTGGTTTCTTGAACATGACAATGAGTTCACTGTACTAAAATGGCCCCCACACTCACCAGATCTCAACCCAATAGAGCATCTTTGGGATGTGGTGGAACGGGAGCTTCGTGCCCTGGATGTGCATCCCACAAATCTCCATCAACTGCAAGATGCTATTCTATCAATATGGGCCAACATTTCTAAAGAATGCTTTCAGCACCTTGTTGAATCAATGCCACGTAGAATTAAGGCAGTTCTGAAGGCGAAAGGGGGTCAAACACCGTATTAGTATGGTGTTCCTAATAATCCTTTAGGTGAGTGCATATAGTATACTTTATAATAAAATTATATCATCTTTAAGTCATATTGCTTGGTGTTTTTAACCTTTTATCACAATTTTCTTAGTTAATTATTATATTAACTTTTTTATCACCATTTAAGCTGCTAAAACAGAAATGGACTGAAATGTACTGTGACCACTGCGAACAGTAGCCTGAGCACTAGACGAATGAATGGGTGTCTTGCAGGGATGCTCACATTGCGGGCAGGCAGGGTGGAAACTGTCATACACTCATGCTGGGCAACACTCGCCCTGCCAGACACGGCACAGTCATGGCCCCATCTGCGGTCTCGGAACAGTCGTAAAATGTTTGGTCAGAAGTCGCATAGGTTGTAAGTCAACAACAGCCTGTAGTATTTTTTAATGATGTAGTGTTTTACAATGGTACCTCACTATTTGTAAAAAAAAATAATAATATCAAATAGTTACTGGAAAAGCTACAGCATTTTAAAAGTAGCTGTGCTACTGATAAGCTACAGATAAATGTAGTTAGGAGTGTCGCTAATTTTAGTTAGCTACTCCCCAGCACTGGTAATTTACATTTGTGAAAGCAGGGTCAGATGGTCCCTGGAGTAACTGGGGTTTAGGGCCTTGTACAAGGGCCCAACAGTGAAATCATTCTACCAGCCATGGGATTTGAACTGGCGATCTTTTAGAACTGGGCCACAGAAGCATAGTCACAGTCTCAGGTTTGCGCCAATCAGCTGCCCTCTGTGACTGAGATGGTCATTGCAGAACCTTGATTTTGGAAACAGGATTCTGAGGTCTGTTTTTGGTCATTGTCTTGCTGGAAAGTCGATCTATGGCAACCAGAGGCAACCAGTTTGTCAGCAGCATTGCCTGATACTTGGTGACATCCAGTAAGCAATTGATCTTACCTAGTGCCTCCAGTAAGCAGTTGATCTTACCCAGCCCCAAAACATCACTGACCCATCACCATCTTTCACCATGGGAGAGGTGCCTTTCCTTGTATGGTTCTCTGTCTCCATGACAGATATGTTCAGTTTTGGTCTCCTCTGACCACAGCACTTTTGCCTAGTCATAATTTAAATAACCTTTGACAAATGGCAAGCACTTGCTTCTGTGTCTTGGGGTCTTGCAACATTTCTAAAGAGCCTGTGATAATGGAGCTGGGGTCTGATGATGCTTTTTGTATCCTGGTGACCCCAAGATGCCTCCAAGGTCTGTGAACTTTTCATAGTGATTCTTGGGGATTTTTTTGCTTCCCATTCCTTCCTATCCTAGGGGGAAAAATGCATCTTCCATACATACATAGATTATGTAACATTTTGTGTCATAGCTGCCTTTATTATACATATAATGAGGAAATGATGTGTAAATAAGTGTCTACATCAGTGATAGCCATTTTTTTTTATTTACACTGTTAAGCTATGGGTTGAATGTAGTTTTCTTAGGAGAGCCTTTGACCAGAGCATGCTTATCTTCACCAGGTGAAAGTGATGACAGAGGGAGATCTTCTGGTCGTTGCCTGCGAGCAGTTCCTGGGCAAGTCTGTGTCAGAAATCAAAAGTGTGATCCTGCAAACCTTAGAGGGACATTTGCGTTCCATTCTCGGTAAATTCTCTCTTCCTCTGTGGAATGCTTCTTTATATAATACTACAGGGAGTCCAATGGGCGTAAATAATCAAAACCAGGGAACACAACCCCCCCCCCCCCAATAATAATAATAAAATTAACTACATAGGGTACTGTACTGGACCTTTGGCCGACAAACTGCTGAAGTCGTGTAGTCTTTCTTATGAGCATCACAGAGTAATGCATGTACGTGTGTTCATCATTACGAATAATTGTATTTAACCTGAGTTTTTAATATAATAGGTTTTGTGGCAGTCTGTCTGTAAGTACGAGTTGTCCATAAGCCGGACATTCTTAAGCATAGGTGTGCTTGTGTAGATGTAGACCTTGTGTGGTATGCATGAATGCCTAGCTCTCTCTCTCTTTCTCCCTCTCTCTCACACACACACACATACAGGCACACTCACAGTGGAGCAGATCTACCAGGACAGGGACCGATTTGCCCAGCTGGTGCGAGAAGTTGCAGCTCCTGACATTGGACGCATGGGTATTGAAATACTTAGCTTCACCATAAAGGTAACACTAATCAGGTTTATCAGTAGTCTGTGTTCATATTCAGTTTATCACAGTACTTTAATTTAGAACAATAACTTCAGTATATCCATTAATACGCTGTCAAGAATATTTATTTTTTTATCTAGATATGTAGTGGGCTTGCTGTGTTTGTTAAATTATTACTCCTATTTTTGTTTATCGAGATGAATTATGCATGACGGCATCTCAAATTGGTGTATATGTGAATGATCAATGTCCAACTGCATTGACCAAGGTAGTGCGAGTAATGTCAAGGTGAAACTTGTATGTGAGTTTGAGCTGATGGTTCTTGATCCTGTAGGATGTCTACGACAAAGTGGAATACCTGAGCTCCCTAGGAAAGTCCCAGACAGCAGCGGTTCGGAGGGATGCAGACATTGGTGTGGCTGAGGCAGAGAGGGATGCTGGGATAAAAGTGAGAAGCTCTTAAATGGGATGCCGAAAAAAGGAAACAGGAATGCCTCGTCAGTATATTGTTCATTTGTAACCTGTAATGTTATTTTCCATTCAGGAAGCTGAGTGCAAGAAGGAGATGATGGACATTAAATTCCAGGCTGACACCAAAATGGCTGACTCCAAACGTGAGCTGGAAATGCAGAAAGCTGCTTTTAACCAAGAAGTAAACACCAAGGTACTAGGAAGTTATGTAGTTTTAAACATACAAAATATATCACATGTAGTTTGCTGTCTCGTAAAATAGCTGTGCAGCATTTTGGAGGACACCACACTATTGAATATTTTGGCATGGAGCTGATGGAACAGTTATACATTTGAAAAATATGCACTGAATCTATGGGAGACATATTACTATTTGCACAATGTGGTGCACCGATGTAGAAATTTTGACCAGGAATAATAATCAATATATTTTTAGCTAATATTACCAATAACCTCAATGCTCCATAAATCTGTAGTCAAACTTATGTGGGTAATGTTATGCACAGTATCTCCAACTAGGGAGACTGTAGCGAGGTTCTAAGTGGTAAAGGCAGGGGAGCTAGAGTGATTTTTGAAGTGGAGGGGGACCAGACAGTGAGCAAAAGGTCTTAACTTTTAAGCTTATCCGGCCATGCTTGAAGAGGCATTTGGACTAACAGTTTAATACACTAAACATATTTTGATTGACACTGGCTGACTGGCTGGTATAGAGTTGCCAGTCACTCACAAATGGCCTATCTGACAATAGCCTTGACAACAATTAGCTTTCTCTACAATGTGTTTAAATTTACAGAGCCCCAGTATACCGTAATACAGATAATTTGAGGACACATTCATAAATTTATTACTTAATTCTAACAATTTCATGTTGATTAAAGTAAAGTGTAAATATCAGCTAGCTATATCGACCAAGACTTACCGATAATTTAAAGATATATTGTGAAATTTCTACCATTGCATCGCTATTGTTTGTTAAATTTACTGTCATTTATCATTGGGATAGGGCTGTATTTTACATGGAATCGCAAGAATTTGCTTGGATTGTTGTTTAGTAAATTGTGAGCAGAATACTTGAGTATTTTTTGCACTGACAGCATATAGTCTGAACTGTAGGAAAGTAAAAGTGGATGTTCTCATTCTACTCTAATCAGAAAGCTGAGGCCCAGCTGGCCTATGAACTTCAAGCAGCCAAGGAGCAGCAGAAGATTCGACTGGAGGAGATTGAGATCGAGGTGGTTCAAAGAAAAAAAATGATTTCTGTTGAGGAAAATGAGATCGCCAGGACTGAGAAAGAGCTGATTGCTACTATCAAGAGACCAGCAGAAGCTGAGGCCTACAGGATGCAGCAGCTGGCAGAAGGCCTGAAGTAAGCCCCTCCCACTGATCCACATGGTACCCAAAAGCCATACATCTATGTAGTTCTGTACAATCAGAGGGGCATCTGTTCACCTGCATGTACACCATATAAGGGGCATCAGTGGGTATTTCATTGTCTTTTAAGAGTCAACAGTAGGAATTACTTACCCCATTTCCTTTTATTGTAAGATACCTGCTTTTTCATATAGGTTTGTTTCTTTATTAAGTCTTTTTTCTATTAAAATTTTTATGTTTAAATTGAAGGTCTCATATCATTTTGGGATTCTGAAAAATCATGTTGACCAATCCCTATTATCTTCCTCAACAGGATCAAAAACGTGCTGATAGCTCAGGCTGAAGCAGAGAAGATTCGGAAGATGGGTGAAGCTGAAGCCGGCTCGATTGAGGCTTTGGGAAAAGCTGAGGCTGAGAAAATGAGGCTCAAAGCACAAGCCTACCTAGAGTATGGAGAGGCAGCCAAAACTGCTCTGGTCCTTGAGGCTCTCCCAAAGGTTAATTTTTATTAATGCTTTCCTCTTTATAAACCAACTCTGCGTATATGTAAGATAAGTAAAGAAGTTAAAATGCAGAGTACATACATACACACACTACAGCTGTGAAACAGTGAAGGGTGCACTAGGTAGCCTCCCTTAAAGAAAAGTAGTCTTAACAAAAGTGTAGTTTTAAAAACACTAACAAATGGGGGCAGCAAGTGGCTCAGTGAGCTAAGCTTGTGTGCCTGTGATCAGAAGGTTGCCAGTTTGAACCCGCCCTTGGCACATCTACAGGTCCTTGAGTAGCATTATTATTATTATTCCAGAATATGAAATTTATTAATTTTTCTTACACACAAAAACGAAAAAGGCAAAACAGTAGTGATGGACAAATTGATGCTTCATGAACCATTTGCTGTATTTTTTGAAAACACTAGATGGTGCTTTTGGTTTGCTTTGGAGTGCACCATCTAGCTGAGTCAAAAAATATGGTAAATAGTTAATGAAGCATCATTTTGTCCATCACTACAAAACAGCACTAACACAATGATGTTTCAGAAAAGGGGTGATGCTTATTGTACCTGAAATTCATGCAATTTATCAGTCCTACTAATGTTATCTAATCTTATATTCAAGATTACCTTGGCCATCGCTTGTAATATAAGGAATACTTTGTATTCTTCCTGCCCAGAACTGTAACAGAACACCTTGGATTATGTTTCCATTTGATGAAATACAGGAATAACACATGAGGGATAACAATTATTCCTTCCACCACTGACAGTATTTATGACCACGAACAAAATATTTGTGTAATGAAGTGTATAGATGTGTAACAAAAATGTATGTTGTTGGGGTAGTTCAGAAAACGTATTCTATGAATGCTTCTTTTTGTGATCATTTATGTTTTACAGCTATTTTTCTAAGATCCAGTTTGTTAACATGACTGAAATGCTGAATAGATATTGATGCATTAGTCAGTTTTTTTTTTTTAATCTTTGGTTTGTCTATTCAGATTGCAGCGAATGTTGCCGCCCCCTTAGGCAGAACCAATGAGATTGTCATCCTGAGTGGGGATGGGAGCCATGTGACCGGGGAGGTGAATCGCCTTCTGGCGGAGCTGCCTGTGTCTGTGAATGCCCTTACAGGAATTGATCTATCCAAAGTACGAGACCAATTTTTTCCCAGCCAATCTTACTTAAATCATAATCAGTAAAGGTTGCTGCATGGTGAATGGCAGAAAACCCTTTGTGAAACTAATATGCAGTGTAAATCCAAGTAACCTTGAAATGCCACATTGGCTTGAATGTTGTATTTTTCATCCTGCACATTGGTAATAGTGCTCACATTATACATAACGTGAATTGTAGCTAGTGATTACCTGTAGGTCTACATATGGTAAGCATAAAGGAGATTTTGTTAATATTATTTGTTAATTTTTTGTATTTCAATGCAGATTCCCTTGTTGCAGAAGATGAGCAGCGCTCAGGCATGAAGTAGGCCACAATTATCCTTCTCCACTGGGTCTACTTTACTGCACACACACACAGATGGTCTACTAAAGAAACAATCATTCAGGACCTCTAGTGCCTTCAGTTTGGGAGGATCAGGACATCTTCATGTACTGATGCCACTTTTGTAATTTGGATTTTGAAATATTTTTGTTTTTTTAATGAATGGATAAACAAACTTGACAAACCATCAGTACATATTTAGGTTCAGTAATGTCAGTCTTGCTGTTTAAGGAGGATGCTACTGTAAATGGTAGATCTATTGTTACTTTTATTAAACATATCACAGGCTACTAATGTGAAGAAAAGTCTCAGGAGTCATTGTTACCATAACAATATTGCTTTTATTTGTGCATACAAAGGGTAGCAATTGACAGGAATATACTAACATTAATCTTTGAAAGCTTCTTATATGTGTTGCTAAGCTGCTAAATGTTTATTTCCTATGTCTTACAACAAAAGTTAGTTTTATAATATCTGTAATCCACATGACTGTAATCCACTCCTATCACTTGTTCTGTTCTCTACAAATATATTTCCTTATTTTAAATAACTAAAGACACAATACCGTATCACATGCATAAAATGTCATGTGATCATGTGATTATGATAGATGTGTAGCTCCTGACAAAAAGGATTCTTTATGTACTACTAATAGTATGACAAGCAGCTGAGAAAGTTTCACTTTCTATATACATATTTCCTTGACATTATTTCCCAAGTACCCTTTGTCACAGTCACCATATTAACCAAATGGTACAAATGAGCAAGTAGTTGTTAAATAGTACCTCAGAACTGAAGTTGCCCTTTCAGCTAAAATTATTTACTGGTTCATTGATTAATACAGCCCGCACCCCTGACAAGGATAAGCAGTTTATAGATGGATACATGGTTAATGTAGATTTCATTATTTACCTTATTTACCTTGTTTACCTTGTCATGAAATAGACTCTACTCATATTCTAAAATATAAACTTAGCATAACTTCTCAGAGGAGCTACAGGTTTTATTACAGTCATTTGGAAGAGAGTTGCATGGTACTGATCTCTAAATTAAGAAGGGGGGCGCATCTAATTAATTACACTGTAACAAGTGCAGCACTTTCATCAGAAGATAATTCAGACCCTGGTAAATCATTAAAGGCTAGTTCATGTAGACGTCAGTAATGTGGGGGTGTGGTACTGAGTGCTCACTGTCACACTGGACGCAACAATGCAGTTTTACGCGTGAATGAGCTCATCCTATCAGTTTGTAATGGAGAAAGGTCCACACAATTACTTGAAAATTCTGAGTTCAGCAGCAGATCACATTTATGTATCATCACGTATGACTTGTTGCTGTTATGCGGAGAACTGCTACACGGGAGAGAAGTATCCAGGCTGAAAAATATCTTCCGGAATTTTACTGAGGTCAGAATGTCATTGGCCCCGAAGTGGCATTCCTGTATCAGTTAAAATATGCAATTGTCTGCATACATAAACTTGCCTCTTAAGCCATACTTCATGCTAGGAAATAGCTATGAAAAGATTGGACTCGTACTCACCTCAGTCAGGGACTACTATTGTTGTTAAATAGCTATGCATAAAATTCCATTTGCAATGGCTGAGACTGAAATTTTCAATCACTGCATGATGGTTATTAGGCATTTAATTACTAGCAACCGTCAGTGATTGTTAATTGCTGTATAGTAACTTGGGAGAATGACACTGAGGATGCTGGAGCACACTCACCCCTTTAATACAATGACAATGTAGTTCTGCTTTAGCGGGATGATGTGCCACTGTTACTGTGCATCTGGTGAAAAAGATTTACGGTGGGTAATTTAAAACCCAAGGACTGGAATACTTTGCCAAACAGAATATCTTGATGAGCAAATTCATTTCATTATGAAACTTTAAAATAAAAGTTATTTTTCGTGATAACTTAAAGTATGTGCTTTCAATTCCCCACGATTTTCCAATTCCAGTCCTGGAGGCCCAGTCTACACCCAGTCTTGCAGATTTCAATACTCACACCTTATTCAGCTTACCAGCCAATTGCCAGGTTTAGTAGGTGTGTTAGGCAGGTCCTTGCAAACTGGTCCTCCAGGACTGGAACTGGGGAAGCCTGATATATAGCATTATATATATATATATATAATAATCATAATTGTTGGGTGTATTTTTCTAAATCAAATTTTCAGGAGCAGGACTGATGTTTTTGTTTGTGTGATTTTTTTTAAATATATGTATCATACTGCTGTGTTTATTTCTCCCACAGGAAAATAAAGGGCATTCTTTTTTGTCAAGAAGAGCAAATAAAGCTGAACAATGCATCAGTGAAATAATAAAGTTTATCAATTTTATTAATACAGATGCAGCTTAATTGTGAAGTTGGACATAGAAATAGTATTCCTAAGTAGTTATATGGGTCATTTGTCTTTGTTGTGTAGCTGTTAATTGTCTCCAAATGTCTTAAACTCTACTCATAGAAAATGAAGCTCTGATAACAGTGTGTGAATTGTGTGTTTGTGGTGTTCTGTTCTCCATGTATAGTTGAAGTGCTTTTCATACTCTTCACTACCTCTGTTACAATTCAGTAAAACACAAATTTTCCCACCAAGTGACATTTGTTTTTAATTCATTTTGGGTAACTGCATGAAATTCATGTTTAAAATCAGTTTTTTAAACAAGCCTGGCTCTGAGCACATTACATTTTGGATTTATACACTTCATGTCACCTGTTTTAATTTTTTTCCCTTATATAATGTGTGGTAACATAATCAAAATCACACTTTGGCTGGTTGATTTTATTAAAGACTGAACTCTGCACTTCAAAGTGTGACCAAGTGCTGCTCTGTACTACTGGTAGAATCTGGAGGCAGTTAGCTGGGAAAGATGAAAAGAATTGAGATAAGAACATTATGTAGTGAAGGCTTTGGCAAATAAATCAGCCAATCAGCTGGCTGTCATGACTTTCACAGTCACAAATAATTTGTGTTGTTGCACATTTGAAAACGATGTTATTACGAATAGATATAAACATGATCAAAAGGCTACATAAAAACACTGACAAATCCTGACAATCCCCAGTCATAACAACAACTTTTGAAAGGCCAATACATCAAAATCTATTAGAAAAAATACTGCAGCGCCCCCCAGTGGTCAAATGACACAAATTTGGTGCACGCCCCAAGTCCAAATACCAAGTTTGGTCTCAAAGGACCAAAGAATTGCGGAGATATGTCAACACATACTGATTGGCGGCGTCACTGCCAAAATCAATTGGCTGTGATGGACAAACTGCTTTGAAAGTCAAAAGTCCCTCTGGTTTCCCTTCTGAGGCTGGGTACTAAGACTATTTCTGGTATTTCTATACAAATTTGGTGTAGATTGGACAAAATTTGTGGCCTTTGGAAAATTCCTAAATTTCCAATGAAATTGAATATGGCAACTGCAGCAATTAGGTGGACATGAAAATCTCAATGTATCAGGCTGGCCATTTTTGTTCTTATTCCTCAGAATTGGGCCCCAAGTCCAGTCGCCAAATTAATTTTAACCAATCAAAGTTTTGTTGAGATATGGCCACACATCCTGTTCAGTGGCTTTGTCATCAAATTCATTGGATGATAGTGGCCATAGCATTTGACTTAGCAGAATACTTTGAGTAACCTTTGGTCACAATCCCTTCTAGATGATGCACCCCAAATTTGGTGGTGATTAGATCAATAGCCTAGGACAAGTTTGCCAAAGCGTTTTTTCAGAAAAATTCAAAATGGCGAAAAACCCAATACGACAGACTTAAGATCCATGAGTGCAATCAAATTAAGACAAACTATGGATTCAAACACACCAAAAATTACAATCCCAGGCTAAAGCATTCAAAAGTTACAAGCAAAAACATATCTTGATATTTGACCTGATGGTGGTGCTACAGGGATGAATGGATTACCTCCAAATTTGGTGAGCCAGTATTTTGGATGGGCCTCTGTCAGGGTGCGAAATTACAAAATCAATGATTGGACCAAATTTTTGGCCTGTGGAAAATACTTAAATGTTCACTAAAATACAATAACAAATCTGACTTTGATATATCAAAGCATTGCTGAGTTATTGCCTCACATCCTGTTTAGCTGGTTTTGTCATGAAATTATTTGGAGGACAGTGGACATAGCATTTGATATAGTATGACTCTTTGGTCCCAATCCCATATAGATCACGCACAACAAGTTTGATAGTGATTGGATCAATTGCCTAGTACAAGTTCACAAAAGTAGGTTTTCAGAAAAATATAAAAAATGGTGGAAAATCCAATACGGAAATTAATGGCAATGGATGCATTCGAATCAGGATGACCAAAGGATTCAGAGGAATGAAAGAGCACAAATTTAGGCCAAGGGGTTCAAAAGTTAAAGCAAAAACATATCTTGAAATTTGGCCTGAGGGTGGCGCTAGAGTGATGGATAGATTGACCCCAAATTTGGTATGAATAGTTGGAACTGACCTCTATTGATGTGCCAAAGTTCAAAAAAGTTGCCATTCAATTCAATGGACTGCAATAGACTCCCGTGGCAAAAAGTATAATAATAGTGAAAAATACTAAAAACAATAGGTATCCTAACAATAATAGACTGTCATCTCTAAATTGCCCACAGTTGTGCATTCCCTGCAATGGACTGGCATCCCATCCAAAGTATACCATTGTGTCCTATGCTGCCTGGGATAAGTTCTAGGCCCTGATGTCTAGGATATGTGGTAGCAGGATGGATTAATAATAATCATGTTTATTTCAATTTCAATTATTAGCAAATATAAACATGTACCAAGGATAATAGCAATTCATAAATACAGTATGCGAAAATAAATGCCAGAGGAGAATTTTAAAAATCAAGCAATGTGAAAACAGACTACTAAATATCATAAATCAAGGTAGCTTAGTGACCAAAATTATGACCACCTACCTCCAGGATTCCTCCAGTTCCTGCCCCAGGCCTGGGTCCGGGGGGTTAATTCTCACTGAGTTTGCATAGGATTCCGCTGGCTGCTGTTTTTCTCCCATACACATGAAGTGCTACTTCTTCATTGCCCACATGTGAACCAGTATGTGAGCCCAGATCCAGGCTACCATCCTGCCTAAGGTGTGTCCTCTGTATGCTTCTTGCTGCAGCCCTGCATTGGATAAAAGGAAAAGACAATGGTTTGTTGATTTATATAGCACATGTATTATTATTTTATATTCTTCAAATATACATTACTCAGTAATAACTCAGTAACTACTCAAGTATAAATCATGAACAAATACAGTAACTGTCCTGATTAACAATGAATGAACATGGGATCAGTATATAACTAACACTTTCTGGTTAATTAATAAATTAAGTAAGAGTGTACTACTACATTATTTGTACCCCCTCAAGTAAAATGTTGCCCCTAACTCTTCTGGTCTTTTTATAAGTTGTTAAAATATATTGAATTAATCCTAGCGCAAAATTCTTTGAGGAGGTCAGAGAGAAAATGCAGGAGACTGAATCCAGGACCTCAGCTACATCCTCTTTGAGTGTTTATGTGTAAACAGTAAAGACTTCACTATGTGGGCTCATACTAAAATTAAACATTCATAGCAAAGTGTTACTCCATTTTTAACAATATGAGCAGAGTATGCACAACCTTTTTATGCGAGACCACCACACACGCATGAATCGCCCCCTTATCCTGGTGGAGGGGGTTGTAGGCCTCTGTGATCCTAGGAGTTATGTTGTTGGGGGCAATTTCCCATGGTAAGGTCTCCCAAGGCAAACTGGCCCTATGCGAGAAGCCAGAGAAAGTTAGATTCAGAAAGACCCTTATGAAGAGAAACAGAAAGGACCCTGTAACTTTGCCCGGATTAGGGGTAACAGGGTCCTGCCCTGGGGTCAGGTCTTCTGATCGGCCTCTACCCTTAGGGCCCAGGTGGGCACTAAAGAGTTACAGTACATGGGTCTGCCCTCCAGTGGGCAATTTAATCATTCATTGCAGCACCCATAAAACACCTCTGCAATGGCGGTAGGACCTGTCAAAAACTGTTCGAGTTACAGTCTTAACGGGATCAAGTGTAAAAGCTGCCCTCTGTTTTACTATCACTGCTACTTCAATTTGCGGGCCCCCTATAATGCCTCTGCAAAGACTGAAAAAGATCCATCAAATGTTTATTGAAATATGGTCTTAACGGGGTCAAGTATCAAAACTGCTGCTTTTTTCATTATCACTATGTGGCGCTGCTTCAATTTTGGGGCTGTCTCAAAATTAAATGAGTTCTAGTTCCTCACTAATACCTGTACAAAGTTTGAAAAGGATTCGTCAAACGGTTTATGGGTTATTGGCTTTCATGCCAAAGTATCTGTGGCGGCAGGGGAACAGTGCTAAAACCATAAGTATTCCCTGAAGGCCGGAGAATACAACAAAGGTAATTTATGCTTACAGATCTGAAATCTTACTCCGCCCAAAACGTCGCTAATGTTTTGCCTTATTGCGCATGCGTCAGAAGTTCCTGCCGCAGAAAGCAGCAGTGATTTGGTCCAGTGCTGCAGACACTGGTTGTAAAATAGTAAAGCATAACGTTGTTTCAAACAATGCCTAATGCTCGACTTCGTGGAGAGTGAGTATGAGCGCTCTTGAAGCGATTTATAATGTTGATTTTTAAATCACTGCCCTAAAAAGTATAGTCTTAGCGGCAACAAAGAAGTCCTATGGGCAACGTTAGCTCAAATTTAGCAGGCAAACTGAACGATTTGCGTTTAGTATCGTTAATAATATATAATAATAAACTGAATATGGTTATAAATGTTAGCTAGCTAATGGAAGTGAAATTACCAGGATCAACAGTTGTAGCAAGCACGCTGATCTCGGACCTGATGTGTTACTTCCAGCTATCTAAGAGGTAACTATGTGACTAACTCAACTGAAAATATAATTGTCTGCAAAACACTTGCAGCGCCTTAAATTTTGAAATAGCTGGCTAGGCAAGTCACATTTCCTTAGCTGAAGTTTTTATATTAGTAGACATTGTATGAAAGATAAACGGTTGTTCAGCATTGTGGTCACATCCTACGTGTTCAAAGCTGCATATCGACATGGACATAATCTAAGAAATGACTTGAATGGAATAAGGAATGAATTCAGTTGATTTTGTCAGATGTCAGTACTAGTGAATATTTGTAACTAATTTACAAAGTTAATCGTTAGATGTTGTAGTTTACAGCTAGCTAGTTATCTTAATCTCGTCGGATGTTTGCTTTGTGACGTCACAATAAATGATCAGACCGCAGAAAATAGATTGCCTGCAGTGTTGTCATTCGCTTGATTATTGTGGAAAACAAACATGCTAAGACCCGATGTTACTTTTTTAAATCGAGTACAATTTTACGATTTTTCTTCCTCGTCGCCCATAATAAAATGGGACTTTATTTTCTGGCCTACTAACAAATTGAATATTCACCCCTCCGCCGAAATACAGCTGCGATTACTATACTGAAAAAAATTATTGTTGTATAAACTTAAACTGATAATTCGTGAACGTAATTGAAATTCACTGACCCATTTAGCGGTACAGAAATAAACCAGTTGGTTTATAATTGACTGAAGTAGCGCTTTTTATTTTACGCCCTTTAACATTAAGAATTAAACCAATACAAAGTAAAACGTGGAGTAAGTCTTTTGGGGGTCATTGCGAAGCATGCCATGAATGGTTGGAGATACATAACCACATCTCCCCTTGTAAAATTCAGATCATCACGTAAATGGTGTTTAATATATCTTTAAGTGCAAGTAATTTTAGTAACGGTTGATGTAACCCAGTTCCCTGATTTGATCGAACGACTTAGTTCGTGTGCGGTTATTATTAGACATCCAGCTATTACGGATAATGAAACATCATGCAATATTATAAACACAACCCTGAGGTGCCAGAATTCACTCTATATATTTGCTGCCCCAAGAGGAACTTATTAATGTTTGGTTACCCTTTGTATTTAATTTCACAAGAATCCTAAAATATATTTTCCATTGATGTGGGTCAGGACCGTAACAAAGGGATGTCGGGGTGTTTTATATCCGGCCCTTGATCTTAGTGCCTCTTTAACTCTGATCGCTTTTCCGATTGGCTGGAAGATGCCGGTGTGAATTTTTTATTTGGTTATTATCCAATCTCCATAGCCCTGAGTTGGACTTCCGGATTGAACCGAAACAATTGTGGGCTGAGTTTTCACGTTGGAGAGGATGGGCTTCAGCTAGTCTAGAGCAGGATGCATCCAATTTTGCAGGATGGACGTCCTTTTGAGGAGTGAATTACTGTTGTCCTGGAAATTGAAAACTATGTGCCTAGCCAACGGTTCAGCTGATACAGGGTCGTAAGCCCCTCATCTAAAAATTTCCCTTAGAAAGAAGGCCAGGGTAAGATGTGCACCCGTTGTTGCTCACAGGGCATGCAACTCACGAGGTCGTCTACTTTTGTTTTTTCAGTCGGATTGATTATACGGTGTAGAACTGGTAATGGAAAATACTAAGCTATATTGTGCCTGTTGGATTACAGCATTCAAAATGAAGATATCGCTACATGTTACTACAGCAATATAATACGTATATCTGTGTAATCAATGCGTGTGTCTGTATATGAATGAATGTACCTGTGTGTAATATCCGCGTGGGTATGCGTGAGAAGGATAGGATCCGCGCTAATATATTGTAATATATTGTAATTATCACCGTTGTCATTCATACACATATAAAAAGGTAGCCCTGATGACAACATGTTTTACTCGACTGTCATATTCATGAAGTATATGCTGGGGTGGATCGGCAACATTATGTATTGAATTGATTTGAAAGAAACGTATTTTGTAATGGGGTTATCCCCCCCACACACACACCACCACCACCACGACCATAGAAAGGCAGAATCAATAATGTATTTGTGTGCCTGGTAAAATGATCATATTACCGGATTTTGGAAGTAATTATTATTTAGGTGATGGATATGTATACTTGCATATAACTATTATTGTATTCATGTATGGCCCACTTCAGTGGCAGCTGAAACTGTTATGCATGTTCCTTTTAATTGGTACTCCTTCTCATTTTAATGTGCCATTGTCTTCAGGCTTCTCCATCTGATTCATCATGCAAAATAATTTGTCTTGAAAGAGTTGCTGCTTTGTTCTGACTTGCTAACTAAACTGTAGTAGGTTACTAGCTAACAGGGATATAATCCTAAAGACTGGAATGACACACCACAAGTCTCTTTTATTTAAGATCTATCTCATAATGGTTTTTAATGGAAAGTTTTTTTTATGAGGATTTTTTTGAGCTCATCCCTAGTTTGAGAAATGTTTCCAATGCAAGGGAAACCTTTTACTATTTTCATAATTTTACAGTCTTTATCACTTGGTAGTTGACCTTTCAAAACACCTTAAATCAGGGGTCTCCAACTCCGGTCCTGGAGAGCTACTATCCAGTAGGTTTTCTGTCCCACTTGGCTTCTGATGAGCCACACCTGTTCCTGGTATTTACCTGAGAACAGGTGTGGCTCATCAGAAGCCGAGTAGGATAGAAAACCTACTGGACGGTAGCTCTCCAGGACCGGAGTTGGAGACCCCTGCCTTAAATTATCTTCTGTAGCACAGTGATTTGATTTCTGAGATGTCTTGCCAACTAAATTATTTGCCTGTTGAAGTATGTTTAGTAGGGCTGGTTACTTCCAGCTAGTCTTTCATACAATACTCCTCATGATACCAGCTTCAGGATTCTAGGCAACACTATTCATCATGATAGTACCATTGTATCCTTATTGTTAACAATATCGAAATAATGGAACTACTAAAATTTAAAACAGCCCAAATTTAATTAATGGGCATTACCAGTATTTAACTACTAATGATGACATTGATGAGTCAGTATCTTAATAAAGATGTTGCTCTCTTCAACTGCCAATTGTATAAACTATGCATTTCATTTTGCATACATAAAGTGCACATTTCTGTTCTTAAAACAGCAAATGTGATAAAACAGAATGGCACATTTGTAACATTATAGAGGTAGGCACTAGACTGAATTTTTTGCATTGCAGCGCATGTAGCACAGGCTACATAAACAATTATTGAAAATGATTAAAGAAGCAAATTTTGAAAAAATGTTTAACATTCAATATCTGCCAGTATATAATAGTACTGCAATAAATTTAATAAATCAATGCAAAGGTTCATGAAAAACTGTGAAACTGAATCATGACAACTCCACGCAATATCTTAAACAGAAGTATTCCAATCCTTTGCTATAATTCAGACTGACTCCAGAGACCTAGATTGGAAAGTAAGTCTGACAACTTGCATCGATGGAAGTCGGAAGGATGTATTGTTTTTAGGAAGTAATGTTATTTGTATGTGGCTTTGTGTTTTGAAATCTAGATTTCTATACGTGCAGAATTAAGCTATGTAGTTCATCAGTTAGCTTCAAATATTCAGATAATCTCTATGTATTGAACCTAGTGGCTTTATCAAACTTTTGAAATAGTTTCTAGAGAATTTTGCACGTCCCTGTTATTTCTGTCTTCCTAATCCCACATTCGCAAATGGCATCAAAGTCCTCTACCTATAAAGAATAGAAGTGCTCAGCAGGTAATTTGTTAGAGGATCCTCACTTGTTTTTGAAGTTCATGACCTTTCCTTCCCTCTTTGTGAGAGGTGTTAACCATCTCCGTCATTCCCAGCCACTTGGGCCTTTTGCACCTGAATTTTGGATATTCTAACGATTGTTTATATTTTAAAATGCTCATTTGTGTGATCTTACAGTAAAAGTCCCTGCATTCCATTTTGAGGCTGTTAATGAAAGATTCTCAATGAAAAGATGAACCACGATATCTTAGAGTTTTAAGATATTTTCTATTGAGGATTCTGCAGCTTTTAAAGATTGATGCACATAATGATGAAAATTGGCTTCGGCTACTTTTTGGTCAATGGAGCAGACTGATTTCTCTGGTTTCCCCTTCTATTAACTGTTTTTGTTCATTCTTTTATAAAAATATAAGGTTTCCCTGGTATGTAGTTATCGTTTAGGAATGAGGTTAAGAAATTAAATATGTATGCACACCAACCTTGGGTTGATGGGTGGTTGGTGGCTGTTATAGGCTTCTATAGATGCTTTGCTCATTCAGGGACCGATAACCTCACAAAAGGGACATGACCCCCTCAGTGTGTGTGTGTTTATTTTGTTAGCCAATAAAGCTGGTGAGTTCAACATGTGACACAGGAATGGCTCCCTGTTTCCTGCACTAAAGTATAGCTGTCATTATTGATTAATCTTATATTGATTAATCTACTGATTTAATTTGACAAGTAATCGAGTAATCATTTATGTATAATAAATGCACCGTAGCTGGCGCCAGGCAGGAACCAGCCAACCACTGCAGGGTGCACATCAGTCACACATACGGTCAGTTTAGCCACTCCACTTCACTTAAGTTGCACACAACTCCTGGCAACACCACAAACTTATTTGACAACTTATAGATAAGTTCTACTTGGCTATAGTTAATTTTCAACTCCTTAATATCTGAAAAACTTCAAATATCACAGTATGAACTGATGTACTCAAAACACACAATACGTTCACAAAAAATATATATGGGTATTATTGGGTATTATGTACCATATTATGTAATGTGATGTGGCTAAGCAGCGTGGCTGTCCTTTGTTTTAGCATTGATTATTTTGACATTCTACAATCACAAAGTTTTTTTTAATTTTTTTTATTTAAAAAAAAAAAAGGTTTGTCAAAAGATGACAATGACTGGCCAGGCTACTCAGAGGCCAAATGGAATCTTATCTATGGCCTATCTATCTTAAATATCACAGCAGCATGTCTGCAATGCTATTACATCTTAAAAGAAGACATTCAGGTCTAACAGACTCAACCAATAATACGAGGTTAGCCATAGATCAGGGGTAAGCAACCCTGATTCTGGAGTGCCGGTATCCAGCAGGTTATCGAGTATTTGGGACAGCTGTACTCCTAAACCAGAGTGAGGATGTGTTGCTCGTAAAGATATTGTGCTGAGTGCAATTGGAATAGGATTTTTAAACATGCTTGCTCATTTCTATTGAACAGAAAGCTAGCTTGACAAGGGTAGGCATTTCTAGAAAGCAAAATTTTACCCATTCAGGTATAGTTGAGGCAATTGGAAAGGCAGGTCTGTTGGTGATGATGCGGCTGTTGGAAGTGGAATATTTATGCTTATTTTCCACATTCTATAGTTGCACTGCAAGTAGCTGACACTTGCTCCAAGTGTGATTGGTTTTCGTGGTATAGATCCATAAGTTACGTCCCCTAGCTTTGATTAGATGGCCTCATGTTTGCGTATTTATCTTTCTGTGGATCCTTGTGTATTATTATATGTGAATATAATGTGTACCTAAAGTGTCCATAGCTGAAGGTCATTCTGGATGGTATTGTGCTTTTTAGTACTGCTGAGAAATCTTAATTTTGTTACTTAATATGGGTTTATACATTTTATGATATTCAAGCAGATGAATTCAAGTTTCTGGCAGATAGTAAGGACTCTAGTTTCACTATCACTGGAAAGAAACCTATATGATGTGTATATTGACTCATTTGGATGGAAATATGTAGCTGTTATTTAGCATTAATCTTAGACATGGTATCATGAAAGCTCTTGGATCAAGTATGGCCTTGCCAACAGCCTGCCTCATGCTAATATGAAGGGTTATGTGGGTTTGGCAAGGGAATTGCAGTGCTAAGCAGCGTCATTTGTGGGTTTCAGAATGTGATTGAAATCCTGACCCCATTTTACAGTTCCCTTTCAAGATGGCAGTTATTTTGCCTCTGGTGCAAGAAATGCCTGTTTCAGTGTTTTTGGGACACACTGTTCTTTTAGAAGATAACCAATGCGAGCTAAAATACTAGCTAAGGAAATGGTTACATTTTTCACAGCTTTCATAGCTTGAATATTGGTTGTAGTATATTAAGCAATGAACCAGCTTAAGCAACTTAAAGTAAGCATTAAATGTGTCCTTTTTTAAGGTACTGTGGGTCATTAGTAATGAAATATATTTTCTTGGATTCTTAACGCATTACTATATTTAAATCTTTATATGTTTTTAGTATTATGCATTATTTGTAGAATTATTCTGCATGATGAAATGTAAAGACTGCTTTTGATGCAATAAGCTCTATTGGAACCTAATCTTGCATAATTACATGAAATTACTAATTGCCATCTTGACATTCTGTGGTATATTTGATGTAATTCATTTTCATTAGGAATCAATGATGAAAAAATATAGCTTTGAAATGGAAAATGGGTTATTCAAAAAATATTGATTATGTTCATTTATAATGCCATTAAAGTTATTTTTCTCCAAGGACTAACAAGAAAATTAGCAAGGTCATTCCATTTTTATTCAACAAATTTTCAAAAAAGGTTTTGCATTTTTTATTTTGATGAGATGGATTACAGACACCATTCAGAGCTCAATAATTGTTTCAAATTCCCTTTGAGATATAGTACCTTTTCTACACTGTGGGTAGACAAAAATATTTCAATGTTTTCTTATTACCTGTAGCTTTTGATTATTATAGCTATATGACTCAGGTATAGTTTGGTAGAAAGCTCAGAAAAGTATTTTTTCATTGTAATTATTAAATTAAACTTTTGTGTCTTTTTGCAAAGTCAAAGTTCATCTTGCCAACTGCATTCCTTATTGCATTTGGTTTTAAAAAATAGTGATGTGCATATGAAATACACATGTATGAATACTACTGGTATGAAACATTGACCTGTTACTTGTGCTCTTCTGAGAAAAATGAATGACAGGAAAGACTCCAGCACATATTCCAAATGGCACGACCAGTCCATCAAACCTGGATGTTCCATAGCTTTGTTCTGATTAAAAGCGTCATGCAGGCCAAGCAGACTTCACCCTCATTGAAAATCAACATTATCTAGCTTACTAATGATGATGAATCTATCTAGGCAGACTACACTTTGCACTGAAAGTTTGCAGATTGATTAACAAGAACAAAAACAACTATTTGGCTATAAGTATGCGGACATAAGCTTGTCCAGCATATCATTATGACACCAAAGGTATAACTATGAAGTTGGTCAGTTCATTGTTGCTTTAATAGCCTCTATTTTTTTGGCTAAGCTTTCTATTAGGTGTAGCAACATTGCTGTATTTTCTGCCATTCAGGTTGAGTGAATAGGCCCCTTTCTGTGACCTTGTGGGGCAAACTCGCAATTGAACTTGTTTCCACATGTTTTATCCTTCATAATGATGTAACTTTGTAGTTGACCAGGGCAGCACTGACAGGGCAGAAATGTGGCAAACTCACTTGTTGAAAATATGGCGTTCTATGATGACGCCAAGTAGAAAGTCACTAAACTCTCCTGTACAACAGCCACCCATTCTGCTGATAATGATTGTTGCAGGAGTTTGCATAACTATGTGCTTATCTGTACATCTGTGTCAGCAGTGAGTGTGGATTAAATTGGAAATTCCTCTGATTAATTGGGGTGACCGCATCCTTTTGACCATATAGTGTAAATCTACACCCAGTTTTTTACTGTATCAAAGGCAGGTGTTCCACGCATATTAAAGGACCCCCTCATGGAGCCCATTTGGCTTAGTCAGTGTGCATTTGTTTGAGTATTCAGAATTACATTCAGTCAAGTAATGATCTGTAACTTAGATGTTGCTGTGGTTAGCCATCCTGACGAAACTTTTCACTGAACCTCCCGTCACGTGCACATTCTGTAAGGAGTCACAAAAAATGGCACTCTGCTTTTATCCTAAAGTCCTGTTCATGGTGATTTAAATTTCTGAAGTTTATCCTGTTTTTATATTGTGCTGCTGAGGCATTTGAAAAATAAACTATTTTGGTAAACCGGGAATAATCCAGCTTCAGTTTATCAATGAGGATTTGCTGAATAGCACAAAATGGTGGTGGTTTGATCAAGGGTCACTAATGAAACAGGGTTTTGGGTTTGGATCTCCCCTTCTCTTAGGTAGTAGGCAATAAGTATGGGATGAACCACGGCGAGGTGTGTGGTTATATGAAAATAATCAACGACAGCTTGGTGTAAGTTGGAGCTAATTATTTTTGCATAACTGCATAAATCAAAGTGGTTTATCCTACTTATGCCACGACTAACAAACAAACAAAAAAATTATAATAGGCTATTTATTTTTCAGAAGAAATTAATTTCAGTTAGCATTTAACAATGTTGCGATGTGCGATGTGACGATCTGGTCAGGAAACTCACTGGAAGCAGCAAATTTGGTAAGTTACTATGGAAACCGTCATTAGCACATTTGTTTTAAAAACCAAGGAAAATTATGGTGATATGCATGACTGCTTATGTATGAGGTTTTTATATTAACATTGGGCTGGACGATATGACCTCAAATCAGTATCACAATTAATTGAACATTTTACCTCGATTATGATTAATGGATGATTATTTTTGTTTTAAAAATTGCAAGAGACAAACACATGAACCATTTATGGTTATTCATTGAATATCTTGAACAATTGAAATCAAAGCAAAAATCGCTTGAAATGTGAACTTTTTCATAAGACGTTTTCATTTATGTTTTAATGTAAAAAGCAAGTTCCCTAAAAAGGTAGAAAACAATTTGCATTTCTTGCAAACAAAATAAACCATTTATAGTGATCATGTCTGTTTTGGTGAAATTGATCACTATAAGCGGGTGATCATTATAATCAATTCTCTTTTTCTTTGTCTCAAGCAGATTACACTCTAATCGACATTTGTACATTTATTACATGAATATAACTTAATAAAGCCGACAGCATCGTACTTAACTTTTTGACGATTTAAAAATACAGTACAACTGTTTCGAACGCTTTTCAAATTACAGTACTGCACAAATTAAATTACTGAACTGTGTATAATTCAATTACGCTATAATACAGTACTGTACATAACATATAGATTATTGTAGTTTTGCTACTGCATCTCATTGGCTCGTTTTTGGCAGTTTATCATAAGATTTGATGAGTCTACATTTGTTATTGAAAGAAAATTACAGTGGTACCTCGGTTCTCGAACTCACTAGAACTCGAATTTCTTGAAAGTCAAACAAAGCAGTTTGACTTAGAACTCGATCTGAATATCAGAAGTCGAACCATGAACACTGACCTAATATAAATTGTACGCACCAGGAAATGAGTCGTACTACAATGCAATTCTTACTTGAATGCCTTCTTCACAGACTGGACGATTAACCAAATAAAGCAGCGCAACATTACAGTAACTAACAATAAATAAACCACTAACTTACGTTTACTATTAGAGCATTTATGTCATTTATTTAAACTTTATTTTACCAGGTGAATTAACTGAAAACCAGTTCTCACTGCTTTACGTGATATTCGGGAGAAATAGCAGATTACGCATCGGAAATGCCTGGGATACAAACGTCATGCGTGTAACTAAACTCTTCAGCTAATAAGGGCAAAGGTGTGTTGTCACGGAGGTGGTTCCAGTTTGTGCAGCCGGGTGAGAGGTCGCAATGCATCTAAAGCCAGCGCTGTAAGCAAGTCGAACACACCCTATGACAGGGCTGGGGAAACAAACTGAAATGCGGACTTGTGGTGCGTTCGTTTTTCTTTCGGAACTCGGAAATTCCGAGTTGAGTGACATCACGTCCGACAATCTCCCGTTCGAGCTACCCACATCTCAGAACAGACATGGCTGCCTCCATGAACACGTTGCTGTGTGTTGTTGCTTTATATTATTTTTTTTAATTTATTTTATTTTTTCCGAGAGAGAAACAAACAAGAAACACGAACTAGTCAAACCACATTAAGAGCTGTATAAAATATTTTAGTACATTCATAGCGATATTCTTTTTTCGAGACAGACACTAAAAAGTCTCGTAAAAAATTGCATGCCTGGATACTGTTTACGGTCATGATATGGTATTCTCTGAATCAAACACGTGCAATTACATTTATAACTATTACATTTAACAAAATAAACATTTTTAAAGATTTATAAAATAGAATTACTGTTGAGTGTGTAAGCCGCCATGTTGAAATTACGTCATAGGGGCAACTCGGACAACAAAATCTTGTCTGACATCAACGTCATAAAAGAGGCGTGTTTCCGACGGGAAGTGACGTTTTTCGTGACGTTTTCATCCGAGTTCTGACTTGGAGAGAAATAATCGAACGCACCATTAATACAGAGGACTAATGACAACAACCAGAAACAGCTGATCACATGGGGATCCCACACGAGGTTAACGAGGGGGCGTGGCACACGGAAGGAGCGGACGATCGGGGCAGGACAGGGGTAATGTTGGGATAAGATCTTGATCGTTTTGGAAGCCATTAAGAAAAAAATGCTCTTGTTTTATCCTGTTCATTTTAAATGCTAAAAAAAAAAAAAACATATTTAGGTGTAATTTTTGGGGGGCCGGGAACCAATTAATTGGTTTTCCATTATTTCTTATGGGAAAAATTCGATTAGAACTCGAACTTTTTAGGATTCGATCCTGAGTCCAGAATGGATAAAGTTCGAGAACCGAGGTAGCTAGCCAAAACCAGATGGGTTACCGCAAGGTAGAGGTGGGCGATCAAATCAATTTTATCGATTAATTAGAATTTACAGTTCAGGACGATGTGTTTTTATGAAAATCGATTTTATTACTGTACTTATTTTACATGAGCGCCAAAAGCAGAACTAATGCGATGCACCATTCTTCATGGGTAAATTAGTGCTGCGCACCCAAACACTGTAGCGGATTCACAAACATGGCAATTAAATGGTTCGGTTTTGCGCCGTCGGACTCAGACCAAACAAGTCCTCGTTGCAAAATCTGTTTAAAAACTTGCAACCAAAGGAAGCAGCACGACAAATTTATTCTAGCACCTAAAGCAGAGGCACGCAGCGGAGTGGGAGAAGTGCAGCTCCCAGCAAAATGAAAATACGCGCAGCACCAGCACAACATCCAAAGTTAAATAAGCAACCGTCCCTGACACGTTTTTGAACTGTGTGCCATATGATAAGAATGGGGCATGGTGGAAGGCGATAACAAACGCTGTCGCAATGTATATTGCAAAAGACATGGTGCCCATACATACTGTGGAAAAGCCGGGATTCATTAACATGCTAAAAGTTTTTACAAGTTTCTAAAAGTGTTTACAATGGCGTGATCTGCCATCTCACTTACAAGCATATTTTTTTGGCTTGTCAGATTGCACTTAAAGCTAAAGTAAAAAAAATAAATAAACAAAATAAAGTTAGAACTTGTTTTGAACCATTGATTTGTCATCTATAGTTTGATTTTGAGTAGGGGATTGGGAAAATCGATTAAAATCGAAAATTGGAAAATCTGAGATTTTATTTTTAGGCCATATCACCCAGCTCTACCGCAAGGCAAAGTAGGCAAGTGTAAAAAAAAAAAGAAAGAAAATTACCATAATTTTAATTTTCCATATACTATAAGCAAATTATTTAAACAGTATTTGTACTGGAATGATTCTGTCCCAAATTTTTGATCCTTTTAAGTGGTTGAACCTTGATCATTATAAGCAGTTTCCACTGTGTTTTAAATATTGCTAGTGCTGAAAATAATTGGTGGTACCTTTGGTAGCTGAAACTGTTTTTTTCCAAGTGTTCACATTTGAAAGGATTTTGTTCGGTGTCATCTTCACTAAATTCACAATGTGGCCAAACAACGTACAGGGCATTTTTCTTTGGTACAAGCTGCTCGAGTTGCTCAGTCGGCTCGATGTTTGAGTTCGCCTCCATGTTGCTTCCATGTTACGGACTGGATGGGGCGGAGTCACGTGACAGCACACGTGGTAGTATGTTTTTTTTTAAGGGGACATTACATGATCACGCACTGGGGAAATAATTTACAGATTTTTTTTTTAAGTATTAACAGAATTAAAAAAAACCCCAAAAAAACGAAGTAACCAACATGGGCAAGATTACGTCAACTAGATGTCGGTTTTGATTAATTTTCTATTAATTGCCCAGCCCCATATTAACATGCTTAATAAAACAGACTGTGTATGTATTTTGATAGAGAACTAGATAACAAACAGAATGACACCAAAATCATTGAAATATCTTGAGAAATAAGGAAGTTATAGCAATTATAGTGCTGGAAATAAGTGGTCATTTTGTTCTTAATGTATTTTACACTGAGTAAACAAAGGCTGTGATCTTAAGTTGAAGAGAAATTTAAAGAAATTGAATAAATTATGTGATCTTCAAAAAAAATTCTCAATTTGTTTTATAAATTGTTTTAGTGAAAAAGCCCTGCAGGAATGCATAAAATATCAGTGAAAGATCTCTCGTAACAAACACACTTGGTCATCTACAATGTAAACAAACGCGCTTGATGAATCAGGTTGCAGTATAGCAGTCACGTGACCTCATGAATAAAATCTGGGGCACCTCATTACCGTGACCGCTCAGTTGGGAATGCTTTCGTTCGCAAGCAAAACCATTGACTTCGACACTAAGAATTGTCACGAAATTTCACACAGACATGGTTGAATAAATGATATATCAAATCTATAGGATTTTATTAAAAATCTACTTACCTCTAGTGATTTTGAAGCGATGCCTTTGAGAAGTAATTTATCGTTAATTTTGCAACGGGAAAACGAAACACTTCTGACCGGTCAAAAACAAAAATTCGAAAACGAGGTTGTGACGAAAAATGTGAACTACGCCATCTATAAGCGTGTGCTCCTGGTACTTTAAAAATAAACCCACCGTTCAACTTTTTCCGCGGCTATCCTATTCCCCGCATCCACCAAACTCGTGATGACGTAAACACACCTGCGAGGAAGAGCGGCGCAGCGGGAATCGGGAGATTGTAACATACCTAGACTGTGCGGTTGCATGAAAATAATCACCACCCTCGTGACATCTCTGGACCAAAATGAAAACCGTGGTATAAAGAGGTTTAATGCGCCCTACAAACTTGACCAATGGTATGCCTCAATTTCATCTTGCAATACAAAGGAGAACCCACCCCGCATGCTTTTTCTTGAGGCATAAAAATAGCATTTTTAGTGCAACTTGTCAGGTTACTGTTTTGTATACAAGTTGCACCGAAATGCTACGGAAGTTCGTTATAAAAAATAAACTTTGTTGTTAAAAAATGGACTTGTTGCTCCAAGCCCTTCACTGTTCTTTCACAATTGGAGTAAAAAATGCAGTCCAGAAGATGAACTTTGACCTTGAAAAAAGATACTTCGACTTTTGCATAAGTTGAATTCCATGTGATGAAAAAGCAGTCTTTCTGAGCTTCCCACTGAGCTATAGTTGAGCGATGTAGCCGTAATAATAAAATAAAAAGGTACTGGTTGTTAGAAAATGCTCAGAATTATAATTTTTGCCTACCCATGGTGTGGAAAAAGCACTGTATCTCAAAAGGAATTTAAAAAAAAAAAAAAAAAAAATCAACAAAAAATATTTGAGCTCTGGAAGGTATGTGTAATTCACATGCGAAATTTCAACAAAATCAAATATGAAGATGCAAATGCCTAGTTATGTGCAAACAAATGAATTTTGATGATTTGTCAATTCTAAAGTTGCCTTTTTAGGCCCCCTGGAGGAGCTGGTCCCTGACGGCTCTGGGCTCTGTGTCGTCTGCAGTGTGACGCGGGTTGAGACATCCATGGTGCACTAGGAGGCCACGTGCAATGCTGGTGTGTCTGCCAGTCCCCGGTGACCTCCCCTTCCAGCTGCTTTCCCACTCGCAGATGAACACTGGACTTCAGAAATGTAAGTTCTGTTCTCGCCTTTCTGCCCTGTCCTTTGAACTGCCTTCGTGGTGTAGCAAGCTCCTGCATTTGCCCAGCAAAATGACCCTCATTATCCTAGTACTAAGTGTCTCATTGGTTCCAGAAAAGGCCGGTAAGAATATGTTACAAAAGCAGCCCTGTAAGCAACATCACTGGTGCTACTTCCTCAGAAATTGGAAGCATAACTATAAATTTGTTGTCAGTACTTCAGTCCTTGTCCACCAATAAATCCTGAAGCGCCGCTGGTATCTTCCCCTTCATTTTACTTTGATTCAGTGCTGCTGGCACCGGTTGTATTTTAATTTCACGCTGTTATAGTGTCAACTATATTTTAAGTGGAAAGTCACAGTGTCCTGTTTTTATGTCGAGGGCACAGCTCTCAACCCAGGAACTCAACATACCCTATCTGTAATGGTCCCCATGCTGAGAAGGTGTGCAGCAGCCTTATTTGCTGTGCTAATGGCTGGGATTGCAGAGAAGGGAAATGGCCTTGACTGGTGCCACTTCGCTGTGCTAAATCTGAAGTACTGCTCTTCATGTGTTGCTGTATCATGAGCTAAGAATTGGCTTTCATTCTTTATGAAGGCCTGGTGTAATGTCTAGGCAGATCTCAGCAAGTCTGGGCGGCATTTGGAATTTAACTGGAAACATCCGTCGTCACAAAGAGGTCAATAACAGAGGCTGGAATTTGGGTTTTTGTCTGGGAAGCTACTTTTCGACATTTGGACTCATTCATCCGCAGTGTAATGGCAGATGTGGCTTTTCAAAGGAGTCCCAGGTCAAGGTTGCAGTAAAGGCAAATTCTGTTCCCCATTTCATTTTTAATTAAAATAATTATGTTTTCAGGTAATTAGGACATGAGGAAAATTGCTTGACTTAAAATATGACCTTGAATTGAATATTGAATTGACTTTGTCTTTATTATTTACTGAATGGTTCTGAGATATGAATACATATACAAGGTAACACAAATTGTAAAGCAGTTTTCTAGGTGCCTTTTAATCAGGGGTGCACATAACTGGTACGCAAGTACGCATTCACCTTTAAGAACGATACGTGCGACAATCGATTGTAAAGGCGCAAATGCGTACTTATTTTATGTGCATTTGCGCTACTATGACAAGAAAATACCTTGCATTTTAACCCGTATACCATATACAAATAAAGATTTAAATCTTCAATATAAATTAATCTAATGAACAAAAATGTACCTGGAATAATTTATAAAAAAGAAAAGGTGATAATGCTTAAAAGGGAAATGAGATTTTTAATTTTCTAGCTGGATAGCCCAGTAACTCAGACTACATGCAGTGCTAGATTATGTGACTCCTAATAGGTCTGATTTTTGAATAGCTGTTCATTTGATTTTTAAAATCTATTTGATGCCTTTTGTCATAGTGAGGCTATGATCTCAGTCTTTGTATCATCTGTTTATGGTGCTATTGGTTGTAAGCTTAAGTAAGATGCATGTTTGCATTTATGTAGCAGGGACTTTTCTCCAAGGTGACATACGGTTGAGAAAGCAGGGTCAGCCAGTACCTGGAGAAACTGGGGTTATGGGCCTTGCTCAGAGACCCAGCCACCCGACGGTAAAATCATTCCGCTGACCAGTGGCAACCTTCTGCTGACAGGCACAGCGTCCTAATCCACTGAGCCATGCACTGTCCCCATGCTGTGTTAATTATGCAGCTTTTGCTTCGTTAGTCTTTCACCCTGTTTCTCAGAATTGTAGCAGAGCTTCCAACACTTCATGCCAGTGCGCTGGCTCCCATTATGGGTGATCTATCCTCAGCGTCTTTCTTTGTGGCTGACTGAACTGGTAGTTGATCTAAAACTCTTCTCACCACCCCCACCACTCTGCACTCTACTGTATCACTGATAAATCCTGCCAGCAATTAAGCAAACGGTAGCAATCTACTGGCTGAGCTTCTCCTGCCCAGCCAGCAAAGCCACCCGCCCATTCGGTGGCTGACTAGACACCCCCCCCCAATCCTCTCTGTGCTGAGTCAGTGTGTACAAACATCTTGCATGGCTCATTTTCCTGATTCCAGTCCATCTAAAATGTAGCCAGTCATCAAAGCAGTGGTGTGAACAAGTAAGCTCACCACAGGACTGGAATGTTTAGCTAATTAATTGCTGGGCACAGTATAGCTAATACTAAGTATGCAACTTTGTGCATTTTAAGGTAATTATATAGGAATTCATTATGCATCACAACCTGTACCTAAAGGAACCAACAGCTTTGCTAATAATTATTTGCTTAAGGACAGTGCTTTGTGAAAGTAGTCTGTTACATTTTGATTAAAAGTATACGGTCAGTGCACTTTGATTTATTACTCATGTATGCACAAAGGGAGCTCATCAGTAAAATGGAAAAGATCAAACCATATGTTTATTTTACAAATGTTCATCCTTCAGACTTGATATTTAGTGGAAGCTACCATTGCACTGGTTTCAATTAACATAAATTTATTTTACTTTTCTGTGAATACAGGTACATAGAAATTAATTGATTTTCACATCCCAATTTTCTGCAATAATTTGTGACATATTTCAGCTACCCAGCTAGATTTATTTGGTTCAGCACTTACTTGTCTGCTCAGTAAATCGGCTTCTATTATTTAATGTTTGTTGGCATTTGTTTAGCAGGCCAGAATCTAAAGAACAGCTGAGAAATCAGGGTTAGCCAGGGCCTGGGGCAACTGGAGTTAAGGGCCCAACAGTGACATCACTCTGCAGACTACAGGATTTTAGCAGATCACAGCCACAGGACCCTACCCTGCAGAACCAAACACAACCCTTCTTAATTAACTGTTAATTAGCTTAGCTCTTAGCTGTTCTCACATTTTAAGGGTTGTTGGTTTGACTTCTGTTTTGTTCCATAATACTGATACATGTGATTTGTGTGGGGTGTGGGGTGCGTTCTGTGCGTGCAACTCACCTGTGATTCTTGCCATAGGTGTCAGATTTGCTGCAGTTATGAGCAATGGATGGAAGACACGATAAATGAATAGCTGGGCTTTGTGGTTGGAAAGGTTGAGAATTGGTTTTAGAGGAGTGTAAATGGGTTGTGAATGTTTCTATCTGTCCATTTTCTGTTGTTTGACTTTGCTGAAGGCCCCAGTCACCTAGTACTGGCGCTGCTTATGTTCTAGACCAGGTAAGTCTGACCTGGCCATTTTTTTGATGACTATCACTTCTTTGAACCACTTCTAAACATCTGCTTCTTGAGGTGCATTATCGTCACTCTTTTAGACTCCAACCAAATGCAGGGCTAATGGCTGTAGAAGCTTCTATTCTGTTTAACAGCAGGTACTTGTCCTTCCATATAAAGGTTTCACGGCAGTTCTGATCTGTGTATAATGGGCTATACCTAAAATTCTTGTTTTTCTAATTTTCTGTTGAATCAATTCTGTATTAAAGGCTCTGCCATAACAATGAGGAAAATGAGGAAACATTTCTGCATTCTTCACATGCAGAGTCTTAATTGTTTACATTCCCGATTTGTCTTCTGCATATTGATGTGAAACTTCACCTACACATATTTTCTGCTGTTTATTGCATTATTTTTTTTTTTAAACAATTTCTTCGTTAGTATTTCAAGCAAAAACAGAACAGACTGATTACACAGAATGCCTGTATAAGGGCAAAAAACACAAGAACACACAGTAATAGACATATACAGTATATCTGTACAAAAATACACAGAAGGGAAGAAAAAATATCAGGGTCAGCCACAATGTTAAAATGATATAAACAAGAAGACACCATACATTCACAATCAATATCTTTTAGCTCCCAAACATACACTGGGTAACACAAGGAAGACAAAACTATTCAGGTTTGGTAGTGAAACACCTGTATTTCTTAATGTAAGAGAGCATTGGAACCCACATCTTACTAAAACTATAAGAAGAACCCTTCATTGTGCATCAAATTTTCTATAGTGTATTATAATTTAGAATGTTTTAATGCGAAGCTTATAGGAATGGGGTATGGGAGATTCCCATTTAAGTACAGATGTCTAGCAAGCAAGATGGCAAAAGCAGTGACTTTTTTTTCTAATAATGTAAGCTGTTAAATGGGGTGAGTGACTCCAAATATAGCAATGAGAGCACTAGGCTTGATCTGAGTCCTGCTAATGTCTTTTAAGTATCTCTTTCCAGTCATTCTCATGGGCTGGACGTGACCAGAGCATGTGTGAAATATTTACTGGGGATTGATTACAACTGCTGCAATATGGATTAACATTATCATAGATTTTAGACAGCCTTGCATTGGTTCAGTAGGCACGGAGTACAGATTTACACTGAATGAGACCCAGTCTGACACATTGTTGATGAGTGTACTTGTTTTAGTACAAAGATTATCTAAAATTACTTCATCCAACCCCCCTCCCAAAGCATCTTTTCATCAAGCAAAGGAGTCAGACGCAAAGAATGGATTTGGTTTTACATTATTGATGTCATACCTTTTTAAGGTGGGGAGCTAATCTGGTGTATCATCAGGAAGGGAGATTGCATCTCTTTCAACCCTTTTTAGTTCTCCGGCAAAGTCATCATTTGGATTTGTGTCTCATATCAGCAGGCCTGAGACCCCCAGATCTGAGTGTGGAGCTCTCTCCTTGTACTCTGGTGGCTTCCCACAGTTCAAAAATGTGGGGAGTGTTTAAATTGTATCAGTGGATGGATATGAGGAGTTGTGAAATTGCCAAGTACAGTCTGTCCCTGACTTACAACCTATGCAACTCGCACATATGACCTAAGTTTGCATAACTTATGTAAATGAATGTGATATATTTTGTGTGGCCATATGCCCAGCATAGCTGTGCTACCTTGTGCGCTCTGCATGACGTATGATAACGATGTACTGTATGGCAGCACGACCATTCCAATCTCACACCTAAAATCAGTCCAATTAGCCGACCTGCAGTTCCAGTTCAAATTGTGGACAGAT
Source organism: Paramormyrops kingsleyae (assembly GCF_048594095.1). Lineage (NCBI taxonomy): Eukaryota > Metazoa > Chordata > Actinopteri > Osteoglossiformes > Mormyridae > Paramormyrops > Paramormyrops kingsleyae. The sequence continues at coordinate 23,894,849 of NC_132813.1, forward strand.
CTACCACAGAAAGGTTTATTTGTACTATTCTGTACATTTTAGAATAAAGACATCATAACTATAAAAACACATAAGGAATTATTCACTGACCAAAAAAGTATTTTAAAAAACATGAATAAATAAATTTTGATTTATTTTTTTTTGGAGGGGGAGTGAGTTAGGATTCAGAAGGTTGCCGGTTCAAATCCCTGGGTCGGTAGAGTGATGCCACCATTGGGCCCTTGAGCAAGGCCCTTAACCTCAATTCCTCCAGGTCTGGTTGATCCTACTTCTCCTACGTGCCACTTTCATGAGGTGGCCTCCTGCGATGCTTTTCCAGCTGTCCTGAAGGAGGTTCCACATATGCTGTGCACCCATTGGCCATTTTACCTTCACACTCTGGTCAAACTCCTCTGAAACCATTTCTGCTGTGTTTAGGTCAGGTGACACACTATCGCTCTCTTTTGTAGGCTGCTTGGCGTGTCCAAACGTTTGGCTGGTACTGTACATCCATTTTGATTTATGACCTGTCTGTTTGAATGGAACCCCGAAGTGACAGTATACTGTTTAATATATAATGTATGCTTTACATCCTATTATGGATGGATCATATATGGGCCTGTACTTTTGCAAGGCATTGCACCAGTTTCCACATGCTTTCCCAGTAAACTTGTTAGCCTTTGTGTTGATTCATTACAGAGTTTGCCTTTCCCCCCTTCAAATTATTGCCTGTGTGTGCTATAGTGGGTTACACTAAGCTGTAGCTTAAAAAAATCTTTGAGCACATTAGACATCATTGATAGGAATTGTTGATTCAGCAATCTTTCTCATTTATAGAAATGAAGTCAGGATTGCATTTTATTATTGAGGAATATTTTTTAGGATTGTGCTCTTCCATCCTAAAATGGATCACATTTGCATTTTCCATCAATCAAATGTTTTATTTACATATTTTGTGAAAATAGAAAGCTAGTTATTTTAAATTTTCTGCTGTGCCATTGCAGTCTGCATCAATATGTAAAATTTCGGTCTGCTTTACCAAGTCGCACAGTTTCACTACTAATATAAGCTCATCTTTATTCAGCTACTTAAGCATAAAAACTGTTTTTAAAGAGCTCTCTACACATACACATGGTTGGAAAAATTTGGTGTGCTCTTAAGGTACAGTTCAGTTCCAATCTAAGAAGAATCATTCTGCTGGTATTTTGGCCATAACTAATTTCTTTTCTGTTAGTTTGATAAGGGGTATCTGATTATGACATGATTACCTACAAGTTAATTTGTTCAACCAGTGTTACTGTTATTATATGTGGTTCCATTTGATGTGTGTGTAATCTCATAACTATGACTTCCAGATTTGTGATGTCTTACCATATATAGGACTAATCTGATATTTTCCTCTCTCGCTTTCAGGGGACACTACGCAGAAGATGAAATCTGCACAGTATCCAACCCCAGCAGAGTTGGATGCTTATGCTAAGAAAGTCGCCAACAGTCCCTTGACAATAAAGATCTTTCCCAATAGTGTAAAAGTTCCCCAGAAGAAGCATGTCCGGCGTACGGTCAACGGGCTTGACACTTCCAGTCAACGCTACTGCCCCTATCCATCTCAGGTCAGTACCAAGGCAGGCCTGCTTGCTGTCGTCAAGGTTCCACTAAAAGGCTTCCTCAAAGAGCCAGATAGGAGTCAGGCCCGACTGTTTCCCGGGGTTGCCATGAATTGTCACGCTGGACCTTATATCTCTCAGAGCACTTTAAACCTTCCTCGGACTGTCCAACACCTGCAGGGCGCTTTACGGCCCCAGCACCCTCCCCAGCAGCAAAACTTGCCCCAGCCACAGGCATTGACCCAGCAGAAGCAGCAGGGCCACAACTGTCTCCAGACCATTCAGCAACAACAAGCAGTGCCAGAAGAATTGAGGCACCTTCCAGGTTTAGTCCAGCCCCCAAACCTGCAGGATCCCCAGGCCTTACCCCCGGTACAAGCTCTCCCCCACCCACCAAGCTTGCATTCTCCACTATCCAACATGATGCTGCCACATCTACAGCAGCAACCACAGTCAGGGCTACACGGGGCTAGGAAGGCAGCTGGTGGTGAAGCCCCGCCAAATGTGACCATGTCTACCTCTACCATCCCGCTGTCCATGGTTGCAGGACTGCATCACAACCGGTCGGCCAACCTGACTAGTGTTGTGCATCAGATTAACCAGTTCTGCCAGACGCGGGTAGGAATAAGCTCTACCTCCATGTGCGAGGGCCAGATAGCCAACCCTAGCCCCATCAACCGCAACCTGCTCATTAGTGCCACCTCCCGAGTATTGCCACAATGCCCAGTCCCCTGCATCCTAGACCCCCCAGAAAAGGCTACCACCAGCACCGTGCCTGGGGATGTCATCCCGACACTGGACATGGCTACCGTGAACCGCATGCCCATATTTCACAGTGAAGGCAAAGCACAGCCACATCACCACTGGAACCAGCGGCAGGTTGCGTACCTGCACATCTCCGAATCCGGGCACCCGTGCAAGCCTCTATCACAGGATGCCTCAGGGGCACCTGCCTTTTCTGCTAAGGCTGCAGGTTACCCCTTAGATGTTTGCCTGAGCCAGCCCTTCAATTTGAAAGCTCCTGGGGACAAACCCACCACGTCACCTCCTGTCAATGGCTTGCCAGGGGCCATGTCCTACCCTAATGGACATTACTTTCAGCCGTTGTGGAATAGTATTCTCCCAACCCCAAATCGTGATAGCTTGGGCTCTCAGGATCTGGCCTTACCTTTCCATGGGGGCCTTGCTCCTCTGTCAGAGGCTTCTGTAGACTGCCCCCTAGTGGCAAGCCACAGAGCTGAAGCCAGTTCTGGCCATGCTAATACAATGCAAACTATGGAGTATGTGGGCAGGAATTTCCAAGCACCCTGCTTCCAAGAGCATAGCTTAAATATAATGGGGAAGATGAACAGGTCTGCTATAAGCAGAGGCGCAGAGCTCAGCAACAGCAGAAATGCTCACATGCAGCATCCAGGGTACAGATAAACTATAGCCTTGTCTCTATAATAACCCATCTCTTCAAGTCTCACAAATTAAGCAAGCAAAATAAAGCTTAAATTGATAGCGGTCTTAAAGGTTATATTCGATCTCAGTGTTTGTTAACTTGCAAGTGATCAATTGACTATTGCTTTAATATATACCTGTGCTCACCCAGACCACCAATAGTTACATTTTATTCATGTTTGCAAAATGTTTTATTCTGTATTTTTCCCCTCATTTATTGTCTTAGATTTTTCCCTTAGAATGGATATCAGCTGAAATCCTATTTTTGTGTTAATTATTTTCTTTATTTAATTTATTGAAATGCCTGTTGTACTTGAGGATAAATAGTTGTGAAACATCAAATCTGATTAATGACTTGATCAGTTGTTTACAATGTCAGCACAAGATTGTGGGGGAGAAGCAAAAATATTCTAAACTCTGTAAGCTATTAGTGTCTGTATGTCTTTGGTTACCTCTTGCTAACAGTTAAAGCAAAAACATGGTTTTCTACATTTCCAGTAATAGTTTTGATAGGTGAAAATGGAAATACCCCATTCGGAACATTTTCGGTTAAACCATGTTTATCCAAATCTGTGTAAATGAGTTTCCCGAACCCCCCTTAACGCTATGTCATTTGTAAGTTCTGTCTTTTAACATTGAACTTACAAACAACGTAGCGTTAAGAAGGCTTCGAGAAGCTCAACCCATGGCAGACCTTTGTTGTATGTATCATTTTTGTTTATACTACCAGCTGCTCAAGTTATATTTTATATTCCAAACTGCTAAACTGATGACCTAACTTGGGTAAAACCATTAAATAACTGAATTTTCTTCTGTTCAAACTTAAAGTATTTCGGTCACTGTTAGGAGCTGTTTGCCACATTCAGAATGGTAAATTATGTGTATTTGCACATTCATAACATCTGACTATCACAGAAGCTAAATTTCACTTTGTAGCACCTGCCTATATCAGCATCAGTGTCAGTCACACAGTTGTAAACTGAGGCATTTTATGTGGTTCCAAACAAGCCTTTTGTTTGCTAAGTTCCTGGCTTGAAAAGGTGGTGAATAATTCCTAAATTTTTCATCTTATTGCAAATGGAAATTTGGTGATTATGACTGAGAAATACCCCCAGTTGCACTAAGATGTCTTAGCTCTCTTTTTTTTTGCACCGTCATCTGTTTGGCCTCAGAGGCCTTGAGAATTTGCTGCCTGTGCAGTCTCAAGCATTGTGTCAGAGGAAAGATCTCATCAGCTTGTCACCACTGTCCACAAACTGTCATGTCACGCTTCCTTTGGTTTGAGCAGCTTTTCTGAGTCACTCGCCTTTTTCCATGTGAAGTTTAAATTTATAGTTTGTGCAGAATGACTTGTTAGAGTAATGAACCCCAAGGGGAAAATTAAGGATTCATTTACAGGAGCAGAGAGGGTTGTTTTTCTTTACTTATCAGTGAGGATTGTTGTGTTCTAATCAGATTGATATCCAAACCTGGTTTGTGAATCGACTGAAGCTGCTGTCAGGTATTATAACTGATCCAAGGGAAGCAAAAACTACAGCCCCTTGAGATGGTCAGCTGGGATTAATTCATGGTCCTGCTTACTCTGACTTTTAGGTGCCTGAGGATGAAGTTCAAGTGGCACTTTTGGTGTGTTGATTTTTTTCTTCTTTTAATACTCAGAAGGCAGCACCTAATGCCCTTTGGTTAATGAAGCTGAATTAAAGAAACATAAGATTATAGTGAAATTAGGTGGAAAAAGTAATGAGATGGATTTTAATTTGTATTTTATCTAACATTCCTTTAGCTAGAAGATAGTTGGAAAAAATAGAAATGAAGGACTTTATGAAACGACAATTGATCACTTGCAAGTGTACCAATAAAAATTCTTGTTCGATCTGATTATTGCCTGTTGGTTTGAGTTTGAGTGGCTCTTATGTGTGGCTATGGCCTCCCTCCCTGTAGACCTATACAATGCCTTAAGTATTTACATTTTGGACAAGCATGACAAATGATTACAATGATCATGTTTGCAGACTGAGTCGTATGTTTTATTAATTTCCAGTGTTAAATGGAACTGTCAAAGCATTAGTATGTTTAGCTACATATGGTATGGTAGGTATGAGTAGGACTGGGCTGTAACATTTTGTTTGATGTTTCAAATCAACCTTACTTTTTTCTACTCTGGTTAGTTAAACATTGTGCTTTTAATTTTCAGAAATGAGAGGATTCAGGGTTTTTTTTTATGTCGTCTCTAGGGCTGATTTATACTAGGCGTAAATGGTGAGAGTGGCAGCGAAATTCTGGAATCCTATCAGTTTAGCCGCACAGGTTTTCCGCTCCTCATGTGAAACATCATGCGATCGTCATTTCAACACTGCTAACTGTGGCAGTCAAGCCATGCTCAGTCAGAGTTAGCCTTACCTTAACCAGATGTTGCTTGGGGAAATAGCATGTCTAATTTATATCTTCAGGACAATTAGGCACTGGCTTTTAAATACCCATAGGTGTATGATTTATATAACCATTATACATATACCAATACTGGAGGGCACACCAGTACAGTTAGATGTGCTGTCTCAAGGTGTGTTCTGTCAGTTTAACTTGCTTCTTGGCTTAGTACTGTTATTATTATTATTATTATTATTATTATTATTATTATCATTATTATTTTACATAAGACAAACCGGTAAATTTGCTCAAATCATAAGCTTTCAAGCATGTTATTCTATCCGTCCTCTGCTAGTTTCAGTTGTGGTACAGTCCAAGGGCGGGGAGCTTTTGTTAGGCTTGCCACTTTTTATAAATGTGAAGTGCCTCCTCTTGACTGAATATAGAAATCTTGTATTTTTTTCCTTCCTGTGCATGTGTGTGCACATGCAGACATACATGTATATATGTGCCCTCTAACACACACACAGCAATGGCGTGTGCATCCTCTTGGGCCAAACTACTTGACTACTGATGCTGTTTGAACAGTTTCTAGTGTGTTACGGGTAAAATATGCTTGGAGTGTGAGTTGCAGCTTCATTTATGAGTGATTATTAAAATAATATATTACTATTGCTGTTTTTGTATAATGTTTTGGAAAGGAACTAAATTGACTGTAAAATATATTAGACGTGAAAGCTAAATTTGTTTTTCACTAGATTTGGATGGAAATTGTGAATGGATCCTATATACTGAAATTCTAAACTGAATCTGTAAAAGAGAGCACTGCCACCCAGCCCCCCCTCCATTATTTTGAAGTAACATTAGAATTAAACATTTTAAGAAAAACCAATAAATATTTGTTGAGGATATGAGCACCTAATATGTTGAATAAGGTGATGAAGTCAATGGGCCTTTTATCTTCAAACTTGGATATGGTCTGTGGCTTTCCTGTTAGTGCTTATTGGCCGTTTGCTTCGGCAGTTTCTCTTAGGTCTTTTTGTCACTTCTCAAATGTGCAATTGCATTTTTCTAAGTGCACTGTCATTTCAATGTCTGAAAAATTTTGTGGCACTTTGACTGAAAACTTGAAAGAGAAAATTGAAAAGCAATTGTCAGAGACTCATTTCCTATCATTCTTAATTCTACAGTGTGCAATCTGCTTTTACAGTACAACCACTGACGTACTGATAGTTGGCAAGAACGAGCAAATGCCGAGATATACCATTTTGATGAGAAATCAGTCTTTATCGGGCTTCAGAGGTGTCCTGTGGGCGAGCATTCTTACATCATTAATTCCCATGATTTTCCTTTTATTTCTTGAGAAATGAAGTATATTGCACAAACATTCCCCTTTAACCAAAATAAAGTCTGATTTGCATTTCTAAAATGTGACCCTGGCTCTTTCTCTGCTTGTTCTTTCAGAATGATTACTTGAGTTTGACTGAGAAACCAGAACCCCCCACACACACGCACATACACTAGCGATCAAAATTAGAGAATGAGTAACATTTTCATAATTAATAAAGTCACTGCTAATTCAAAGTTATCTCAGCATGAATAGGAGAGATGTATTTTAATCATATTTGATCAGTGAAAATTATCCCACATCTCAAAATAAGTTATAAACAAATTCAAAGAATTTAGAGAACTGTTACAATTTTTGCAGAAGAATCCTACAAATGAATTTTGTCTTTCTGACCATTACAACTGCAAAATTTAGCAGGAAGTGTAGAGGTCGTTGCTCTCAAAAACCTCGGCACATCTACACCCATAGGACGTAACAAATATCTTGCACAGGTCTGGTTTGATTTTGTTCTATTCTTCCAGTTTCTTCCGCAATTCGGCAAATGTTACTTTGTGGCCAGTTACCTTCCCGAGACTGGATAGGGTTCAGGACTCTGGCCTGACCATTTCATCACTTTTTGATGTTCTCATCTTTAAGGGATTGTTTTGCCTATTTTGCAGTGTGGCAAAGGGCATCGTGTTACATAAGAATGGCTGATTGAGTGATACAGGGATGGACTGGCGTGTTGCTGAAGGACATTTTGATACACCTTAGCACCTTGCCATGTAACCATATCAAGGACCTAACTCCAGTTGCAGAGAACTTCCCCCCTTAGGTGGAGTCGTTCCCCAGATCAATGCCAAACATAATGTTTCCCTTCTAAACCAAATAAGTTAAAGTTGTTTTCATCACTGAAATGAACTTTGGACCAGTTTTCAGTGCTCATTAGCAAAGGCTAGTCTTGCCTTTTTATTCTTCTTGCTGATGACAGGCTGGGTCACTTCAGACATGACACTTTATGTTGAGATAAATTCGTGCCCTGTCCAGCATTGAATTGGAGAGCAATTCCAGCTGCAATGTTGAACTGATTTCCCACAGTCTCTCTCCCTGTTATCCTATTCTCTTGCACACTTATCTTACAGTACATGGAGAGCTGGCCCTTTTTTCAGGACTTGGATGACTGACCTTCTTTGTACAGCTTCAATACTTTAGAAATGATGCTCTTGGAATAACTAGCTTCTATTGCAACAGCTGGGAGGGTAATTTCATGAGCATTCGTCTGAACAACCTGACGTCATAGGTTGTCAGTCACCTTGGGCCCGCTCCCCATCTTGCAAAATGTGCAAAAAAATAATGAATTGGGGTTGATATTTCAAGAAACTGCCAGACTAGAACCAAAACCTGTCAGGTATAACAAATCATTTTCTAATTTTGATCACAGACCTTCTTTGAATTGAGGTAAGTATTGACTTCGTAAATTACAAAAAAAATTACTCGGTATTAACCAGTATTTATTAATAATGAAGATATTGGCATTGGTCCAACGTGTTAATTTAAACTTTATCAATATTTAAAATAAGCAGCACCAGTGCTAAAGACACAACTACTGAAATAAGGGAGATGATTACATTGGACAATCATTTTCCATGATGGAGGACAAGGGATCTCACCACTTAGAAGAGGTCTGAAAGTACCCCTCTGCGACTTATTTGTAATTCATTTGTAATCTTGTATTTTGTTTCACACGATTACATAAAAAACAAAATAATGTCATTCTGCTAATCTGTGCTGGCACAACCTAATATATTCAAGTCTTTTCCTGGACCATTTTACTGGGGTCCAAGGTATTTTTATTATACTTCTACAAACCCCATACACCAAGCATTTTGAAAATATTTACAGGCTAACCCGCTTATAATTACTGTATCAACAAACATACACTCATACATCTACCATAACTGCATAACTTACTGAGTACTCCAGCCATTTAAAACTCTCAAATCATTTTTTTCTTAAAGACCAATCCAAAGTTGATGAGAGGGTCATTTTAAAGACTGGGGTGTTTTGATGTTCTCTGTACTTAAAAATCACTGGCAATTTAGCAGAGAGAAAGTAGAAAAAATGGCAAAAGGCATGACAATGATTGAAAAAGATCCATAAATGTTTTTTTTAGTTATTGTCTTAACAAGCAAGGCATTGTATGGGTGCCAAACTGGAAATTATATATTTTTTTTTAAAAAGCATTTGATCTTGTGAATGTGATAACTCAAAAAATATTTGATGGATCTTATTACTACTTCACAACATTATATGGGATGAAGATCTACACCTAGTTTTATTTTCAGACAAACTGTGGCAGAAATGAAGCAGCAGCACTGTGTGGCAGCAAAAGGAGGAAATGGCAGCTGGCTTCTCTGCGCACGGTTTAATGCATTGTAGCCACACACAAAAAAAATACTGTCTGCGGTCCCTCTGGGGCTCCATATACAGTATACTGTAGTTGTGTTCAAAATAATAGCAGTCCGACATGACTAACCTGATCAATCACTGTTTTTGTTAGAAATTATATTTCTACATGGCAAATAATTTACTAGTAGGTGTAGTAGAGTAATGGAAAACCAATAGACCCAACAGTCATGACAAGCATGCTGCTGATTATGTGTAACAGAATCATTACTTGAAAGGGGCATGTTCAAAATAATAGCGATGTGAAGTTCAATTAGTGAGGTCATTCATTCTGTGAAAAAGTAGGTGCCAATTATGGGCCTTATTTAAAGAAGGAAGGCAGCAAATGTACATGCTGGTTATAGTACATTTCTCTCTGAAATTCTGAGTAAAATGGGTCATTCCAGACATTGTTCAGAAGAACAGCGTACCTTGATTAAAAAGTTGATTGGAGAGGGGAAAACATATAAAGAAGTGCAGAAAATGATAGGCTGCTCAGCTAAAATGATCGCAAATGCTTTAAAATGGCAACCAAAACCTAAAAGACGTGGAAGGAAACGAAAAACTACCATTGGAATGGATCGAAGAATAGCCAAAATGGCAAAGACTCAGCCAATGATCAGCTCCAGGAAGATCAAAGAAGGTCTAAAGTGAGTATTGTTGTCAGATGACGCCTATATGAAGTCAAGCTATCTGCAAAAAGCCCCCGCAAAGTCCCATTGCTGAAAAAAAGACGTGCTGAAGAGGTTACAGTTTGCCAAAGAACACATTGACTGGCCTAAAGAGAAATGCCGCAACATTTTGTGGAAGCAAGATTGTTCTATTTGGGTCTAGTGGCTGCAGACAGTTTGTCAAATGACCCCCAAACACTGAATTCAAGCCACAGTACACTGTGAAGACAGTGAAGCATGGTGGTACAAGCATCATGTTATGGGGATGTTTCTCATACTACGGTGGCAGGCCTATTTATCACATACCAGGGATCACGGTTTGAATACCTCAAAATACTTAGAGGTCATGTTGCCTTATGGCGAAGAGGAAATGCCCTTGAAATGGGTGTTTCAACAAGAAAACGACCCCGAACACATAAGCAACATCTTGATTCCAGACCAACAAGATTGACTTTATGGAGTGGCCAGCCCAATCCCCGGACCTTAATCCAATAGAAAACTTGTGGGGTGACATCAAAAATGCTGTTTTTGAGGCAAAACCAAGAAATGTAGTCCAATCAGGCTGGAATACCTGTTCACAGGTGCCAGAAGTTGGTCGACTCCATACAACACAGATGTGCAGCATTTATCAGAAACAGTGGTTATACAATTAAATATTAGTTCAATGATTCAAAGAAAAACAAAATCTTAAAACATTTTTCAGTTCATACAGTGAATCTTTGAGTTTAAGAAGAATGTGGACACTGCTATTTTTTTGAACAGCCTAATATTCCCTTAGCTTCACTTTCTGTAAAGGAATAACATAAATGTGATGAATTTCTCTTCTTGTTTTGATTTGGAATAGAATTTGTAGTGTTCCCAATGCATTTGCATGTATGGAAATAAAAACTATTATAAGGATTTTCAGCTTTATTCACTTTTTTTAGACACACTGCTATTATTCTGAACACAACTATATACCATTTTACAGTTCTATTATGTCACAGAAAATGTTAGTCATAGTGCAAATGAGGAATACCATCCATCCATCCATCCTTTTTCTTATAACCACTTGTCCTATTCAGGCTGATGGGGGGGGGTCCGGAGCTTGATCCTGAAGCTGCAGGTGCAAGGCAGGGACAACCTAGGATGGGGCACTGACCCATCGCAGGGTGCACACACACACCATTCACTCATACACCTATGGGCCTATGGAGTTACCTATTTGGTAACTCCAATTAGCCTCAGCATATTTTTGGGGTTTGGGTGGAAACCGGAGTACCCAGAGGAAACTCCACAATGACATGGGGAGATGCATAGAACAGAGATATTTAGACATATGAAGAATATGAGGTAACGCTTCACATTAACTGCACCTTCATAATGCTTTTATATCACATAATATATGAACGTTCAGTACACCTTCATAATGTATTTATTAAGTATTCATAAAACATTCATAAACATCATGTATACCTTAACATCCTAACATCCCTTAACAGCTGTAATATACATTAATAACAAACATTATATAATAATACAAACATTATAATTGTATAATCATGTAATGTTTGTTATTAATGTATATTAAAGCTGTTAAGGGATATTAGGTGTAATGTTAACGTGTACTTGCATGCTGCTTATGAATGTTCTATGAATCCATTATGAAGGTGCACTTAATGTAAAGCATTACCAAATATAAACATAAATAATATATTTACATATGAACATTAAGACATGCAGTTAACCATCTAACTGGAGGAGAAAGATTCTGCAAATTAGCATATAAGTGGCACATGTAATAAATGCACAAGTGTAGCTTCCAAAATGTCACAACAAGGACTCAGAACATTCAGGTAAACATACATTTATCGTTTACATTTCCAAAAGATCCATTCACTTCTAGAAATTGTACAGATTGGCGAGTGTGGAACAAGTACAGATTAGATGGTCAGACAAAGTGACAGCGTTATCCTGGGAATAAAAAAGTTGCAGTTCCAACAGTCCTCCTTTGTAGTTTGGTTAGTAAGTGGATGTTCTTTCTGCCAATTGAAGCTTGTTTTTATGTGAATTCACTTGCGCATTCTAAGTAGTTCATACTGGTACAATAGATTCTGTATTAACTTATATTGTTTATGCAGCCTCTAAAACGTTGAGGGAACAAACACATCTGACCTTGGTGAAGCTCGCAGTATTTAGCATGATCCGTTTCAGTGAAGACGTGGCCTTAGGCCACGTTTACAAACAATTGTTTAATCAAAAGAGGTTTACTCAGACATATGAAAGGGAATGCTTTAATTTTGTATATAATAAGCACACAGCAGTGACATTAATCATACACAGATTAACACCCTTGTGGGGCAACTTATAGGCTTGACATTTGGGGAATGCAGTCTGATATTGTTTCACTTACAAAATGCTCATATCAAAAAGCATTCAGGGTTCATGGTTCTCATCTACTAAAAGTGCAATCAGTGTGAGCACAGTACATCCCATCTGAAAGCCATGCCTGTATCTCTGCTGCCAGTTAAACTGGGTCTATTTTGGTTCTGATTGAGAGAGTGAACGAGAGTAATGTTTTTGCTGCAAATTCTGTTTCATGGCTAAATCGCAATGGAACTTCACACCAAGCTTACTACTGATGAAGTGAGAATCTTCCGTTGTCCAGTCCTTTGGGGATCCCCAAAACCATACCACCTATTTGGTGCTCAGAGTGTTGGTGGGAGTGCTGGCATGCTAACAGATGAATGTGTATGCGTACTTCCTCTTCCTGCTTTGGTATTGGAGCTCCAGAAAGCCCCCTAGCATGACATTCCCTTCTGGTGGCCTGCAGAGGACACCTTCTATCCTGCAAGATCTATTTCACAGGATTCTTCTGTCCATCTGTCCCATCTATATCCTTCTTGCTTTTATCCTTTCTGCAAAGAAACAGATGAGGACACTCATTTCTTGTAAATCTGCAAACAAATGTATCCATCCACTCTCCTCAACTGTTTATATAATCATGTCAGCATATTGCATTATCCATGGTGATGGCCAAATGAAGCTTCATGAACCATTTGCTGTATTTTTTGACCCCACTACATGGTGCTGTTGTTTTGCTTTGGGATATTTTTGACCCCTTTTTTGTACAGAGAGCACCATCTAGTGGAGTTAGAAAATATAGCAAATAACTCATCAAGCTTCATTTGACCATCACATATTATCCAAATAACTGCAGTGCTTGAATAGAGCAATTATTAGCTACAGACCAACACTTACTGCACTACAGTTTTGCACAATAATATACTCAGGAACTTAAAATCTTTCAGTTTCTGTAGACATTTCTTTCTCTTTACTTATAATGAAGAAATATATTTAAAGGTACCAAGGTATGAAGGTAGCTTGATATGTAAGATCTGAACAATTGTTCTCTATCATTTCACAAAACTTACTAAACTTAAAATATATTGTTTAACACCAGTGACTGCTTTCATAGTCAAATATAACTGAAAACATGTCAATAAATATAAAAATATGAAACATACAAATCATCAATCTATGAAGAATCAGAAATGTGAAATAACAAAGAATATATCCCTCAATATGTAAGGGTATGCAAACAACACTGTAAAAGCATACTTTGTTAATTCAAACTTCTTCTCTCTGTAGAACGTGCTCTGTTTGATCAGGTACAAAAGTATCAGGTCACAGAAGAAGGCACCCTGAAAAGTAAGTATTGTTTATGAGAGGAATCCATTTCCTTTTTTTAGGAGAGACAAAAAACTCTCTCAAGCCTCACTGAGAAACAGAATACAAGGCATACCTCAAAAGTAACAACCTGATTTGTATGTCTTGGACGAGGTATTACTCATGTTCCACTGAGATACTGTATTTAAAATTAGTTTCAAAACCTGCAATACACGGTTAAACATCCCCAGATTCTGAAGAAAAGCTATTAAACTGCCCACCCCGTATCAGCAAAAAAGGTGAAAACCTTCACTTCCCTGGGCAGGCACTCGGGGTGAGAATGTGAAATGATCAGCTACTGTGTCAGCGCTTACAGAGATCGGTACAACATTTTTTATGCATAAAATGAATACTTACAGCTCCCATTAAAGCAAGACCAGAGCCAATATTAATTATTGTAGGGATGATGTTAAACTTTCCAGCCTGAAAATAAAACAGACAATAACTGAAAACAAGGTAATCAAATGCAAAGTTTCACAATGTTCTGTGTCACGGTGAGCAAGTTATGCGTACCTTTCCATAAACCAAGATGTCAAAGCGGATTCCATACACTTTAACCAGTGTTCGGTACGTCTGCCCAGCTGGATTTTTGAAATACTTAGCAAATCTTGGTAAGAACAGTGTAATGATATATCTCAATGACCATAAGGATTAAAAATTTCACAGTAGAGATATGTGTCCATATGTTCACCAAATACAGGAACAGAATTCAATGCAGGATCCATCACATTTAATTACATTTCATATTTCATCACAGTACCGGTCCTAGACAAAGTGCCACCCTAGGTGAACGTGACTGCCAGCGCCCCCTGTCTGAGACCATGTGAAACTGGCTGGCAAGTCAGCACCCCCCCCCGAAGTTGGTACCATAGGCAGCTGCTTATGTCACCTGTAAGATTGACCGGCCCTGTGTCATTATATATTTCTACAATTTATGAGAATACTGTACCTGAAATTGTAGCCAGATGAGACTGAGCTGGAGGCAGAGTTGACATCCAACCGAGCAAAGCTATAGTGGGGGTTACATTGGGAGTAATCCCGGTCCAGATCACAGTTCCACTCAATCATAATGCCAATCGATCCACCCTAAAGGAAGGCAATCATAATCACAACAGATCATATCACCCATTACAGGACACTTTATCTGCTTTTTCCCTTCAAAGCTATAACAATTTGCTAATGGAGAATTTTTTCAGGGAAACCTTATTCTTACCCACCTATGGTACATAATGCATGACGGAATGTATTGGACCAAAAATGGCAGTTAAGATAAGGAAATTTCCAAGAATGCGTGCAGACTAAACAAACAAACCAGCACTGTATATTATTATATTATATTATTAAATCCATAGTTAAAACCAATTAATCTTCTGGCCTACTTGCAAATTTTCTCATGGCAACAATACATGACTTACCTTAACAGCCATTTCCTGAAAATTGTGTCCTGCCCATCTAACTATATCCCCTAGGCGGAAAATTGGGCAATATGGGTGCTGGATTTTGTCATAGGAACATTTCTTTAGGTACTGGTCATCATTAGTTTTCAGTACATTTGATCTGAGAACAAAGCAAAGGAGAGTGGTATCCAATTAAAATTTTCAATAATTTGATGGCCAGTAATGAAGCTTTTCGTACACTTAAGTTCTATGCTTTTGTTTGAAATTGTATGCTGAAAACAAAATGAGTTATTTGATATATGGTAGTACCCCCGTATCTGCGGTTTCAGTATCTGCAGTCTAAGTCAGTTTACCATGTCAAATGTGAAACAGTATGTTGTTCATCAAGCACTCATCAAAATTTATGATATTTAAGTACATTAAAATCACGTTATATATGTGGTCCGCAGATGGTTCGCTATTACCTGCGGTTTTGGCTATCCACAGTAGGTTTTGGAACGTTTCACCCGCGGATACAGGAGGACTACTGTAAACTTTTCTGAAGGTCCCATCCTTTCAAATTAGTCCATGATAGATCAAGTGTAATAGTTTTAAATTTAGATTGCTCCATGACCCTGACTAGAATAAGCTCTCAAAAGACTGATGATGATTTAGATATGAGTAACTAGATAGGTTTTAGCTTTGGTGACACAAGTCATAAGAATCTATGCATGGAAAGTACTTACTACTTAAGCATCTGTCATAATCATAAAGACTTCTTTGTAGTTCATACAATATTTTATTCAATAGAAATTGTACAGCTAATAACCAGCTAACATGCTAGCAGCTAACATGACGTCATCTCTGAATATCTTCCTGCTTCGTAATTCTGGAGCAGAAAGATCAGGAATTTCAATAATTCCAGTCTTAGTGTACTCTGTGGAACACTGGAACAGCACAAAGCACTTACTTTGAAAATCCAAATTTAGGAAACTGGATGAAATTTTTTATATAGATGGTGAAGTTTTCAGCTCGTCCCAACACTGGTTCTCTAAGGAAAAACATAGAGGTGTTATGCATGATAGAGGTGTTATGTCTATTGTAAAAACTTTTATACTTGTTACTACTGGATCATAATTTGCAATAAGCTAAATGGTAGAGAATCTGTTTCTTTTGAGGGACACACAAAGAATTATACCACAGACCAATTACACAAAGGCACTGTGAGGGAGCAGTGTTCATGTTTAGGTGTTGAGAGTGGTACTTACCGTGGTTGACGGCCCCTCTCAACTGGACACCAACTATATATCTCACACGTGCCAGTGGAGTTTCTGTCCTTCTTCAGGCACCGGCCACTCTTAATTCCTACCAGACAGAACAAATTTCATTGGGTGTTAACACGATACACACAGCTCATTATCATTTGTGTGTTTTTCATGTGTAAAGTTAGGTAAATTCATAAAGCAGTGGTTGCCAATGCAGTGACTGCAAGTGACTAGTAGCCTGCAGTTACTAAGTATCCTACATTATACTGACAAATCGATATATTCTTTTTGTATGAGTATGATTTCGTCTCAGATGATAAGTGCTGCACTGTCATGGTGTGGTGCAGAGTGGACATGAAAGGATAATGAATTACAAGCCCATCCCCTTGTACCTCTCCAAATAATTTTCTTTGTAGAAGTAGCTCTCACTGTAATAAAGTTTGGAGACCCCTAGTATAAAGTATACACCGGTCAGCCATAACATTAAAACCACTGACAGGTGAAATGGAGAAAAAGTGATTATCTCATTACAATGGCACCTACATTATATGGACAAAAGTATGGGAATGCACCTCTTAATCACTGAATTCAGGTGTTTCATACAGACTTATTGCCACAGGTGTATAAAATAAAACACCTAGCCATGTAGTCAGGAAAGAATGTATTGTTCTGATGAGCTCAGTGAATTCAAGTGTGCTTCTGTTATAAAATGCCACCTTTGCAATACGTTAGTTTGTGAAATTTCCTCCCTGCTAGATATTCTATGGTCAATTGTAAGTAGTGTTATTGCAAAAGCGAAGTGTTTAGTAATGACAGAAACTCAGCCACAAAGTGGCAGACCACATAAAGTAACAGTGCGGGTTCGCCAAGTGCTGAGGCACACATTGCGAAAAGGGAAAGAACACGCTACTCTGTTGTTTGGTATAATTGTGTGCACCACACTGAACATGGACCAGAAAAAGCAAAGGAGTGTCTGAGGAGCTCAGCAGAATGATAATTGATAACTATGCTAATGGTAAAGGCTGTAAGATCATCTCCAAGCTGCTTCATGTTGCTGTGACTACAGTTGGCAATATTATTAAAAAGTATAGAGTCCATGGGACTGTAGCCAACCTCCCAGAATGTGGATGCAAGAGTAAATGCAATCCCAGGTTGATCAGAAGGATAGTGTGGATAGTAGAAAAAGAGCTGAGGAAACCTTGAGCTCCAAGGTCAAGTTTTGTCACTTTCTCATCGCACCATCCGCTGCATTTTGAACACTAATGGGCTTCATGGAAGAAGACCCAGGAGGGCACTACCAGAGCATCCTGGGGCGAAACATACTGCCCGGTGTCAGAAAGCTCAGCCTCAGTCGCAGGTCATGGGTCCTCCAACAGGAAAATGATCCAAAACTTACAGGACTTAAAGGATCTGTTGCTGATGTATTTTTGCCAGATACCACAGGACACCTTCAGAAGTCTTGGGGAGACAATCCCTCAATGCATCAGTTATTCTGGCGGCATAACAGGGACCTACACAGTATAAGGCAGGTGGTTTTAATGTTATGGCTAATCGGTATATAAAATGAAAATAACATAAATGTATATGAACTTATATTTATAATTTACAGTAGTATTTGTATTCAGGCTATGTTTTTCAGGTACAAGCATGGTCCTGCATCAGTAATTCATTTAAAGAAATATCTCTGTTGTTCACTAATTGTTACCATGCCCAGCCACCACCATCTCTCCTTCTGCACAGTCTACATTCTCAGTACAGCGGCCATCTGGGACCCTGGAACTCTAAAAACAAAAACATCCATGTTATTGATCGGTTACAGTTTGATTTGCTTTAAAGGCTAGTTAGCTTTCAACACAGTTTTCGAGTCAAATGGCTTATAAACACCCTTAGGCACTGTACTATGTCTTGTTTAAAGCAGAACAGTCATTTTACTGCATGCCAATAACTCACAAAAGATTCATCAGGAAAATAAAACAGTTTACACTTGAAATCACTTTTGTATATACAAACTCTTGTCCAGGGTGGAAAATATGCTGGAATTGTGCCCAGCTACCTTATGATTATAGCTCCATGTAAGGAAAGATTTCATCAGTTGACATGTACATGGCTTTCTGTAAGGCGAGGTTCTGTGGCAATTTCTTGACCAGGAAACAATGATCTAGGCTGTCCTACCACTTCACCTATATGCAAACTTTGTGGTCTCATGGTCCATTCTTAGCTAGGGTGCCAGTAAATTAACTCTAGCATGGTTATATCCAGAAAGATTTCAATATTCTTCAATGTTTTAACTTTTCCTTTGCTTGAACCACTAAAAACAGCAATTGACTTAAAAGAGTGGGGAATGCAGTTCTTGCAATAAGAACATGAATGTTTTTTTCAAACATTAAATTACCAATACTAGGAGAACTCAGTGAAGGGGCAATGCTATTTTTGTTGGTATTTTTCAGAATCAAGAAATGCTTTAAAGAGATAATTATGAAAATGTGATGAATAACAGTATGAAAAGTGAATGTAGAAGAGTAGTTTCAGAAGTGCCTCTTGAAGTGCTTCCTTAAAATAATTTCAGTTGCATTTAATGAGAAGTGAACAATAAATCATGGTGACCAATACAGAAAAGATGAGGACTGCACCACTCTCTTTTATTACCATCTCCATTTTGGCACATTGAATGCTTACCTAGCTTTGTAGGCTAGGGCTTGAAGTATCTCATACTCTTTGTACTGACTTTTTGCTACTCATTACTGAGTCATTGCTGATCTGGTCTACTTTTGGAACAGTAGCCAACCATCCATCCATACGTCTACTGTATAAATCTTATACACTACAAGGTTGTGGTGGACCTGGAGTCTATCCCAGGAAGAACAGGACATAAAACAGGGAACACACTGGATGGCATGTGAGTCCATAGCAGGTACACACTCACTATCAGGCCCTCTTAGTAACGAATCATGCTTTTGGATTGTTTGCAAACACAGGAAGAACAGGCAGTGTGATTGACATTAATGAAGACCACAGCCAGCATCACATGAAGAGTAGATTTTAACTGATATTTAACCAAAACTTTCACAGCTACAACTAACTAATGCAGTCTACTGAGTACTAAGCACTGATTGTAAAGAGTGACTGTTCAACCTCTCTTACCTCAGCACAGTATCCAAGCACCTGTTTTGGTGTCTCAATAAAGTTTGTAATGATGAAAAAGACCTTCTCCCCCTGGAAACACACACACACATCAATATTTTTTTCAAAGACTGCTACTTTAATTTATTTATTTTAAATAACAAAAACCTCTGAGTTATAGAAAAGAAGAAATTACCCATGAATGTTCTTGTTTACAGCAGCTAAACAATAAGCTCATAAGGTGTGTTAAAGCTAAAATTTTTGTAAATGTCGTAAAGTAGAATTCTAAATTAACGTACAAGTAGCTGGCTGGAATTAGTCCATGCTGACAAGACAGAAATCATGTGACCAATATAATTTATAAAACTTAGCAGGCAATAAAATATTACACTGTCCATTCCAGAATAAATGTCAATAAGGAAAAATGTAAAATTCAGGATAGCACCCCCTGTTGAATATCTTCTTTTTCTGTGTTCACTGCTTTCTGTGTTCACAAGCCCCAGTCACTTTACTCTGCATATTCCCAAACAATATAGGTATATATTATGTATATTCTATGTATGTATGCATACAATATATACATATTTTTATGTATATGTTATGTTTTACATTGTCAGGTACTTCTATTTTTTTTTTCTTGAATGGTTTTATCTGTGGTGGATATGTATGTTTTATATTTTTATCTAATATACTTTTGTTTTTTTTGTTTGCAGCATCTGTAGGAGTGAACAAACTAAGAATTTTATTGTGTAGATTCCATACATACGACAATAAACTACTTGAATCTTTGTCCTAAAGAAAGTATTGTGTGCTCCATATAAATTCATTAAACTATTACAAGGAACATGCTTTAATTTTGTCAAGCTACAATATGTATAAGCTATAACAAAAAGGAACTTAATTCATGCACTTACCTGGGGGGGAATGACATAATCTTCCGGCCCCCAAATATGTACTCCCGTCTCCGTGGTATTGGTGAGTATCACACCCTTAAGTTTAGTGATCACTGAGCTCTGGATAGATTCCTCCACTTCCTGGTAGCCTTTCTTTGTCAGGAAGACCCACCTATACAGGTGCACTGGATATAAAACTTCCAGATTCCAGCACCAATCAAAAGTCTGGATACATTTTCAATGCGATAATGACCCTAAGCACACCTCAAAGTATAACAGTGTAAATACTGTTATCTGGTGAACAAGGAAAGAGATGGAGTGCTGTGACAGATGACCTGCCCCCCACAATTCCCTGACCTAATATGACCTTATAGAGCTGGTTCGGGGTGAGCAGGGGGGTTTCTAGCTATTGAAAGGATCAGGGGCTAAGTCAAGTTTACCTGGGGCTTGTCTTTTTTTGTTTTTGAAGAAAAATGGGCATCAGGGCTAAAATACTAGGGTTAAAATACTCTGGGCTATAGCCCCGACTGATCGGACCTAACAACGCCCATGTCGAAAAATAAGAGAAAGGTAGCCAATTTGTGCCTAGAACTTGTGTAAACTCCTTCAGCACTGTTGGAGAAACATTCCAGGTCGCTGCACCTAGACGCTGGTTAAAAGAATGTGGAGTCTGCAATGCTGTCATCGAAGTAAAAGGGGGTTATTTTGAAAAGTGTAAAATTTGAGAAATATTTGTTCTGTTGATCGTTGCAATATTTCATATGTATTATTGGCCTTTTACTTTGAGGTGAATAACATTAAGTGTGCCCAGACTTTTGACCTGGTACTATATAAAATCTCATATTTCTCTCAGAGATGCCTTTGTATATGAATAGATTGAGAATAAATTAAAATCTTTAAATTCATACCAATATTACTACATAGAGGACTTTGTTAGTTTTTTTTTTAAGTTAGCCATTTTGTAAACAGTAAAGGTAAAGTTTCACATTTAATGAGACACCAATGAAACACAAATTCTAACCTAAAATGTGGACGAAGTTAGTGTTATAAATTATCTTTAAGTGTGCTGACATAAGGAAGATTTCATGTAATAAACTTAGCTTAAACAAGGGCTCCTATTACAATAAAAAGCTGCTCCTTGAGCTCGATAAAAATAAAGCTACCAGACAGAGCTCTGAGGAGAGTAGGGCATTCTGAATTAGCACGCCGATTGCATACGTACACAGCTTTATTATAAGCTTACTTTAAAGGGCAAATGAAATCAGCTTTTATTTCGATAATGAATTGTTCAGGTTTTCTTTTCCTGTTTATTTTTTGGGACTCTCCCAAAAATGAATTCCGATAAATAAGCAGGCTAAGACATACTACCGATACGCCTCCATTAAAGTAGTAAACATTACTATTTCTTGGATATATTGCTGACGTCATAATTGCCAAGTAATACTCAACATGCCTGTTAAAAGACACAGGAATCATTGACAAGTATATTGAATGAATTGTATAAGCCAAAAAAACAATGGTATAAAGCGAAAAACAGACAGCTTACCAGACGATATACGCCAGGATTGCTAGCTGCACAAATCTATACAGGACGCCGACTTTCTTGTTTTTTGCAATTACGTATTTTTCCGTTTTATAGTCAAATACAGAAAGGAAATAGCCCCGCCAGCCGGTCCCAGCCATTCCTGTTAACTGCCGCCTATCGCCAAGTAAAACTCCCACAGGAGAAGTGGTTCGCTCCTGTTATAATATTACACACATTACTGTTAAATGCGGTTAAAACTGCAATTACCTGTGTTTATAGTTATCATATCAACTGTAATTAAACTTGATTCTTGTTTTGTAGATAGTAAAATTCTGTACAAACTGGTAAGTGATAAATATTAAATTTGTTTAATCCATCAATCCTTTGTCAAACCTCTTATTACAACCGGAGTAAATGTCTGGCAATATCTGATAATTAAGGTAAAAATTCGAATGAGGTGATGTAGCAGTATAACTATAAGTGGAATATAAATAATCAGACATTTATACAAACGTGCGAACAGCTGCGACGTCTCACGTTACAACAGTATTGCATTTCTAGCTTAACGGCCATGTCATGTAATATGTAAAAATAGAAGTATGACACACGCATACACATTAATATATATTTATTTATCAATAAAGTTCATCATATATATCAGGGGTGCAAACTGGGAGAAATAAAGTTTGCACTCCAAGTTTCTGTTAGGACTCGAGGTAAGGAGAGAAGATCCATAGGGCAAGGTACGAAGAAAGGAGCTTTATTAAGGAAACTTTACTTGAGGGGGCACAAACTTAGTAGTGACTGAAGTACAAATCACGAACAAATATAGTAGCTATTTGAGATAAAAAATGCCTCATGATTCATTAATGATGAACAAACATGAGATCAGTATTTCACTTGTGTTATTCATTACTTGTTCCTTCGGTGGTTCTTTAGTAGTTCCCAAAGATTAACAGAATTAACAGATATAGTAACAAAGATAGCAACTGCTTGGGGTAAAAAAAATCCATCACGATTCATTAATGATGAACAAACATGGTTAGTATTTCACATATGTTTTTCATTATTTGTTCCTTCAGTAGTTAACAAAGGTTTACAGAATTAACAGATATAGTAACAAATGCAGTAATTGCTTGATATGTCCCAATTTATTAATGATGTAACAAACTTTGTTATATAACGTGTTGGTGGTTCTTGTGAGTTGTGATGGTTGTAGTTTGTGGGTTGTGTCCCTTTAGAGCTGCCATAGGGCGGTAGTGCTTTGCCTTTGTTTTTTTTTTGTTTTTTTTTTTAAAAAAGAGAGAGAGGTGCAGGGAATTATTAATACAAAGAAATGAAGTGTTCAGTGACCGAGGTGGAGCTCGTGTTATTATTATATTATTAATATAAAGTTAGGTGAACCTGGAGGCTCGGTCACAATTATGAATGAGCATGAGATCAGTATGTAATTAAGGCTTAGTTTGTTGGTAAGTAATACATAAACAGGCTCTGCTGATAGTGGGACGATGCGACAATGCACGAGAGGCCCTGAAGACAGACTATGCGAGTGCACCTTCTGGCAGCCATCGTATTAGCGATGGTGCTGCTGTGCACTCTGTGTCAGTCGGTGATGGAGTCGATAAACTTACTGACAAGGTGCATTTCCTTAGGATGGAAATGAAAGAGATGTATGAGGAGAATCACAGACAGGTTTGCAGTAGGGGGTCCACCATACAGACGGGGTGGACACTTTCCTGATTGTGATTCCCAGTTGACTGAAGGGGGCAGCCTGTAGCAGGACCGCTGATCGCAGTACCATGGGGGGTGCAGCCCTAACCGAAGCTGGCGCTCTTGACGAGAGGGTGAGCAGGGTAAGCGAGTGTGCAATTTTTGTCACCGCACCGAGTTAATGACAATAGTCAGCAGGGAAACAGAGTGTAGCTGGTGCCAAGGCCCAGACATCAGCTCGCCTTCATATGGGCCCCATGATGCTGGACACTCCTACTGGGGGATGTGAGATTGACACTCATAAGTGTGAGCAGCAGACTTCATATGTGAAAGGAATTGTGGAGGCACTGAATTAGCTCTCCTGGTGGACTCAGTGGCTTGTGTGTCTTTAATTAGTGCTGATTTTTGCATGTCAGTTTCGGCACTACGGAGTCGCCCCCTGACTAAAAACTACATTAACTCCCGTGCAGTAAATGGACAAAGGTTGGACACTCTGGGTACCATTACTGTGACTTTCGCCTTGGGCCTGCATTCTGGCAACATGTTTCCCATGTCTTAAGAGAATCAACTCAGGCTGTGCTCCTTGGGCTAGATAGATAAATAGATAGACAGACAGACAATTTTATTAATCCCTCGGAAGGTTCCTCCGGGAAATTCAGTTACTAGTAGCAACATAGCACCATACAACATACAAACAACATACATTTACTAGTGCTGTCAAATGATTAAAATTTTTAATCAGATTAATCACAGGGTTCCTGTGGATTAATTTTGATGAATCATGATTAAATATCATTCATTTTTAATCTATATTAATCACATTTAATTTTGCATGAGCAAACAGACTCAAGAAAAAAGGGAATATATATGCACTTAACATGTTTATTGAACATCTTGAACATGAGTCGGATGCATTCCATCTGCCACAGAAGTGCAATACCATGGACCCATATCAAAAAGCAAGATTTTTTGCTTAGCCGGACAACTTGTCGGATTTAAGGTACCTCAGTTTAAATGGTCTTTATCTTCGTTCGCTTACAATTAGCACGAACTACCGTAAATCCGACAAATAATCCAACTAATCATGAAGTCCAATTCTAGCCCGGTTAATTGCCATTGTTAGCAATATCAGTTGATAACACATTACGTGCGGTGCTTTACATATAAAACTCCGTAGCAACCTAGACAATTACATGGAGAAACCTTAGGAACACCAGCGCGCTGACACACAGGTGCTCACAGACACATGCTCACGGACACACACTGTCTTGATCGGCTGTTGTTTCTGGGCATGGGTTGTAAGGCTGGTTGTGTGTGCTGTTCAACAACATTTAATGTTTGATGGTCGTTGTGATTAGTACAGATGTTGTATGTTGTCTTTCTCTTTTCAGCAGACATGGAAGCAGATTATCTGTTTTGTTTTTTTCTTGTTTTTTTCTTGTTTTTTTCTCTTTTGTTTTTTTTCTGTTTTCTTTCCATTCCTCTCTCTCCCTCTCTCTCTCTTCCCTCCTTCTCCTTTGTCCCCCCCCCCCTCCCTCTCCTTCTTTTGAGGAAGTAAATAAAAATATAAAATAAAATTAAAAATAAATTAATAAATAATAATTAAAAATAAAAATAAAATAATAATAATAATAAAAATAAAATAAATTAATAAATAAATAAATAGATAGATACAGATAAAGTAGTCCCCCGCAGAGGGGGGGTGGAGGAGGGAATATATTAAAAAAAAAAAAAAAACTCCGTAGCAACACATCCACAGATAAGTTGGACGGTATAGCGTGTGCGACCGATTTAATGAGCCACAAATGAGAAGTAGTGCTTAAACAGTATAAGACTACAACTTTCCCTTCTGTTGATAAAGGGCGCAGCCATCTTGGATTCTGAACTCGGGATCCTCTGTGCTGCTCCGAGATATTTCTCGGATGTCCGAGAAACGCCAAGAGCAGAGAAACGGGAGCGCATGTAGTCACTTCCGGCTTCAAAACTCCGGAATCCGACTCGGAATACAAGTTCCGAGGGGAAATGGAACGCACTAAAACTACCTGAAATGGGTTGACAGAGACATTTCAGTGATTTTGAATCATTCTGTGCTGCAGATGGGTTAATTGCGTTAAAAATTTTAATCAGATTAATCATGATGATGGATTAATCCGCGTTAACCCGTTAATTTTGACAGCCCTAACATTTACACATAGTACAATTATGAAATCAAAGATAAAAGTATAGGGAGAACCATGCACTGTTAGACCTGAGCCGGAGTATGTTGCAGTTATGGGACATTAGTGTTCCCCTGCTACAGAGCAGGGAGTTAATCCCTGAGTGCTGCAATGTGTCACTGACCACCACTATAACAGTTCCACCCTTGAGTGATGCCATGGTCCCAGTGGCCCTACATGCCCCAGTAGGCACACTGACGGCTGCTTATTTCGATGGCTATATGGAGCCAAATGTGCCATACACAACAGGACTGGTGGTAGCCCATATAGTATCCAGTGTGAGTGATGGTGTCACACTGGCTCGTGTGCTCAACCCTACAGGTGTACCCATTACACTAAAGCAGGGGTTACACATGGGGGCGTTCTACCCCATCGGGGACGCTGATATCGCGTCTCTCTCTCAGACTGGGAAGGAGGAGATTGGGGTTTTTTCACCCCGGTTGTTTCCAGTCACATTTGATGAGTCTCCTGTTACAGTGCAGCAACGAGCAGAGCTATTGGCACTGCTGCTCAAGTTCAACGATGTGTTCAACCTTTCTAAACTGAATACAGGCCGGTGTACATTTGTAAAGCACTCTATAAGGGTGGGTGATCACCCCCCAATCAAACAGCGTGCCTATTGCTCTCTCTGGAGAAAAGAGCAGAAATCGATCGTCAGGTGGTTGGGCTGTCTGTTGGAATCCCTGAACATCACCAGTAGTGCTTGTTAGAAAGAAAGGGGGTGAGTGGAGGTTCTGTGAGGACTATTGGAAGCTGAATGCCGTGACATTCAAGGACTCCCATTCTTTTCCCTGTTTGGATGACAGCCTTGACGCATTAGCTGGATGCACTTGGTTCACTACCCTTGACTTTTCTAATGGGTACTGGTGGAAGTGGCTGAGGAGGATAGGGAAAAGACAGCCTTTGTGACAGGGAGGGGCCTATATCAGGGGCAAGCCATGCCTGACCAATTCACCGGCTACCATTCAGCAGATGATAGAGCTGGTACTAAGGGATCTGCCGTGGCACATCTGCATGGTGTATCTGGATGATATTTTGGTCTACAACCTGACGTTTGCAGATCATCTTTCCCACCTAGAGGAGGTGCTGTCCAGAATCCAATCAGTGGGCCTGAAGCTGAATCCAAAAAAATGTCACTTCACCAAAGACCATGTTGTATTTTTAGGCCATGTGGTCTCTGGCGATGGCCTCATTCCAGACCCAAGGAACACAGACAAAGTACAGTCCTGGCCCACCCTTCATACCCCGTCTGAGGTCCGATCATTTGTGGGCCTTTGCTCATACTACAGGCGGTTCTTTAAGAACTTTTCCCAACATGCTGCACCTTTTAATCGCTTGAGCGGTAAAAACGTGCCCTTTAAATGGAGTGCATTTGAGGCGGCCTTTTCCTACCTCAAGCAGGCTCTCACTTCTCCTTCTGTTGTGACTTTACCACACTTAACTTTCCTTTCGAATTTATACCGACGCCTCGAGGGAGGCAGTGGGGGCTGTCTTGGCACAGGACATTGAGGGCCTGGAGCGAGTGGTGACCTATGCCAGCCAAGCCCTGAATAACATACAGAAACGTTGGGTCACCTTTGATCGTGAACTCTGGGCCATAGTGTGGGCTGTACGTGAGTTCAAGCATTACGTTCGGCTGTCCTCATTCACGATAGTGACTGACCATCGTCCCCTTCTGGGCCTCCAAAATATAGCCCTGGAAAATGACCCCACAGGGAGGAGGGGCTGGTATATTCTGCAGTTACCAGTATACCAGTATATATCCACGTTACCAGTCCCCCATCTTTTGGATCCCCCTGCCCATTCATCCAGTTTGAGTTCATCCCCTGTGGTCGAGCCCCCCCACCCGTCTTCTGGGTTGGACGAGGCAAGACTTCGACTGGATACGGGGTTGCCAGAGAGACTGTTGCTGGACCCCGAGACAGCGTGGTCTCAGGCCGGACAAGTTTTGCCGCCTCCTGCACATCTCTCAGACTTTGTGGTTTACTGAATGTTCTGTTTGCTGTTGTTTTGCTTGTTTTGTTCTTTGTTTCATGTAGACGTATCCTCTTATTGGTACAGCTCTGTGCTCTGGAATTGATTTGGTTCTATAATGGACACCCAGAGTTTGTCATTTGGTTTTTTTTTTGTGGGCTGTGGACTTGTGGTTTTTCTTTCCTTTTGTTGAAACAGGGACGTTTTTTGTGGGGGGGCATATGTAATAAACTTTGTTATATAAAGTGTTGGTGGTTCTTGTGAGTTGTGATGTTTGTAGTTTGTGGGTTGTGTCCCTTTAGAGCTGCCGTAGGGTGGTAGTGGTTTTTTTTAAAAAAAAGAGAAAGAGGTGCAGGGAATTATTAATATAAAGAAAAGAAGTGCTCAGTGACTGAGGTGGAGCTCGTGTTGTTGTTTTATTATTAATATAAAGTTAGGCGAACCTGGAGGCTCGGTCACAATTATGAATGAGCATGAGATCAGCATGTAACTAAGGCTTAGTTTGTGGGTAATTAATACATAAACAGTAGCATAATACTACGTACATTATTTGTGCCTTCTCAAGTGAAATGTTGCCAACAGCATAAACACATAAAAGCAAACGGTCCACAAGGGGCCCAACAAAGGCAAGTGGGTTACAGAAGGACTACAACTTTCTAGATCAGACCTTGAAAACACTGCTGTTATTCAATGGAATGCACGTAATTTTCTCTTTATATATAAACTGTTAAAATTGTAGGCTGTATATTGCATGTAACATTGCCTCTTTGTCTCTTATACCGTAGTTTAAAAACTTAATTTTTTTTTCTACTTCTAGTCAAGTTTAAATTGTAAATTCCTTATTCTATTTATATATTACTTATTCTTTGTGACCTATTTGTTCTTTGTACTATTTTTAAACTGGAGCCACGTCGTCTCGTCTCTCTGTATACTGTAATGTATATAGCAGAGATGACAATAAAGTTAACTTTGACTTGACTTTGACTAAAAGGGTTGGGACTGAACACAGGGAAACTAAAGGGAAACACATGAATCTATAGGACTGACAGCATGCAAGAGAATAACACACAGCAGTAACATTAACACAGAGCAGGCACAAATATAGACAAGGGACAAGTATGAGCTAATTACTAATTACTAATTACACAGGAGGGACTCAGGGCTAACACTTTGTACTCAAACACTAGAAGAGACTAGGAAAAAGGGCTACATGATATTACTACAAATCTAAACGAGGTAGGGGTAACCAGAAACAAGGATACAAAAACAAGAACCTATAGTAAAGATACAATAACATATTATCAAGGGGAAAACAAAACTAATAATTAAACACGATGGTAGGGTATCACAGTTGCTCAGCCACACGCTTAGCCCATCCAGACATGTGGTGGCACAGTGACACCTGCTGGCCAAACAGGGAAATGACAGAAAAGGACTGGCCAGGGATTGATCCTGACAGTTTGCCCTGAGTAACTGTTAACCTGGAAACCACTGACACTTGCATCTTTAGAAGTATCACCTGAATGAATGAATGTGACATTAAAATAGCACTTTCCTAGACACCTAAAGCGCTTTACAGAAGCAATGGGGAGCTACTTCAACCACAGTTGCTATCTCTGGCCAATTTCTGTGGTCTGTATTAAGTATTTTAAGTTTACTTAAATGAAAAGCACATTTTTCCTTAGTTATGTCCTTAGCTGTCATCCAAAGATTGGATATTATGAGACTCAGTTTGGGCCTTCCGACTCTCTTGGTATCGTCTTCGGAAAAAGCCACACTGAAAAGCACAACAGATGAGAGATATTCATTATTGAAGTTTGTAAAAGTTGGGAATAGGATGGAAGGAGGAAAGGAAGGAAGGAAGAAAAATTGTACCTGGAACAAGATGATGATGATGATGAGCAGAAGAATAAAGCCTCCCATGGAACCTCCTACTATGGCAGAGGTTGAACTCACCACCTTCAGCTTATTAATAGTCATAGTCTGAAAGACCTGATTGACACAAAAAATCTCTGGCCAGTCAATAATTTTCACAACCTTAAAGGTCTATATGGTATGATGGTATATAGCGGGGTCCCCCACAGTTGACAAATTTTACCGTCAGCACCCCCCACCCCAGAGACTTTTATTAGGAGCAGTGGCCCTTGGCTTTGTGTTATCAATGGAATCTGGCCTTGGGGGAAAAGTAATTGGGGAACCCTGGTAAACAGTATTGCATACTTTACCGGTTCATACGTTTCTTCTGCTTCATACACCTCCTGATCAAAGCTTAGTGATGCTGTGGCTTGTATGATAGACTTCTGCCATGAGAAAACACATTGATGTAAAAGTTAATAATAAGTAATCTCAACAATGAGTAATCTCATTGGCTAGTAAATTACTAGATAACTCTCAATTTTAAATTCTTTCTTTAGGACTCTGGACCATTCATACCAATCCACCCTACCTGAATCTCCTCAATCACGACACTGCCCTCAACCACAATTTCTTTTGGCAGCATGCTGAACATGCACCGGATGGAAGAGTCCTTAAGTAAATGTAACACACTGTTATTACCACAGTTCTCAGGATATGTGGATAGAATTTTTTTTTAAATGGTGGAATACAGAATATTTGTAAAACAATACAAGATTTGGAGGATGTGGTACTTACAGAGTTCGAAGTACAATTTTCCTGAAAGACATCAAGGGAGCAAAAATTTAATGGCAGTGGGATTTCACAGGCAATTAGAATTTACAAGGCATCCTTTAAGGTTTTGCTTATAGTAGGCCTACTGTACCTTCAACACAGACTTCCTGATTTTCAGCTCAGGTGGTGAGAGCAGTATGTTAATGGTTACTGTGATTATAGCATTGTATTTGTTATCTCCCATGATCTGTAACATCAGAGGCATATGCATTGATACATATTGTGTCATACAGATTTGTCCTATATCCACAGTCCTGTTTACATCAGTTACATTTTTTTATTTAACAGACACCATGGGGTCAGACATTATTATCTGCTAAGCAGCCCAGGGGAGGGTAAGAGGTCAACAGCTCATCATTGATATGTTTACTCTACCACCGACATAGAGCCCTAACCCCCAGAACTATAAACTAACCCATCTACAGGTGAACTTTAACTGAAAAGATTTCAGACTAAGATTTCAGAATCTCATAATATAACAGAGATTTCAGAGACTATGTTTTAGATAGATAGACAGACAGACAGACAGACATACTTCCCATACAAGAGGTATACCTCAAAAGTAAATTTGAATGGTTCCTCATCTCTTTTGTCTTCAGCAATGTTCAGTACTGATCGGTCAACCTTTCTATAACAGAGAAATCACCACAATGTACACTGCACACAGATTACACGAGGGGTCTAAAATGGGTTTTTTACAAATTATTTTTTTACTAGGAAAAATCATACTCACCCAGTTAACTGAACTTTCAAGGCCTTCTTTATTCTTAATGTGTAGTTTTTTCTATCCAGAACCTGAGTGCCATTATTCTCACTTAGGGAGTAGACGTTGAATAAGCCAATAAGTTAAATACTGAACATTAAGACTGCTGTCATATTGACCGCATATTATGACTTAATATTTTTCTTAACAAAGATATTTTCAGGGAGAGAGATTTCTAACCATGTTAATTCAGAGCTGATACTGACAGTCTTCACTGAGATTTCTTTAACAGGCTGCCAAGAGATGGAGAAAATTGCCTGCAGTGCAAAAAAAAGATAAAGTATTAATAATTATTATTAATGATATAGTCTTTTATTATGAAATAATAAACAAAAAAGAGCATTCCTTTATTAGACAATATAAAAGAGATGTACGGTGTTACCTTAGCAAAGTGTTTCAGCACTGGATATGAAATTTTGCACTTTAATTGAAACTGGGACTCTTCATTTATACAGACTATAGACCCATCATTCTGTAAACAATAAAAACAACTTTTACATGACATGCAAAGGATGGAAGAATCTAAATAAAATGTTAATGAAGTCAGGTGGCCCTCATGATTGTGCTCCTCCTTAGCTCGTCTTACTTAAAGGGATGCCCCAAGGATTGATCCTTGGACCTACTCTATTTTACCTCTTCATGCTCCCCTTATGATCTATTTTCAAGACATTTCCATTCATTGCAAGGCAGGTGATATACATATATATCTGCCACTGAAAATAGGAAAACAATTTTTCTAAAAGAAATTTCTAAAATGTCACAACATTTTCTTAATGTAAATGATGAAAAACTGATTGTGATGTTTGGTCCATCTCACCTTACCTGTGCTTCTGCAAGTAACTTTGGCCTTCTGACAACCTACTGTAAACCTTTTGCTAAAAACATTGGTATGATAATTGATAGTGCCCTCAAATTTCAATTAACTGGTGCCACTTTACACTAAGACTACCGATATACAGAGTTTATGAATGGTTTATAATCTGGTTATTAATTAGGTTGTAACACTTTGTAAACTATTAATAGACAATTTTAAACAAGTTCTAACACAGTTTTCTTTTTATTAATGAGTTACTACCATTTACAATTGGCAAAAGGGAGCTTTATTGTAAAGTGGTACCAGTTAAGTCTGTCACCAGACCCTGTTTCTATCAGATGGTCATGCCAAGCTCTAGTTTCAGTCACTATTAAGTCCATGTCAAAGTTTAATTGACTTGATGCTATACTCTGATTAAAAAGTGTTCCTTTAATTTTTTTGAGCAGTGTACAACAATGTATTTCCAGGCAGCCCCGCCACCTGCTCTATTAATCTAATCCTTACTCTTCCCACACCCCCAACCCCTACAATATCTGGTACTGGATGGACCAACTGGAAATGTGAAAGCCAATAAATGTGTTTTTACCTGAATGCTCCAAGTTGTGACATGTAATTCTGAAACTACACCTATTCATTTATTACACAACCACTTATATGGAAATTTGCCCAATAATTAGGTGGTTACCTGTCTTTATGTCTTAATTTCCATGTCTTAAATGTAATTTATATTATTTATATATTTTATTTTTGGCTTAATATTTATATTATTCTTATTTCTCATATGCAGTATGACCAACGTTTTCAATGACATTCTGTTATTGCTACTTATATTGTTTTTAAATGTACTCACACAAACTCCAGTTGACTGGCAAATAATGTGCCCCACTGGGGTAATATATAAAATGGGGTATATATAAAATCTGGTAATACACCAGATCTCAAACTTGTGAAAACTGAACACCAGAAAAACAAACGAAAAGTTGTTATATTACAATTTTAACTTTGCAAATAAACACACAGTTATTATTGTACTAGACTAGTTAAAATAGGCATGCATACAAAAGACAAAGAAGCTGACAAAAATTGACAATGATGTATTCTCCAAATGACCCCATCTCACCCCCTCTCCGTTATCTAATCACTATTCCAATCACACTACCAACCTCGATCTCTAGTCCCCCTATAGTAGGCTTGGGTGATATCTACTGTCATACCATGAGTATGCATAAGTTTTTTTAAAAAGATTAGTTAAGCAAACTGTAGGGCCCCCCCAGGTATAATTTCAGACCTGATCATATACTAGTTATTAGAAAAATATTATAGTAAATATTTAAATTCCATTACATTGTAGTCCTTAATTCCATATATAAACAGAATTAACTACAACCAACAAGAACAGTATTTACAAAGCATTTTTAACTCTTGGCTCTTAGAGTATACCACTTAGAGAATACCAATTCCTTGCCAAACCAACAAGTAGGTGTACCTGGTGCCAAA
The DNA here is from genome assembly GCF_048594095.1 of Paramormyrops kingsleyae. Taxonomy (NCBI): domain Eukaryota; kingdom Metazoa; phylum Chordata; class Actinopteri; order Osteoglossiformes; family Mormyridae; genus Paramormyrops; species Paramormyrops kingsleyae. The sequence goes on from NC_132813.1 coordinate 23,928,237, forward strand.
CAAGTGAGTGTATTTTTCCTGGTGGGTGAACTCACATTCTGAATGGTTAAACATAACCATTGGCTAACAGTAAATTGCTGTCCTTTTGAGATACCCGCAGTGAAGCTTTGGGTTAAAGTTTAGTCAGGTTCACATCTTCACATGTTATTTCTTATGTCACCACTGACTAGGACTAGAAGAAAGGAGCATGCACTGATTACAGTGCATCGCCACACCCACCACATGACAAACCACCTCAGGGATAAGAACTTGAGTGCAGCCATGTGGCAGGTGATACCTCAGCAGCACACTAGTCCAAATGGACCAGTGAGAGGTTTTTTCTGGTGCCACCAACCCCCAAGCTTTTCCCTGTAAATTGGAGGACCTCCTTATATTAACATCACACCCAGGATGAAGCAATTGCAGGTTAATAGAGTAGAATCACTCTGGGCATTCATGGGATTTGAACCAGCAACCTTTCAGTTACTGGCACAGATCCCTAGCCTCAGAGCCACCACTCCGTCCCCTAGGACTAGGACAAGAAAAATAATTACCATAATTCTGCCCAAATTTAACTCTACAACTTTAAATTTCCCCACAATACATTCTGCTGAGCTCACCGCAATGAATTTCATCAACCAGCTACCGATAAAATTTGCCAAGTGTGGGGGACCGGTGACAAAAAAATATGTAAACTTTGTCATTCTGAGACTTTGACACTGTAATCAACATGTAGCTTTGCAGTTACATGCATATAACATCTCCTTATCTAGAAAAGATGCTATCAGAACTACAACAATGTATTCCCAGGCAGCCTCATCATCAGAATATTCAGAAAATCATCACAGTTTGAGAAACACTGACCTATACAAGGTCTGGACTGCTTATCAGAAACTGCAAAAGCAAAGAAATTACTAAAGATTGCTTCAGGCTGAGGTCAGTGATGGTCAGTGATGAAATACCAAAATGGTTTAATGACATAACGTCCATTCATGCCCAAATTAAAATAAAAAAACAACAAAGCGTGCGTGTGTGTGTGCATTATGTTTATATTACATTGTGGACCAAATGTTCCCCAAAATGTAATAAAAACTTATTTTGCCGTTGTGGGGACCATTTTTCAGGTCACCACAAAGATTTGTGAATGCAATCAAAAAACTATATAATGCATGGCTTGTAGTTAAGTTACCGCTTGCATGTTTGTACAACAACAGGCAATTTCAAACTGGCAATTGACTATTTTCAAATTAAAGACTTGGGTTGTATATAAGCAAAATGTTTATTAGTAGTAAGCTTGATTGGTATCTAATTTTTCATGCTTTTCACACATTACATCATAGCAGATGGTAATTCAACTTTATTTTAAAAAGCAATGGTATTCCGGTATTTTAATATCTTGGTGATAAAATTCACAGAGTAAGGGGAGGGAGGTCCCCCCCCCAATCCTAAATAGTAGTTCTTTGATTACTAAACATGAAAATAAGCCCTTCAAGTACAAATGTTTAAGCCAAATACATGGTACACATGGTATAACAGGTTAATGCATTAAAAACTGTGCATTTTATGCTTTTAAACACACTCAATGGAGGCAACCGCCCAACTTATGCATAAACCGTTACTTAAAAGACAGCTGATTTACCTTTGAAACTTTGTTGAATTGAAGAACGTCTGGATATGTCAAGAGCAGGTTGGTAAGGAATGATTGTTCACCCTCATTTGTTAAATTGAAATCTAAATTCAAATTCTTTGTAGCTCCAAATATAAAAATGTCTGTACTGTAACAAAAACACAAATATTAAAATTTTTATATACATAAAATTTATATACATAACACAGTAACAAGCAGCCGTTATGGGCATGCCCTCCCGCTGCGTGTGCATTTCCACGTATACCACATATACTACTGTACAAAGTCAGGTGATTCTAGCTACTTTTGTTGTTTATGGCAATATCTAAGTCTACATTTGTGATTCAAAGCAGAATGTAGGCAACACAAGCAGGAAACTAAATGATAGTGAGGCATGGGATAACCTGTATGTGACTCACCTCAATTTTGAGTTTGATATCGATATTTGTGGCACACATACTCCTCTGTTAACACAATTGACCTCAAATGGAATCTGTGGAAAGCAATCAGCAAGTACATAGGTACGTAACACAGGGTCAACACAGACTTAAATCCAGTCAAAATAATGAATAACAGGTCCGAATTCTGTGTTTTAATTAGAGCATGGGTTTAACACAAACTAGGAAATTACGGAATGTATTAACTAAACAGAATAAAAGAAATGTAGTTTGTTGGTGTGCTCATTCTGCTTCATTTAAGCTTGTTTTAAAATTGAAACTCTGCAATGCAGGAAACTGTACTTACTACTACAATGGAATGTCAAGTTAGGAATACAGGAGGTGATATGGAATATTTATCCTGAAGTGTTTACAATCACTAAGCTTTGTATCAGTGCAAATAACATTCCTACAAAATAATATGGTAAATTCTGTTATTAATCCAAGGCATTACCAAACTAGTGTTTTTAAATAATGGGCTGTGGCTCTCCCTGAAATGGCCTTCACCATTGTTAAAGCCCACCAATTTTCTGGAACTGCTTGTCTTATTCAGGGTTGCAGATGGGAAGAGGGGTGTCCCAAGCCTATCCTAGAAGCTGCGGGTGCAATAACCCTGGAGGGGGTGCCAAACTATCACAGGGCACACTCACTCATGCATACCTACAGGCTACTTAATAATTCCAATTCACCTCAGCATGTTTCTGGACTGTTGGTGGAAACCTGTGAACTTAGAGGGAACCCTGTAACAGCATGGGGAGAGCATGCAAACTCCACACACATGGAGCCATGGCAGAGACTCAAACCCTGCTCACGGAGGTGTGAGGTACCAGTGCTAACCACTGCACCACAGCATTGCACCTGTCCCAGTTCCTTAAGTGTTTCTATTAACATTAGGAGACTCAGAGCCCCTGGCCAGGACCATATGACCTGTGGAAGCAACTGGCCTGAATGCCTTGAGAGCCTGACAGTGCACATTAATCTAATGAAGGACTGGGCATTTTTAAAAGGAATTCACTTCCCCTATAATACCTGTATGGTTGACTCCATGGGGCTGAATGCATCCAAAACGCGTGATGGAATTTTGCCAGATTCATTGACCAACTGAAATTTCAGCCTTATCTCTATCGGAGAGAAGCAGTCATTGCATTCCTGGAAAAAAAAACAAAATCAGTGAGTACATGCAGCTGTTGGAAATCATACCCAACACAACACTTGTTGCAAGCAGAACGAATTGTATTGCTTGATATAGGGTATCATATTAACATCAAGGCGGCCTGATTTTAGTTTCAGAGCTCAGTCTGCAGACCTCCAAGGTGAATTTGTTTAGTTTCGACTGTCAGTTTACAGAGTTGGAGGATGGATAATATATTGATGCTCAAGTGCCAAAATAACACAAATGGGTAAGAAAATGTCAAAGCCAGAGGTGTCCAATCTTTTCTAGAAAGAGCTAGTGTGTATGCGGGTTTTTGGTATGACCTTTAGGTCAGATGTTCAAACCCATGTGTGAGGACTCTTCAACCTGCGCACATAACAGCCCTTTCGGGATAAGATTAGCCACCCCTGGTGTAAGCCATCAGGTCACCAGTTTAGAAAAAAGTGGATAAGAGGAAAAATATACAAAAGATAAAGGCATCCTGCTATTTCTATCTCTTTATGAGTACAGTGGAACCCGCTTATAGTGATCCTGGTTATAGGGATCGACCGCTTATAGTGATCCCGGTTATAGGGATCAACCGCTTATAGTGATCAGTTATAGGGATCAAACTTTTATATGGATTAAAAAGCTTGGAACAGAATCATTCCTGTTCAAATACTGTTTAAATAATTTCAAGTAGTGCGCTTACAGTGTTCATTTTGTTTTTTTTTTATACGTGACAGCATACAGAAAAATTTAAGTACAGTCATTTATTTTTTACTTGACTAGCTTGCCAAGCTGCTAGAAGTGAACCCTACAGATCCTACAGATTTTAAAATAAATTTTACGAATGTTTCCATTGGGTGATATAGGTGGCCTGTGCTCTCTGATTGGTGATTAGCGATAGCGATGCTGTCCGTTATATTACCTTATATTAATGTAATAAATATACAAATGTCAATTAGATGGTAATCTGCCTGAGAAATAAAGAAAACAAAATTGGTTATAATGATCACCCGCTTATAGTGATCATTTTCACCTAGACAGACGTGATCACTGTAAGCGGTCTCCACTGTAAAATAATATGCATGTAACAAAAAAGGCTAGTATAACACTAGTTTATTGGTTAGCCAATAGGGTAATAGTATAATGCAGATGATATACAGATTTATATCAGTACAAATTGCAGTACAGCTTTTCCACGTTCCTCGCTAACAGCTTACATGTCTGAGGTGAAGCAGTGGTTGAGCTGCAATATCTTTAAACTCAATTCTGACAAAACTGAAGTTCTACTTATTGGTCCCAAATCATTAGTTATTTCTCTTTCTGAATTATGTGTTAGCATTGAGGGCACTCTGATAAACCCATCTACATCTGTTGAAAACCTTTTGTAAATTTTGATAATCATATTAATTCTCTACTCAAGTCTGTACTGTATTTCAACAACTATGTACAGTAATATAGCTTTTGTTCTCCCATTACTTAATTCAAGGAATGCCGAAACTTTGACCCATGCCTTTATAACTTCACGTATTGATTACTGTCATGATCTCCTTGTAGGTCTACCTCTCAAAAGCTACAGTATTTCCAGACTTCAGTATTATCATGTCTTACTTATCCTCCTGTTTTGCTCCCTGGCATGGCTTAAAAAGCCACACATGGTCCCCATTTAGTCCTACCTCTCGTTCCTGCCCTCTCATCAGTCACTACCGACTTTATCTTGTTTGTCCCTTTTTAGATCCAGTCCTAAGTTCCCCAGTTCAGTCATTGATGCTTGTCCCTGATTTTATTCCTGCTAATAAAGTCCCCTGCGAGGCACTGCAGTCTGCATCTGGGTTGTGTTTCCTCTTGCCGGCGTGACAAGTATGTCCAAAATTCTGCCACTGGGGCTCTTACTCACACTAAACACTCTGCCCATATCACTCCTGTTGTGTATAACCTTCACTGCAGTGTCCATACTCTTAGGTCAGGAGTCGGCAACCTGCAGCTCGCGAGCCACGTGTGGCTCTTTGAGCATGAGCCTGTGGCTCTTCTCAGAATGATAGATACATTCACATTTTCATGTCTTAACATATTATGATAATATTTTCATAAATATAAATAATTTATTAATGGGTTAATATTATTATTTTTCATTTGTATATTTTTTTAACGTTGCGTGCTTCTGTGATGTCTTGACTGCATAATTCACATCTTCCTCAAAGTCATTCTCTACGACGAGAGTACATCTCAGGTCAAAATGTTTTCTTCAGTGTCCAAGATTGGATGTAGGCTTCAAAGTTTATTATTCTTTCATATACTTTTTATAGTAAATTGTCACCACGCCTTCCCAGGTCTTCGTAAAATTATTATATTTTCTCTGATTTACATTATAGCCAGCTGAATTTGGAGTGGTGAGTACATTTTCACAGCTAGGTCAACACACTTACAAGTAGAGAAGTGGAGAGTGAAGGACAATTGCAGAGCCAAACGAACTTTACTGAGAAAGAAGGGGTGAGGTTGAAGACTACAGAACTGAACAATATTGTGATATTAGTCACCTTTGTGCTGTTACACGTCCGAGTGCTTTAAAGCTGAGAGCCCCCCTCCCGCCCCAAAATAGTTTTTCATTATTTTTTGTAAGTACATGAAGTTTTGTTTTTGTAGTAAATGAATATACAGTGGTACCTCAGTTCTCGAACTCATTAGATAACGAATTTCTTAAAAGTCGAACCAACTAGTTCGAAAAATTTACCTAGAGCTCGATCTGAATCTCATAAGTCAAACCGTAAACGCCGACCTAAGATGACTTGTACACGCAGGGAAATGAGTCACAAGGCACATCTCTCAGCGGAAACAAAGGGTAAAACTTCAGTCTCAGCCTCGCATTCGCTGTGATAGCATCGTGCATGTTTACACTAGCTTAATACATATATTAGACAATGATAGACAGTAACAGTAATTATTATATAATAAAATACATTTAAAAATAAAGATTTCTTATTCATTATTTCAACATTAATAATAAACCATTAATACGTTTAATTATAATAATATTGTTGTGCCGAGAGGGGACAGAACAGAGACAAAGGCGCAGAAGTCAGGGTACCAGGGAATACGGGGTTTAATTACAGGTAAGGCAGGCAAAACGCAGACAGACAATACAATGACCAGAATGGGGAAACAAACTGAAACGCTGACAAAGTACAGAGGACTAATGACAACAACCAGAAACAGCTGATCACACAGGGATTCCACACGGGGTTAACGAGGGGGCGTGGCACCCGGAAGGAGCAGATGATGGGCACAGGACACATTGTTTGGATACATTTATTTTCTTACTTTACAAATTACTGTTTTGATAAATGTGCTTAGATGTGTTTAGTGCAGTATATGTTCTTCTTGTTTTATCCTGTTCATTTTGTGTTTAAATGCTAAAAAAAACATATTTAGATGTAATTTTTTGGGGCCGGGAACCAATTACTTGGTTTTCCATTATTTCATATGGGGAAAATTCGATCACAACTCGAACTTTTTAGGAATCGATCCGGAGTTCTGAACGGATTAAATTCGAGTTCTGAGGTACCACTGTATACTGATATCACATAAAAAAAATTGTATCTCAAACCCTCTTCTCTATCCATTGCGGCTCTTTGTAAATCTTGAGTCTGTAGCGGGTTCATAAGCAATCAGAATTCTCAGAGCAGATGTGCTCTTATTCTGAAGGCTTGTTCGACTTCCGGTTATAGTTTTTTGGTTATCTTAGCGGCAACTGGATCTTGTTCTCTCTGTCTTCTTCTCTTTGTTGTTAATAAAAAAAAGTGCTTCATCCCTTTCACGGACAAAGCATCTGCATCCTGTCTTTTTCCTCTCGCCACATTGGTGACCCCGACATCTCCTCGTACGTGTTCGAGATTTCCCTCAGCATGACAGCTAACGCTGTGGCTTTAAAGCTGCCAGACTTCTGGCATGAAAATGCCGCTGTGTGGTTCGCACAGGCTGAAGCCCAGTTCGCCATCCGGGGCATCACGCAGGACGACACAAAATACTACTATGTTGTTGATGCACTGGACAACGCCACAGCATCCCGGGTGGTGAGCTTTCTACAAGATCCCCGAGCGGATGGCAAGTATGAAGCTTTTAAATCTCTGCTGCTAGCGACTTTCGAGTTGTCAGAGCCGGAGCGGGCACGTTGGCTTCTTGCCTTGCTCTCCTTGGGAGATCAGAAACCATCCGAGCTTATGGACCACGTGCTGTCTTTGCTAGGCAGACATCAGCCCTGTCCGGCGCCCTGTAGCTGCTCTGGGCGCTGGACGGCAAAGCAGTCTGCTATTCGTTGAAGACTCTGTTTCTGGCCGACGTTTTCTGTGTGACACGGGCGCTTTGGTGAGCGTCCTCCCCGCCTCACAGCTAGACAGGCAGTCAGGAGTGCGTGGTTTTCCCCTAGAGGCTGCTAACGGCACTTTGATTGAAACTTTTGGCTATCGGCCAGTAGACCTCTGTTTTCACTCCATTGTTAGGGGCTGACTTTTTGTGTGCCAACAATTTGCTAGTGGATGTTAAAAATAAGCGCCTGATAAACGCGGGGACTATTTGCTCTTTCCCTTGCATACTCAGCGGGGCTGGCCCTTTCAATCTTTCCCACCCTCACCACACCCACCTTTTCCGCATCCTCGGCGAAACACGGTGTGGAGCACAACATAACCACGGCAGGCCCGCCAGTGCATGCCAAAGCAAGATGCCTAGACCCTGAGAAACTGGCTGTCGGCAGGGAGGAGTTTGCCACATTGGAACGTTTGGGGAACGTTTGTTGTTCGGTGTTCTGACAGCCCCTGGTCTTCTCCTCTCCATATGGTGCTCAAGCCTGGGGGTGGCTGGCGCCCCTGTGGAAACTATAGATGCCTTAATGATGCGACTACCCCTGACCGGTACCCTGTTCCGCACATTCAAGATTTCTCTGCCCATTTGGCAGGCACTCTCATTTTATCTAAGGTGGACCTGGTTAGGGGATACCATCAGGTTCCAGTACACCCCCAGGACATCCCTAAGACCGCTGTTGTTACACCTTTTGGTCTGTTCCAGTTTCTGCGGATGCCTTTTGGGCTCAAGAATGCAGCTCAAACTTTCCAGCGTTTGATGGACAGTGTTGTGCGGGACATGCCTTTTCTGTTTGTTTATTTAGATGACATTTTAGTTGCCAGCACCAGTTTGGATGAGCATTTGATTCATATTTGGGCATTCTTTGCACGTCTTAGTGCTCACGGGTTAATTGTGAATGTTACCAAGTGTCAGTTTGGTGTCCATTCTGTTGATTTTCTTGGCCACCGCATTCCAGAGAAAATTGCTGCTGTTCAGGATATCCCACGGCCAGTCACGGTCAAATCCTGGGAATGGTTCATTTTTACCATCGTTTCATCCCTGGGGCTGCCCGCATTATGTGCCCCCTATACTCTGCACTTAAGGGTGTTTCTTCTAAGGCGGTGGTTGAGTGGACTCTGGAGCGGTGTCAGGCATTCCATAATGCTAAACGGGCCTTGGTAGATGCTACGTTGCTAGCTCACCCCTTGCCAGATGCTCCCATCGCCAACACTACAGATGCTTCTGATGTTGCTGTGGGTGCAGTACATGAGCAACTGGTTAATTGGGAATGGCAGCCGCTGGCCTTTTTCAGTCGCCAGTTGCGCCCGAGTGAGCGCAAGTACAGCGCTTTTGACCGTGAGCTCCTTGGCCTGTACTTAGCTGTGCACCATTTCTGCTTCCTGTTAGAAGGGCGCCCATTCACTGCTTTTGTGGATCACAAGCCATTGGTGACCGCAATGAGCAAAATTTCGGACCCTTGGTCTGCACGTCAGCAGCGTCAGCTGGCACTCATTTCTGAATTCACCACTGACATTCATCATGTTGCTGGCAAACACAATGTGGTGGCTGATTGCCTTTCACGTTCAGTGGTTGGTTCTGTCCACCGAGGTGTGGATTATGTACTAATGGCGGCGGACCAGGCAGCTGACAGTGAGATTCAGGGGTTGCGGTCTGCTGACACTGGTCTGCAGCTCCAGGGTGTGCCCTTTGGTGAAGCGTCACTACTTTGTGATGTCTCAACAGGAACTGCGCGGCCCGTTGTGCCGCATGGCTGGCGGCGTCTGGTGTTCCTTTCTGTCCATAGCCTTTCCCATCCCAGCCGCAAGGCATCACAAAAGCTGCTTTCAGCTAAATTTGTTTGGCGTGGGCTGAAAAAGGACATACGTGACTGAGCCGCTTCTTGCCTTGCTTGTCAGCGCTCTAAGATCCAGTTGCACACCAAAGCTCCCCTGGCACATTTTGCTGTCCCGGTGCGTCAATTTGATCATGTCCACGTAGATTTGGTTGGTCCGTTGCCACCATCCCGTGGTTACACGCACCTTTTAACGATCATTGATCGGACAACCCGCTGGCCGGAGGTGGTGCCATTAGCCTCCACGGCAACGGCAGATGTGGCTCAGGCTTTCATCAACTCCTGGATCTCTCGTTTTGGGGTGCCTGCCAACCTGTCGTCTGACCGCGGACCGCAGTTCACATCCGAACTATGGGGTGCACTTGCCCGTGAGCTAGGGATCACTCTACACCACACCACCGCTTATCACCCGCAAGCTAACGGGTTGTGTGAGTGCTTTCACCGCTCTCTGAAGGCTGCCTTTCGTGCATCTCTTCAGGGTGCTTTCTTGGTCTGACAGGTTGCCATGGGTTTTACTGGGTTTGCGGAACACTCCGAAGGTCGACCTGCAGACTTCCTCTGCTGAGTTAGCCTATGGACAGCCCTTGCGAGTACCTGGTGACTTTCTGCCAGATGCGTCAGTTCCTTGGTCAGCCTCACAGCAGCGCTCTGCTTTTCGAGACACTGCGGCTACTTTTGGTCCAACACTCACATCGCATCATGGTTTTCCGCGTTTTCATATTCTCCCAAATCTGGCGGATGCTCAGTTTGTTTTTGTTCAGCATGATGCCCATCGCGATCCTTTGTGCCCCCCCTACGATGGGCCTTTTCGTGTGCTGCAGCCTGGGGACAAGTTTTTTGTTTTGGAAATGGGTGGTAAGGCCGATCATGTTTTTGTGGACCGTTTGAAGCCGGCCCGATTTAGATTTAGATGCCCCAGTGCCACTCAGCCAGCTTCCTCGTAGGGGTTGTCCGCGCAGTTCAGTCCCGTCACCGGCCCTGGCCCCAGCCCCAGTTGTGCCTGCTCCTGTGGGTGGTATTGTGAGCAGGTCAGGGCGGGTGATCAGACCCCCTAAGAAGTGAGATCCTCTGCCTCTGTGAATTCTGGGGGGGCCTGTGTAGCAGGTTCATAAGCAATCAGAATTCTCAGGGCAGATGTGCTCTTATTCTGAAGGCTTGTTCGACTTCCGGTTATAGTTTTTTGTATCTTGGCGCCAACCGGATCTTGTTCTCTTGGTCTTCTTCTCTTTGTTGTTAATAAAAAAAAGTGCTTCATCCCTTTCACGGACTAACCATCTGCCTCGTGTCTTTTTCCTCTCACCACAAGTCAGTAATTTAGGATAAAATGGCTCTTTGCTTTAAAAAGGTTGCTGACCTCTGTCTTAGGTCTTCTGATGCTGGTTCGCTCATAGTGCCCAAATTTCGTAGGTGGTAGGTCATTTAGTGTCATTGCAGCCAAACTTTGAGACTCCCTCCCAGAGCGTCTCCACAATATCTCTTCTCTCTCCACTCAAAGCTAATATTAAAACACACATTTTTACAAAAGTCTTACTCCAAAATTAAGACTGCCACTTCATAATGTTTGTATTATTTACCTTCAATTTGCTTGACTTCATTTTATGTTTTGTTTTGTTTCAAATTTTTAACTTGCTTTGTTTTCTTCAAATTGTTTTCAATGTATTAGCTTGGTTTGTTGTAAGATTTTGTAAAGCAACCTTGAGCTCTGGAAATGTTCTATATAAATTAAACATTATTTTTAAATTATAATTAAGTTCTCTTATGTACTACAATTTGTTTCTATTTGTCTTTATTTCTGGTTTTTGATATTTATGAATCATTTTGTATATATGTTTATATTTATATGGTATTTAAAAATGACAGTTTTCAATGGTGCTTTTTTGTTGGGGAGGCAGGGGGTGGGAGATGGACACAAAATTTTTTTAGGAGTGGGAGTGGGGGCTAAAGGGGGGGTTCAACCAGGTTGCCATACAAGCTAGAACTGTCACTGTCACGGGCTTGAGGGAGGGGGGACCAGCTGCAGAATGCCAGCTGCAGAGCGCAGAGTTGCTATGGATCGTTTAGGGACATTGATTTACTTAACCACATGTTTTTCGACTTGGAGGGATGGACTGGATAAGCAGTCAAGATGGATGAATATGGGACAGCCACAATACTGTAACTTCAGGGTGCACTTTGCATTTTCACGATGGTTCCCCTTACTGCCCTATCCATGTTTCCTTTTTATTACATACCTTTAATTTGGTGATTATTAAATCAGGGCAGTTTATATCTTTTGTCAACATAAAGGTGCCTTCAATCGATGATTTTAATCCATTAACAAAAATAAGACGCTTTTCCTCTTGCTTAGCATCCAGGTCCACTTCATAAAAAATGAGGAGATGACCCTCTGGAGCACAATGGATAACAGACATGCAGTCATGCTAATGAAATGGAAAGCTGATAAAATTCTTTACCGATAGCGACAGATAGAAACAGCTTACAGGTAGCTACAGTACATATACTTACCCTGCATACCCCCTCTCCTTGATTTGAAGCAAATTTTTAACTTAATATTTTTGTCCGTATGAGAAAGAGAAATAATTTTAGGGTCGGCTTGTATTGTTGAGCTGAACTGTATAACAGGAACAGCTCTAGGATAAACAGTAAAGAAAAGGATCAGCACAATTTATATATATATATATATATATATATATATATATACACACATATGTGTATGTGTGTGTATTCTCATTAAAAGTTACTTTGAGATTTGCAGTGACTGTTTCTTAAAGAAAAGCTTCATGAGGATATGGCTCATTTTGTTTGCTTTTGAAACATTTGAATGCAGAATGAGTTGGAACAATCATCTGTACTTAGATGCTGATGACATTATAGTCTTTAGCGTGTTTTTTCTAGTAGTACAAAACAATAACAATTATCGGATTGAATATGGGTCTTTGAAAATGCATTCATTAAAACTGTCATTTTGGTATGATGTGCTGGTTATTTATTTATATCTGCATTTGTATTTATATTGACAACACTTTTCTTAAAAGCTAATGAGATTCAGCATTTTCTGTTTATGCTTACTCTAAAATAGTGACCATTTTTTCACTTCCCACTGCAAGGTATTGATTAGACATTTTAGTGATTGCCTGGCCAAAGTACTGCAGCTCCATTTCAAAATGTGCAGCTGAAATTCTCTAGAAAGAAAAACAGACAGCAGATAAAACACCTCTAATGTTCCAAGTTTTTAAAGAAAATAAAACTAATTAAGTATGTATTTTCAGGGGCTTACTATAATACCTGTGAATCTTTATCTTTGCAATAATATAAAACAACACACAACTTTATCATTGATCGGGATGAGAGTATTGTGCCTGGCTTTAACCTATGGTAGTTAAGTAAAGAAACACTCAATGCTTGAACTAATTTGAAAAATCTTGTGTAATTTGTATAAGTGTGACTTCTTCATGATAGAAACGGTAGCTGACCTGTGAGAAACGGTTCCTGATGCCTCCTTCATAGCCATTGTAAATATAGATGCTGCCACTGGACTGGCCGTTATCTTCTTCTAGTGGAGCTCCAACAGCAACATCATTGTAATTGTTTCCATCAATGTCTCCAATGTCTGTGATTGTAGAACCAAATCTGGCAAAGATGTATCCATCCATGCCCTGCATCTCCCAGTCCTTCTTAAATTTTCCCTGCATGATCACAGCCAATTAGTTCTATGCATCCACCTTTCAAACACTTACCGGGTGTAATTTTTTTTATTAAAGCAAAAAAATCTTCTGACAAAAACTGCCTGGCACTCAGATTTCACATTTTTTTGAATGAATGGAGTTAAAATGTACCTACAGTGTCTAGTTATACCAGTTTCAGAGTGGGTAGACAGTCTAAGGTTTGTGACTCACCTCCTCAAGTTTGTAAATGTAAACCTTTCCCTCCTCTCCTTTAAGATGAAAGAAAGGTGCCCCAACAAGCAGATAGTCAGTCTTCTGGTCTCTGTCTAGGTCCAAGGCACACAGCACTGATCCAAAGTATGAGCCCACCTGAGCCATTTGGGACAGACTTTTAGAACATTACTGATGGACATCATGTTTGCTTAGACAGTCATATTCATATGTACTGTTAGGTTATAAATATAGACGGAGTCTTGCAGAGCCCAGCTTCGCCCCCCTACGTCCTAATCATACCTTGCTGGAGTGCAGCTCTGTTTCCTTCAACGTTAACCCTTGTTTCTTAATGTCCCAAAATTTAGTAAAAGATTCAAAGTGGATGGTTTAATAAAAGGCCAGTTTTGCACTAAGTCATGTTGTTTCATCAACTTTAATTTTCATTATTCTTCTTTTTCTTCTTCTTGTTATTATCATTTCTCCAGTGTCTGAAATATTTCTACATGACTCCTTGATTTCTGTCCCGAATGACTGTATTTTGTCTAATTTTGTTTGCCATACTGCTCCCAAAACTTAACATACTAGCCAAACTGTGCTAGAGGTTAAGATGTATATAAGAAGAAATCGGTGAATAACTTAATATTTTAATGAATTTTCATGGGTACATTATGAATGAATAAGCAAGAATGTAACTTGCAGTGATAAGCCATTTTGATGCATTTTTAAGTTTCAATTACATGTTTCAAAAACATCCGGCACTATTTAACCACAATAGAATACCCATAGCAAATATAACTAACTAATAAACAAATGTACCGAGTGTCTTATTTGGGACTTTCCAGCCCCCCCAAACCCTAACCACCCCCCGCACTCTGTACCTGACAGTGATCCTCTTTCTCTCTGATTCTGATGTAACCCCTGTGAACTGTAGTTAATTTACAAAATCGATCAGAAGTTCCTATAACAAATCTGAACTGAAAACCAATCAGCACTGATTAGATGTTGATTAAATTATCATTCCCTGTTTTCAATCATAGTCAAAGTGATGTCTTGGTCCCAGTGCATAGAATTCGTCAACAAACTTGACAAAGCACTAAAATTTTAAGTGAAAAGTTCTCTTTAAATTGCAAAGTAAGTCTGGCAGTATTTGAGATGGGTTGAAGTTTTCAGTCACTACCAAAGGAATCACTGACCTGCTCTCCAGATAGGGTCTGTATCGAATTTTGGGAGGATTCGACAAACACAAAGACAGCACCACTTAAATTGTGTCGAGGTGCGCCTGAAATGTACAGGCTTAAGCTGGGTGTCCTGGCAGATGTCACACTATATCCTTCAAAGAGAAACAGCACAGTTCTGTATACCATAATATCCACATTCTTCATCAGTATGTACTATATTTGCATACTTTTCATTAGTTCTTAAATACCCAGTATCATGCATTTAATGCAAACAAATGTATATATCATATGCTGGGAATGCTTCAACTTTGATAAAGTGGAACTTACAGAAATAATAGTAGATACGTTTCTGGGTTAACACATGAACAAACTGTCGTTTAATTTTCTAGGTGTTTACCTAAATAGGAAAACTCTTTTCCTGTGGATGTTGTGTTTAGAAATTTCACTCTGTTATTCGTAGGATGACTCAGAATCACTCCCCCACTCCAATCATATGCCCCTACAGCACCAAAAAGACGTGATCCCTATATAGACACAAACATATATATCAAGTTTCTATTAGTGCAGAACACCCAGGTACAAGGACTTGTTGAGTAGTACTCATTTTTGAGGTTGAATTCAGTGTTGGACCTTCAAGATTGTATTTAAATCTTTTATCAATATTATTAATTACACATTTTGTATTTTACTAGTTGCATTTTTTTACAATTGCATTCTATACTTTTTTTGTATTATAAAAATCTAATATATACACTAATAATGTGTTAGTCTGATACTAGTGGCAGGCTCACTGCATGGCGTTTTATGCACATTACTGTACATAAACCTCCACTTACATCATGTGCTAAATGAGAACTAAATCCAGCTTCAGAAAGGGTGAAGTGAAATGCTGCCCCCTGTTGGATTCCTGTGGAGGCAGAGCATTTGATAACTGTACAAACTGATGCAGCTTTTTAAAATCCTGCAGTGATACATACTCACTGAGCAACAGGAAAGTCTGTTTTAGTAGTCTCACCTTCAATTCCAATTATGCTTGTTTCTAGCTGTTGGAGATAATCCTCCAAGGCATCATACTTATCCACCATAAATAAGTGCTTGTCGTGTGGTTCCAAAGCAATTTGCTGTAGCTCGTTCTGTCCCTTTCCTCTGGTTGCTTCTCCTACCTAAAAGTTATAAAAGTTCTTGCTGTACTTAATGGGGAAAATAAGCCCCCCCTTCCCCCGCAATTCACAACTTTTACCATTGCCATACCCCCCTGTGCCCCATTCTCACAATGCTTTCAATTAAATAACAGGGTGTCACACAAATACAACTCTGAATTTGGAATTATTTAGTTATTAAAAGTGTGGGCCAGCACGGTGATGCAGTGCTTAGCATTGTTGCCTCACAGCTCTAGTGCCTGGGTTCAAGTCTCTGCCCGGGTTCCATATGTGTGGAGTTTGCATGTTCTCTCCATGTTGTCGTGGGGTTTCTCTGGCTACTCTGGTTTCCCTCACAGTCCAAAAGCATGTTGAGGCTACTTGGAGTGGCCAAATTGTGTGTGTGAGATTTAGATAAGCAGTTTCAGAAAATGGATGGATGGATTTTTACTAAAAGTATGACAATCTGAAATACATAAAATGCAGAAGTTGTAATAAAAAACCATACCCCAATAGCAAAACGGGTGATGTCTTTCATTTTTGGTGAATGTAAAACTGTTGCAAGATCCATTTTATCCTCCGTTATCTCTCCATCTGTCAGCACAATAATTATCTTTCTTGAGTATTCTTTTGACCCATTTTCAGGCACAAAAACATGCTCACTGTAATGAAAATGTAAGCAGTAAAAGTTCAGAAAAAAAATGGCAATGAGTCTGAAAGAATGTATGACAAAAAATTCCATACTTACAGCACATAGTTTATGGCTGATGCAGTGATGGTGACTTTTCCAATCTGTTTTATGTTTTGAACCTTCATAAGAGCTTTCTCGCTCTCAGCATTTTCACTGAGTAGTAGTTCTGGTTGTACTACATCTCCATACTGAACAACAGCAAAGTTACACTATCAGAAAAAAAGAAAAATCATAAGTGTTTATAATCCCTTGATTTAGTTTATATGGTAATTTATATGTTTAATTCACCTACGGTTCACCTACAGTGGATCAACCTTCAACAGCTGTTCTTTAACATCAGCTAGGGATTCTCATGGGTCCAAAAGGATATTATCAACTACAATATCAAATGCTGCATTCACTGCTTTCATTAATGCAGTTTCCATCCTGTAATGTGGTCTAAAACCAGACTGAAATAATTCATGATTTATTTTTCTAGAAAGGGCGACAGGTGTTATCCTCCCTATCCCAGATTTGTGTACTAGAAGACTACCCTTGTAAACTCAACTGCTCAAGATATCTTAGCATTTTCACTTCCCATATATTATATTATATTATGCCATATATTATGTCAAAGTACGTACACTAAAACAGCTTTCCCAAACTTTTTTCATTATATCGCAAATGAATTTTTTTGCTTTTTCGAAGTCTTCAGAGTCAATACTTCCAGATCCATCGAGAACAAAGGCAATTTCTGTCCCAGCATCTATAAAAAAAAAGTTCAATTAGGGAATATATGCTGCTATAAAATATTCTGTTAAACTACTTTGCTAGCAAAGTATCTTTTTCACAAAGACTGATCTATAAAAAATCATTACATTGAGACTTGAATTAATCTCATTTTAAAAAAATTATTTTATCTAAATTTGTATTAAATAAATGTCTGGTTTTCTAATGGATGCCTATCTATGTTTGAATGGTGCATTCAAATGTGCAGTCAGATGCCCTGTGAGATTTCATAATATTGTACCAGATGCCCATTACCTTCCTCATCCTCATAGTTATTGTTGTTGTTGTTGTTCCTGTTAGCACGTTTACTTCTGGTCTTGCCATTAGCTGCAGCACAAAACAGGATAAACAGTTAGACACCCAATGAAATGGTGATTTAAACTTGCCCTATTACTGAGGTTCGCATTAGAGGTCGACCGATATATTGGCCCAATATTTAGCATTTTTAATGTATCAGCATCGGCGGATGTCCGACTGTAGTACGCTGATTTACAGACAGGCACTCTTCGCGTCTATGTTCTTCTTAGAGCAACCCAGTGAGTGCTGGTTGAGGAATAATTTGTTAGATTTTGCATCTGCTAAATCTACCAAACCACAGAGGTTTTATTTTTAGTTTATATATATATATATATATTATTTTTATTACACTACTGGATGCCCAGTAGGGAGCACTGCTTACAATTAGATATTGTCATTCCCTGCATGACACAATGGAACACAATCCGAGGGCTAATAGCAATGTTCTAACTATGGCCAAAATGTTTTATGTCCCAAAATTCATTGCAGTTATCCTTGGCACAATGTGTAATATGCACCATGTCACAGATACATTGTTTATTAGCTCTAAAAATATGAATATGCAAAAAGAGTTCAACAATGACAAAATAATATACTTACTTTCTTCTAGAGTACTGTTTTTTTTGGTGGTATCACTTTTCATTTGTTCTACAACTGTAATGAACAATATAAGAAGTTCTGAATTACTCTATGATCTAGACAATTAAACATTTTTCGAAATTACACACACACACTGTCACGCCCCGCTCCGTCCGCTCCCAATGTGTGCCACGCCCACCTCATTACCTCCTGTTTCACCCTGATTGTTCTCACCTGTGGCTCGTTATCCGTGACTTGTCTTTTGTATTTAGTCCTCGTCTGAGTCAGTCTTCCCCAGACTCATCATTGATGTTACCTGTCGTGCTTCCCCGGTCCAGTTACCCTAATAAATCCCAGTTGTACCTGACTTCCTGGCTCTGATCGCCTGCTTTCCAGCTTGCTTACCCCGCGATCGTGACACACGCAGGTTTGTAATTATATTTTTGTGGGGACATTCATTTCCATGGGGAAAACTCTAATCACAACATGACAACCTTAACCACTACCCAGCCCTACCTTAACCATTTAATTTTTTTGACTGCATTCACAGATCTTTGTGGGGACTGGGAAAATGTCAAAGAAACAGGTTTTTGTTTTATTTTAATTTTATATTACATTAAAATATTACATTATATGACATTAGGTCCCCACAATGTAATATAAACCTAATCCACACACACAGACACACACACAGACATATATGTTGGGTATACCTATCCTTATGGGGACTGCTCATTCACTTCTACAGGAGAAATGCTAATGCTAACTATGACTATGAGTTTTTGCATTTTCAGTTTTTTCATAGCAGTCACTGATTTTTGGCCAACAGAAACTCAGCCACGAAGTGGCAGACCATGAAAAGTAAAAGAGCGGGGTCACCAAGTCTTAAGGCACATACTGCATAAACTGCAGAGTTCCAAAAGTCCTCTGGCATTAACCCCAGCACAAAAATCGTACCTTGGGAGCTTCATGCAATGAGCTTCCATAGCCGAGCAGCTGCATGCAAGGCCCCACAACACCAATGTCAAGTGTCAAATGGAGTGACATGTAAAGCATACTGTCACTGGTCCCTAGGGCTTTGTAAACGTGTTCTGTGTCATGACAAATCACACTTCTATGACTGGCAGCCTTATGGATGAGTCTGAGTTTGGCAGATGCCAAGAGAATGTTCCTTGCCTGACTGCATTGTGTCAACTGTAAAGTTTGGTGGAAGAAGGATAATGGTATGGGGATGTTTTTCAGGGGTTGGGGTAAACCCCTTAGTTCCAGCATCCAATATCAGTGCCTGCCCTTACAAATGCTCTTCTAGATGAATGGGCAGAAATTCCCACAGACACTATAAAATCTTGTGGAAAGCCTTCTCAAAAGAGTGTCAGCTGTTGCAAAGGCTGCAAAGGTGGGACCAATTCCATATTGATGTGTATGGATTTAGAATCAGATGTCATAAAAGTTTCTGTAGGTGTAATGGCAAGACGTCCCAATACTTTTATACATTTCACTACATACTTGTATAACTACGCATGTGACAAATAAAGGAATCTTGAATACATATAAATGTAGGTATGTGCATATATGTCAATGGATAAATAGCGAATTATAATTTTTATTTTAAAAATCTTTTAAAATTGTGACAATTCATGTTTGCAGTTCATGTGCTTACCTCGAGCTGCGGGAGGTAAGGTCACTTCTACTGTTAATGAGTCAGACATAAGGTTACACTCTCCATTCAAGTCCTCATTCTCTGACTGACGCCTTCTGACTTGCTGGCAAATCTAATGAGAGAAGATAACACAAGACATCCATAAAAAGTTTGGCTTTTCACATGGATTTACTTTATGAAAGACAAGTTGCTGTTGTCTAATTGCAGGGTGGTTGCTGGCATATGATTGACTGATGATTGGCTTCTGGTTGATGGTTTGTTGTTTTATCAGTACAGTCATAAAGACTTGATTATTCACCTTCCTTCGATTCTTACTGTTACCATTCTGCATCTATCTCTTCCTTACATTTTCAATGCTATGCTGACTAAATCCCAGACATGTGTAGGATCACACATGCACATATCACAGGGCCTAAATTCCAGGTGGCCTGAGACAAGGCCGAGCCTGGTACGAGAGGCACCAAAGGGGGGTTACACACATAAACACACACACACAGATAACAAGGGAGGCCAGCACTCCAACTTTTATTGCCCAAAGATTTAGGGACCTACAGACAAGCAGAGTGGACCTAATGGACAGGGGTCCCTCGACTTGGCACACAACCCCCTCTCCATACATTCTGCCTTACATATCACTCACCCAATAGATGAACACCCTAAAGGAAGTTTCATTTAAGTTTGGCTTTTGTATACCCTGTATATTGATTTACTCATGACTACTAGTCTCAATATACAGGTTATGTTTGTATGTGTCCTTAGACAATCTTAGTGTTTTGTGTGCCACCCTTATAACCATGTTCACGGAGTATCACCTATTTTACCCCTTTGCACTTGAACACATATAAATTTAAATAAATAGATAGGTATAGCTACCATTGTATATATGTTCTCATGGTATACCAGAAGAATATGGAAAGTGAGTGTAACCAATGTGTCCTAACTTTTAGAGAGTCTTCTTTGTTAAAAACCCCCCCTTCTCTTCCAACATTCCTTTGTGGTCCTTATCTGATCTTGGTGGACCGTCACCAAGTTTCTTTGTTCTAACATGCTCTGTTAAAAGAACTGAATTAAGGTGTATCTTATCCATTCTGGAGAAGATGAATTGGCATAAGCCACACCAAACAAAATATGTTGTTTCCAGATGTGCAACTTATATTGATATTACCACAAATTAACGGCCACGCCTATCTATGGATAAGATGTGCTGTTTGTAATATGAATATTTGCTGTAATATCTGCACAAAGTGTAACATCTGTTGAGGTGCAACCCAAAACACCTGTATCCTATACTGATGTGAATCAGTCACATAGATAAAATAATTAATTGTTTAATCAATTAATACAGATGGTATGAGGTATGTACCTGTGAAGCTGGTATGGCATGTTTGGTGTCAAACTGATCGTTAATCACCCCTGATTCCAAATCTGGTCAGTGATTACCATAAAAGTGGATGTATCAAAAGTTATAACAGCTTAATGAAAATCATCAGTAAAGGGAGAATCAGTCGGGTCATAAATCCCAAAAGGACTGATACAGACCCCTTCCGAAAGCCCGCCAAATGGATGGCCAGCCATTGGGCCAGGAGTCAAATTCCTGGTCATCCCTATTCATGAACTTTAAACCATAAAAACCTGGCATCTCAGAACGAAGGTGCGCAGAGAAAACCATCAGCCCGAAGGAGAATATCAGCCGGGGCAAACAGATCATCAAGCGCAGAAAAGACCATCAGCCCGGGAGAAGAGAAGCCCACAAGAAGCCCTACGGTGAAGGCCCAGCTGAACAGAGAACAGCACCCAAGACAAAGCTTCACCAGGAGAGAGAATCCAAAGGGGCTCCACTCCACTGCTCCAACTGCTCCATCAGCTCAGCAGCTCCGCCCCCCCCCCCCCCCCACTCTTCAACCAAATAAACCAACTTCCTTTCATTCTAACAACTTAAGCTGTTCTGTTAACCTGCTATAAGACTTTAGGGTCATGTTTCCACAAACTGTGCTTGCTTTGCAGAACAGTATTTCCCATTTAAGGTTACTAATTTAAATCCGGTCATTGCATTTTCATAATTACATCGTTTGTTCTATTCCGTTATTTCGTGTTTGTTGTGTGTGTTAGGTGTAATGTCTGTCTTATGTTAGTTGTAGTGTTAGTTAGGAATAAATTTTGCATGTCTTTTACACAACTTCAGCCTCCGTCATTGAGTACTCACACTAAGTCCCTGCCTCTGTGCGATCTTGCTACACGCTCTGAACCTCAAACTCGCCTGAAACATCGCGAGACTCTCTCTCATCGGCCATGAGGGGAGCTTCGCTACCAATCGTTTACATTGGCACCAATGACATAGGAAAGGGCAGAAGGGCTGTTCTGCAAGATAAATTTATAGAAGTCGCGGATAAGCTTAGAAGCAGAACATCCACGGTGGTATTCTCTGGAATACTTCCCGTGCCACGTGCAAGTCAGGCAAAATTAGCTGAGATAAGGGGATTAAATGCGTGGCTAAAATGGTGGTGTAGGAAAGAGGGGTTCAGGTTTATGGGGCACTGGAAGACCTTCTGGAACAGGTGGGACCTGTTCAAGCCGGACGGGTTGCATCTGAACCATAGGGGAACCAGTGTATTGGGGAGGCGTATGTGCAGAATAGTTGAGGAATGTTTAAACTAGGGACTGGGGGGGCAGGGAGGTCAGTTATGAATTTATGTGGGGAGAGACGGAAAGCCCAAATAAATATTAAAAGTAGACACTGTAAAAGGCCTACCATTAGTGGTCTGTATTTGAATGCTAGGAGTATTAGAAACAAAATTAATGACTTAGAGGCTTTAATTTCTTCAGACAATTACGACATTATAGGAATAACTGAAACATGGATGAGTGACAATGATGGTGATGAATATAATATGGATGGTTATACGTTGTTCCGTAGAGACCGGATAGGCAAGAAGGGAGGTGGTGTTGCAGTATACGTAAAAGAAAACTTGCAGGCAAGAGATCTCACTGATATAAATAAAAATTCAGAAGCTGTATGGATCAAACTTGATGCTAAAGATTCAAATGGCCTAATTGTCGGGGTTTGTTATAGGGCACCTAATGTAGCTGTAGAGGAAAGCAGAATATTATATGATGATATCAGGATTATGAGTAATAAAAATGATGTGGTGGTTATGGGTGATTTTAATTTACCTGGGATACAGTGGGACACAGTCTCTGGCTCTTCTGTAAATGAACTTGAGATGGTGGAATTAGTACAGGATTGTTTTTTTACTCAGTTTGTTAATACTCCTACCAGGGGAGAAGCCCTTCTTGATCTCGTTTTTTGTAATAACCAGGATAGGATTGGAAAATTAGAGGTTTTAGACCCATTGTACGGTAGTGATCATAACATGGTTAAATTTGAGGTTAATTTTAGTGTCCGAAGAGCAAAGTCTAAATTAAAAGTATACAATGTTAGGAAGGCTAACTTTAATGGTATGAGACGGAAATTAGAAACTGTAAACTGGACAGAGTTAAATAGCAAAACAGTTGAAGAGGCATGGGAATTTTTCAAAAGCACATTGTTGCAAGTGCAAGAGGACTTCATACCTGTTTCCAGCAAAACTAAATCTAGGAAACGACAACCAAGGTGGTTTACTAAGGAAATTAAGAATAAAGTCAGGAGGAAAAGGGCTCTGTTCCACAACTGGAAAATAACTAATGATTTCAAAATCAAGCAGGAGTATCTAAGTCTACAGGCAGAGTTAAAAAATGACATTAGGCTATCAAAGAGGGATGTAGAAAGAAAAATTGCATTGGAGGCTAAGCATGACAGTAAAGGTTTCTTCCAATATTTTAACTCCAAGAGAGCACTAAAAGCTGAAATCACTAATTTGCAGGATAGTAAGGGCCTTATAATTGATAACGAAATTGATATGGTAAACGAGTTTAATGATTATTTTTCAAGGGTGTTCACAATAGAGAACACAAGTAATTTACCACCAATTAATACGAATACAGCATCGTCTATGACCAATATATGTATAACTGAGGTTGATGTGATACTAAGCCTAGCTAAACTCAAAATAAATAAATCGCAGGGGCCTGATGGCATCTTACCTTTAGTCTTGAAAGAGATGAGGGATATTATTAGCCAACCTTTGACTTTAATATTCCAGAAATCGTTATCTGCGGGTGTGGTACCATCAGATTGGAAGCATGCTAATATAACACCCATATTCAAAAAAGGGGATAGAAGTAATCCAGCAAACTATAGGCCAATCAGTTTAACTAGCATTACTGGAAAAATAATGGAAGCTATAATTCAAGTGAAAATGGTAGATTACCTAGATGCAAATAACATTATAAAGGATAGCCAACATGGATTTAGGAGAGGTAGATCCTGCTTAACGAATCTGCTTGAGTTCTTTGAGGAAGCTACAAGTGAAATTGATCACAAAAAGGCCTATGATGTGATTTACTTAGATTTCCAGAAAGCCTTTGATGTTGTCCCCCACAAACGGCTCTTGTTAAAGCTTAAAGCTGCAGGAATTTTAGGAACTGTGGCAGCTTGGATCAAAAACTGGCTAACTGATAGGAAGCAGCGAGTAGTTATTAGAGGCACTATGTCACAGTGGGCCTCCGTTTATAGTGGGGTACCGCAGGGTTCAATTTTAGGACCACTATTGTTCCTAATTTACATTAATGATATTGACACGAATACATACAGTAAACTGGTTAAATTTGCAGACGACACTAAGGTGGGCGGGGTAGCAGATACTAATCAAGCAGCAGAGAGGCTTCAACGGGATCTGGATTTAATTAGCGAATGGGCTGATACTTGGCAGATGAAATTTAACACAGATAAATGTAAGGTAATCCATGCAGGGAGCAGAAATATACAGTACAGATATTTTATGGGTTCCACTGAAATAAAGGTAGCTGATTACGAGAAAGATCTCGGTATGTATGTTGATGCTTCCATGTCCCACTCTCGCCAATGTGGGGAAGCAATAAAAAAGGCGAACAGAATGTTGGGTTATATCTCTAGATGTGTGGAGTTTAAGTCAAGGGAGGTGATGTTACACTTATATAATTCCTTGGTAAGACCCCACCTAGAATACTGTGTGCAGGTTTGGTCACCATACCTCAAGAAGGACATTGCTGCCTTAGAAAAGGTGCAACGAAGAGCTACGAGAATGATTCCTGGTCTTAGAGGAATGTCTTACGAGGAGAGGTTAGCGGAACTGAATCTGTTTAGCCTTGAGCAAAGGAGACTAAGGGGGGATATGATTCAGGTCTATAAGATTCTAACGGGTCTGGATGCTGTTCAGCCAAATGACTATTTCAATATTAGTCTAAATACTAGAACTCGTGGCCATAAGTGGAAATTAGCGGGAGAACATTTTAAAACAAATTTGAGGAAGCACTTCTTTACACAGCGTGTAGTCAGAGTATGGAATAGTCTTCCTGCTATTGTAGTGGAAGCTAAAACCATGGGTTCCTTTAAATCAGAGCTAGATAAGATTTTAACAACTCTGAGATATTAGCTAAGTTCTCCCCAAACGAGCTTGATGGGCCGAATGGCCTCCTCTCGTTTGTAAATTTCTTATGTTCTTATGTTCTTATTACCTGGTGATGCAGCTCGCTGGACGAGCCTTCTAACCCAGGTTACTAAGCGATACTGGTAATTAGTGAATCCCATTTAAGTCTCACATTAACAGACTCACAGGGATACCGCAATTGAGTTTGGAGGAGCCGACCATTCGGCATAACGATTGGTTAATAATCATAATTAAATAATAATTAATTAAAGTTTAATTAATTTCAAACATATTGGTGGAGATATTAAAAATTACCTGAGCTAATAATTCCTACACATGAGTAACCATCTCAACTGCAGGCCACTTGTTATCATTGTCATAAAGCCTTTTCAAAAATATCCAAATTTGCCTGTTCCTCTTTATCCCCATGATTACTGTGGTCACATCGACCGGAAGCAAAGTGATGCAGTTACAGTTTGTGAATTAATTAATAACAAGTCTACTGGAAAAAAAATGACAACCAAGACAACTTTCAGGAAAAAGAAATGGGAATCTACCGATCTGAACTTAGCTTTGATGCCCAGGGAAATGAGAATGCTGAATGAGGGAATAGAAAGAGATGGTTCAACATATAGGTCTCCTGAATTCTTTTCTTTGTTATCTATGAGAACATGACCAATGAAACACCAGGAAATGGTAATAGGAAGTTGAAAGAGCTAAAGGTCATTTTTAACAGAGAGCTATTTACATAAAATTTCTGGCCAAACATCAAAACATGTTATTTGTCCCTGAACTACTTAAACAGGTCTCAAAACAGAGCTGCCAAGAATTCCACTTTACACTTGACAAGTTCAGGATCACATAGACTTAGTTTGTGCTTAGTTTGTCAATGGTCGGTTTGCTCTGAGACTGGTAGGTCCTGCTCTTCCACTGCTTCATCGTTGTCTCTCTGATATGGGTGCCCCAGATGGCCTTTGCCACTTACCCAGGAGTTTACTCTCTTCAGGTGAGAGCATGATTCTTATCATGCCAACCATTCTGTCTGAGCCTGAGTGGCTAATTAACGTAACGTATTGAGACACTCTCACTTCTCTCAAGCCAGTGTCACTTCTGTCATTTTCAATACATGGTTGACAACACTAACTTATGATTCACTCAAATTAACTTCCCTCTGTAGAGTCCTTTAAGAGGTGAGGGGACCCAGTACTTCATGGCCATACACAAGCAGAAAGGGGGACAACCTGTTGACACTAGAGAGACATCTCTATAAGCAAATAAAGGGGTAAATTTAGACCCTCTATGCTTTAGAATCTCTTTTGTAAACATACCCAGGAGAAAGGTGGACAAGACAAAAACATATTGCTTTAGCCTTAATGTTCTTTAGAGGTAAGACCTCAGGGTATCGAGTTTGTTAATAACAAACTCCAACATCTACATGTTACCTACAATATTCATTCCCAAACATTCAAAAGGAATGTCAATAACTGGCAAGGGCTCAAGCCGTGCTTTGGGAGGCACTCTGTCACAACCCAGAATCAGCTTACTGATTAAAAAACATTCATCAGCCTTCATAAAACTATGTTTGTGACAGGACACCTCAACCTGGGCCACACATCCATCATGCCAGGATTTCTGCTCCCTGAGCCCAACAGTCCAAATGTTGCTAGAAACAGGGAACCAGGAAGACCTGGGCAACTGACTGGATGGATGGCTCCAGGATGATGGATGGATGGATGGCTCCAGGACAAAACACAGAGGGCTGAAGATTCCAGACCAGGAACCAAAAAAGGGCAAGTACACAAAATCCAAGACACACATAGAAACCCCCCCAGACACGACACAAGCAGCACAGCACATCAGCCATGGAATGCCAGCTGCCAGCTACAGGTACATGGGATCATGAATCCCCCAAAGACAGACACTGTCTAACCAGAAGCCCAAAGCAAGATGCTGGTCAACAAGAACCACCCAAAACACCAAGACAGTACCTGCTGGCAACTGACAGGCATAGAGAAAACAGACTTACTCCATCAAGCACCATAAAACAAACCACCAACTAAGCAGCAACTCATTGCTCTACTTAGATACCCCAGAGCAGGTTCCACTACTTGATTAGTCAATATGGGGGCAGGTGTGACTAGGACAGGGTACTGAACTTTGATATTTTTTTGGCACTTATCAAAAACTTACATGCTGTCAAATATCAAAAACTGCCTTGTCATTCAGTATCAAATCTCAATACCTAAAGAGTAAATGTCATTGGCGCACTGATATTAAATGTGCATTATGCCTGAAAATCTTCAGTCAAATTTGCTCAGTATAATGCACGTTTTGTCATGAATGGCAGGTCTGCTTTAGTGATAATTACTAAGAGAATAATTTGGCAAACCGCAATTAACTTATAGCGTAGTATAAGCGAATGTCAATCACTCGTAAGCATTTCGTAGGTTGTTTACAACCAGTTAACCCTTAAAGGGGTCAAAGGCTACTCAGGCTTTCAGGTGAAACCAAACCACATTTTGGACTGCATGCAGTGGTTCTACTTCTTAAAGGAACAGCATGTCAATAAAATGAACCTTATTATTTTTCAAATAACTTTAGTATCAATCAGGTTGAACACAGAAGAGTATTAATGCATTAATTAGAATTGATGTTTCTACCCAATGCCTCTGTGTACTTTTTGTTTGTGCTGCTGATTTTTTTTTTTATCCTACTAGCACCAGTGCTAGCCCAGTGCACTACCATATTTATTCACAATCTGTATGCCCCTGAACTTAAGTTAATATTAATAATAATAAATAATAAATGTTATGAAGCTGCTCTGAGTATGTAAATATGCCAATGATCTGAAGAAATAAAACGGTAATGTGTAATGTAATTTTGTTTTTGTGAAAATGAATTTTATAAAACCAGTATCAAAAGAGTATCATTGAGGAACCTGTATCGAAGTCAAGGTATCTGTACTGGTACCGGGATCAAAATTTTTTGAACGAGACCCAGCCCTAGGTGTGACACTGCCAGGCAAACAGGCATAATTGTGGAAACACCTAGAATTTTTGGCATTAAGCTTTAAAAATTACTGCAAGTATATGGCGGTAATGTTTATAAACAATCAAAGACTGTTTACAAATATCATATACTTGATGATTAAATATGTATCTGGAGTAACTGGAATAAAATTCTGCAAGTATATGGCGGTAATGTTTATAAACAATCAAAGACTGTTTACAAATATCATATACTTGATGATTAAATATGTATCTGGAGTAACTGGAATAAAATTTCCACAATTTTAGCCACAGTACTTTCTAGAGAATTCTGGAGGGGTTTTGCAAAAGTCAGATGGGAGTTCCTAATACATGAGACCAACTTCAGCGGCTTTTGCAGCTTGGGAGTACATTTCTGTATCACACTTCCTGAGTTGAGCAATGTTAAGGGATATTTGTCATTGATCAGGGCTTAAAAGTTTATGTTCTTCTTTTAGGTTTGAGCCTACTGCTCTCTGGAACCCATCTCGTTTCAATGGCCTAACTGTAAAACCTTTAATTCCCTGCCTTTTAGATCAAATGTACGATGTCAAAAAACTTCTTCCCCCAAAATATCTTATCTGGCGTAGTCACCAAAACCACAATATGTCTGACACCTGTAACTGGTGCAAAACTCTTCTCTAAAGCAAGGCTATTCTGAGAGTTTTCACATCATACTGATCGCAAGACCATTGATTTATAACATACAGTACATGGTGCCACTTTAGCTACGACAAGTCTGCTGGAAACACATTTCAATGTGTTATCTACCCACTTAGCCCATGTAATAACAATGTGACTTCAACCACTCATGTTTGGTACAAAACAGTCCCATGACTCAGCTTACACCATCCCTAGAGTCTGCAGGGTGGTTGCAGCACCATGCTATTGGTTTCTTTTTCAGGAGGAGGGAATCATGTCGACATTAAAATGAATTTAACTAAATAGAGAATATTTTTGAATATTCTTCTGGGATAAAGGTTGATGTTCCAGTAAGACCACAACTGAAATGACTTAAAATAACAAGAAAACTGTATTAGTTACCAAAGGCCCAGCTGCAAATGTTAACTACGGGGCACCAAGCAGGAAACAGAAATTTAACCCACTTCGGCAATGTATTTTGAATTGAGAATTTTTCACAACAAAATTACTAAAAACTATCCTGCTCTTTGTTATTTTCCTGTAAGTTAACTTGTGCCTGGGAGCAGCTCCCGTCTTAGAATTACCTCTCATTGGGTGCTGTTAACAAACCATTTCTCAGACGCCGATACATAGAAAGCCACACAAGAGTTTCCTGCTGTCGTCAGAGTCATAAGAAAAGCTGCAGCATTTTACACCAAAGAAGAGGAAACTGTGGCTTGTAAAACAGACATAACCTAAATAAGTCTGTATGTTATTCACTGCTCCATATACGGCTTCCTGTTGTAGAAGCATCAGACTTAGCAATGTCATACCTTTTATCAGCATATACATTTCAATACTGCTGATTTTTTTAATGTGGAAAACTGCTATATAATACAGATCAGCAACACACAGAAGAACAGAGACTAATCTAGGGCTGGACAGTATCCATCCATCCATTTTCTGTAACTACTTGTCCTATTCAGGGTCACAGGGGGCCCAGGGTCTATCCAGGAAGCTACAGTTGCAAAGCAGGGAACAACCTAGGATGGGGCACCAACCCATTGCAGAGGCTTGAATTCAGGTCCCAGAGGTATGAGGCAACAGTGCTAATCACTGTTGACAAAAAAAGTTTCATTTGATTTATTTATAAAAATTAGATTTCTGTTTTGCAGTCCATTCAATTTGTTGCCTTTTTCTGTTCTGAATCTGTTTAAGGGCAAATCTAAGGGAATTTTAAGCAAAATGGAGTATTGAAGTAAATAATGGCAAGAATTATACTGTGATAATTATCAATATCATTTGATATGGGAAAAAAAATCATCATGATAAAATATTTTTCCAAATCACCCAGCCCAAGATTAATCTGAGTGACTCAAATTACATTTTGAATATTTTCAGCATCTTAGTAAATTATCAGGTATTTCTTTCTTTAATTGACTTTGTTTTATTATAACATAGAATGATAAAATCAACTGCATACCACAAACTGATCTCCATTCAGACTTTTGGCTGCTGAAACAATGGGCTTGAGTCCTTTAGTTGCATTCCCTGCAGAAAAAAAACATCTTAGTAACCAGTTTTCATCCAATAATGTTGTTAAAGATCACTCTTACAGATCTACTATACCTTTAATGGTCAATTCAGTACAGTTTTTTTCCAGAGTGCAATGATGCAGTTTTCGGACTGTTGAATTTGAAGTGGCAACCAATATTCTATGCAGAACAAAAGAGAATTTATCTTTTTCTCTCTTCATTTGTTTATGCACATTATTAATCAAAACAGCATTTAAATATCTATGAAATACCTGAATGAATAAAGAAAAACACATTATAGAAAAAGTTTGTAGTCACCCATTTTTGTATGGAATTATAGTTTGTCCAAATTGCATCTCATCTTTATTCCGAAAAAGACGCTCAGGTTTGGTGTGGATGTTGAAGGTCACCGCTGAAGAGAGCACTAAATTGATAAAAACATAACATTGACCAGCATGGCATTCCCCAGACACCTGCAGCAAATATGCATGCACACATTCTGAACACAGATTGCTAAATAAAATTACGCATCACTTTTATTTAGAAGATACTTTTTTTAAAGATATGTCATACTGAGAAAGCAGGCCCCAGTGGTGAAATTACCAGCCCAAAATAATAAATTAATATTAAAACAAGTTTGTGTTCTTAATGTATGGTTCCTCACATCACAACAAATATTTTAATTGAGAGTATGTTTGGAAATAGAGCTACAAAAGAATGGCCAGTTGAAAGAGATCATTGCAAAAGTCCAACCTAAGAACAATATTGATCTTAGGACTACTTTCAAAACCCAAAAGAATATGTGGTAACACTTAAAGCTGTCATCTATAATGCATTATGGATACCTTCATAAGGCATTATAGGATCTTCTATTGACAGTCATAAATCTTTATACTGCTGATTATAATACATCATTATAAAACTGCATTATAATGGTTAGTATAAGAATTAAGGATTCTTTGAACTGCATCATTAAGGTATCTATAGTGCATCATAAATGACAGCTTCATAAAGCATTCATAATGTAACATAGCTATAATGTATTAAGCCTTTTTATACATTATGTATATCCATATAGATCACTACTATGCTTTACAATTTTCAAAGTCAATCAAACTTTTCGTTCCTGTAAGGATTAGTTGTTTGATTTTGTGTAATACTTCACAAAGCATGTTTCTCTGTTAGGTTCATTTCCTTGTTTTTATCACATGTTGAGTTTCCTCTTTCACAAACCTATTGTCAGTTACTGAGGATAACCTGATGTGGGGACCTGAATCTGAAGAAATTTTGTACTAATGGGGAACTTAATGTTTGTGGGTTTCGTCGCAGTATTTCATAGCACTGAAAGTCCTAATATACATTTATATTTTAATATCTTATCATATTGCCATTAGCAGCATCCGATTAAAGGTAATTAAAGGTACAATTTACCGGTCATAGTAATTCTACGTTTTTATAAAACTTCAGTATGTTCCTGATTTTTTAATTTTCCCTCAATTTCTAGTTAGAAATAATGACACTAGTTAAGCTGTGTTCGGTTTTCTGAGAATGCATCCTAGCAGGTCTCCTGTTAAGTAAAACAGTATTTTTACGAGCTGGAACAAACTGACCAACCAGCAATAATTCTGTTTTATATGTATGCCGGTAACTACTGCAGAAGAATTTTCATTAGTGATATTAAAAAACTGAAACAAATGATTAAAGAAAGGGGCAGACTTAGATTGCAATCCGGTTTTTCTTAAAATAATTACTTACATTCGTCAGACATTTAAAACAAGGTCGTATTTTTAGTTTCATCATTGGTATGAACCAAAAGAGCTCCGAACCCCCCAGCCTAAAGGGACACGATGCTCTCAGAATATTGGTAGGGACATGTCCATACGCAAATCGACCCCCCCGGTTTATAAATTGGTCTCAGAATGAATGTTAGCCACAATATAGCCATGATATAGACTGATACTGTTCATAATCAATACCAACACATCCCCAAATGATATCAACAGCCTCTTTAAGTGTTACAAAGTGAAAGTGGCTCTATTTTCATTACAGTATACGGGTAATAGTATAATGAACCTACAATTTTATCCCCATTCATTCAATTTTAAACGCACCTGACAAGGAGATGCATTCCGATGCACGGAAATAATGTAACTTTTTAGATTCTCAGGTTATCATTATAATATTGCTACAACAGAAAACGAAAATATATATTCATGTTTCAGGTAAGAAGTAGTTTCCGCCAAAGGTTATAAATTGGTTGTTTGTCCTAAAAATTAGTTATTTATCGGTACATACCTGTGAGCAATATGTATCCATGAATCATTTTAAAAATACAACGTCCCATTCTCTGCGAATAAAACCCTTGTTTCCTATCACTTCTCACATTCACCTCGTTTTATTTTCATTTAAATAACTGGAGGGGGTGTACATGTCTAAAGATTGCTATTGGCCAACTTTTGATTACACGTCATACGATTTTTTTTTTTTTAAAAACCTTAAGTCGGAAAACCACATTATTCTTCATTTTTCAACTTCCGTAATGTGTATAATATAAAATGGACGAGTTTTTTTCCTTTTAATAAACCAAAATGAGCAACTGCCGGAACGTATTTTTCTACGGTATTTGGGTAAAAAAAAAAGGATTGTGTCTTACGAATACCATTCTAATACTGGGTAGGACCCCTCCACTCCCCACCCCCACTCTAAACACAGGCTAAAAATTTTGAAGCATGGATTCAATAAGATGTTGGAGATATTCCTCAGAGATCCTTGTTCACGGTGACTGTGTTATGTAATTGCTGCAGATTGGCCAGTGGCCTGTACTACGAAGCTGGCCGGGTTACTGGCTTATCGGGGTAACTTGTTGGATTTAAGGTGCCACAGTTTAAATGGACTTCATATTCGTTCACTTACATTTTGCCCAGACTACCTTAAATCCGACAAGTAACCCCGAAAAGCCAGTAACCCCGCTTCGTAGTACAGGCCCTAGATCTCCCATTTCATCACATCCCAAAGATGGCTTCTTTGGTGGCTTGATTGGTATTGTAATAAACCTACAATAGCGTCGGAGGCTGTAAGGGGAGAATAGACCACCACAAGACTTCAACTACAATTACAAAGATAATTTTATTCAGCACAATTCATGCAGCGACCCATCGGGTTGGGTCTGGGTTCACAAAGGGTTCGGCCTTGCTGTCTCCCTGTAGCAAACCAACCTTTCCAAGCGTGTTAACCCACGTTACCACACAGTGAATCCCGCACCACACAACATCCCTATTAGGGCACGGCACTCCAATAGCACTGCAATACACAGTAATCCCCACACTTCGGGAACAGGCAAGTGTTACGTGACCAGTACCGTCTCTATAGTCCCGCCCCGACCCCTAGTGGGCTACGCTGCTTACTTTAAAACACACAAAACAAACATACAAGGACAAGATTAAAACGTAGCGTCCCCCCCGAGGCTAAAGACCCTCCCCCGGGGAAGGAACGTTCACACAGGTCCGTAATCTAGGACACCACACGCAAAGGGAATTCCACCACCATTCCGTCACTATGGGGATGCTGTCGTTCACGTCTATCGAACACCCCGGCTTAAACAGCGATCATGCACTCCTAACCACCCCTCGTCCTAACTGTCCTCCCTTTACCACACCGGAATC
This sequence comes from Paramormyrops kingsleyae, assembly GCF_048594095.1. Classification (NCBI taxonomy): domain Eukaryota; kingdom Metazoa; phylum Chordata; class Actinopteri; order Osteoglossiformes; family Mormyridae; genus Paramormyrops; species Paramormyrops kingsleyae. The sequence continues at coordinate 23,962,143 of NC_132813.1, forward strand.
TGTCCCTGCAGCCCGCTATCTGGCTTCAACGCTGGCAGCCCTAAATGGCATACGAGCGGCACCTCCCTCCCAGAACCAAGGAGTGCTGTGCCTAACAAGCGATCTCTCATCGAGCGCAGCTCTCTCCCCGCACACTTCCTAGCATTCTCCGTTCTCCCTTTAACCCCACATCCCTAACAACCCAGGTGTAGCCACTTAATTAACTACTACCTTCCACACCAATCCCTCCCCCTCCACACACACACACACCATTACAGTATTAAGGTACCTTATGTGTGCCTAGAAGACATTCTCCATGTCATTACAGCACAACCACCAGCTGATCTATTGGCACAAGGCTGATTAATCGGATCCATTGATTCATTTTAAGTTCTGACCTCATCCATCTACAGTACACGTCATACCAGAAATCGAGATTTAACAATTTTTCCAGTTTTCAACCATCCAGTATCAGTTTGCCTGTGCCCACTGCAGTCTCAGGTCCTATATTAACTAAGAGGTGTACGTGTGGTCCATTGTGGCCTTCTACTGTTGTAGCCCATTCACCTCAAGGGTTGCCATGTTTGTATTGTTGTTGTTGTTGTTCTTCTCCTCATTATTGTTATTATTATTATTATTAGTGATGTAGCTGTTGTATTACTCTGTATAAACTCTAGAGACCTTTGCATGTGATATTCTCAGGAGATCATCAGTTTCTGGAATACTCAAAACACCTGGCCTGGCACCTACAATCCTGGTCAAAGTCAACTTCGCGTTAGATCTCGCCTTTCACATTTGGATGTAATCTGAGGCTCTTGACTTGCATAGTTTTAGGCATTGAATTGCTGCCGAATGATTGTCTTATTAGATATTTGCATTGTTTTCCTAATAAAGTGTCATTTTACTGTATATTCAGGTTTGATATACATGCGTTTGACCGAAATACGCGGTAGAAAAAATAGTCCAGTATTTTCTACTTGAACGCACTCAAGAATAGCGCAATGCTTTTTGAGACGTACAGTATGTTTTTTTTCTTCTGCAGACATCACAAGTCTAGAAACTAAGCTGCTGTGAGTAAAACAATTGCACAACTGACAGTCACACTTCCTGAATGTGATTATAGTATAATGTTTTATAATGTCCCCTTAGGATCGCGTTTGCGTATTTTTTAATATACAGCATTTTTAGAATTTATTTGTTATTTAGCAATCGGACATTTCTGTTGCTAACTGTTATGCTCGTGCGTGTGCATGGCTTTGCCCACATCCGCACAGCAAATAACTCACCACACACTTTTCGTATCAGACACAATCATCACAACCAAAAAAACTACAATGTGCACGGTTGTGTACATAAAGGGTTTAAAAGTAATTAATCAGTTAAAATTTGTTTGACCAGCTGACTTCCTGAAATTGAAAAATGATGTCAAATACCCATGTGTCTTGATTAGCACATGATAAATGCTGCCTGCCTGCTCGGTCACTCTGATGAAACTGATAATGATAACATGGTTTGCGCAAGCTGTGCTGACGCTATACCATAATTCAGATGTTAAAAGTGTGTGTGTTATTAGGTTGGACTTGTGAAACAACTCATCTACTCTACCGCAGTAAAATCTCACGTTAGCGTTTTAACAAACCTATATATTTGGCAGTATGTTAATTTAGATTGATAGCAATGTGAAAAGAATTGATTTCTTTCTAATCCGCCATGTGTTACGAAACGCTGTTTAACCCACATTACAAAGTGAGGCGCGCCAAAAAGTGACTGTCTGCCACAAACTGATTACGATCCGCAGGGAACGCGCACAGCCTGTTCAGCACGCATCGCAGTTTCTGAGCGACTAACACGGGTAATTTCGATATCAAATCGTCTTAAAGTGCAAAAAGTATACAGTACATGTACCCCGAGCTAATAACGAAGGTATGTCTTTGTCAGATTTAAGGGTTTGGTGATTTTTTAAATAAATAATTGCAATAAGAGTCAAAGGAAGTCAATGTCATGTAAAACGCTTTAAAGCAGTCCTGCGTTGTAAAACGGTAACCTTATGTCATGAAGCCATGGAAGTTCAAATGCGACACATTAATGTAGATTTATGTTTGTAAATGTTTCTACGTCTAAATGAGTTTCACTACACAACCGATGTGGATTACTTATTAAATAAAGACAATTCTTCATCTTGCAGTCATATTAAAGAGTCGGTTGGTTTTTCCTGCTCTGTGCTCCAGTATCAACCATCCAGTCCTTTTTACCACTTTAAACACCTGTATAGGACCAGTATAACCAGTACAATGTACAGTCAATACCTTCTTACTGAATGGCTCTTTCTGCCTGATTTTAATTGTTTTACACTCTTCTGGGTTACAGTATATTTACATGATTAGTAAACATCTAACCCATTTTTATGACTTTAAACACCTCTATAGGACCAGTATAATGTAGATCACCCATTGCCAAAAAGTGATTACACTCAATATCTCTTTACTGAATGGCTCTTTCTGCCTGATTTTAATTTTTCATACACTCTTCTGGGTTATATTTACATGATTAGTAAACATCTAGCCCATTTTTATGACTTTAAACACCTCTATAGGACCAGTATAATGTAGATCACCCATTGCCAAAAAGTGATTACACTCAATATCTCTTTACTAAATGGCTCTTTCTGCCTGATATTAATTGTTTTACACTCTTCTGGGTTGTATGTACATGATTAGTAAACATATAACCCATTTTTATGACTTTAAACACCAGCGGAGCCAACCCACCACCAGGTAGTGATCAGTTGACAGCTCCGCCCCTCTCTTCACCCGAGTGTCCAAGACATGCGGCCGCAAGTCCGATGACATGACTACAAAGTCGATCATCGAACTGCGGCCTAGGGTGTCCTGGTGCCAAGTGCACATATGAACACTGTTACAAACCACCCCCTGGTCTAGGGTCGGGGGGGGGGGGGAACAAAGATGGTACTGACGTGAGTGCTGCTAGTGCTGTGAGTAACCACGTAAGGACACGTTAATATTGTAAACAGTTTTTATTCATACTAGGGTCAACACCACAGAAACAACCCAGCACAGCAGGGAACAATGGACGGCGCCAAAGCAACAACAGAACATGTGTTCACCTACGGGAGGTATGTAGATGCGTGCACATGCTACCTTAGCCCCGCATGCCCCCAGCGGTCAACAGCAGGTAAGCCGAAGACCGTTCCTTTCGGTCCAGAACACTATTATACAGAAAACCCCACCCCCACCCCACCTGCAACCCATCTTTTAAATGAGGTGACGTCAAATCCTCATCAGGCTGGGGGGGGAACCTAAGAAAGAACATAGAACAAAAACAACAGCTTACTTGGTCAGAGTATGTGCCCATGACATGGCACGTAACAACACCCTTATGCCTGAACATGGTGTTCATTATGGACAATCCATGACGTGCACAGAAGTCCAACAACAAAACACCGCTAGGGTTCAGATCGGGGGGTCATTCCTCCCAATCACGCCACTCCAGGTCTCACTGTCATTGCCCATGTGGGCATTGAAGTCCCCCAGTAGAACAAGAGAGTCCCCAGGAGGAGTGCTCTCCAAGACCCCTTCCAAGGACTCCAAAAAGGGTGGGTAATCTGGACTGCCGCCTGGTGAATAAGCACAAACAACAGTCAGGACCCGTCCCCCCACCCGAAGGCGAAGGGAGGCTACCCTCTCGTCCACTGCGGTTAACCCCAATGTACAGGCGCCCAGCCAGGGGGCAATAAGTATGCCCACCCCCGCTCGGCGCCTCTCCCCGTGAGCAACTCCAGAGTGGAAGAGGGTCCAACCCCCTTCGAGGAGACTGGTTCCAGAGTCCAAGCTGTGCGTCGAGGTGAGCCCGACTATGTCTAGCCGGAATTTCACAACCTCGCGCACCAGCTCAGGCTCCTTCCCCATCAGAGAGGTGACATTCCATGTCCCAAGAGCTAGCTTCTGCAGCCGAGGATCGGACCACCAAGGTCCCCGCCTTTGGCCACTGCCCAGCTCACAACGCACCCGACCCCTATGGCCGCATGCCCAAGGCGCCCCCTGCTGGCCGCACGCCCGAGGCGCCCCCTGCTGGCCGCACGCCCGAGGCGCCCCCTGCTGGCCGCACGCCCGAGGCACCCCCAGTGACTCCCGCGCCTGCTGAGGCGCCCGCTCTGCCCGCGGCCCTGCCTGAGGCCGCCGCTCTGCCGGTCCAGCCTGGCTCGCCCGCGGCCTCACAGGCTACCTCGCCTGAGGCCCTGACCCATGAGCTCCCCGCGGCCCCTGAGCTCCCTGCGGCCCCTGAGCTCTCAACTCAGCCCCCCACGACTCCCTATGCTCCTGTCCCCGAGGAGGTCCCTGACTGCTGCCATGATGCTCCTCCCTCCATAGTGGAGTCGGAGGGGGAGCTTGAGTGGGACCCCTCGGGGATTGCCTTGGCTACCCCTGTGGCTTTCCCTGTGACTGCCCCCTTGACTTCCCCTGTAACTCCTCCACCGTCACCCCGGTGTGATAGACCCTGGCCAGGTCCCCGCCTATCGGTCTCCCGGAAAGGGCGGGGACACCTGCGTCGGGCCCGGGTCCCGCCCGCCCTGCCCCCTGGCTCGCCCGTTCGGCCCCTGGCTGTCGCTCGGTGGCTGCCTGCGGGTCCTTCGGCTCCGGGTTGGCGGTCCCCTCCGGGTTCCCCCTCGGTGCCGGTCCTCGGCGTCGCCTCCGGCTCCATGTCGGTCACCTCCGGGCCCCCCTGCTTCGGCGGGGCGTCGGACGGCACCTTCGCCGGCTCCGGCTGTGCCGTCGCCTGCCGCGGCTTCCCCCTCCTACCTGCCTCCGCTGGTGTCCCCTCCTGCTCCCTCCGTGTCCCCTCCGTCTCTACCTCGTCCCGTTCCCTCGGCCCCTGTGTGGTTCCCTCCTGCTCCCTCCTCCCTGTCGCCTGCGGTCCCTCCGGAGTCATGTCCTCATTGGAGGACCCGGGAACACAAGAAGTCTGGGACAAACAGCCGGTTAGGCGGACAACCCCCTGGGGGCTGGACGAATCGTTGTATGGCCTGGACGGCCTCCTCGACCCCCCAGGATACTGCTCCAATGAAGCGACTCTCCGGCAGAATCAGTCCCGGGCACTCCTTAGTACCCTCCAATTCCAAACAGCCACGACAGGGTGTCAGGTTTGCGGTTCTTGGAGCCCGGTCTGAAGGAGATAAGAAAATTGAAATTATTAAAAAAATTGTGACCACCTAGCTTGGTGTGCATTGAGTCGCTTTGCCGACTCTAGATATTCCAAATTCTTGTGGTCCGGTAGGATCAGGAATGGGTCCTTAGTGCCCTCGAGACACTGCCACCACTACTCCAAAGCCAGACGGACTGCCAGCAGTTCTCGATTGCCAATGTTGTAGTTCCTTTCGGCTGTGGTTAACTTATGGGAAAAAAGGGATCGGGGATTTGAAGAATAGGGGCCGAGGTGAAGCTTCTGCGAAGAGCCAGGAACGCCTGCTCAGCTGCTGGGGACCACTGAAAGTGGACCTTAGTAGAGGGGAGTGCTGTGAGAGGGGCCACAACAGTGCTACATCCTTGAATAAAACGCCTGTAAAAATTAGCGAACCTCAAAAAACGTTGTACTGTACCTCCTTTCGGTTGCGAGGCCGAGGCCACTCTGCGATGGCTCGGATCTTCTCCGGATCCATCCTAATCGAACCCTCCCCGAGAATGAACCCCAGGAAGGAGATTGACTGTCAGTGAAACTTGCATTTCTCCGCCTTGACAAAACAGCTTATTAACTAATAAGTGTTGGAGGACTTCACGCACGTGTATAACGTGATCCTGTTCAGACTGGGAAAACACCATTCAGATAAACGTCATTCAGTCATTAAGATAAACGAAGACAAACTTGTTTAACATGTCCCGAAGGACGTCATTAACCCTCTGGAGTCTAGGGGTAGGGAACACACTTTCACAGACTAGGGTATGGTCACACATTTCTTTCAATCATAAACTTAATTCAAGGCAAATAAATTATATCTTATATATTTGTTTTGCATTAAACTCATCTTTATCTTAGTGTACTTTGTAAATATGTCAGATTTATGTTAAGTTTGTAATTTGACATCATAGTATAGACATTGCAAAATGCAGTTTGGAACAATTGCAGACACATTATAAAACTACATATTAAGCAATGCTGGCACCCTCTTTTATGGCGCTGAGGGGATGTATCTGGATTGCGTTTCACCGTCGCCCTGTTCATCAAATTACCACGCGAATGCGATTTGAATACGCGCTAATGCTGCTATTTAGAATGTGAATAGCGATCTTCAGGTGAGAGCGGTACTACACGCCCCCGATGCAGGTAAAACAAAGTAAGGTGACATGGTTTACTTTTTTGCTGATTTAACCTATTTAAAAAAACTTTAATACTTCTGACAATGGACGTTTTGAAAAGAAGACTGATTACGGATTTAGTCAGCATTTTTTTCATGTTTCTATAATAAGATTTCAGCGAGTTATGAACTAAATACACGAGAAAGATACTCGGCATCGCCGACGATGCTGTCGACTCCAGAGGGTTAATCAGCCCTTGGAACACGGCCGGTGCATTGGTCAATCCAAAAGGCATAATGAAATACTCATAATGCCCAGAGGGCGTGTTAAAGGCGGTCTTCCACTCATCCCCCTCACGGATCCTAACTAGATGATAGGCGTTTCATAGGTGAAGTTTGGTGAACCAGCTAGCCCTCTGATGTACATCAAGAACCGTGGACAACAGGGGTAAGGGATAACGATTCTTGATGGTAATCTGGTTCAGCCTGCGGTAGTCGATGCAACGCCGGAGGGACCCATCCTTCTTTTCTACAAAGAAGAATCCAGCTCCTGCTGGTGAAGATGACAGCCGAACAATTCCTGATACTAGAGCACTGTTTATGTAATCCTCCATAGCTTTCCTTTCAGGGGCAGACAGGGAGTACAGACAACCTCTAGGGGGCGAGGTACCCAGTAATAGATCGATCACACAGTCAGAAGGTCGATTAGGAGGTAGAGAGGATGCCTGGACCTTTCTGAATACCTGTCTCAGGTCCAAGTAGTCTGCAGGAACCGAAGATAGGCCAGGAAACACCTCCTTCTCTTCCGGGACCAATGAAGGGAGAGCTGTGCGGAGACACTGCGGATGGCAAAAAGGACTCCAGCCCATAATGGACCCTTTCTTCCAGTCGAGGTGAGGATTATGCTTAACCAAACAGGGGTGGCCTAACATTATAGGTGCTTAGGGAGAATCAATCACATACAAGAACAGTTCCTCCACATGATTACCCCCAATAGCAAGACTCACCGGAAGAGTAGCGCAGGTGATGGTGGCCATTCGACGTCCATCCAGCGCATGGGCCACCAACTGCATCTGGACCGGCGTGGTAGGCAGTCTCATTAAGTCACATTAACCACCTTTTTAGTCTGGCGTCGAAATCCAGGGGAACAGGCAGGACTCGGAATCTGGGAACAGGCAGGGGGTCAGGCGATCGGCGTCGGCAGTGAGAGGGCTTGGCTAATAATTGAAGGTCGAAAAAGGCAGAATATAGGTCAGGGGAACAGGCAGGGAATAAATGCTCGAACTTACCACGGAAGGCTGAAGATCTCGCGTCTGGCACGCCACTACCGGTGTAGTAGGAGCACTCCGGCCGCTGCTCAACTCCCTCCTAGGGAAACCCCAGGGGCGTGGCAGGGGAGCCCCGTGTGACATCATAGGAGCTTCCCCTGGGTGATCCATGACACTCTCATCCTTTCTGTCATTAATCTGCTCGCCTTTCTCTCACTTTAAAATGAGCTAACTGTGATGGACTGCAGGAAAATATATATGGTTATACTGTCATAATGTACATAATTGTGCATTATAATATCAGATTTTGCAGTGAATATTAACATCTTCCAGACTGAAACTAAGTTTTGAATAAGTCATATTAACCACCTTTCTAGTCTGGCAACGTATCTCAGGGGATACATACATTTCAAAAGTTTCTCGATACCACAACAAACCCGTTATTTCTTCATCGGCATATTAAGGCAATAGCCATAAATATTTTCATGAATGTATATTACTGTTTTATTGAAAATAACTGCGATACATATATAATTACTTTCCAGCTTTCAAGCCCTCAACACTGGCGGCCATATTGATTTCTGGTCAGGCTGACTACAGGATAACATATAAACTGAACCAGGTAATGTGACCTACATATATATACATATATATATACACATATATACATATATATATATATACATATACACATATACACTCACCTAAAGGATTATTAGGAACACCATACTAATACGGTGTTTGACCCCCTTTCGCCTTCAGAACTGCCTTAATTCTACGTGGCATTGATTCAACAAGGTGCTGAAAGCATTCTTTAGAAATGTTGGCCCATATTGATAGGATAGCATCTTACAGTTGATGGAGATTTGTGGGATGCACATCCAGAGCACGAAGCTCCCGTTCCACCACATCCCAAAGATGCTCTATTGGGTTGAGATCTGGTGACTGTGGGGGCCATTTTAGTACAGTGAACTCATTGTCATGTTCAAGAAACCAATTTGAAATGATTCGAGCTTTGTGACATGGTGCATTATCCTGCTGGAAGTAGCCATCAGAGGATGGGTACATGGTGGTCATAAAGGGATGGACATGGTCAGAAACAATGCTCAGGTAGGCCGTGGCATTTAAACGATGCCCAATTGGCACTAAGGGGCCTACAGTGTGCCAAGAAAACATCCCACACACCATTACACCACCACCACCGGCCTGCTTAGTGGTAACAAGGCATGATGGATCCATGTTCTCATTCTGTTTACGCCAAATTCTGACTCTACCATTTGAATGTCTCAACAGAAATCGAGACTCATCAGACCAGGCAACATTTTTCCAGTCTTCAACTGTCCAATTTTGGTGAGCTTGTGCAAATTGTAGCCTCTTTTTCCTATTGAGATGAGTGGTACCCGGTGGGGTCTTCTGCTGTTGTAGCCCATCCACCTCAAGGTTGTGCGTGTTGTGGCTTCACAAATGCTTTGCTGCATACCTCGGTTGTACCGAGTCGTTATTTCAGTCAAAGTTGCTCTTCTATCAGCTTGAATCAGTCGGCCCATTCTCCTCTGACCTCTAGCATCAACAAGGCATTTTCGCCCACAGGACTGCCGCATACTGGATGTTTTTCCCTTTGCACACCATTCTTTGTAAACCCTAGAAATGGTTGTGCGTGAAAATCCCAGTAACTGAGCAGATTGTGAAATACTCAGACCGGCCCATCTGGCACCAACAACCATGCCACGCTCAAAATTGCTTAAATCACCTTTCTTTCCCATTCTGACATTCAGTTTGGAGTTCAGGAGATTGTCTTGACCAGGACCACACCCCTAAATGCATTGAAGCAACTGCCATGTGACTGGCTGATTAGATAATTGCATTAATGAAAAATTGAACAGGTGTTCCTAATAATCCTTTAGGTGAGTGTATACATATATATATATATATATATATACATATATACATATATATACATATATACATATAAATATATACACATATATACAGTGGCGTGCACAGACATTTTGGGGGGCAAGTGCTCCAGGGGGAAAAAAGGGCACTTTTTGCATATGTGGAAAACCTTTTCTTTTTATAATAAAAAAAACGCACAGGTTAAATGCAATTTGACTTTTATTTCAAAACATTCTCTAAAAATAGACCAAAATGTATGAGAACGAATAAGACTGACTGTGGTCATTACAAGAACAGGGCAGAATGGTCGTTTTCACAGGCAATTGGGAACTGCCTATTTTTCCTTTAGCAAATTAATGTGTTAATGTTGCCAATATGTTACACCAAAAAAAATTAACATGTCTAACCAGTGCTTCTCAAAACTTTTAACATGCACCCCCAACACCGTACCCTTCAAACTACCAATAACAACGTCACTGTTCTGTCACAATCAGGTCACAACACAGTGCGTAAATGTCTGCGAGCATCGCTGAGTCAGTAACAACCAGTTAGGCTAAAGACTGCATCTTTAGACAGTTGGATGGTGTTCTAACTTTCTCACAGGAGACACCTACTAAAGACAGTCAAAGACATTAATTTCAATCTTACCAAAGTAGGACAGTAGTTGACGTTAGTTATGGAAAGGCTAATCCACAAAAACGGAGAAACGTCCATAATTCTATTATTCATAATCATGTCAAGGTTTTAGGTTTTTCTGCAGTTCCATCTCTAAAAAGTGTGATGTCTTCCCGTCACTGACTTCAGTTTGAAAACTTTGTATTTATTCACAGATTTCCGTGAGATCATCCTAAAATTTGTAACGAAAAATGGGCTCAAAAGAGCCCTCTGCCTAACGGCATGTAGCCTATAGCATAACGTGATATTTTCAATAGTGTATGCAAAAAGGTCGGACTTGATGGAGAGTGGGGTTGCCTAAATGGTTTAGGTTACATTTTAAATGTGTCGTTTTTTTGTTTATCCATATGGATGGATGGAGGGGGCAAGCTGGCAAAGTTTGTCATGTGCAGTTTCTGACAGGCTACTTCACAACAAAACAATTGCAGGTTGGTCTTAGAGGGCAAACAGAATAATTTCACTCGATTCATGGGTTACCTGACTGGTTGGGAAGGGAAAGAGCTGCCGTGTTGTCCGCCGTGGCTCCCAGTCGCTATAGTTAGCCTACTATGCCTACTCCAAGTAGTCCTATGTCATGCCGCTGCTACACGCCTCACAACAAATGAACTGCAAGCGTGTTCACGTGACACGGTGACAGTGAAAAAGCGACAGGGTTCGGGTGTCTTTGAAGAAGGGGCACAAATCAAGCCATTATTTTCACACCTTTTTAAATCGCGCAGCTTTAAAAAAAAAAAAAAATCACGTCTTTCAAAAGGGCACTTTTTTGGACTGAGGGCAAAAGGGCAAGTGCTTCAGCACCACCTCGTCTCTATCTGTGCACGCCAGTGCATATATACATATATATACATATATACATATACACATATATATACACACACATACACACACACACACACACACAGTGGTACCTTGGTTCTCGAACTTAATCCGTTCCGGACTCCGGATCGAATCCTAAAAAGTTTGAGTTCTGATCGAATTTTCCCATAAGAAATAATGGAAAACCAATTAATTGGTTCCCAGCCCCCCAAAGTTACACCTAAATATTTTTTTTTTTTTTTTAGCATTTAAACACAAAATGAACAGGATAAAACAAGAGCATTTTTTTCTTAATGGCTCCCAAAACGATAAAGATCTTATCCCAACATTACCCCTGTCCTGCCCCGATCATCCGCTCCTTCCGTGTGCCACGCCCCCTCGTTAACCTCGTGTGGGATCCCCATGTGATCAGCTATTTCTGGTTGTTATCATTAGTCCTCTGTATTAAGTCCGCGTTTCGGTTTGTTTCCCCAGTCCGGTCATTGGGTGCCTTCGACTTGCTTACAGCGCTGGCTTAAAGCAACGCATTCTGATCCTGACGCAATGCATTACGGTTAGATGCATTGCTACCTCTCACCCGGCTGCACAAACTGAAACCGCCTCCGTGACGACACACCTTTGCCCTTATTGGCTGAAGAGTTTAATTACACGCATGACGTTTGTATCCCAGGCAGTTCCGATGCGTAATCTGCTATTTCTCCCAAATATCACGTAAAGCAGTGAGAACTGGTTTTCAGTTAATTTACCTGGTAAAATAAAGTTTAAATAAATGACATAAATGCTGTAATAGTACACATAAGTTAGTGGTTTATTTATTGTTAGTTACTATAATGTTGTGCTGCTTTATTTGGTTAATCGTCCAGTCTGTGAAGAAGGTATTCAAGTAAGAATTGCATTGTAGTATTTCCTGGCGCGTACAATTTATATTAGGTCAGCATTCACGGTTCGACTTCTGATAATCAGATCGAGTTCTAGGTCAAACAGTCAATGTGTGAGACTTGAGCCAAGTTTGCCAGCTTTGGTCAGCTCCTAGCATGAGATTTTCAATTCGAGACTACAGTCTGCACATGCATTTACGTGTATGCAACCTTGCAAGTAGTCTATACAGTTTGCAAACTACCCCATTGCTTATGATGTACCTAATTTTAGGTTTATAATAGAATAAGATAGATTTGCCGTAAAATTTATTGTGCGAGAGTCTGAAAGCGTGAGTGTCACACCAGATGCACGAAAGCTGGCAACCCTGTTGAGTGCCCTGCCTACCACATCTATCGGATGTTGCTCTTCCTCTTCCACCTTTTCTGCACTCTGTCTGCGAGTGTATCTATGTAATAACGTGCTTGCAGGGGGATCACATGTAATTTATTTGGGAATTTACCTGGAAACAACAAATGCTATTTTATGATTGGCTGGTAGGTGGTTATTAACTCTGTATAACTCGGGACAGTTATCAACTTGGAGAAAAACTCCACTAAGATTGCCTGCGCCTTGTCCACTAAATCTATATAAAGGGACACCTTGTTGGGCGTTATCCCTTACTTCTCAATGTGAGAAAGGTGTGGCGTGTGAGCCTGTCACCTGGGTGAAATGTGTGTCTGAGGGTTAATGTGTGAGACTTGAGAGCCTTGAATGAAATGGTTACTGGTTTCACAGTAAACGCGCTTTGAAGTGTCCTCCAATATCAACCAAAGATAGCAACAGTCTTCCAAACACAAGTGTGCAGGCACAGTATGCAACGTGGGATGCCATGGTTTGTCTGTTTAACTTGCTAACAGCTTGTCAATAATGTACACTGAAGCTTTCAGTCTTGCCTCTTCTTGTAAGAACACTACAAGTTGCCAGTGGTGCAATGGAGACAGTGTGCATGTCGATACTTTTGGGCACTTTTTTTTTTTTTTTTTAGCTGAATACCCATAAATAGTTGAACTCTTACGAGATGAGAGGTCATTGTCAGAGTGTCCACTGTCAACTCCCTCAATGCAAATGTTACTCACCTTACTCAGCAGGAGCACTGCCAAGTTTCTGGTAGTAAACAATAAACAAAAATTGACCAAGTCACCAAAATGTCCTGAATATAGTTAATGACTGTATAAATATAAAATTTGAAGTTGAAAAAGATGGGACACTTTTTTTTTTGAAAGACCTCGGTGTGTATGTTGATGCTTCCGTGTCCCGCTCTCGCCAGTGTGGGGAAGCAATAAAAAAAGCCAATAGGATGTTGGGTTATATCTCTAGGTGTGTGGAGTTTAACTCAAGGGAGGTGATGCTACAATTATACAATTCATTGGTAAGACCCCACCTAGAATACTGTGTGCAGGTTTGGTCACCATACCTTAAAAAGGACATTGCTGCCATGGAAAGGGTGCAACGTAGGGCTACAAGACTGATTCCTGGTCTCAGAGGAATGTCTTATGAGGAGAGGTTAGCTGAGCGGAATCTGTTTAGCCTTGAGCAAAGGAGACTAAGGGGGGACGTGGCTCACAGCCAGTAAGGAGCAGCAAAGCCCCAGGGCAGCAGGATAAAGGTGCAATGAATGAACTTTAGGGCAAAAAAGGAAAGTTAAGCGTGTGCTGATTACAGCTGCTCTTCTGTGAGATTAATGAAGTGAGCCGTCAGAGAGCAGGAGGACGAGGTAAGGAGCGCGCACTTATTACAGCTGCTCTTCGGTGAGATTAATGAAATGGGCTGTCAGAGAGCAGGAGGAGGAGGTAAGGAGTGCGTGCTGATTACAGCTGCTCTTCTGTGAGATTAATGAAGTGAGCTGTCAGAGAGCAGGAGGAGGAGGTAAGGAGTGCGCGCTGATTACAGCTGCTCTTCGGTGAGATTAATGAAATGGGCTGTCAGAGAGCAGGAGGAGGAGGTAAGGAGTGCGTGCTGATTACAGCTGCTCTTCGGTGAAATTAATGAAATGGGCTGTCAGAGAGCAGGAGGAGTTAAGGAGCGCGCACTGATTACAGCTGCTCTTCTTTGAGATTAATGAAGTAAGCTGTCAGAGAGCAGGAGGAGGAGGTAAGGAGCGTGCGTTGATTACAGCTGCTCTTCTGTGAGATTAATGAAGTGAGCTGTCAGAGAGCAGGAGGAGGAGGTAAGAAGCGTGCGTTGATTACAGCTGCTCTTCTGTGAGATTAATGAAGTGAGCTGTCAGAGAGCAGGAGGAGGAGGTAAGGAGCGTGTGTTGATTACAGCTGCTCTTCTGTGAGATTAATGAAGTGAGCTGTCAGAGAGCAGGAGAAGGAGGTAAGGAGCGCGCGCTGATTACAGCTGCTCTTCTGTGAGATTAATGAAGTGAGCTGTCAGAGAGCAGGAGGAGTTAAGCAGCGCGCACTGATTGCAGCTGCTCTTCTGTGAGATTAATGAAGTGAGCTGTCAGAGAGCAGGAGGAGGAGGTAAGGAGCGCGCACTGATTACAGCACGTTGCCACACCCACCACCCGACAAACCACCTCAGCAATGAGAACCTGAGCGCAGCTGTGCGGCGGGTGATATCTCAGCACCACACTAATCCGAATGGAACAGAGAGCAGCAGGAGAACCCAAAACATGCTGGGAATCCAGACTGGGAGATGCCATCCAAGGATGTGAGCATTTGCTGGCCTCCCACTTTGATCCTGAGTGGTTAAAGTGTAATTGGAACAGTGTGAGTTTGACGGCCAATCAGCAGAGGTCCCTGGGGACCCAGCCTGGGGAGGATGTGGCACTCCGACAGCCAATCAGCAGAGACCCCTGGGGATCGAGCCTGGGGAGAATGTGGCACTCGGACAGCCAATCAGCAGAGTCCTCTTGGGACCCAGCCTGGGGAGGGCCCATCACATGTGGCACTATGAGCCTCTGTCAATTCCAGCTTGGCCCAGGCTTTTAGGAAACCACGGGTTTCTCCTGCTGCTGCCCTCAGCACGGCGGCTAATAGGCTGAGCCCTCTAGGTGTGGTCTGGTGCTGCATTATTTATGCAGATTGTGGAGGTTACACTGTGGGTGGGGGGCATGTTGGCAGCATCAGTCATGGGGGAAATCTCCCGTTTGTTGGATATTTGTGGAATGAAAGAAGCAATAAAGCAGTTTAAGGCACATTTACTCGGCTTTGAACCCAGGGTTACCGACTCTCACGCATCTGGCGTGAGGCTCACACTTCCTGACTGTCAGTCTCACGCAAGAAGTCTTAGGGTGAATCTATATTATTCTATTATAAACTTATAATTAGCTACATCAAAAGTGCTGGGGGAGTTTGCAAACTCTACAGACTATTTAGAAGGTAATAAAACGGTTACATACATGTAAATGCGTGTGCAGACGTGTCTCGAATTGAAAATGTCACACCAGCCAGCTGAGCAAACTTGGCAGCCCTGTGAGCCTCTGAAATATATGTAAATAACCAGGAAAACCTTTTCCCGCCACTGAATTAGCTTTCGTTAGCTTTTCATTCAAACCACACACTGTTAAATTTGCTAGACAAAAAAATTAAGATTAGGCTAAATAAAGATGCGACTCAGAAATACCTGAGTGATTAGGTGTCCAAGGCCTGTGATACTGGCACCATATCCAAGGTGCCCCATCGCGGGGACCCAGATAAACAGCTTTTGGAAATGGATTCATGCATTTGATCTAACTCAGTACAGAAAATCACCTCCATACATCCAGACAGGACATCAAGGGCCGTGCTGCATTTAATCGTAAGCTTGTTAAGGTATAGAGGCCTTCATAAATGTCTAGTTTTGCAAGAACAATGAGGTCAATCCTCTTTGAAAGCTGCCAGCTGGGAAAGCATGTTGGATTATTGGACAAGACATACAGTAATAATTACTTAAACAAGTTGATTTATCAATCTGTTTTATAATTATACACTCGTCCTTTCTGAATAACCCCTCACTCTGTTAAATCAGTGATCTGATGCCCATTGCTAATGTATGGGGTGCAGCACTTGATACACACTCACATGATGATATTTCATTACATGGAGATTTCGGTTCACTTACATTTTCTTCATATTGTGTGTGGTAAGTGCAAAAACCAGAGGAAACCTGGTAATCTACTCAAACATATCAAGGTCTGATTTAGACATGGAGCCAAGGCAAGAGAAAATGTTATTTACTGATTATCAAAGTGTTCTCTCATCGGTAACACTTTACCTGAGGGGCACAAATAAAGTAGCATTGTGCTGTTACTTATGTATTAATTAACCACAAACTAAGTCTAAATGATTAGCTTTATTTTGTCCGTGAATATGGCCGCTGCACACGCTGCTGAGACATATATGCATAAAAGTATTGAGTGTTCTTTATTATTATTATTATTTGTTGTTGCAATTATTATTATTATTATTCATTTCCCTTTGGGATAAATAAAGTATTTTTGAATTGAACTGGGATTTTAGTTCCTTCACCTTTCTATTTCTCAAGCTCGCTTTTCGGAGGGAAGTTAATGTCGTAGTTTTTATGAACAATCCAAAAATGCCGCTCCACATTTCCCTTCTTAGAAATAGCAATGGTACACTGACAGATAAGGCAAACACACTTCGAATATGACAAAACAGTCCCCCCACCCCATTCCGTATGGAAGTGGTTGGTTTATGGTTTCTTACTTGGTCCATTCATTTTTATACCCTTTCTTAAGTTTAATAGAAATAAATTGGAGGCTAACTAGGCCGCTTGCTGGAGTTTTCAGCAGCTGGCGCGGTTGAACGTGTCATCCATCCTCTATTTTTTATGCCATACGATCTACCCACACTACCTTTGCGATCGGCCAGTGGTGGGGGGGGGGGGGGCACCTGCCCCTTCTGTCTGACGGCGGCGTAACCAGACCTTTTGCAGTGGGATGGAGGGGGTAAAGATGCATGGGCACCTGACCCTTCTGTACGACGGGGGCGTAACCAGACCATTTATAGTGGAGTGGGGGGGTAAGGGTGCCTGGGCACCTGAACCTTCTATCCGACGGGGGCGTAACCAGACCATTTATAATGGAGTGGGGGGGTAAGGGTGCCTGGGCACCTGACCCTTCTGTCCGACGGGGGCGTAACCAGGCCTTTGGGTTATTACTTAACCAGGTGGGGTTATTACTTGATAAAACTAATTTCATTATTTAATCAAATTATTTTATTTACTTCAATCCACTCAACCAGGGCAGTAACTGGATATAATTATATTTTCCAATGATTTTTGTTTCTGTTATGTATCCAGTTAAATGGTTATTATATACATTGATTTACTCTAATTGTGTTAGTAGTAAAGTGAATTTATTTAATTTAATCCACCAGACTGTGGTTTCATTATGTTACTTAGTTATGCTTTGGGTGACGCTGAACCAGGACATTAATAGGACAGAACAGAAAACCTTTATTGTCATTGTACAGGGAAGAAATACAGTAAATAGACATAAATATATAAAATGTACATATACAGTGGAGGGGGAAAGCCCCACCCACTCATCAGGATTACATTTTAGTCATTTGAGAAAACTTATTTATGTCAAACATACATTTCAGAGTAAAAAGGATTGTAAAGGTTAAAAAGCAGAGATTTTACCTTTTCCAGGAGAACCAGCAACACGTCACAGCGACACTGAGCAGTTTCTATAAACATAAAACCCTGGATAGAGGGGCTCAGTGAATGAGGTGGTGAATCTGTGCAGGAGGGTCAGTCCATCAGAGGAGACTCTGTAGAAGGACAGAGCACCAGCCCCCTTGTCCAGATACACTCCTACTCTGCAGGAGCCTGATGGTCGTATGCGTATGTGAGTCCATTTATTATTGTGCAGTACAGAGTATCTGTCAGGATAACAGTGCAGACACCATGACTTGTCATTGTATCCCTGTCACCTTCCTGTTCCCCCCCGAAAGAGACAGGTATCTGCTTGCTGTGTTGGGGTCCAGTGTCAGTTGGCAGGAGTCTGTAGGCAGGAGGAAGAATTATTAATACCATCAAGCAGCCTGTACTTTATGTTTCTGTTCAATATAAAAACAGCACAGCTTCCCCCAATGAAACGGGAACTGAAGTTTATGAAATAGCGCAGGAAATGTCAGATGGCGCGCAATGCCGGCGGGAAGAGCTGCCAAAATGCTGCTCGAGCTAAACTAACAGCGTAATTACAGGTAAATAAAATTATAAAGCAGCGACATTCATCAGACATATTCATAACAAGCATATTTACCACAAAACGGCACCAGATATTAATACTAAAAGTCATGCAGTATCTTTCCTTCTAACCCTGCGGTTCTCAACCTTCCTAATGCCGCGACCCTTTAACACAGTTCCTCATGTTGTGGTGACCCCCAACCATAAAATTATTTTCATTGCTACTTCATAACTGTAATTTTGCTACTGTTATGAATCGTAATGTAAATATCTGATATGCAGGATGTATTTTCATTGTTACAAATTGAACATAATTAAAGCATAGTGATTAATCACAAAAACAATATGTAATTATATATTGTGAAATATTTATTTCTAATTACAAATAAATGAAATTTTGTCTTGAAGCATGGTGTAGCATGGGCAACAGTCTTAATATAACAACAGTAAACTACATTGCTACATTTTGCGACAGTATGCGTAAAAAGTCAACTTCAGTGCGAAGGTTGAGATTGCGTCTCTCACCAGATCAGAAATGTCGTTTTTACCTCCAATACTGCTGCTTTCTACACAGTAGCTCCTCTCTACACATATGTGACTGGTCCACATAAGTACATTACGGCGCCAACCCTATCACATACACCTGTATTTGTATACGGGGTGTATGTGATGGGGTTGGCGCGATGATGTCATCACGCCGGGTACTCGTATGTGGGCGTATCTGCATGTGGGCGGACCCACCTGGACACGGATAGAGGAGCGGTGTCTCGGTTCCTAAGACTAGGGATGGGCCGATCCACATTTTTTCAGTTCCGATCCGATTCCTATACACGACTGCCAATACCGATACAGATTCCGATACAAGAGCTCTTCTTACTTTGTTATACTTTGCATATGAATTTTTTAAGCTAGTAAATACAGATGGGAAAAATGTATGGAAAAAAATATTTAGGCTACTACAAACATACATAACTCATTGTATTGATTGTAGCTCAGATCCAGCTCTCTCAGGTGTGAGGGGTTGACCTCAGACCTGAAGCCAGGGAAGAACAGCCTTCTTCTGTGACTCTACAGCCTGACAGCCTGCAGATAAACAGACAAAACCTCCCCAATAAATAAGATCACCTCACCTTACTTTTAAGTAAAAGTGACTGCTGTAATAAATATTTCAATAATCACATGAAATTAACAACACCTTTCGAACATTTTATACGAACCTATACTCCTCAGAACAAGAACCAGATACAATTGATATAGAATCATTTTTAAATAATCTAGACTTATTAACCAATGAAATAGCAGATACCCTTGATGCACCATTAACATCAGAAGAACTGCATAAGGTCCTCAACGAAATGCCAACACCTCAAACAACAAAGTGCCCAGACTGGATGGTTTCCCTGCAGAAATCTAAAAACATTTTTGGGACGTATTATCTCCACTCTTCAATCCCGTAGCCACAGACGCTCTCCTACGTGCATACCCCGCCACCGACGCTCTCAAACACACATCGCTTATGTCACACACTCATATATCACACTCACCATTTTCCTACCTGCTTCACAGCCTCATTAAATCTGTCCATTGTTTGTTGTAGTTTAGTGTTGTTTTGTGCAAATAAATGTCTTTATAAAATCTATTTTTGTCTTGTGGTCATTCAGCAGAAGCCAGTGTACTATCCAAAGAACTCCCAAAGCCTCTAGATCAGGGGTGCCCAATCCTGGGGAGCTCCTGGAGCCAATCTGGAGGCTCATTCTCTTCAATTCAAAGCAAAGGATCATTACATAGCTGTATTCATAGCTTACCCGAGGCCTCTGTCCCTGGTATAAGAGACTTAATGTGAACATCTTTCTGGTACATCCCATCTCTTTCCCTTGATGAGGTCTGATAAAATGGTTATAGGAGAGGATTGCTGAGAATATTATTTTCCATCAGGCCTCGTAACTATGACAAATCTGGGAGATTTTAAATGAGAGACATATGGACAATATAATTGAAAAGATAATGACACTTTACAGCAATGCCTTTTTTCTCTACAGTTGATCTGAGTAATGTGATGTCGATTCTAGCCCTAGTCTGTTTTCGGTCTTGGTCTCAACCAGTCTTGGTCTTGGTCTCACCTTAGTATGTCTTGGTCTTGGTACCTTCAAGACTCGGCAGTGTCTTGGTCTTGATACCCTCCGATCTCTGCAATGTCTTGGTCTCGGTTTATGCAGTCTTGACTACAACACTACTAAAATCCTTGCAGCTTTTTAGTTTATGCAAGAGCCGTTTGTGGGGGACAACATCAAAGGCCTTCTGGAAATCTAAGTACTTTTTGTGATCAATTTCTCTTGTAGCTTCCTCAAGGAACTCAAGTGGATTAGTTAAACAGAATCTACCTCTCCTAAATCCATGTTGGCTATCCCTCAGAATGTTATTTGTACCCAGGTAATCTACCATTTTCCCTTGGATTATAGCTTCCGTTACTTTTCCAGTTATGTAAGTTAAACTAGTAATTTTTTGCTGGATTACTTCTATCCCCTTTTCTGAATATGGGCGTTATATTAGCATGCTTCCAATCTGAAGGTACAGTCGAACTTCGTTACAACGTACCTCGGGGGACATTAAGAATTTGTACATTATAACCATAGTACGTTGTAACCAAGTCCCTCAAAATGAATGATAGAACACAAAATGTATATAAAAAAAACTTTTATAAAACACCCTATGACATACAGCTTGTGTACTGCAGTTTGAAGAATATAGTTACTATTCTGAATAGGAACTATATTCTTCAAACTAGGTTAATATCAGTTACTCATAGACAGCCGACATAACACAAAATCCACTGCCGGCTTATCGTTCAAATCGCCTTACTGTAATCTAATGTCAAACCGAAATTATGCACCTGTATGATTCAATTGGCTGAAATAAATTTCGATACCATGACACCACGCAAAACCATGAAAAAACGGGGGCTGCATGCAAGGAGTCCAGCCGGCGTGGAATGCTTCGTGAGGATAGGTTCATACAGTTACAGTAGGCGTTGCTAAGCGATGTAGATGGCCGGCAATAGTTGTTTGTGCGCGCGCTCGGAAGATGAGGCTGTACGTTGTAACGAAGGTTAGTTTGCCTATTTTCCTCTGAAAATCATACGCTATATTGAAGTTTACACTGTAAAGGTGTACGTTCTAAGCGATACCGGCAAATTGAATAATGATTTACGCGAATTCGGGACATTGAAATTTGAACGTTGTATTGGTGTAAACGTTATAAACGGGGTATGTTGTACCGAGGTTCGACCGTACCACACCAGCAGATAAGGATTTCTGAAATAGAAAAGTTAAAGGTTGGCTAATAATATCCTTCATCTCTTTTAAAACTATAGGTAAGATGCCATCAGGGCCCTGCTATTTATTTATTTTGAGCTTAGCTAGGCTTAGTACCACATCAGCCTCAGTTATACATACAGTGCCCTCCGCAATTATTGGCACCCTTTTGTAAAAAGGGTAAGAAAAAATCCACCTTTTGATGAAGTAGCTTCATCTCACGCTGAAAAAATTAAGAACATAAGAACATAAGAACTATACAAACGAGAGGAGGCCATTCGGCCCATCGAGCTCGCTTGGGGAGAACTTAACTAATAGCTCAGAGTTGTTAAAATCTTATCTAGCTCTGATTTAAAGGAACCCAAGGATTCAGCTTGCACTACGTTATCAGGAAGACTATTCCATACTCTGACTACACGCTGTGTAAAGAAGTGCTTCCTTAAATCCAGTTTGAAATGTTCTCCCGCTAATTTCCACCTATGGCCACGAGTTCTTGTATTTGAACTAATGCTGAAGTAACTATTCGGTTGAACAGCATCCAAACCTGTTAGAATCTTATAGACCTGGATCATGTCCCCCCTCAGTCTCCTTTGCTTGAGGCTGAACAGATTTAGCTCAAATAACCTTTCCTCGTATGACATTCCTCTAAGACCAGGAATCATTCTTGTGGCCCTACGCTGCACCTTTTCTAAGGCCGCTATGTCCTTTTTAAGATATGGTGACCAAACCTGTACACAATATTCTAGGTGAGGTCTCACCAAGGAATTGTATAATCTTAGCATTACCTCCCTTGACTTAAACTCCACACACCTGGAGATGTACCCCAACATCCTATTGGCCTTTTTTATTGCTTCCCCACACTGGCGAGAATGAGACATGGAAGCATCAACATACACACCAAGGTCTTTCTCATAATCAGCTACCTTTATTTCAGTAGGTCCCATAAAATACCTGTACTTTATATTTCTGCTCCCTACATGGAGTACCTTACATTTGTCTATGTTAAATTTCATCTGCCAGGTGTCAGCCCAGTCACTAATTAAATTAAGATCCCGCTGTAGCTGCTGAGCCGCTAGTTCAGTATCTGCTACACCACCCACCTTGGTGTCATCTGCAAATTTCACCAGTTTACTGTATATATTGGTGTCTATATCATTTATGTATGTTAGAAAAATCGAACCTTTCATTTAAATAAATTTATTCGAAGAAAAACGAAACCATCAAGAAATATTGTTTTTAACAAAAACACATGTGCCACGATTATTGGCACCCCTGCAAATTATAGTGAACACAATGTAACTGAAGCATGTTTCCCTCGTCACATCTAGGATTGATTATTGTAACTCTCTTCTCTTTGGTCTCCCTAACAAGTCCCTCCGTAAACTCCAACTCCTTCAGAATGCTGCAGCTCGGGTAGTAACTCGTACCCCCTCCAGGGAACATATCACCCCAGTCCTTCAACAGCTTCACTGGTTGCCCATAGAAACTAGAATAGTATTCAAAATTCTAGTTCTCACTTTCAAATGCATTTACAAGCTCGCCCCTCCCTATCTGTCTAGCCTGCTTCACATTGCCACCCCATCCCGAACTCTCAGATCTTCATCTTCCACCCATCTTATTGTTCCGTCTGCCCGCCTTATCACCATGGGACACAGAGCTTTTAGTTGCTCTGCTCCCCGTCTTTGGAATTCACTTCCAGCAGATATCAGAAATATCGATTCTCTTCAGGTGTTTAGGTCAAACCTCAAAACTCATCTGTTTAAGTTGGCTTATTCACGTTAGAACTATTGTTGTCTGATTATGTAAATAACTTTTTAATTATTTGTTTTTTATTTGTTTTATTGTTTGTTTTTATGGACTATGTAAGGTGACCTTGGGTTTTAGAAAGGCGCCCACAAATAAAATGTATTATTATTATTATTATTATTATTATCTGTGAGTTGAGTGGAGTGAATATGAACTTTCAAGCTGTAATCCATGACTTCCTGATTAACTGGGGTACAAACATGAGGAGACACAGAGCCCAAATTCCCTTAGTCATCCATCAACATGGGAAAGATAAGAGAACATATAAACCAAATGAGGGAGAAGTGTGTTGACCTTCATAAGTCAGGGAATGGGTATTAAAAATAGCTACTTGCCTTAAAATGTCCATTTCTACTGTTAGGGCATATTAATTAATTTTTATTAAAAAGTGGACATCAACTGTAACTGTTACAAACCTGTCTGGAAGAGGACCCAAGTTTATTTTGCCCCCACATACAGTGAGGAAGATCATAAGAGAGGCAAAAAAATCCCCAAGGATCACTGTTGGTGAATTACAGAGGTGGAAATTTCAGGTCCAGAAAGTACAAATCCAGACCAGGATTTTGTTTCAACCAACCAGTGGAGTACTCTGTAACTGTGACTCTTTATGCTCAACTGGTTGGTTGAAACTCAATCACGGTCTGGATTTGTACTTTCTGGACCTGAAATTTCCACCTCTGGTGAATTACAACACAAAGTAAAATCTTGGGGTTACCACGTCTTCAAGAAAACCATCAGATGCCCCCTTCATGCTAACAGATTATTAGAAAGGTATGACAGAAAGAAGCTTTTTCTGTCAGTTACTTAAAATGTAAGTGCCAGGAGTTTGTGAAACATTACTACAACTTTGACTGGAATCAAATTCAATGGTCTGATGAAACAAAAATGGAGCTTTTTGGCAATAAACATTCAAGGTGGGTTTGGCGTAAACAGAAGGATGGATATAATGAAATGAATCTCATCCGAACTGTAAAATACAGTGGAGGTTCTATCATGTTGCGGGGCTGTTTTTCCTCCAAAAACCCTGGAAACCTTGTTAGGGTACATGGCACTATGGACTCCATGAAATACCAGGACATTTTAAATCAAAATTTGACTGCCTCTGCCAGGAAACAAAAACTGGGCCGGCATTGGATCTTCCAGCAGGACAGTGATCCTAAGCACATGTCCAAATCAACACAAAAATGGTTAGCTGACAGCAGAATCAAGCTTCTGCCATGGCCATCTCAGTCACCTGACCTGAACTCCTCTGAAAACCTGCAGGCTGAGCTGAAGAGGAGAGTGCACAAGAGAGGGCCTAGGACCCTGGATGATCTGGAGAGGTTCTGTAAAGAGGAATGGTCTCAGATGCCCTGCTCTGTATTCTCCAACCTTATAAAATATTACAGGTGAAGACTCAGCGCTGTTATACTGGCAAAGGGAGGCTGTGCTAAGTATTAAATGCTTGGGTGCCAATAATTGTGGGTCATGTTTTTTTGAAAATAACTATTTCTTGATGAAGGATTTCTCATTTTTTCAGTGTGAGATGAACCTGCTTCGCCAAAAGGTAGATTTTTTTCTAACCCTTTTTACAAATCTTTACAAGGGGTGCCGATAATTGTGGAGCGCTCTATATATTGGTTATAGTAGGGTGACCAGATAATCCATGTCAGGGAGGACACTTTGAGCTACTTCGGGTTTTACAAACTACTTCCAAATTAAAAGGCTCCTGTGCTCGGCTAAAGAGTTCAGCTCTTCTTGTGCTTTGACTGGTTTGTTTCCTTGACTGAAAGACTCATCCAGCTGTTTCACATTAGCATTAGTGACACATGCATGCTTATAGGAGACTGACCAATCAGCACACAGCAAGAGCTCAGTGCTCAAGTGAAATCCAGGTCCGTTTAATTGAAATGGTAATTTACAATTCCTGTCCTAGCTCAGAGTGTCCTCCCTGACATGGATTATCTGGTCACCCTAGTTATAGACGACGCTGTATTTGTACTAAATGGTGGTAAATTACTTGTGTTCTCTACTGTGAACACCCATGTAAAATAATCATTAAACTCATTTACTATATCAATTTCATTTTCAATTATAAGACCCTTACTATCCTGCAGATTAGTGATTTCAGCTTTTAGAGCTCATTTGGAGTTAAAAAACAGGAAGAAACTCTTATTGTCATCCTTAGCCTCCAATGCAATCTTCCTTTCAACATTCCTCTTAGTGAGTCTAATGTTATTTTTTAGCTCAGCCTGTAGACTTAGGGTGTTTTCACACTTGGTCCGTTTCATCCTTTAAAGCGAACTCAGATCGATTAGTCAGCATTTTTTGCGTACATGTGAACAGGCCAAACGAACTCAGACCCCTTTGAAACGAACCGAATTGAGACCACATCGGGAGGTAGTCTCAGTCCGGTTCGCTTTTAGTTTGCATCACGGTTCGGTTAACTTGTGCATTATGAACACAAAGCGGTCCTGGCTTGCTTCAACACTTTTTATTCTTTAGCTTTGCCGTAGGCAGATCACGTGGTACTGTCCCGGGAAACAAGCAAAAATAATGGCTGCAAGCAGGGGCGGATTGGCCATCTGGCAATTCTGGCAAATGCCAGAAGGGCCGGACCATTTTTTCAATGTGGGCCGGTCAGTTTTTTTAAAGTTTTTATTTATTTATTTATTTTTATTATTTATTTATTTTTTATTTAATGTATTGTTTTTACATGCAGGCAGCTTTTATCTCTTGCAAGATGTGGTGATGATGATGATGATGATGATGATAATAGTAATAATAATAATAATAAATGTTAAGCATTTGGACCAATCGGCGACAGCCGGCTGGTTTCGAGATGGGCCGACCCAATCAGAGGTTACGCGGACGTAATCAAAATCTGGCAAGAATGTCAAACAGTAAGTGCAACACAAGCTAATTGTCAGAGATGGACCGTAAGAAAAGGAAAGGCGGTGCCGAAAAGCTCAGAGAAAGCAAAAAAAAGGCTCTAAAATCAGACGCTGCCAAATGCATAAAATTAACTGAAAAATTCTCCAAAGGTTTAAATTCGGCTGCTGCATCGGAGGACAGTAGCGCGGTAGAGGAGGTAAGAAGAAAACAGAAAATATACTTCTAAGTCATTATACTAAAATATACTAAGTAATTTTCACACCATTCACGCTACTTCTGACAGTTTTTGACAGTAACCTACACTGTGTTTAACAGTTGTAAGCTTAGCGTAGAACTCCCGTACATTTTAAAATTCCATTATAAGCAGATAACGTGGGATTTAGGGTATACAGACTGCTGTATGCTACTAGCAATATAGTCTAACATGCAAAAGAACCTATAGCTATAGCCATAGTACTGTAGGCATTTGTAGTGAACTCTGAATACATAGCTAGTCTTTAAAGTAAAACATTAAATACATGCATAGGTTACAGTATGTAATTAATCCTTAGGTAGGGTGGAACATAGACTTGTATTACAGGCATTAGTGTAATATATCTATGCAATAGTTAGACAATGTATTAAAATTGCAGAGTTACAGAGTTAAAATGGATGAGATGTAGAATCAGACAGACAATGTGTACAATGTCAACATAGAAACAAGGAGAAGCGAACATATAGACAGTGGCAATAAAGAATAACACTGCAGAGAATGACATATATAGTTATTTGTGAATAAAAGTATGCTGAAGTGTTGCTAGTGCTGCATGTCCATTTGTGTGTAAAGGTGTGTGTGTGTGTGTGTGTGTGTGATACACATTCACAGGTTACTCCTATCATAAGTAATAGCAGACAAACGGCATAAACAGACAGCACACGGACTCTACAAGATTCACAGATTGTTTTTTATTTAGTTTTTACTGTATGTATAAATTTGTTATAAACGGGTTATTTTTGTTCCAGTCACATACATTACATGTTTAAATATCTATTACATATGGTACTGCTTATATTATTTCACCATCTGTACACCAATATAAGTAGTGAATGTGCGTGTCCGTGGGTGGGGCTGTGTCAGTGTGGTAATGTGGGCTGGTGTGGCTACAGTGCCAGGGCTGAATTTTTGTCCCAGTCCGCCCCTGGCTGCAAGTGTGGGACGCAGAATAGTTTGGTCAGGAGGACGAGACTACGGCGCTTCTTGACATTTGGAATGAAGAAAACATAAAACGTCAACTATCTACAACACGCAGTGAAGGTTTGAGAGCTCCATAAGACCTTCAAGTATGAACAAAAAAAGGACCGAGGCCCCATCTGAGCTGAAGTAAACAAGAAAGAGAACTGAGTCCCCTTTCAAATGAACTCGCATTGTGAACAGAAAAAGAACTGACTTCCCTTCCTGTTGGTCCACTTTTGGGACCACTTCTAGAGGCCTGAGTTTGATTCCTTTAAAGAGGACTATATGTGAAAACACCCTTAAATACTCCTGCTTTATTTTGAAATCATTAGTTATTTTCCACCTTTAGTATCTCCAGTGTACAGTGTGAAATACCCAGTAATACTCACCTCAGTACCCTCAGTTTACAGTGTGGAAAACCCAGTAAGACTGACCTCAGTATCCCCAGTTTACAGTGTGGAATACCCAGTAATACTGACCTCAGTATCTCCAGTTTACATTGTGAATCCCCCAGTCCTGCAGAAAGCAACTTCACTCCTGAATCCTGCAGGTCATTGTTGCTCAGGTCCAGCTCTCTCAGGTGTGAGGGGTTTGACCTCACAGCTGAAGCCAGCACCTCACAGCATTTCTCTGAGAGTTCACACTGGCCCACCCTTAAAAAAATATATTTTTGCAGCACTGTATTCAAATGAGGAGAATATGGGCCATAACATAATGCATTATCAGAAAACATTTAAATTACTAAAAATCATTTGAACAATCATTCTGATTCTGTTGGGGTCTATTATATTTTTGTGCATAACATGTTAAAATCAGCATGTTTAACTGTAACAGAACCGTTAACTTTGCTAACCAACACAAATGTTTTGCATGGATTATATGGTTGAATGGATGTTTCCTGCTTCACTGCTTAATTATTTCTAGCATGGATGGAGGGCTGATAAAATTGTGGGATATAATGAAGTAGGAGAAGAAAAAATAAGCTGTTTGTGTTTGTTTATTTTGTAACTACTGAAATGCATTGTGGGTTTTCTTGGTGTCCAGTTTCTTTTTTGTAAAAATGCATATTCTGTACTCACTGCAGCCTCTCCAGTTTACAGCTGAGATTCTCCAGTACAGCAGAGAGTAGCTTCACTCCTGTGTCTCCTGGGTGATTGTATCTCAGATCCAGCTCTCTCAGGTGTGAGGGGTTTGACCTCAGAGCTGAAGCCAGGGAGGAACAGCCTTCTTCTGTGACTCTGCAAGCTGACAGCCTGCAGAGAGACAGACAGAAGCTCCCCAATGAATATCACTTCACCATTACAGGGATTAAATAAATGTGACTGTTCCAATAAATAATTCAAGACATACAGTTTAGTGTCTAAAAGAAATCAGGCCCCCTCCTCCCTTTTCCTTAGCTAATTAGCTATTCCTTAGCTAATACCCAGCAATAATGAACTCAGTATCTTCAGTTAACAGTGTGTAATACCCAGTAATAGTGACCTCAGTATCTCCAGTTTGCAGTGTGGAATACCCAGTAATAGTGACCTCAGTATCTCCAGCTTGCAGTGCGGAATACCCAGTAATACTGACCTCAGTATCTCCAGTTTACAGTGTGGAATACCCAGTAATACTAACCTCAGTATCTCCAGTTTACAGTGTGAATCCCCCAGTCCAGTAGAGAGCAGCTTCACTCCTGAATCCTGGAGGTCATTGTTGCCCAGGTCCAGCTCTCTCAGGTATGAGGGGTTTGACCTCAGAGCTGAAGCCAGGGAGGAACAGCCTTCTTCTGTGACTCTGCAAGCTGACAGTCTACAGAGAGACAGACAGAAACTCCCCAGTGAATATCACCTCACCATTACAGGGATTAAATAAATGTGACTACTCCAATAAATATTTCAAGACATATAGTTTAGCGTTTAAGAGAAAGCAGGCCCCCTCCTCCGTTTTCCTTAGCTAAATAGCTATTCCTTAGCTAATACCCAGCAATAATGAACTCAGTATCTTCAGTTAACAGTGTGTAATACCCAGTAATCGTGACCTCAGTATCTCCAGTTTGCAGTGTGGAATACCCAGTAATACTGACCTCAGTATCTCCAGTTTACAGTGTGAATCCCCCAGTCCAGTAGAGAGCAGCTTATTAATGTTGACCTTAAAATAATCTGCAAAGATCTCTCTCAAAAAGAATAGAGAAGATAATCCCTCACATAATTCATCCTGACCAAACTGGTTTCATAAAAGGGAGGCACTCATCAACAAACACACGTAGATTACTCAATCTGATAGACTATTCGTGCAATAAAAACCTTCAAATCACAATATTGTCTCTAGATGCAGAAAAAGCATTCGATAGAGTTAGTTGGAGTTTTTTATTTGCAACATTACACAAATTTGGTTTTGGAACCTCTTTCATAAACTGGTTAAAATATTATATAGTTCCCCAACAGCATGTGTTAGGACAAATGACCAAACATCCTCTAGCTTCTGTCTCAAGACCACCAAGTGTGGCAGAATTTCTTAATCTCAAAACCCCCAAATTACTGTCTAAAATATACAGGACACTTTCAAAAATGGATGAATCAATATCCCTTCCTATTGCAAAATGGGAGGCAGATTTATCAATCAGCTGGGACCACAATTTCTGGTCTTAGACATGTTTAAAAACCTTTGAACTGATTAGAAGTCCCAATTTACAATTAATACAATACTAAATTCTGCATAGAGTGCACTATACAGGGCATCGGATGTTCAGGATGGGTTTTACGTCTTCTAACACCTGCTCACACTGTCAAGGGGATACACCTGACAATTACATCCATGCTCTTTGGTTCTGTCCACCTGTTCAGATGTTTTGGCGCAGGATTTGTGAGGACTTATCAAAGTGTCTGAAATGTACCATTCCAGCCTCTCCTTCAGTCTGCTTGTTGGGCGACCTAGATGGTGTCACTACAGAGATTAACACAACCCACATGGCTTTCACCGCTTTATGCATTGCTAAGAAGACTGTCCTCATGAACTGGAACAATAAAATTAATCTTAATATCAACCAATACAGAGACAGTTTGCTGGACCATATTAGTCTTGATACAGCTTCTGCCGCCATATTAGATCAGACTCTCTGGGCTCCCCTGATCAGCTCCATCACCTAGTGGGGGTGGGGGGTCGCAGGTTTGTCCCGCTTTGGTCTTTGTTGTTGGTGTGGGGGGGGGCATATGGGCTTGGGGCGTCTGGGGGTGGGTTTCTGGGGGGGTTTGGCGTTGGGGCTGTGGTCCTGGCCTAGATGGGGCTTTGGTGGCTCTTGGGTGGCGTCTTTCTGGCGGCTGCATGCAGCGCTGCTGGGGTAGCCTGTGCCGGCGGATGTAGGGTACCGGCCTGGCGGCTGTGCTGCTCCTGGGTGGGTCCGGGGCAGGCTTGGGGTTCTGGGGGCACTCTGCCTCCGGGCTGGGGTTCCGGCTGGGCTGGGGGGGCTTTGGTCCTGGTGGGTGTGTCGCCGGGATGTGGGTCGGCACATGCACTGGGGCCCGGCCCCGGCACGGGGGCCTTCCGCGCGTCGGTGGGGCTGGGGGCCTTTTTAGCTGGCGGGGAGGTTGTTTCCATCTGTCCGCAGGTGGTCCCTGCCTTAGGGGTATCCACTCGGCGGGGGGGGGGGGAATCCAATAGAGGAGGAGAATGGACTCAACCTGGGTGTCAACTGAATGGTGGGGTGGGTGTAGTTTTTCCTCTGTGGTGGGGTCTGGTTGGCTGCCCCGGGCTCTGTGGTGCCCGGTGGTGCCGCTGCTCTGGGCCCCGGTCTGGATGGGCCTGGACCCCCCGCCCTGGGTGGATTACGGGGAATGGGGGTGCTTATGGGGGTCAGCGGGGGAGCTGGCTCCAGAGGGGGGGTACTTGCCCCCCCCAGTCCTTTCCTCCCCATCCCTAAGTGCTTCCCTCCTCCTGCTCCGTCACTCCAACACACATGTAGGTCTTTGAGGTGCAGGTGCATCGCTGGGATGCAGGGGAGGTATTCCTCCTCTGTCCCCCCGTGACCACCTGTGTCTCAATCATACACCACAACTTAGACACTCTCATTACTTACTCTCTCATGACACATACATTTAGGGCCTTGGGGGTGGGCACACAAAATGGCGTCCGGAGGGCGGTCTGTTCACTCAGCCTTACCTCTGGTGCCAGTGCCCACTTCTCAATTTTAAGTTGCACATAGACATTGAGGGTTCTGGGGAGGGGCCGAGCTGACACCAGCTGTTTATTGACAGAGGGTGGTTAGCGCATGCCCTTCCCCTGTTTTAAAGCGCTTTAGAACAACACACACCAACACCACATATGAGCGGGCGGAGAGAGGCATGGGGTCTTTTCACACCATCGTTCTCTGAACGCCATTTGGAGCCGGGGGCTGAGTAGAGCTGGCCGTCCGGTCGGGGTCTGGGACTGGTGGGCTTCTCGGCTGCTGCGGGGTCCGGGGTGGTCTTCTTGTCCCCACGCCAGAGGAAAAAAAAGGGGTCCATCTCCGGGATCTGGTGGCGGATTGCCCCTCTGGGGGCGGTGGTGCCTGGATCTCGGAGGATAGAGTATATATGGGGAGTGTGAATGTGTGTACAGCGTTCATTTCTGTGTGTCTCCATGTTGGGCGCATGGGTGAATATTTGTTTATGTGCGCATGAGGGTGGGTACGTATGCTTGTGTATGTGTACGTCTGTTTGTCTATACGCATGTGTCAGGTTGGGTCTTGCACTCCACCTGGAATAACATCTCAGGCTCTGTTGCCCCCCCCCCCCCACACTCCCTGCCGGTGGATGAGGCCCCCGGCTGTCGATGCGTTGGGGGTTCTCGATGTCCGGGGCTGGATGCTCTGGTGTGTGCTGGCTCACTCTCGGTGGTTGCCTGCCGGGGCCTGGCCCTTCCAGCTCTGTCGGGGCCCTGGCTGGGGGGTGGGGGGGCCCTTGGATCTCTGGGCCCGGGGCTCGGTCTGCCCTGGTGTGGCCGGCCGCCGGCGGGGCCTGTGTGCTCGCCGCCACGGCCCCCTGGGGCTCCTGCGATGTGGCTGCCGGATGGCCTCCCTCCGGAGCGCTCCTCTGCCCTTTTCTGGGTGGGGGCTGCAATTGTCCCTGCGGTGGTCCTCCTGGGGTTCCCGTGCCCTGTGGGGCCTCTGGATGTTTAGGGCCCGGGTCTCCTCCGTGTCGACTTCATGTCCTGGGTGGGCGGGGCTGTGGCTCCCCACACACACTACTAGACATTTACATGGAGAAACCTTAGGAACACCAGCACGCTGACACACACAGGTGTGCACACAGGTGCTCACGGACGCGTGTTCACGGACACACACTGTCTTGATCAGTTGTTGCTTCTGGGCATGTGTTGTAATGCTGTTTGTGCGTGCTGTTCAACAACATTTAACGTTTGATGGTCGTTGTGATTTGTACAGATGTTGTATGTTGTCTTTCTCTTTTCAGCAGACATGGAAGCAGATTATCTGTTTTGTTTTTTTCTTTTCTCTCCTCACTCTCTCCCTCTCTCTCTTTCCCCCTTCTTCTCCTTTGTTTCCCCCCTTCTCTCTCCCTCGCCTTCTCTTGAGGAAGTAAATAATAAAAAAATAATAATAAATAAATAAATAAATAAATAAAACAAAAATAAATAAATAAATACAAATAAAGTAGTCCTCCACAGAGGTGGTGGCGGGAGTAAAAAAAAGAAAAAAGATAAAGCATAGAGATAAGAAACCTGCCCCCAGGTACTCTGATCATACGAGTGAACTTAAACAGGCATCACGCAAGCTAGAGCACAAATGGTGCTCAACTAAACTAGAAGTTTTCAGATCTGCCTGAACAGAGAACCTCTCTAAGGACAAACAAGCACTAGTGACTGTGAGATCTGTGTACCTCTCCAGACTAATTGAAGAGAACAAAAATAATCCTAAATTACTAAATTAAAATAACTAAAATTAGACAGACCATCCAGTGCATGTCTGTAGCTACATACATACAGCTGCCAGCCTCCTGCTAGTCCTATGCGCACTGATAATATGACCTTGAATCTTTTCTTCCTATAAAACAATCGGAACTTTTGAGCTTATCTATTAAGCCGGATGATGCATCACAGCTCTCTGGGTTAGAAGACTGTCTTCTAACCCAGTGTTTATTTGTTGAAAAAATTTAAATGAGTATGTGAACAGTGATTTGGCGAAGCCCGTCTCTTGGTCGTTGGTTCCATCGACTCTGAAGCTGACAGATCTGGCTGGGCGATCAGGCAGGAGGCGAAGGAGACACGAAAAGTCCACCAGAGAGTGCAGCCGGAACAGCAGAGACTAGTGAGAACTCCGCAGAAGTCGGTCGTGCATCCGGCAGGCCGAGCCTGTTGGCCGGAATGGGCTCCAAGCAAGCCGGAAGCCGCAGCGAGGACCTCCAGGCGTGCAGGCGATTACCCGAGAACTCCATGGTGCTGGATGGCAAATAACACTGCACAACAATTTTTTTGAAAAGTTTTGCTTCCTGAAAAGTTTTTGCTGATTGTGACAGGTACCTGGTGGGTATGCACAAATATAGTTTTGGTTTTGTTGCATCACGTAGGAACTCTGAGAAACAGACAATTAACTATTTAGCGGCAATAACGTATTTAATCACGTTTATGATTCTCATACGCTATTAAGTTCAACATAATTAGAAGCATTTTGTTCTTGATTTTCATTTATATTCAATATCAGGTGCATCCCGTTGCAGTGTCCAACAGTAATTTTCATACCTGGTGACAGCAAACACCATTCTTGCAGTCTTGAACCCAGGAATTCAGCTTTTGTTCTCAACAGACCCAAGTCTCTGACAAGATCATTTAATTCTGACTGTGTTATGAGATGTGGATCACCTGATGAGGAGGTTAGGAGCATGCACTGATTACAATGCGTTGTCACACCCACCACATGACACTCAGGTGATCAGGGATGAGAACCTGAGTGCAGCCATGTGGCAGGTGATACCTCAGCATCACACTAGTCCAAATAGACCAGCGGGAGGTTTTGTCCAGAGGCTTACACACATTCACACTCCCCATATATACTCTATCCTCCGAGATCCAGGCACCACCACCCCCAGAGGAGTGCCAATCCTTCCACCAACCCCCAAGTTATTCCCTGCAAGTTAGAGGACCTCCTTGCAGGACCTTGTAGTTTAACATCATATCCTGGGTGAAACAGTTGCAGGTTAAGGACCTTGCTCAAGGGTCCAACAGAGTAGAATCAGTCAGGGCATTCATGGGATTTGAACCCACAACCTTCTGATTATTGCTACAGAACCTTAGCCTCAGAGCCACCACTCCGATGAGCACAGTTCAAAATTCGGATCATTGTCACTGCCAGTTCCCTGCATTGCAATTTCTTCATCTGGCTCGTCTAAGGTCCATTCCTCTGGTGGTTTCGGAATTGGAAGACTGTTGTCATTGCGGGTCTCATTGCTGACGGCACATTAGGGTATTCAATTGACTTCTTGAAACCAGACATATTAGTCAAATAGAAGTAACAGTCCCTCACATGGTCCTTCTGTTCTTGCCATATAATCAGGACAGAAAACGACATTGTCTTTCGAGTGCCTCTGAGGCAGGGTCTCAGACAAATAGCACATGTCGCACAACAATGTGAGGCCCCCATTACTTGTCTTGATCACTGATTTTACAGCTGTACAGATGATATGTTTTCTTCACAAGAGCAGTCATTGACCATCTGTGAGGAGCAAGCGTATATTCATAACAAAAGCAGAATGTACAGTATTGCTGTTGTTAAGACATTGATGACATATTGACCAACACCAGTCGTCCTGCAAACGTCTATAGCATCTACCTTACTTGTTACATTGCTGCTGAGGCAATGCAATGTTCTGAAACAATGCATACACACTATCATATCACTATCTATATTAACCCAATGAGCACTTTTATAGCCTGCTGAGGCAGTGTCAAGCTGGCTCCGGCCTACCCAGGCATGCCTGAGCTGCAAACTTTCACAGTTTCTAGCCTGGCCTGATTCCATGCCTGGACATTACCAGACTGTACAAAACGTTGTTGATAGGTCTCTTAAAGAAACAAAAATTTTTGGACACAAATATAAGAAAAAAAACAAGACAAAACTGAAGATTTCGATGAAACGGTAAGTGATGGGCAAATTTAGATGTGATTTTCGTGATCAACAGCCAAAAAACTATAAGGAACACCCAATACTGTTCAAGAAGCAAAAACCTTGTTGTGCAGTGAAATTTCTTTACGTTAAACACAGAAAATACAGAAGTACTGTTAATTGGTCCCAAGGCTGCTCAAAATAAGTTTGACAACCTCAACCTCGTTGATCTCCCTACCCAACCTAACACAGGGGTCATAGATCTTGGTGTTCTGCTTGATTCAGATTTATGTTTCAATCCTCACATAAAAAGTATCACTAGAGCTGCGTTCTATCATCTACAGAACATAGCCAAGCTTCGGAATATGCTCTCCTTTCATGATGCAGAAAACTAATTCATGCCATTATATCTTTCGGACTGGGCTACTGTAATTCTGTTCTTTCTGGGTTCCCATCTGGATCCTTACATAAACTTCAGCTGGTACAAAATGCAACAGCCAGAGTTCTTACAAACACTAAAAAATGTGATCATATTAGCCCTGTTCTATGCTCCCTTCACTTATACCTTAATAATCTGCTGGCCTTATACAACCCTCCTCGCTTTCTTCAATCTCAAGGAGCAGGGTATCTGTTAGTACCCAGGATAGAAAGAGCTACAGCAGGCTGCAGAGCTTTCTCCTATAGAGCTCCTCAGCTGTGGAATGGTCTTCCACCAGATGTGCGGGACTCAGGCTCACTCTCAATATTCAAGTCCAGGCTAAAAACACACCTGTTTAGTTTAGCTTATAGGGACACTAGTTCTAGCTCTAGCTAACTCCTCACTCCCAGTTAGACCTATAGTGTGAGGTGTAGAGCTGGGTGGGGATCGGTGCCATTGACTTTGGATGAACTGACCTGTCAGTCTGTCAATCTAGCTTCACACCCCCTTGTGGAATTGGAGCGCTGACGTTCAGGGACTCCCCATGCCTGCCTTCCCACCTGCCTCTCCCTCCTACTTATGCTGCCATAGCCTTATCTGCCAGAGCTTACATACTGCACTCACCTAACTGTTTGCACTGCCTCAAGTCTCTCCTACTTTGGCTAATTGCACATTTTATTTCTGCTACTCCTCCTGGGCTGTGCTGCCTGGAGACCCCAAATTTTCAAGATACCCTGCTGCCTGCGACATCTCCACTACCTGTGGCGCCCTTCCGGCCTGCTCGCCCCTCTGCCTGTGACGCCCTTCCGGCCTGCTCGCCCTTCTGCCTGTGACGCCCTTCCGGCCTGCTCGCCCTTCTGCCTGTGACGTCCTTCCGGCCTGCTCGCCCTTCTGCCTGTGACGCCCTTCCCTTTTTTTTTTTTTTTTTTTTTTTTTTTATATTCCCTCCTCCACCCCCCCTCTGCGGGGGACTGTATCTATTTATTTATTTATTATTATTATTTTTTTTTAATTTTTATTTATTTATTTATTTATTTATTTATTATTTTATTTTATATTTTTATTTACTTCCTCAAAAGAAGGAGAGGGAGGGGGGGACAAAGGAGAAGGAGGGAAGAGAGAGAGAGGGAGAGAGAGGAATGGAAAGAAAACAGAAAAAAAAAACAAAAGAAAAAAAAAAAAAAAAAAACAAACCAAGAAAAAAACAAAACAGATAATCTGCTTCCATGTCTGTTGAAAAGAGAAAGACAACATACAACATCTGTACTAATCACAACGACCATCAAACGTTAAATGTTATTGAACAGCACACACAACCAGCCTTACAACCCATGCCCAGAAACAACAGCCGATCAAGACAGTGTGTGTCCGTGAGCACGTGTCCGTGAGCACCTGTGTGCACACCTGTGTGTCAGCGCGCTGGTGTTCCTAAGGTTTCTCCAAGTAATTGTCTACTAGTGTGTGTGGGGAGCCACAGCCCCGGCCACCCAGGACATGAAGTCGACCCGGGGGAGTCCCGGGCCCCAGATATCCAGAGGCCCCCCAGGGCACGGGAACCCCAGGAGGACCAACGCAGGGACAATTGCAGCCCCCACCGAGAAAAGGGCAGAGGACCGCTCCGGAGGGGGGCCATCCGGCAGCCACATCACAGGAGCCCCAGGGGGCCGTGGCGACGAGCACGCAGGCCCCGCCGGCGGCCGGCCACACCAGGGCAGACCGGACCCCGGGCCCAGAGCCCCCACCCCCCAGCCAGGGCCCCGACAGAGCCGGAAGGGCCAGGCCCCGGCAGGCAACCGCCGAGAGTGAGCCAGTACACACCAGAGCATCCAGCCCCAGACATCGAGAACCACCAACGCATCGGCGGCCGGGGGCCTCATCCACCAGCAGGGAGTGTGGCGGGGGGTAATAGAGCCTGAGATGTTATTTCAGGTGGAGTCTAAGACCCAACCTGACACATACGTATAGACAGACAGGCACACACATACACAAGCATACGTTCCCACCCTCATGCACACATAAACAAATATTCACCCATTCGCCCAACATGAAGACACAGAAATGAACGCCGTACACACACTCACACTCCCCATATATACTCTATACTCCGAGATCTAGGCACCACCGCCCCCAGAGGGGCAATCCGCCACCAGACCTCGGAGATGGATCCCTTTTTTCCTCTGGCATGGGGACAAGAAGACCACCCCGGACCCCACAGCAGCCGAGAAGCCCACCAGCCCAGACCCCGACCGGACGGCCAGCTCCTCCCAGCCCCCGGCCCCAGATGGTGAACAGAGAACGGGGGCGTGAAAAGACCCCATGCCTCCCTCCGCCCGCTCATATGTGGTGTTGGTGCGTGTTGTTCTAAAGTGCTTTAAAACAGGGGAAGGGCATGGTGCTAACCACCCTCTGCCAATCAGCAGCTGGTGTCAGCTCGGCCCCTCCCCAGAACCCTCAATGTCTATATGCAACTTAAAATTGAGAAGTGGGCACTGGCACCAGAGGTAAGGCTGAATGAACAGACCGCCCTCTGGACGCCATTCCTTGTGCCCACCCCCAAGGCCCTAAATGTATATGTCATGAGAGAGTAAGTAATGAGAGTGTCTAAGTTGTGATGTGTGATTGAGACACAGGTGGCCACGGGGGGACAGAGGAGGAATACCTCCCCTGCATCCCAGCGACGCACCTGCACCTCAAAGCCCTATATGTGTGTTGGGGTGACGGAGCGGGAGGAGGGAAGCATTTAGGGATGGGGAGGAAAGGATCGGGGGGGGCAAAGTACCCCCCCTCTGGAGCCAGCCCCCCCGCTGATCCCCATAAGCACCCCCGTTCCCCGAAATCCACCCAGGGCGGGAGAGCTGAGGCCCATCCAGTCCGGGGGCCCAGAGCAGCGGCACCACCGGGCACCACAGAGCCCGGGCCAGCCAACCAGACCCCACCACAGAGGGAAAAACTACACCCACCCCACCATTCAGTCAACTCCCAGACTACATAAGACAACAGACACCCAGGTTGGGTCCATTCTCCTACTCTGTTGGATTCCCCCCCACCCCCGCAGAGTGGATACCCCTAAGGCAGGGACCACCTGCGGGCAGATGGTAACAACCTCCCCACCAGCTAAAGAGGCCCCCAGCCCCTCCAATGCGCCGAAGGTCCCCGCGCCGGGGCCGGGCCCCAGTGCACGCGCCAGCCCACACCCCGGCGACCCACCCACCAGGACCCACTGTGACGCCCTTCCCGCCTGCTTGCCCTTCTGCCTGTGACGCCCTTCCCGCCTGCTTGCCCTTCTGCCTGTGAAGCCCTTCCCGCCTGCATGCCCCTCTGCCTGTGACGCCCTTCCAGCCTGCTCACCCTTCCCGCCTGCTTGCCCTTCCGGCCTGCTCGCCCCTCTGCCTGTGACGCCCTTCCCGCCTGCTTGCCCTTCTGCCTGTGACGCCCTTCCCGCCTGCTTGCCCTTCTGCCTGTGACGCCCTTCCGGCCTGCTCGCCCCTCTGCCTGTGACGCCCTTCCCGCCTGCATGCCCCTCTGCCTGTGACGCCCTTCCAGCCTGCTCACCCTTCCCGCCTGCTTGCCCTTCCGGCCTGCTCGCCCCTCTGCCTGTGACGCCCTTCCCGCCTGCTTGCCCTTCTGCCTGTGACGCCCTTCCCGCCTGCTTGCCCTTCTGCCTGTGACGCCCTTCCCGCCAGCTTGCCCTTCTGCCTGTGATGCCCTTCCAGCCTGCTCACCCTTCCCGCCTGCTTGCCCTTCCGGCCTGCTCGCCCCACTGCCTGTGACGCCCTTCCGGCCTGCTCGCCCTTGTGTCTGTGACGCCCTTCCTGCCTGCTTGCCCTTCTGCCTGTGAAGTCTTTGCGGCCTGCTTGCCCCTGTTGCCTCTGGCTGCTCACTGGGGGCTTTGGGCAGGGATGCTGTAAAGCGCTTTGAGACAATGTAA
This sequence comes from Paramormyrops kingsleyae, assembly GCF_048594095.1. Lineage (NCBI taxonomy): Eukaryota > Metazoa > Chordata > Actinopteri > Osteoglossiformes > Mormyridae > Paramormyrops > Paramormyrops kingsleyae. Next base: position 24,001,767 of record NC_132813.1, read on the forward strand.
TGCTGTGAAAACATGCTATACAAATAAAACTGAACTGAAACTGAATTTTGTGTTGGGGGGGGCTCAAAATTGTTATTTATTGCAATATTTTTAAACTAAAATGACACATATACATTTTTTACTTATTACCCAGCCTTTATCAACAATACACCAATCAGAAAACTATCAATCCTGTGAAATAGGCTCTCAACAGAAATGTTTGTTTGAACGATTTATGAATAATGATGCTTCATTCATCCCCATTCATCAGTTAAATCCATCCATCACTACAACCACTTAATCCCAACTGGGATCACCAGAGCCAATATTGGGAACAAGGGGTGAAGGCAGGAACCAGCACACCACAGGGCCAATTTAGACTCACCAATCAACCTGAGCTGCACATTTTTGGGAGGAAACCAGAGCCCCCAACAGAAACCCACGTGAACAGCATGTGAACGCCACACAGAAAGGTTAGGATGCTGTGCCCGTGATCAAAAGGCAGACTGGATGGGAACGGAAACGTCACTTTTTTGTTTGCTACTACATCACTACCTTCAGTCATTATAAAGTCTGTGGTCCAGATTATCAAAAATCATCCCAGTTATTAATCCACGAGGAGAAATAAACTAGATATATTTAATATAACCTTAATGTATTACTACCAGACTAGACATGATTTCCCATCCCCACGTCACTTACAGAGCCGTCCTGGACTTCTTGACCACAGGCAGCAGCCTCCAGTGCTCTTTATCTGATCCAAGGTATTTCTTCAGATCAAACACATCCAGCTCCTTATCTGACATCAGCATCACAAAGGCCAGAGCTGAGTAATATACAGGTGAGGTCTTCTGCTGAAAGGCTTCCTGAATTCAGGTATCTTTGTACTTCCTCTACTAGAGAATTGTCACCCAGTTCAATCAGACAGTGGAACAGGTTGATGGTCCTTTCTGGAGATAAATCCTCCTCTAGTTTCTCCTTGATGTGTTGGGCTGTTTCCTCAATGTTATGCAACCGGGTTCCTGTCTGTCCCAGTAGCCTTTGTAACAGAGTCTTACTGGAGTCTGTTGAGAGGCCCAGCAGGAAGCGGAGGTAGAGGTCCAAGTGTCCATTCTCGCTCTCTAATGCCTGATCCACTGCTGTCTTCAGCAGGTCAGCTGATGAGTTTGACAAAACACATATAAAGCAGCGAGATACTCCTGGATGCTCAGATGCACAAAGCAGTACACCTTATCCTGATACAACCCATATTCCTCTTTAAAGACTTCTGTGCACACTCCAGAGTCAATCAATGTCATTCTCTGTCAGATCTTGCTCATAAAATATGAGATTGCCTTTTTCAAGGTTAAGAAGAGCCAGTTTACCAAGTTTTAAAAGGAATTCTTTGTTGTATTCATTAAGCTTGGTTTCATTATTTTTCATATACTTCTCATTTTTTAAACTTGTCTGAAAGATCAGGAAGTGTGTGTACATTTCAGTCAGAGTCCTTGGAATTTCTTCTCTGTCAGTCTCACTAAAAAGCCTCTTAAGCACAGTGGCTGAAATCCAGCAGAACACGGGTATGTGTCAGCTTCGGAGGTGAACGCGAGCACGGAAGCAGGCGAACGAAGCCAAAAGGTCCGGTGAAGGGTTTATTGAAGGCAAAAGGACAGGTGCAGACAACGACGGACCATACAACGATGACAGATCTGGGGAATACAGACTGAGACTCGGACTAAATACACAAGACTAGGTAACAGAGAACGAGCTACAGGTGGGAACAATTAGGGCGAAACAGGAGGTAATGAGGTGGGCGTGGCACACAGCGGGAGCGGACGGAGCGGGGCGTGACATAACCCCCCCCCAAAGGCGCGCCCACCGGGCGCGCCCGAGAGGAGGCGACGGACGGGACGAGGGAACAGGACCTGAAAGACAAAACAGAACGTCAACCAAACCCAGGGAACAGGACGGAGACGCAAAACACGAACAGGGACGAAAAGAAGGACAAGACCTGACAGAGGACAGGGAAGGCGGAGAGACAGGCCCAGAAGGGAGACACAGGGGGAACACCCACAGGCGACACGAAAGGGCCAGGGGTGCCAAAAGGAGGAACAAAGGGACCAGAGGGAGAAACAGGCGGGACGAACGGAAAGGGAGGAGGAACAAGGGGAGCACGAAAAGGCCCAGGCGGGCGACGGGCAGCGGCCGGAGGGGCCGCAGGGGAGAGGGAGAAGGGAGCAGGAGGGGACCACCCAGGGACCAAGGGGACGGGACAAGGGAGTGACGGAGGGGACCAGGAGGGAGCAGGAGGGAACACCAGGGAAGGCAGGCAGGAGGGGGAAGCCGCGGCAGGCGGAGGCGCAGCCGTAGCCGGCGAAGGCGCCGTCCGACGCCAAGCCGGAGCAGGGGGGCCCGGAGGCGGCCGACCGGGAGCCGGAGGCGGGACCGAGGACCGGCACCCAGGGACCAGGGGGGGACCCGGCGGCGACCGCAGACCCCGAGGCGCAGGACCCGCAGGCAGCCACCGAGCCACAGCTAGGGGCCGAACGGGCGAGCCAGGGGGCATGGCGGGCGGGACCCAGGCCCGACGCCTGTGACCCCGTCCCTTACGGGACACTGACAGGCGGGGTCCTGGGCGGTGTCGGTCTGGCCGGGGTAAGGGAGAGGGAGTCAGGAGGGAGGTCGAGTCTGGGCAGACAAGTGTCTTGGCCTCCAAAGAGGCCACAGGCGGGGCAGCCGGAACCTCGGGTGTGGCCGCAGGCAGAGCGGCGGCCTCAGGCGGGGCCACGGGCAGGACTGGAACGGCAGCCTCAGGCGGGGCCGCGGGCAGGACTGGAACGGTGGCCGGCTGGACAGGTGAGCAGGGCTGGGCCGGCTGGACAGGCGAGACGGGCCGGTCAGGTGAGACGGGCTCGGGCGTGCGGCCCGCAGGGGGCGCCTCATTGAGCGCCACCAGCACGCGGGCAGCAGGGGGCGTAACCGTGGCAACCTTAGGCAGTTCAGGTGCCGGTAGGACAGGTAGTTCAGGTGCCGGCAGGACAGGCAGTTCATGTGCCGGCAAGATGGGCGCTGCCCTCCCGCGGCCAGCAGGGGGCGCCGTCGCGGGGCAGAACCCCCCCCCAAAGGCGCGCACTCCGGGCGCGCCAGAGAGGGACACCCCGGCGGGCGCCACCAGCACGCGGCCAGCAGGGGCCGTCTCGGCGGGCGCAGCCTCCACGCGGCCAGCAGGGGGCGCCTCGGCGGACGCCACCGGCACGCGGCCAGCAGGGGGCGCCTCGGCGGGCGCAGCCTCCACGCGGCCAGCAGGGGGCGCCTCGGCGGGCGCAGCCTCCACGCGGCCAGCAGGGGGCGTCTCGGCAGGCACAGCCTCCACGCGGCCAGCAGGGGGCGCCTCGGCGGGCGCCACCAGCACGCGGCCAGCCGGGGGCGCCTCGGCGGGCGCAGCCTCCATGCGGCCAGCCACCGGGACTGCAGGTAAGCCAGGCAGGACAGGCGGTGCCGCTAACAAAGCGGCGGAAGCTGCAACAGGCGGTGCCGCAGGCAGAGCGGCGGCAGCTGCAGCAGGGAAGACAGGTAGGACGGGCGGTGCCGCTGACGAAGCGGCGGTAGCTGCAGCAGGCGGTGCCGCAGGCAGAGCGGCGGCAGCTGCAGCAGGGAAGACAGGCAGGACTGGCAGGTCGGGCAGATCCGAAGCGGCGGCAGGCAGCGCAGCCGCAGGCGGATCGGCGGAGGCAGCAGGCGGGGCAGCCGCGGGCAGATCCGAAGCGGCGGCAGGCAGCGCAGCCACAGGCAGATCGGCGGCGGCAGCAGGCAGCGCAGCCGCAGGCAGATCGGCGGCGGCAGCAGGCAGAGCAGCCGCAGGCAGATCGGCGGAGGCAGCAGGCAGGAGAGGCAAAGCCGCTGGCAGATCAGCGGCATCAGCAGGCAGTGCCGCAGGCAGTGCGGCGGCATCAGCAGGCGGTGCCGCAGGCAGTGCGGCGGCATCAGCAGCCGGCGGTGCCGCGGGCAGTGCGGCGGCATCAACAGCCGGCAGGTCCGGATCGAACTGGTCCGGTGCCGCGGGCAGATCCAGAGCATGTAGGTCTGGAGCCGGCAGGAAGGGTGCTGAGCGCGTGGGCGCCCTCCCTTTCAGGGCTTTGGGAACCCGGGGAATGCCGTCTCTCGCGGCGCGTATTCCGCCTTGTCCCAGACGCTCCGGCCGATAGCAATAGGCCTCCATCGGAGGAGGCTGCTCCGGATGCGAGCTTGCCAGGCTCGTAGCGCTGGTGTCGGCGAAGGCGGGGAGGAGATAGCAAGCTCCTAGGAAGAGCGACGGAGTCTCCTCCTGTTGCTTCTCCCCACGCTCGGCGAGCCGGCGTTGCAGCCGACGGAGGCATTTCCGGGCTTTACCTAGCGGGTACTCCTGCCCTGGCGGGCGCTCCTTCCGGAGCATGTCCCGGCCCCGGCTAGCCAGCTCCAGGGCTAGCGGGTCCTCCTGTACCTCGGGCTGGGCATGCCAGTACATGAAGTCCTGCAGCAGTCCGAGCCGGTGGTGCTCGGACTGCTGCTTCATGCTTTCCGAGAGATCTGTCATTCTGTCAGCTTCGGAGGTGAACGCGAGCACGGAAGCAGGCGAACGAAGCCAAAAGGTCCGGTGAAGGGTTTATTGAAGGCAAAAGGACAGGTGCAGACAACGACGGACCATACAACGATGACAGATCTGGGGAATACAGACTGAGACTCGGACTAAATACACAAGACTAGGTAACAGAGAACGAGCTACAGGTGGGAACAATTAGGGCGAAACAGGAGGTAATGAGGTGGGCGTGGCACACAGCGGGAGCGGACGGAGCGGGGCGTGACAGTATGTGGCACATGATGAAGAGGCTCTTTGATGATTTCACATGTGTGATAATCCTCATGGCCAGGCTCTCATCACTGAATCTCCTCCTGAAATACTCCTCCTTCTGGGCATCACTGAACCCTCGTATCTCTGTCACCTGGTGGATGCAGTCTGGAGGTATCTGACTGGCTGCTGCTGGACGGGAGGTTATCCAGAGGAGAGCAGATGGGAATAGATTCCCCTTAATGAGGTTAGTCAACAGCACATCCAGTTACATTTTCTTTGTTACATCAAACCAGCTCTCATTGTTCTGAAAATCTAGAGGAAGGCGAAACTCATCCAGACCATCAAAGATGAACAAGACTTTGTACCTAAACAGTTCAGTGGATTCAAACGATTTCAGTTCTGGGACAAAGCGGTGAAGCAGTTCAATCAGACTGTATTCATCCTTAATCAAATTCAGGACCCGGAAAGGAAGAGCAAGTATGAAGTGAACATCCTGGTTTGCTTTTCCTTCTGCCCAGTCGAGAATAAATTTCTGCAGAGACTGTTTTCCCAATACCTGCCACCCCTTTAGTGAGTACAGTTCTGATAGGTGTCTTACGCCCACATAGGGGTTTAAATATATCATTGCACTTGACTGTAGTATCTTCTGTTTGCCTTTTCTTGGGTGCTGCTTCAATCTGTCTCACTTCATGTTCACCATTGACTCCTCCTGTCCCACCTTTAGTTATGTAGAGTTCTGTGTAAATCTCACTGAGAAGTGTTGGCTGTCCTTCCTTAGCTTTCCCTTCAAATGCACACTGACATTTCTGCTTCAGGTTACTTTTGATTGTGCTCAACATGAGCTCCCCTGAAGAAAAATGAGAGGAAAATGCACTAATTCTCAACATCATCCTGACCAGTGTGGTAGGAGGATTAAAACACACAACATTAATCCCAACATGACGACCTTAACCCCTACCCAGCCCTAACCTTAACCATAAGCTACCAAACAAAATATGAGACTTTTGGCATGTTTAGTTTTTTGATTGCATTCACAGATGTTTGTGGGGATCTGAGAAATGGTCCCCGAGCTGTAAAAACAACAGGGCATTTTTGTTCGTATACATAATCCTCCCCCACACACAAACACTTTTTACTATTTCATTGTGTTAAAATTAAATTTCACATCCTACATATTTTTACTGAAGCCCCAGACATCTGTACATGCAGGTGCAGCAGGACACTTTAAAGATAAAGTGTATTTCTGAAAATGATGCTGTAGGTTATTCCCGATCCCAAACACCTGAAAAGTATTTCCGACTTTCCCTAATGTATTTACGTTGGGAGTAACTGACGTTAATTTTTGCTGTTTATTAAATTAACAAATGCTGAATTATCCAAGGTAAGCTAGTAACACTCTGCTCCACGGACCACAGACAGTAACACAGTAATTACTCTGATTAGTCGTGGCAAGGAGAAGGATTACATAGTTTCTTTAAGCAGATTATAAAGCACACAAGTTGCTTTAGGAATGTACCTCTGACTTTGGCCTCAAAACATCAGTTTATGATTGCTTTCCACATAAACTCACCATCCTATGGTAAATCTACCCTTGATGTATCTAATGTGTCCACAGTGCCCCTAGATGTACTGAAAGAGGAAGTGGTTCAGGCTGTTAGGTCAAAATACCCCAACACATCTACAGTGCATCTTGCCAACAAAGCATCAAGTAGTGGTGTAGCTTACAGCAGAGGTATGATAGTAGCCCATGGATCCACAAGTGGATTGCCAGAGTTTGCTGAAATCATTCAGATTTGTGCTCTAAATGGGGAGTTGTTCCTTATTGTGAAAGTGTTGTGTGGATGGTACAGTACAATGCACACTACAGAGCCTTTGAATTAAATTTGTCACCATGAAGAGAAATAAAGCTTGTGACACTCAGTGAACTCACAGACACCTATCCATTGGCCGATTATATCATTGGATCAAACCGCATGGTAACCTTAAAAAGGCATATTGTCATAAGAGGTTAGTTAACTTCCAAAACATTGTGGAAAATACATATGAAATATGTATTTTCATAGACACTGTCTTTACAGTTTGTCACCATGATTCATTTCTATCCGCAATCATTGTATTTCTTGTCCCTTATGTATAGGAGTTTTTGCCTATTACACTAAACGTGATGTTCCACTATACAGTATGTCTACATGTCAGTTACATTGTATGTAGATTTCAAATTTTTAGCCACAGCTTTGCAGGTTTGCAGGTTACACTTTGAAACATTAGTCATGGATTTAATCACATTTCCAAAAGTAATGAAATGTCTGTCTGCTTTTTATAAGGTATTAAATTCCTTTACTTGAGGAAAGTGTTTTAACGTACAAAAAATATTGCAACAACCTATGTATAATTGATTTTTCATCCTATTCACAGACTAAGACAGAAGGATGAATTCCCTGGTCATTGTCAATCCTGGGTGACAACAGCAGCCAAAGGCTGACTTTCCAAGATGGACTTCCTAGATCAGTTAATGAACTTATTTGCGAGGTACAAAGACAGTGTGGTCTTAACTCTAATTTCCGACTTCAATTCATGGATTCAATATTCGGAAATGAGTTAATGAATCTCACTTCAATGGATGAGGTACAGGATAGAGGCACCATCAGAGTAGTCCCTTTGATAGAGGCCTCAACTTCCCAGAGTGCTAACAGCCTTTCCTCCTCAACTACTGCTCATGTCTTTGAAGAATCCTCTTCCCTGTCTAGTGGGTGTGTTGACACTGACATACTCTCCTCACCAGAGTCAGAGTCCTCTGAGTCTAGATCTTCTTGGCCCAGCTTCTTCCATGTGCCACAGTTTTTTTTGCAGAGCTGAAACTTGAGCAGGGTAATGCAGCGTACAGGGAAAAGGGTGTCTTGCTTACTCCAGATCCTAAACTGAGGTCAAACATTCTTGAAGGATTGGTGCAAGAAATAGTCCGGTACAAAGTTTACGTAACAGACAAGCAGTTTAACACCGTTGGAGAAGCCCTTATCTCAAAGCATCCCTGTCTAACTGAAAAGGGTTCCCTCACTGGATATACTGGGTGGAAGGCAAGCTTGAAGAACAAACTGGCTATCTACCGCACTCACTTGAGAAAGCTGGGGTGTCGTGAGGTGATGTTAAACTCTCTCAAGCACAAACCAGAGGGCAAGCAAAGTCCTGCTTTTGGAGTCAAGAAACCATGGCGGTCAGAAGTTAATTACTGCCCTCCTTATCCTACCGGAGAATCAGACGTAAGCCTTGAGAGACTGAGAGAGGAACTTATTTTAGATGTTAAGAAGAGGAACAGCAGGGAAGTGGTGAGGATGAAAATGGAAAAGACGTTTGCATATAGGAGATATGAATTGGTACGTGACACCCATGATACAACAGTTCCAGGCAAGATGGCCAGCACTCTTTGAATCAAATGAGGTGTGTGATTGGAGTGGGCTAAATTATGTTGTAAATAACTGTACTCATAAGATCAAATATGTTTTTTTGTCTCTTTTTTTCTTCTTTTTCAGATAAATGCCGAATTCAAGCGGATTACCACCATGCCCCTGCAATCCAGATTTCTCTCACAGCTAGATGTGTTATCTGACAAACTTCTGAATCTATTTGGAAAGAGAGGAGGACAGATAGGCAAGCATCTACAGAGTATTTTGGCACACATGACTGAAGTAAGAATGAATTTGGAGGAAAGAAAATAGATATGATGGTGTATTTACTTTTTGAGAGAACATAATTCTATCCATATGTCCCTCTGTCCTTTATTCCTTTTTTCTTAGGATTATGATGTTGATAAAGGGCGGGAATGCATTCTCAAGGGGTTGTGTGTGTGTCTCAATGTGGACCCAGCAAATCTAGTGAGAGAGTTTGTGGTGAGTATAAATCATTTTTTATCTTTTGGGAGAGAGAAGACTTTACTTTTTAATTCATTCATGCTTTAGATTTTATTACTATCCATTTCTTGATTTACAAGACCAGTAGGATACAGTTTTATATGAGATGGGGAATGCAATATTTTAAAGTTATTTTTTTTTGCACAGGTCACTATGCTTAACATATACTTTAACTTTTTGTATAGTTTGTCATTTATAGACAAAACTATTTATTTATAGAGAAAATAATGCTCAGATTAACTAGTGATAAATGTTATTTGCATTTCCACAAAGTGATATTACATTTGTTGGACATACAGATGTTTAGTTTAGACATTTAAATACATCAGTATTCACTGACAACACATTAGTGCAACAACATGGTCGTACCTACACCTGTAGTACTGCATGACAAGCCTCTGAATTTTCCACAACACATTTCTGCCAGTTTCACAATGAAACCCTGTTAAGAAATTAAGAGGTTCCATCCACTGATAAGTTGTAATGCTTTTAATTTGAAACACAGGATATGTTTGTATTGACAACAAAATGCTGGTGGCAAGGAGCAGATCACACAACAAAGAATTTACTTAGCACAAGAATTTAGAAATTGGTGTATAATATTTCCAGTCTATGTATGTATTGGATTTGATCTATTTTGCATTGTGCAGGCAGAAGATGAAGTTGTCATTCAAGCATCCATTGAGGAGACCCCAGTGGGAATATATGTGGTCAAACACAATGTCAGCAGTACACCAGAGGACATCGGGCTTTTCTACATGATTTGGACAACATTGCTTCAGCTGTTGCCATGTTGTTTGGCCTAATGTACACTCACCTAAAGGATTATTAGGAACACCATACTAATACGGTGTTTGACCCCCTTTCGCCTTCAGAACTGCTTTAATTCTACGTGGCATTGATTCAACAAGGTGCTGAAAGCATTCTTAGAAATGTTGGCCCATATTGATAGGATAGCATCTTGCAGTTGATGGAGATTTGTGGGATGCACATCCAGGGCACGAAGCTCCCGTTCCACCACATCCCAAAGATGCTCTATTGGGTTGAGATCTGGTGACTGTGGGGGCCATTTTAGTACAGTGAACTCATTGTCATGTTCAAGAAACCAATTTGAAATGATTCGAGCTTAGTGACATGGTGCATTATCCTGCTGGAAGTAGCCATCAGAGGATGGGTACATGGTGGTCATAAAGGGATGGACATGGTCAGAAACAATGCTCAGGTAGGCCATGGCATTTAAACGATGCCCAATTGGCACTAAGGGGCCTAAAGTGTGCCAAGAAAACATCCCCCACACCATTACACCACCACCACCAGCCTGCACAGTGGTAACAAGGCATGATGGATCCATGTTCTCATTCTGTTTACGCCAAATTCTGACTCTACCATTAAAGTGGCATCTACAAATCTTGCCTATGATAAACATTGCAAAAACATTGCAAAAAAGACCAGGCAACATTTTTCCAGTCTTCAACTATACAATTTTGGTGAGCTCGTGCAAATTGTAGCCTCTTTTTCCTATTTGTAGTGGAGATGAGTGGTACCCAGTGGGGTCTTCTGCTGTTGTAGCCCATCCGCCTCAAGGTTGTGCGTGTTGTGGCTTCACAAATGCTTTGCTGCATACCTCGGTTGTAACGAGTGGTTATTTCAGTCAAAGTTGCTCTTCTATCAGCTTGAATCAGTCGGCCCATTCTCCTCTGACCTCTAGCATCAGCAAGGCATTTTCGCCCAAAGGACTGCCGCATACTGGATGTTTTTCCCTTTGCACACCATTCTTTGTAAACCCTAGAAATGGTTGTGCGTGAAAATACCAGTAACTGAGCAGATGGTGAAATACTCAGACCGGCCCGTCTGGCACCAACAACCATGCCACGCTCAGAATTGCCTAAATCACCTTTCTTTTCCATTCTGACATTCAGTTTGGAGTTCAGGAGATTGTCTTGACCAGGACCACACCCCTTAATGCATTGAAGCAACTGCCATGTGATTGGTTGATTAGATAATTGCATTAATGAAAAATTGAACAGGTGTTCCTAATAATCCTTTAGGTGAGTGTATGTTTTGAACCTCAACTACCCTCCTGAACTGAAATACTTTTTTGAAGTGCTCCCAAAAGTTGTGATGGAGCTAGATGGCAACACTATCTCTAAGAAAGCCCAGGTTCTTAAAAACAGACTCTATGAGTGAGTAGTTGCTATGGACCATTTTTCAGTGATACACAAGCACTATATAACTTTTGGACCTCTAATAATGTTTTTTGTTTCCAATGTTACAGATTTGTTATTTTGGCCTTTTAAAATACAAACCACTTACATACTGGACTTTGATACAATCTTCGGAATCTGAAAAAGCTTACATAATGTGCCTTGTCATTTTTTCTGATTTTTTTTAAGCTAATAGATTCATTACGGAAGGTCTAAGTTCATTTCCAATTTGTAATAGAGGGATTTTTCTATACTGTGAAAATGGTTCTCACTACATTTCAGCGATACCAGCAGTAAACCAAAGGACATTTTACAAGCTGCTGCTACCGCTACAATTTATAAAGAAGTCAAATTTCTCAAACTTAGCAACAGCTCCCCCAGTGTCTATGTTTTGTTTGATTTGTTATTTAGCCTTGTTATATGGCCTTTTGAAATTCAAACCTCTTACATACTGGACTTTGTAATTGCACTTGGTAACTTGCACTTGTGAACTTTTTGCAATGTTTATCATAGGCAAGATTTGTAGATGCCACTTTAATGGATTTAATTTCTTCTCTTGGCATTTGTTTGTATTTTTTTGTTACGCATGTCATTATTGATTGTATATATTTAAGACACAATTTGACACAAACATTTTTTCCCCAGGAGAAAGCATTCTTCCTTCAAACTTGAACAGAACAGTAGTAAATGTTTATTGTGCTCTCCTGAATTTGGGTGTAGCATTATTGATTTTGTTTTATTTGCATTTTTTCCCTGACAGCTAGTAATAAGATTGTGTATGTGTTCGATGTAACTATATTGTGGAAATACAAATACCTCATTAAAGGACATGTTCATGCCTTATTTGCTTTGAATTTTTGGTGAGTGCATTAGATAGGATGTACAAAATACATCCTATATATCAATATACAGTACATCTAAATATGTATATAATACATTTACAGAAATTAGTGGATGGAAATAATGTGGAATAGATGCATGAATAATGCAGACATTTTAAACGTCATAGTGTAAGCAGGTTAAATTAAATAAGTCATGTTGCTTTAACATGTACTAATTAAATCTACATTAAGTATGTAAGAAGTTTTTAATTAACAAATTTATATTGGTTTGACATAAAATAGGTGATTACATTTTCAATTAAATTATTTTTTAAAATTAACAAAGTCATGTTTGTTTAACAAAAAGTAATTAAGTGTATTTAACATAAGTAAAATGTTATAAGAAAAAACAATAACATTGTGTGCAACCGATGTACATGTTTTTTTATGTAAATCCAACAGACTATTTTTTTCAGTGCAGGTGAGAGAGCCGTGAATACTATCAAACGGGGTTTCTTTCGAACGGACAGGACAAAGGGGCACACACGGCAAAACCACGTTAATGACAGACCTAGGGAAACAGACTTGAACGCGGACTAATATACACAAGACAAGCAGAGAATAACAGGCAACAGGTGATCACAATCGGGAATTAACACGAGGTAACGAGGGGGGCGTGGCACACAGAGGATCGGACGAGCAGGTCATGACATAAACAATTCTTCCAATCTAAATGAACAATGGTCACAAATGAGTGACCCACACTATATTTGGTTTTGTTTGCTGTGGTTTAGGTATGAGTTCTTATGATGTTTTTCTCAGGTTTAATGCTCACATTGTCAATATTTCAATTAAACCTCTAGTTTAAAAAAAACATTTTGGCAGGAAGTACTACAATTTAATAGTTTAGTAATATACTATTATATACTAATAATATATAAGAATAATTGGGTAAAATTGTCATCCATCCATTTTCTGTACCTGGTTGTCCTGTTCAGGGTTGTGGGGGTCTGGAGCCTATGGGCATATGGCAGGAAACAACCAAGGAGGAGGAGTCTCATTGCTGTCATTGCAAGGTGAGCACACATTCACTCAATCAGGCAACTCAAATTCACCTTAGCAGGAAACTGGAGAACCCAGAGAACACCCCACGGTAGCATGGGGAGAACATGCAAACACACAGAACCAGGGCAGAGACTCAAACCCCAGTCCCAGCGTTGTGAAGCAACACTGCACCACCCCTATATGGAAAGCAGAAAATACTAATACAATGACTCCTGTGCATGAGTAAGGGATAGCACAATAAGGTGGGAGCTGTGCAGATGGCAAGAAATGTAAAAGTAACTAATTATGGCAAGCTTATGTCAAGGGCATGGGGTGGTAATAGTGGCAAACCTAGATTGTTGTAGTTTTAGTTATACTCTTTTGTTTGCAAGTGGGTATAGATAATGAATGAACGAATGAATGAATATTTTCTATACAATGTACAATGTATTCAGTATACCATATATCTGACATATAGAATATGATGCTTGCTATTTTGTCCATGGTTAAGAATACAACAAAAATGTTATCATCTGAATGAAAAACATGTAATTTAGATTTTTGGATCAGGATACACAAAATCAATTATCAGCAGTGCAGTTCTTCAAAACATAAATTTTTCTTAATGCAGCTAAAGTAATCATCAAAGCATTAAGTAGACTGGGAAACACTTAAACACATTCTGTCTTTATACAGTATTATAATTAGGTAAAATATTCTAAAGCTCATGAAGCTGCTCCCCACGGTTGGAATAGATTGGATTTTTGTATTCAATACCTGTTAGAAAGAGGATGAATAAGGCAATCATTATCACATTACATGTTTAACTGGTTTCATGCACAATGTATTACAATTTAATGAGATGCTGTTGGAATGACAAGGATATATTCCCTGGATGACCTTGTCACCCCTCCCCCATTTAACCCCTAGTCCTCTCATTCCCCCAACCTCTACATTCTCTTGGCCCCTAGCTCATCCTTTTGATGTCAGCATGTGGAACTGGTTTAGTTTTGGTGCAATTGGTCTCAAAAAGAAATGGACTTATGGACCCCAGATCATCATCTATACAATGTGCTTTAAAAAGATCCATCAGATACTTTTAGAGGCACTGTCTTCTGCAGCTCCTTTGTTGCCACCTAGCACTGCTGTTTCAATTGTGATTTGTCTCAAAATTAAGCCAGGTGTAGATGTTCATCCATATGATGTTTTGTTGAAGTGGTAAAAAGATCCATTAGAAACTTTTTGCATTATCGCACTAATGAGAACAAGTGTCTGAGCTGCCATTTGCTTGCTCTCACTATGTGGCACTGCTTCAGTTTTGGTGAGATCTGTCCCCAAATTTGATCAGTTCCAGATCTTTACCCACATAGTGTATCTACAAAGATCTGTCAGATATTTTCTGAGTTATCTCACTAATGAGAAAACTGTCTGAGGTGGCACTGGTGAACCCATTCACGTAATACAATTATATAGCTCACAGTTTCACACACTTCATATCTGTAGAATGAAATATCATTATGTCATTGCTCCATATGTAAAAGGATTGTACCAATTGTTTCTTTTACTTTCCTATATGTTTGATATGCTTGATTGTTTATTCATTTGTAGCCACTTAAACAACAGAATTTGTCTCATATTTATAATAAATGTAAGGTAAAACTAACTAGGACATTGAAATACCTTTAGGGAAAAAACTTACTGTCATTAGCTTTTCTTCTCCATAAGCTCCCTGTCAAGAAGGTTAAAAGCTAGTTATCTTTCTGCTACTGCTCAAACAAATATTGGTAATATATCTTAATACTAATTTTGTTTTTGTACAACATATATTGACACAGTCACTAAATAACAGAATTTAAGTGATGAATCCTTACTTTTATTCTTCCTTGTTTTGGACACTGTGTGTACAATTTCAGACTGGTTGACTGAAACAAATGGCAACCATGAAAATCACAATTTCCCCTGAAGAATCTACCGTGAAGTGTTTAATTAAAATTAGCTTGCACTAGATTATCATATTCTCATACTTAAACATTTGACTAAGTGATAATCAATACATCAACAAATATATCCAGATGTTTAGGCTTACCATACTGTTGTTTTTCAGCTATGTGTTGTGTACTGGAGGTACATGTAGTGTCTGGAAATAATACATATATGACAGCTTGATACCTTTTGTTATAAAACATATAAATATATTAAAATATATATTGCAGCTCAGAAACAGTGCTGCAGTTCTGAGACTTACTTTGGTATGAATTAATTTCTCTCACACAGGTCCAGCTTGGATCATGTTCATTGTTTTCTGAGATTTCATAACAATAACAAGATCAAAAACAAACATAAGAGAATGCAACATTGGAAGTAGTGATGCAGTAAAGACCACCTAAACTGAGACCAAGTCCTTACCAAGACCAGAGTATATTGAGACTGAGACAAGACCAAGAGCAGACCAAGGCCAGATCAGAAACAGACTAATGTTTCAGTCTACATAACACAACACACTATAAAATGTGGAGCATAGGCAGTATCTTGGGGCTAGGCAGTATGCCTAAAAGTTGTGTCACAGTGTAATTTAAACCATGGATGATTTTCAAATATTTTCAAAATTTCAATAGAAATGCTTCTGTACGAATGTACCATTTTTTTTTTTAATAAGACACACCTTATTCTTTGCATTTCAACTTTGAAGCAGAATGTTTTACTCCCAGTCACAATACTGTGTTAATCCTTTGAACCCTATCCATTTTTGATCATTCCCTTATCCCTTTGATTTTAGGTTTATTACATTGTATGTACATGATTTAGCCACATAAACTTTATGGTTTTGTTTTTGGGACATTCTGGGCTACTCAGATATGTCATAATTTGATGTGTAAATGCTGACACATCCTTCTTATGAGGAAAAACTACTTGCGCCTATTGAAATTTCTCAATTTTTTGTCGCATCTGATATAAAAGTTTGCAGGCACTACAAATATAATCTTAGAAATGTTGAGATCAGAGCCTCAATGATATGGGAATGCAGGGGTTCACAGGGGACCTTTCTATGGCTTTGTATTGTGAAGGAATACATGGTTAATGCAGGTGGAAATTAATATCTGATTTTGCATCGATTTGGTAACTTGTTGAAGTTATATGATAGATAGCCATGCTTGGTTTTATATATTCATTTTTGTGTGTTACTATATAACATCTGAAAGAAATTGAAATGTAAAAGCATTGCTTAGTTTATGATTCACTGGTTATTACTATGTAATAACTGATTAAAATATTAAAAATTCAATAACAAAAAAACCTATATTTCAAAATTGATCATTTTTTTTACTAAAGTTAACTCATAATGTCATGAACATCTGCAGAAAATTTGTTCTTTGAAATCAGTTATTACATAGTAATTATTCATATGGGGATGGAATATTATTTGTTCAATTTATAGAGCTAGGCAATAGCTTTAAAACAATATGAGGACCATTTCTGTGCAGCTTAAATTAAGGTAAATATATAGCCAGTCAAAGTCATAGTTCCCTACAAAAAACGTAAAAAAATTTGTTCGCCTTAATCTCCCTCAATATTGATCCCAGACACGCCCAATTTCAGTTTCATGAGTCACTCATGTGACCAAATCAGCATGCCAAGGTTCGTTAAAATCCGTGACGATGAGGTCCGAAAGAATTATGATTTGACGTGGAATGACCCAGCAGTAAGACCGAAGGAGATACTTTCAACAAGATATCTCCCTTCATCAGTGTTTGCTCTCGGCATTTTCATAAAAGCAAGTCCCACGTTTTTTGTTTAAATAATATTACTGAATATGCATTTTTTTGTCTTCTGAAGTTGTTATTGTCATATTGGTTAACCTACGCTAGCAAGCTAGCCTCACTACGGAGGGTAGCAGAAATGGGTTAATCTGTTCGTGTTAAACTAGCGTTATAGAGTGAATGCTTTTAAAAGACAAAAGTAAACAACAAAACTGTAGTGACACGTTTATCAGTGCATGTATGTGTATATTCGCGTGCATGGATTATAAGTTGTATAAACTCATCGTATACCGAGCCTGTATTCTGCTTGCCACTTAACTTTATTGGTCATATTTAAAATAACATTTTTTGTGGTGTTCTTTTTTCCTTTCTTAAACACTTAAATGACTAGTGTGTTTTGGTAATGAAAATTGCTTATTGCTGATTACATAAAACATTACATTTTTGTGGAGAAAAAAACTGAATATGAAATATTAAGTTTGTTAACCAAATGTGTTTACATCCGCGTACACTCAAAATGGCGAATGGGGGCGTGTCAGTGCAGACACGTGACTGACAAACACCGAATCGGTCTTTGTCATCTATGTCCGAGACCGAGACAAGTCCGAGTCAAAATACAGTCGATTCCGAGACAAGACGAAGACCTATAACACTAATCGGAAGTAAGTGAGAACAGGTTTCTCTGTGTCATAAACAGTATCAATCAACACTAGCCACAAACTGAGTTAAATATAAGCCTATGAATGTATATTCATGTGTAACCTTGTTTATACATACCATAAATGGTTACTGGATTTCCTGTTTAAAATGAAACATATAATGTCAGTTTTTTCATGAAATGCATTAAAAAAGGAAGTGAAAATGCCACTTAAATGGATCTTGGTTCAATGCTGGTGGTTATGCATTCAATGCTATTAACATTATGTCAAAGTTTTTACTCTATTATACAGATGCATTATACAGCCAATTTCCTGCTTTATAATAGGATATCCCAATACCCTAAGAAGTGAGGGCAAGAGTCCTATTGTTCATATTACATTTCAGCAGGTGAAGTGAATTCAAACTAAAATAATTATTTTAAGCGATGCAAAATGATTAATTTGGCATAATTTGAGGGCCATAGCTGGAAGCTCATGTTTTATAACATTATGATGAGAATATGTTCTGGTAGTGTTTTAAATAAAAATGACTGTACCACTTTGCTGTACATCAGAACTCTGCAGTTGATTTTCTAAGGGACCAAAAGAGAAAGTGACTTGAAGACAAAGTTGATAATGATAGAGTACAAGCATGTATTAAATGTACAGATAAAAACTTTGCATGTATAATGAATATCTACAGCCGCAGAAAAAAAATTAAAAGACCACCATATTTTTAAACAAATGTGCATTTTTATATCCTGGTTTAATTGTGGTTCTGCTGGCAGAAGGCTATGCTGAGCAGCAGGTTGCATCAAGGTTCAAAATTTCTAGGACACCAGTATACAAGAATTAGGTGAAGCAGGAGACACTGCGAATGACGAGAAACCAGGCAGTTAAAGGGCAGAAGTGACTTTCTAATACCAGAGATGACTGTTAACCTATCTGACAGTTTCTCACAAATCACAGGATGACATCAAGTGACCTTCAAAAGGAATGGGAAACATTAAGTGCAGGTGTGAAGTGCACTGATAGGAGAGTTTGTGTCAGGCTCCAAGAAGCAGGGATGAAGTCCCAGAAAATAAGGAAGAAGCCCTTCATTAATGAGAAACAGAGAAGAACCAGGCTGCAATGTGTGTGTGTATGTGTGTGTGCGTGTGTGCTGTAGATTCTTAATGTTTCCTGTGGCTGTATTTCATGAATTAAAAGAAAAAATCTAAATGAAAAGTATTTTGTTATGTTAAATTACTAACAGGTGTACCTGACTTTTGTTTCATGGCTTCCCCATCCATCTGGCCACATACCGTATCCATTGGCTCATTGCCTAGAAGACCACAAAAAAAATAAATTATGAGGGTCTGAAAACCCAAAAGGTTTTTCCCATTAGACATACTATAAAATATTCCCTTGGCACCCAAATTATCTTATTCCACATGGCTCAAGCCTCAATTAAAGTAATTAAATCTATAGTAGGTGTAAGTCAAAAACATAATTTTTAAAATAAACTGCAATTTACAAAATTTACAAAACTGCAAAAAGTATAGGATTAGGGTTTATAAGCTTAAATTTATTAAAAGATGTATAGAGATCCTAACTTCCAGTGTAGCCTTCATTGACATAATCAGCATCATCAGGTTCACCTAAAAATGGGAAAACGTAGAACTGTTTTTCAGTCTCACCTTATTGTCTCTTGCAACAGCTTCCATCATCCATCCATTCATCGATTCATCCATCCATCGATTCATCCACCCACTCACTCATAACCACTGCTTATCCAAATGAGGGTCACAGTTAATTAGGATCACAATAAAATTAATTTCTTAAAAAGAGAGATACAAGATTATAGCCTTTCACAGAATGAGAAAACAATGAGTGCATGTGCTTACTTCTTCTCTTCATGTGGCAGGCACAGACGATGACGACAGGGGCAATGAGGAGGACTCCAGCAGCGACAATATAGTACCAGTTGCCTTCCAAGAAGCGCTTCACAGAGCTCCCTGCGATGGAGCAAGAGACAGCAAAGGGTTCACATCAACATTATTGAGAGACACCAGGCCGAAAAGAAATTTGCAGACCAAGCCACACAATTACCTGGGTATTTCAACTGCATCCTAGCAGTAGTGCATAGAGTATCTGAAAACCATCCTTGAGGAAAATGAGTCTGGTAAGACTTAAAAGTCACCCATTAAATATCACTTTAGTAAAAGTCTGATACTAACAATAAAGTATCAAAAGTATTTAGCTGGTATTAAATGTAGGCTTATGTAAATTCATCTAAATATTATATCTGAGCTTATGTAAAGATAGAACCACTGATGAGGTTTAAGATTAATAGTGATTAATCATTTGACACCCCTCCTTATGCACCTTCCCCCTCCCCCATCACCAAAAAAATATGTCAGAGATTACAGTCAGGTGGAGTTGGCAACCCTACCTCTGGCTCTGGCTCATTGTAGCTTGTAGTGTCATGACTTTATTTTGTATTTGTTATGTCAGGACACTAATTGGCTGTTTGTTATACTTTTATTATACTTGTGTGTAAATCACAGCTTTCCTCGCGATACGATACAATATCGATTCCTTAAGCCAATGGTTTTTTTTGATACCTCAGAAATTCCCACGATACGATTCAGTTCGATACTGTTGATAGTAGTCGAAATGATGAAATGTCACACAATCCTTTACATTTCAATGAATTAAAAAAGGCAAATATAATTAGCATTTTATCATATTTTATTGGGAACTGTAAACAAAATCTAGTGTAGTCAAGTATGTCCCATAAATCAAGCAAAATAAAGTGCAATAAGGTAACAATAAAAACTTTTTTTTTTTAATCGAGTCTTCTCCAGACAAATACAAAAGTGTAACAAAAAGTATGTCCATAACTGTCATGACCTGCTTGTATGACCCTCTCCTGTGCTATGCCTCTCATTAACTTCGTGTGCAATCCTGATTGTTCCCAGCTGTTTCTTATTGTTTCGTCTAGTCCTGTGTACTTAAGTCCACATCAGAATCTGTCGCCAAGATCTGTCATTGAAGTTTTCCCTGTGTTGTGTGCTGTGCTTGCAATAAACCCCCCCCCCACCCCGTTTGTTGGATTTCCATCTGCCTGACCCTGATTCCTCGTTCCCTGTTTGCTCGCCCTACACTGGGATACAACAATAATAAGTAAAATAAAAAGTGCAATAAAGTCAAATAAAAAACATTTCATGGACAGACATGTACAATGAGGAAGATCAACATGACTGACTTCTGCGGTGAAACAAGTATGTCGGTATTCTTCTTTGAGAGGTTTTTTGTTTTTTTTAAAGAAAAATTAAATGGTCAACGTGTTCAGGAGATTGTGTGCTCTGAGCATAGCCTCCTATGTCACCTGCTGTACTAAACACACGCTCTGAAGGTACGCTAGCTTGCAAGCTACTTATAAATGACCAGGTCAAAATGATCGACCAACTATAAAAATGCAAAACATATATTTATCTATAAAAATATTGAGTATTCTTTAATATTTATTATTATTATTACTATTATTATTATTAATTCCCATTTTGGATGAATAAAGTATTTTTGAATTGAACTGGGATTTTAGTTCCTTCACCTTTTTATTTCTCAGCTCGCGTTTTGGAGGGAAGTTAATGTCGTAGTTTTTATGAACAGTCCGAAAATGCCGCTCCACATTTCCCTTCTTCGGAATAGCAATGGTAGACTGACAGATGAGGCAAATGCACTTTGAATATGTCATGGTGGAAAAAAAAATCCGTATGGAAGTGGTAGGTTTTTGTCTTCTTACTTGGTTCGGTTCCCCCATTCATTTTTATACCCTTTCTTAAGTTTAGTATAAATAAATTGGAGGCTAACTAGGCGACTCGGTAGCTTGCAGCAGCTGGCGCGGTTGAACACTACCTTTGCGATCGACCAGTAGATCGCGATCGATGTATTGGGCACCCCTGGTGTAGAACATGTATACGTCGGAGTGGATCAGGAAAACAATACTGGAACAGGCGAGAAAATAAAAACGCATGTATCGATATTTATGCGGTCATATCGATGTATCGGATCGTTTGCCATTGAATCGGTATATCAATACAAATCGATGTATTGTTACACTCCTATGTAAGACCATGTGTCCCTGTGCTAATTATGTGTGCCTTTGCATGCTTGAGCGTACACCACATCACATTGTAAAAGTTGGCATTGGGTTTAAGTCGGGCTTGATCTTAGAAATTCTGTTAATAGACCTATCTGTGCTAGTGGTCAGGCTGATGTTTCATTTTGTATTTTGTATTACTTGTAATTTGTATTATTACTTTGTACTTTTGTATTATTTTTTTCCCTATGCTACAGTAGGCAAAATTAGGTTAGCCAGTCAAAAAGTAACAAGTAAAGACTCTTGTCAATAAAAATTGTACAGAAATCTTTTACAATTTTAGTTCAGTAGAAAGTGACAGTTACTAATATTGTTTATACTCAGTCGAAGTACAAAGTTACTAGAATAATAGGCCAATTTAAGTATGGCACTGCATCCATTATTAGGCCATGGTGAATTATTCTTATACAAATAGCTTCTGCAAAATAACATTTTGCACGAATGCATATTTAATGCACATAGTTTCCAAGTAAAAGGTATAGTAGTGTAAATAGCATAATATTAAATTCAGGTAGCAAGGTATCCAACCTGTTGTCTATCACTGTATCAAATATGGAAAAGCTTTAATATCACAAATGCGTGTTCTTACCTTTTAGGTTTTCTTCTAAATGTTTTTGCACATCCAGAGTAACGTTCACTTTGTTGCAGGCAGATAATGATTCATGCTGTACCTCACAGCAGTAAATTCCCAGGTCGGACTGCTGGAGATGTTCCAGTCGGATCGAGAAATTTCCTTTGTTGGACAAGTAGGGAAACGTCTTCACTCTGCCCCCTCGGTTATCCGAGAAATTGACATATCCATGTGTTCTGATTGTAACTAAATCAGCGGCGTGGCTCCACATCACAGTTTGAATGTGGTTCACGGTTATGTTGCATGGCAGTAGGACAGCAGAGTTAATGGTACCCTTGACCAACGCAGTAATCTCACATGCCTTGTTACATCTGCTATGACCTGAGCAGGCAAAAAAAGAAAAAGCAAAAACATTTATTATTATATGGAATCAAATTTAGTTTAATGTTAAGGAAGGTGACAGATTAGGCATATTTTGTAACATTTAATATTAAACCTGTGAATTTATATATCCATAAGTGCAGATGGACTTACCGCATGAAGCTGGAATGTTACAATACAGTAAGATCGACCAGGCCCAAATCTGAATTTTGAACAGCATGTCTCCGAATGCAGATATATATCAATAAAACACAAAGAGACTGATTCAACTAAGAGCATTCAGCTTGTATGTGACTGCACTTGCACCACCTTTGAATCACAGTGGTTTATGTCATTTCCGTAATGCCGACTTGTTTCCAACAAACTGTTTACACCTCTGAAAAAAAAAATCATCAGATACACAAGTAGCATAAGAACGGTTCTTTTCGTTTAGTCATTTAAATATTTTAAAACATGTCTATGGCTGATCTTCATGTACACACTATCAGTGGAATTTTGTACTTTTCATTTGTTTATTCACCAAACATTAACTTGCTTGATTTCATAGGGCAGAAACACTAAATACACCTCTAGCTTCATCATCTTATTAGCTGATGAATCTATTTACTGCTGCTGCTGCAAAAAAAAGCTCTTTCTTGTTCTGATGCATGTAACTATAGTATTGATTCTGATCATCTGCATAACTATAGATCAAAAATAAGTATGAAACTCTTCAGCTACTAAAAGAGTGGCTGCATCTATTAACTCAGTCTGATCCTGTGCTTTGCAGCTACAGTCTGCACTCTACAGTATATTTATTATTGAATTCCTACCAGCGGAACCCCAGCTCTCTCCCAGTCTTCATGTCATTCAAGCGCTGAGCACTGAAGCACAGATAACTAAAGCATTAAAAGGATTTCACTGCTGAATACCAGTAGGTCACATAATGCAAAATGAGGCACAGTGAACTTTTGTTTTTGGCTGGCTTGTCATTGCTGGTATTTTTAGATTTTTCCATGGGTGGCACAGTGGCTTAGTGGGTAGCTAATATTCACCTCTGCTGTGGCCAAATAAATAAATATAATATAAAATTTCAAGTAATTGAAAGTTTAAAGAAAGTAGCTTTAAGGGCCGAAGCTTGTGCAAATATTTCTTTAATTTCCTTTCTTTTGAAGTAACCATTTTCTCACATCTATATATAGCTATTGTATAGAAAAACAATACCTATTCTAACAGGAAGATAAAACAGAGGCTGTTCTGAAAGAGTTGTGTCTTTCTTTAACCTACAGTAGTTTCCTGTGCTGATGCATCTGTGTGACAACAGAATGGTTTCCGTTGAACTGGAACAATCTAGATGACAAATAACAATATTGTAACTGCTGCTACTAAGTGAGGGGCTGCAACTATATTTTAGCTTAATCTGAACATTTGTAACTACTGGGGCTACTGAATATTTATAATTTAGAATTTCATATCATGGATTTTTTATAAGGTAAGATGCTGAAGTTATACTTAATGTGCATAGCAGTGGTTTCCAAATAAAAGATAATGTAAAAAGCATGATATCGAAGTTATGTAACGAGTTATAGCTACACTCACTGGCCACTTCGTTAAGAACACCATTCTAAAACTGGGTTTATTCTGAGAACAGTCTGAATTCTTTGAGTCATAGACTGAAATAGACAAGATGCTAGAAACACTGCTGTTCTTGACCTAACAGGATTGGAACCCAATGTGGTCTTCTGCTGTTGTAGCCAATCCACCACAAGGTTTGAATGTTGTGTGTTCTCAGATGCTGTTCTGTTTGTCTCCATTATAAAGACTGATTTTTTTGAGTTACTGTTTCTTCCTTTTGGCTTGAACCAGTCTGGCCATTCTCTTCTGACTGCTCTCATCAAAAAGGCATTTTTTTCAATAGAACAGCTGCTCTCTGAATGTTTTTGCTTCTTATACTATTCTGTGTAAACTTAAGAGAGCGATGTGTGTGAAAGTCCCAGCAGTTTCTGAAATAGTCAAACCACCCCATCTGGCACCAAAGACCATGCCATGGTCAAAGTCACTCAGATCAGGTATTTCCCCATTCTGTGGTTTGTTCTGGCCATTAACTGAAGCTCCCAACCTTTGTCTGCTGATTGTATGCAGTGAGCTGCTGCCACATTATTGGCTCATTAGATATTTGTATGAATAAGCCGGTGTCCAGGTGATGCTAAACGAAATGGCTCATGAGTGTATAACAAATATACAACAGTTCTTATAACTCAACCTTACAGTGGACCATAGATAAACATTCACTTTGTTTCAGCATTAAGTTCTCTTGTTGGACTGATGGATACATTCCAGGGGTATTGAGATACTGTCGTAATTATTTTTAAAATTCCTTCACTGGAGACAGATGGTAGCTAGACCCTCTCAACATAAAACACTTTACCAGACAAAAGGTTTCAGGACAACTACAATGTATTCCCTGGACTGGCCCGTCACCCCTCCCCCACCTGTCTAATCCCTAAATTTTGCTGAACAAAAATATACTGAGAATATTACTGTAATACTGCCAAAGCCTAGGCTACATACTCTCCACACTTCTCCAAAATCAGTCTTTACTGAAAACCAGACTTTGTGTGACTTTTTTCAAAATAATCAGGTTCACCAGATATGTGCTTGTTCTTTCGTAAGTTACCACTGACTAGAACTAGGGCTAAGTGAGATGATTAAATTCCATGACAATTTCACTCAGCTCCCCATGATAAATTTTGCTCCCTGACTATTGGACTGTCCGGTATCAAAATATTCAGAAAATCATCTTGCACCCCACAGTTTGAGAACCACTAACCCTAACAATATTTCAGGGACATTTGAAAAACAACATTTAGTCTAAACAAGCTTCTTTGCTTCTCATGTGTCAAATACTGTCTCCGTGTGAGTTGCACAGTTCTCTGGTTAGATGCCATTCTCACTGCTGGCTGTAAGGGTTAAATCACCTTCCCACTTTAAAGGATGTGACTGTCAATTACAATGTCAATTACAATTCGCCAGCAAGTAATCTGTGAAATCAAGGGATGTGCAAGAATTGCTAACAATTTGAAATGCTGCACCTACTGCAGGCAGCAAACTTAAGCCCCGCATTATTTTAAGTGTACTACAGTGTGTTTCTGCATGCATGTGCGGCATTCTTTGTGATGATGTAATTGAAATAGTTTTTCCCCACTTAAAAAATACCCACTACACCGCTGCTTTAAACTGGCCTACTGTTGCATGAATTTGATGTGTGCATGTAAGGAAAATGGCAAAACACTATCTCCAATATTCCAAAGTTCAGATATAAATATAGAACTATGTGGTGTTACCCCAAGGAGGCCATGTGAGAAGTCACACGCACAACATAAGAACATAAGAAATTTACAAACGAGAGGAGGCCATTCGGCCCATCAAGCTCATTTGGGGGGAACTTAACTAATAGCTCAGAGTTGTTAAAATCATATCTAGCTTTGATTTAAAGGACTGCAGGGTTTTTGCTTGCGCTACACTAACAGGAAGATTATTCCATACTCTAACTACTCGGCGTGTAAAGAAGTGCTTTCGCAAATTCATTTTAAAATGTTCTCCCACTAATTTCCATTTATGGCCAGGAGTTCTAGTATTTCAACTAATATTGAAATAGCCATTTTGCTGAACAGCATCCAGACCTGTTAGAATCTTATAGACCTGGATCATGTAGACCTGGATCATAGTCTCCTTTGCTCAAGGCTAAACAGATTCCGCTCAGCTAACCTCTCCTCATAAGACATTCCTCTGAGACCAGGAATCATTCTTGTAGCCCTACGTTGCACCCTTTCCAAGACAGCAATGTCCTTTTTAAGGTATGGTGACCAAACCAGCACACAGTATTCTAGGTGGGGTCTTACCAATGAATTGTATAATCATAGTATCACCTCCCTTGAGTTAAACTCCACACACCTAGAGATGTAACCCAACATCCTATTGGCTTTTTTTATTGCTCCCCCACACTGGCGAGAGCGGGGCATGGAAGCATCAACATACACACCGAGGTCTTTCAAAAAAAAGTGTCCCATCTTTTTCAACTTCAAATTTCATATTTATACAGTCATTAACTATATTCAGGACATTTTGGTGACTTGGTCAATTTTTGTTTATTGTTTACTACCAGAAACTTGGCAGTGCTCCTGCTGAGTAAGGTGAGTAACATTTGCATTGAGGGAGTTGACAGTGGACACTCTGACAATGACCTCTCATCTCGTAAGAGTTCAACTATTTATGGGTATTCAGCTAAAAAAAAAAAGTGCCCAAAAGTATCGACATGCACACTGTCTCCATTGCACCACTGGCAACTTGTAGTGTTCTTACAAGAAGAGGCAAGACTGAAAGCTTCAGTGTACATTATTGACAAGCTGTTAGCAAGTTAAACAGACAAACCATGGCATCCCACGTTGCATACTGTGCCTGCACACTTGTGTTTGGAAGACTGTTGCTATCTTTTGTTGATGTTGGAGGACACTTCAAAGCGCGTTTACTGTGAAACCAGTAACCATTTCATTCATTTCATACAACAGAGGAATAACACAGGCTCCAAACAGGGCAGATAGCGAGGACCAACTAACAGTACACACATTCAGCGACCACAACACTTACAATGACTGACAAAATAATAGGGGAGGTACATATACTGTATGGATCATTCCATGTCAAATCATCACACTTTCGGACCTCATCGTCACGGATTTTATAATTAGCAACTCATGAAACCGAAATTGGGCATGTGTGGGATCAATATTGAGGGAGATTTAAGCAAACAAAGTTTTTTTTTGGTGGGGGGGGGGGGGTATATTTACAGTACCTTAATGTAAGCTGCACAGAAATGGTCCTTATATTGTTTTAAAGCTATTGTCCAGCTCTATAGATTGAACAAATAATATTCCATCCCCATATGAATAATTACTATGTAATAACCGATTAAATTATTAAAAATTCAATAACAAAAAAATCAGAAGATCATAATGTCATGAACATCTCCAGGAAATTTGATTTTTGGTTTTGAAGTAGGCATTCAATTAAGAATTACATTGGACTCTGTACGTGACAATAAAAACTTTGAATCCTTGAAGTAAATGTATTTGATCTTTTTCCTGGCAGCTATCTTTTTACACAGGGTCACTATACACAATAGTTTATTTTTTTCACTGCTAACAGTTTGGATCAGGAGTTGGTTATTGTAAAAGAAGTAATGTGCATGCAGGTGATATTTGTGTAGATTTATCTACAACTTTCTGGCAGTGCGGCTATTGCAGTCAGGTCTCTCACACTATGAGGAGTAGAAATTGTCGGACTTGGCTGCAGTCAGTTTATACTCCACCCCTGCATCTCGCTCCACGTCACCCAATGCTTAATCGCAGCTATGATTTCGACACAACTGCATGGGAGCGTTTTTGCTGGAAATCGTGTACACGCAGTTATACGTTAAGAGTAAAATCTCGCGATGTGTCCCATATCTACTTCCGGCTACCTCCGGAATTGATTAGAGAAATACGGAAGAACTGTAAAAATAGACTGGTGTGCTGTAACTGTAATTCGTTTATGTTACATGATCTGTTTTAGTGAAATATTTATTACTAAAACATAGAACATACAGCTGAACATACAGCTAATTTATTGCATTTTTACGTCGGCAATTTGGAAGCCATTTATTTATTGATGTGCAGTGTAAAACGTTTTACTTTAGTATTTTTGCGATGAAAACCCTCCCTGGTTGTTCTTTAGTGGTTTTCTCATTTAATATTTGATTGTCAGTTAAACCGATGTCAGAACGTAAACAATCGCACCGCAAAGTTAAACTTTGGGAGACTGAAAAGCTGCCCATTTATCAACATAAGGAAAAACTTGTCCAGGCAATCAAAAATACTTCGTGTTTGGTTGTTACAGGAGAGACTGGAAGCGGTAAAACCACTCAGCTTCCACAATACCTTCATCAAGCCGGTAAAACACCCGTTTATCCATTCAGTATTTACTTTGCAAGCTGTTATGCTGGTAACCGCCGCTTAATTACTTATTCATAAAATTGACGTTCTCTATCAATGTTTCCCCCTTCATAAGGTTTTTGTAAACATGGTAAGATTGTCATCACTCAGCCACGGAGAGTGGCTGCCATCACTGTGGCTCAAAGGGTGTCCCAGGAATTGGGCTGTTCTCTTGGAAGTGAGGTGGGATATCAGGTGCGCTTTGATGACTGCACATCCAAGGTGAGACTCCAAAGGGACATTCAGTTGCTTGGAAATATAGCATAGAAATAGATACCTGGGTTGTTCTTGTGTCTTAGATTATGAAAAACTAAACTTGAGAAACAGGCATTGATTTTATTTATCCAGACTGGGTAAAACTATAGTGGGAGACGAGTCCTTCTCCTGTTGCATTTATTTATGCAATGCTATAGACAGTCAGTAGAGTGGATACTGTTTACTAATTTTGTCTTACAAGTGAACTTTAGAATTTTAAGTTTCGTTTCTGTTGCATTCTATAGGATACAGTCATTAAATACATGACTGATGGCTGCTTGCTGAGAGAGATCCTGGCCGACCCTGAGCTGAAGCAGTACAGTGTGGTGATTCTTGACGAGGTCCATGAGAGAAGTTTGAACACGGTAAGAGTGGTATAACAGCTGGTATAATAGATTTTTTAAAAGTCAC
Organism: Paramormyrops kingsleyae; assembly: GCF_048594095.1. NCBI lineage: Eukaryota > Metazoa > Chordata > Actinopteri > Osteoglossiformes > Mormyridae > Paramormyrops > Paramormyrops kingsleyae. The sequence goes on from NC_132813.1 coordinate 24,030,696, forward strand.
TAATTTTTTGTTTTTCTGCTGGTTTATTTTTTCACGCTATTTTGTTGAACTCTGCCTGCCTGTCTTGCAGGACATCCTGTTGGGCCTGCTGAAAAATAAATTTCTGCAAGCCAGAGGGGAGTCTTCAAGCCGCAAAGTCCCTGCAAAGATTGTGGTGATGTCGGCCACATTGGAGACAAATAAGCTTTCTGTCTTTCTGGGAGACTGTCCGGTCTTCACCATTCCTGGGCGCATGTTTCCTGTGTCGGAGATGTTCTGCAATTTTATTGGCCCCAAAGACACAGAGAGCTCTGTCTATGTGAAGGAGGTGAGACATTAATAAAACGTGTTACAAGGCTGCTGGGTGCAGGATATAAGGTTTTACTGGGAGTGGCAGCTAAGATGCAATGTAAACTAAATCAGAACTCTAAGGGTGAAAATACAATGGGCAGCTTTTTGAGCAATGTTTCCAGGCAATGTTGCAGACCAATGTTGCTTGGGCACTTTGCCATTGATATTGGGCAATAAATTTCTATCTGAAAAACTTTTATTGGCAGAGGGCAACTTTTCACGGTCATCCAGATGAAGATAAGTTGCCCTTTGTGTCACCTGGTTGGCAATTGTTGGATATCATTGCTCAAAATGTTGTTCTGTGTATCGTCACCTTAAGAATCTACTCAGTCTGATTGATCATTCAGATCAAATTTGTCAGTGCATAACTAAAAAGAACATTTTCTCAACTCCCCACCATGGGAAAATACATACAAGCAATACCCATTAACTGATCTGAAGCTGATAAAGCTAAAGATCCACCCAAGAGGTAATGGAGCGAAAAATATGCAGTCTGGTTACAAGTGCAAATATGTGTTATTTTATTAAGAGATACAAGTAAAGAAACGTGTTTGATACATGTGCTGTTTTAAATGAAAGTATTTACTGGTGGTCAGCCACCATGGATCAAGGGAAGTCGTGCCAGTCTAATGTGTGGGTAGTAGGATTTAGGATAGCAGACAATGGATCAAACCTCATGGGGGTTGACCCCCTGCCCTCCCTCCCAGATTTACGCCTTTGGCCAGTCTCTGTAGCAGTTGGGGTTAAGGGCCTTGCTCAGGGGAGCAGTGGTGATGTTATTCATTCTGTCAGCCACAGGATTTGAACTGGCAGCTGTCCAATCACAGGCACAGAATCCTGACCTGCTGAGCCGCCCCTATGCTGTCTGATGTATCCGTGTCTTTGTTTCCTCTCAGGTTGTAAAGATGGCACTAGACCTACACACCAGTGAGCCAGCTGGGGATATTCTTGTTTTTCTTACTGGTAAGTCACCACACCAGATTTTCTATTGGGCTGGAGACTGCAGAAATTTTATGTTTGAGAAATGTTTTGGGTAACATCAATAGTAGCTAAACATAAGGGGATTCATTAGCATTTTGTGTACTTTAATTCTTCATAATTTAGAAAATTACAGGGCAATCTGGAAGCTTCATTTGCTTATAAACTGGCATTATAGAAAGGGGTATATAGTCACATAACTGTCCAGACTTTTGGGAATATGCAGCTTAGTACTGCATAGTGGAAAAATCCAGTCATTAATATTTTTCATCATTGGCAGTAGTTTCCAATTTCAATAGAATTCTGTTTTATATATATTGACTAGCACATTTTTTTTGCTTCTTTTGAGCAGGACAGTCAGAGATTGAGAAAGCTTGTGACATGCTCTATGAGAGGGCTGAGTCCATACACTACCCCTATGATGTCCATGATCGCTCTGTGGAAGGTCTTCTAATTCTGCCTTTATATGGATCCATGCCGACAGGTGAGGGCAATGAGAATTAGACTTTTGCAGTTTCCTTGTCCTCAGAAGAAATACAGGTGAAGTATTATATGAGTGACCTTTCATGAATAAACATATGTATTTTGCCTTACCTTTACAGCATTATTTTCTAATGTCAGTTGCATTACCCTTTTATTTTCATTAGAAAAAAAACATTTGGCTGTCCTGTAAAGAGTTTGTTTGGCTGTACCAGTCAAGAAGTAATGCTGACAGGTCCACATACTGTACCTAAAAATATCTCAAATGGCCAAAAGAGGGCAGAAGACTTCTTTAAAACATGCTTTGATTGGACGTTCTCTGAATATTTCAATCAATTTAAGTGCATTTCCCAAATGGATCAGCCATAACATTAAATCCACTGACAAGTGAAGTGATTAACACTGATTTTCTCTGTTCAGTAGCACCTGCCAAATATTAGGCAAGTGAACAGTCAGTTCTTGGAGCTCATGTATTTGAAGCAGAAGCAGTGGCATATGAGCAACTTTGATAATGGCCAAATTGTGATGGCAAGATGTCTGGGTTAGAGCATCTCCAAACGGCAGGTCTTGCGGGGTGTTCCCTGGTAGGTAGAGGTCAGTACCTACCAAACTGGTCCAAGAAAGGCCAACTACTGAACTGGAAAAAGGGCCATAGACACCCCAGGTTCATTGATGCACATGGAGAGTGAAGGTTAGCCCATCTAGTGTGATCCCACGGGAGAATTACTGTAGCACAAATTCCTGAAAAAGTTAATGCTGGCTATGGTAGGAAGATGTCAGAAGACACATTTACTTGCGGCTTGCTGTTTATGGAGCAGTGTATCGTAGACCAGTCAGAGTGGCCACTGCAGAAATCGCCTACAACGGGCACAACAGCATCTGAACTGGAGCAATGGTAGAAGGTGGCCTGTTCTGATGAGTCATGTTTACTGTTACGTTGTGTGGATGGCCTTGTATGTGTGCGTCTTTTATTGGGGAAGAGATGGCACCAGGATGCATTATGGGAAGAAGGCAAGCTGGCGGAGGCAGTGTGGTATACTCTAAGCAAAAGAGGCTAAATATTGTTTGTGTTGATTGCAGCTAATCTCATGTAAATACTGTAAGAAGGTGCATCTGTAGTTGCCCAAACACAACAACACCGTGAGAAAAAACCATGAGATTCTGAAAAGGTGTTTGCATTTAGGGGATACAATGAGGCTGAAAACTCTGACAGCAAAGGGAACCAAATATGTGCTTTGGTTTGTATGTAATGTAATGCAGTGCACAATATTAATGTTGAGCTGTGTAACCTACTCGTTAAAATACCCACCTGATACGTAAATGACCACAAAGCGTAGTTTATGTCCATTAAAAAAGTACGAGAGTAGAAGTTTGGAATGGAGACATATGAGGGAAAACCTTGAGATATAAAGACATGGACTCAGATGTATGGATATATTGCTTATTACCATGTGCTGTATTAAGAATAAGATGACCATAACATTTAATTTTTACCAAAAAATTGGTTTAAACTTTGTTTGGACAGGTGCCAGGTCTAGCGGAATAAGATTTAATCTGCTCTAAATTGGATTGGGAGACATGCATTATTACAAAGATTTGAGTAAATTTAATATCGTAAAACCCGTGGTATTCATTCAATTCTCTCCAGCTTCTTTGAGAGCTGAAAATGGTAAATTGACAGCATAAAAACGTACATTATGTGCACATATTATGTATTGTATGAGCTCAGTTTAGTATTCTGTGGGAACGTTAAACTGAATTGTGCGTATGATGTAGCACACCATACCCATTAAAAAAAGCAACTCTCTGTGGCTACTCCAAGTCCCCATATATACCAGTCCTGAGAAATAGATTATACATATTTAGACGTTTAAAATATATATAATATAAATTACGACATATACAAAGAAATACAGGTAACCACCTAATTGGTGGGGAAAGATTGTGCAAATTGGCATGCAAGTTAATTGTGCAATAAATGAATAGGTATAGTTTCAGAGTTATGTGTCACAATTAGGATATATTTATGGGCTTTAATTTCCAGTTGATTCATTCAGTACTTCTAGAAATTGTATATCAGGGGTCTCCGACTCCGGTCCTAGAGAGCTTCCGTCCAGTAGGTTTCCTATCATACTCGGCTTCTGATGAGCCACACCTGTTCTCAGGTAAATACCAGGAACAGGTGTGGCTCATCAGAAGCCAAGTTGGACAGAAAACCTACTGGATAGTAGCTCTCCAGGACCAGAGTTGGAGACCCCTGTTGTAGAGAGTAAGGGTTAGATGGGGGGGTGCAGGTGTCGGGGCTGTCCGGGGAATACAGTGCTGTCATTTCCAACAGTCCCATATCTAGATAAAATAATAGTTTAAACTGTAGTGATTGGTGTCTGTAGTGATTAGAGTGATATTTGTATGCCTGCCTACAGATCAGCAGCAGATGATCTTTCAGTCTTCTCCGGCTGGTGTCAGAAAGTGTGTTGTGGCTACCAACATCGCAGCTACATCATTGACCATACCAGGAATCCGGTGAGTGAAGCCACTGTTAGTGGAATAAGGTGAATCACATGAATGTTTGTGGAGTACAGTTAATAACTAGTCCTCTTTATACAATTGTCAGTAGGGGTGTAACGATATACTCAGCCCACGAGAAGAGACACAATATTGGATTCACGGGAACGACACGATGATATTTTAACAATATTTTAAGGAAAACTTCAAAGAGGAAATATATTAATGGAAAACAGTCTTTTATTTGATTAATTTGAAAGACAAAAAATGCTAAATAATGCAGATGTATAGTGAAATGGTTTAAATAATCACCATAATCATATGCAGTAAAGAACAGAACAAATATCTGGCACCATAAAATATTTCACCACAGACTCAAATGACAGGCTTCTTTCGTATTTGACTACTCAGTTGAACATAAAATAGAATATAAGTAAAACAATATAAATTACAAACATAAAACATTTTTTTTATGTTTTCTTCACCGGTGCAGTGGATTTTAAGTAGAGCTATTATGGTGCTGCAAATGGCTTTGCAAAGTAGTAGCGTTAGCCGCTGCGTACGGCATTATTTTCCTACAATGCTTACAGATGGTTCGTGTCACCTTTTGGCATTTTATATTTTTCGCCGGGTACCCAAAATGCTGCCACGCAAAAGATTTAAAAATGTCTGGGGCATTTTCGTCAGGCGCCGACATGCTTACATCAGCTGATTTGCAGCGCCTTCGCGAGACCGCTTTGCACTCCGGCCATGTAATATCGCAAGATCACGTGACACGAGATCTCGTTACCCCCCTAATTGTCAGGGTATAACCATTGTTCTGGCGGTGGGAGACAAACTACTTTGGAGGAGAAATAATTATAGATTTTTAAGATGATTTTATTTTTGTCGGGCAGGTATATTGTTGACAGTGGATTTGTGAAGCAGCTGAACCATAACTCCAGAGTGGGCTTGGATGTTTTGGAAGTGGTACCCATTTCAAAGTAAGCTCCTAAAGTTTTTGGGGTGTCTCCCATCAGACACTCACCACGTATTCTTTGTCAATGACACAGACATGTCCATCACCCAATTCAGGATTTTACACTTTATCAACTGGGATATTACCTGTGACGTGCTTGCAGAGTCACAATCACATCAAAGTGGACCTGAATCCTAACTTTAAAATAATAAAGATGATTTTTGTGATATGTAACTTTGAAACTGTACCTATTCATTTAGGGGTCGATTCTCCCATGAAGCACTTAAGCCTCAAAAGTTACGTGTGTTTGAGTTAAGGGTATTCTCCCCTCATCAGCTTGGACATGCCCACTGTGCCGAACTCAAGCAAGAAAAGGGTTATGCCTTCAATGATTTTTGCAGCAGGCAAAACATGGAACATGGGCTGTTTTATTTACACTGTGAACCTAATGGAAATCCACAGAACCCCTTTTATTTTTAAAATGAAAGTGTGTTGCAGATGTGTGCCTGTGCCTACCACCTAAGTTTCACAAGTAAAATCCTCATTTTGTATTTACAAATCGTAATTTAGGAATTTATGATGTTCAGGTTGTCATTACGAATTTCAGTTTCCACATTTACAACTTCAGCACTTCATTTATGAATGGCTAGTTATGTGGGGAACTAGTTCTCTTCAAGTTCTCATGAGCAAAATAGAACCTAAAAAGAGAGCTCCCGAGAACTGAGGGGGCTGGGCTGAAAGCAGAAGATGATTTATGTGTAATCGCACGTAAAAAATGAATTGCAAATCCGAAATCAAAGTGAGATTTATTTTTTGTTTTTGTTGAAAATTATTGGCCGTTGGCAGTCTAATTTTCCCCACATAACAATTGATTCCTCAATGTTGTACAAGTCCCAAATGCAACTGTGATTTGTAATCACAGCTTGAGCATTGTAAATTTGTAAATTGCGATTCATTATTGTACTATGAGGATTGTACTCGTGAAACCTTGAATGACAGGCACAGGTGCACATTTTGGAACCCTGAATATGGATTTGCATTTCATCCAGTTATAAAATCATTGTGGCATTTAAGTATGATTGCCTTAGATGTAAATTTATATACCTGTACCTACAAATTGAACATTAGCTTCTGCAAACTGTGTCAACTACCCTCGTAAACCGAGAATCTGTAAACCTAGAGTGTAACATGCAGTGCAAACTGAATGTGTGAATCTGTTGGCACAGTAGAAATGTTCTTGCAAAATCTTTGCTTATAGGGTAAGTTACAGGCATGGAAATATGATTTTAGATTTGCAGCTCATTTTTATGTACAATTACTTTAATCTTTAGACAGAAATCTGTCTCCTTAGTTATACACTGCTTTATGAATGTTCGCTTTACTTCACTTTTACGAAAGGGCTACATTTGTACTTGTTTTTACTAATTGAAGTAATTGCAAATATAATTTTCACTTTTATACAAAAAAGGAGAAAAGTAAAAATAGTATTTAGCATTTAGAGATATACAGTCATGTTCATAATGACATTTCAGTCAACTATGGACCGCATATATGTTGGTATTCCCATAAACTTTTGATGTAGCTGAAAAATTCCTGTTGCGTAGTGACATAGCTGTTGTAATATAATAGGCAACACATAACATATAATTTACGTGTTATTGGTGATGCTGGTGTAAACAAACCTACTGTGCTGCCAGTCATATAAAAGCAAAGCACATACAATTACGTACAGTACATAATACATAATAATTGTTGCTAGTTTATGTATTTACTTTACTGTACTTTTTAATCATTATTTCAGCTATACCATATAGCCTAGATGTGTAGTAGGCTGTACCATTTAGGGTTCTGTAAGTATACTCCATGATCTTCTCACAATCTACCTATCAATGCATTTCTCAGAATGTTTCTCTGTAATTAAACAATGCATGAAACTGCACAGTATATACAGTGAAACTGCACTGTATATACATTCATTCTACTTTATAGCTGTTTATTATCTCATTCCTGCTTTTGCTATATGTTAGTGTTATTTTAGGTTTTATGTGTTGGAATGATTCAGTATTTTTTGGTAGATTCGGTCGGGAGATGCTCAAAACAATTTTCCATATAAAATAATGGTACTTTTTCTTTACTCATTTTAAATGAAAGAATTGTTTTAAATGAGCAGTCATTTAGCCTGGTTGGTTTGCTTACTTGGCGTGTTGGCAAGGTAGATGTCACTTGAATCCTGCCTAATATACTTGTATGTACGTATATATTTTAATGACACTTTATTGATCCCTGTGGGAAAATTCTCTTTTCGCTTACCCCATCTTGCTCTCCAGGACAAAAAGACATGTATGTAGGTGAGACCAAGCTTGGCAGCTTAGGGCACTCGCATGCAGCGGCACCCATGGAGCTGGGGGTTAAGGGCCTTACTCAAGGGCCCACAGATGTGACTCTTCTGCCAATCGCAGGCACAGAGGCGTAGCCCACTGAGCCACACACTGCCCAATATACTATTGTGTTCAATAATTTTATGTAATTCTTTAATTATAAAAATTATTCACTTGAGTTTTGAAGTCTTAACATTTGTTTCTAAACCTATGATACGTTAGAAAGTTTTGTTTTGTTTTACATGTTTGACTCTCTGAAAACTGCAATATTGCGTTTGGCCATGTAGTAGTGCATTTTCTAATACAGCCCTCCAGAGCACATAGTGAAAAATGCACTTAGGGCAGTGGCAGAATGTGCTTAAGAGTCATTTACATGCAACAAGTCCATACTTTGGTGTTTCTCCATCCAAAGTATGTATCTAGCCTAAGTGCACTTAAACCCTGCACTAAAGTAGATGGGAGAATATGATTAAGTAAAAAAAAAAAAGTGCACAGCTAAGTGCTTTTTTGACTTAAGTGCATGGGCGAATAGACACCTTTATTTAAAGCTTTATCATAGTGTGAAATGTTTGCAATGTTTTGTAAAGAATTTTATCCCTTTGTTGAAATTCAGATCACATGTTAGGAGCCTTATGTGCAAGAATTCAAGTAATTTCAGATGGTTTACAAATGTTTTCTCACGTCTGAAGTTTACTGGTTTTGCACAGTTGATAAGAAAGACTCTGCTTTGCAGGAGCGAGGCACGGCAGAGAGCTGGACGGGCTGGCAGAACCTCATCTGGAAAATGCTTTAGGATATATAGCAGGGAATTTTGGGAGAAATGCATGCCAGATTACACTGTTCCAGAGGTCCAGAGGACCAGCCTGACCATGGTCATCCTCACCCTAAAGTGCCTAGGAGTCCATGATGTCATCAGGTGTTTAAATCATTCACACTAGCTCTGAGATGGAATGACTTTTTAAAAATGAAAATGATCTGCTTTTCTTCTTTCTATTAAATGGAGTTCAATTTTCTATAAATTTGCTTCGACGTTTGTCAAGATCTTCAGAGCCTCAAAAACTAGTTTTGGTCTTTTAGTTCTGATAATCTTAATCTGGAATTTCCCATTTGAAAACATCTGAAATTTTCAGAAAATGCTATAAGAATGGATATATAAATGAAATATAAATTTTAAATGCCAAGATCTAAATTTAATGTCATATAAAAATATTGACATTAAATAGTTTCAAGTTTTTATTGATTTATGTTTATACAATTTTTTTTTCTTTATTAATTTTTATTAATCTCTTTACTCTTAAGATTTCCATACTTGGACCACCCAGAGGAGAAGTTTATCTTGGCTGCTTTGAAACAGCTGTACCAGTGTGATGCCATTGACAGGTGTGTATCAACCCTAGTCTTATTGTGTGGATGGATGGTATGTTGATGGATCTTTGTCAAACTTTGCAACGGCATTGTATGGGTGGATGAACTGGAAGTGATTTAATTTTGAGACTTATCGCTCCAAAATTGAAATACATGGACACATCCAATTTTAAAAAAACTTCCACTTCACAATGACTGTTCCAAGTGGTACTTCAGGATAGACAAAAATTAATTTCAAAAACATGGCAGCAACATCACCTATTATCAGTCAACGATGGACTGCATATACTACATTAGTCCTATAAAATTATAATGGAGCTGAAAGATTCCTATCGCCTAGTGACATCATAGCTGTCATAATGTCATAGCACAGCACATTACTCGCACGTTTGTGGTGATGCTGGTGTAAACAAACATACTGTGCTGCCAGCAGTAATGGAGCAAGTACTGAAGCTTAGTACTTAAGTAAAAGTACAAATATCCTGCAAAATATGTACTCAAGTAAAAGTAGAAGTGCTACATCAACAATCTTACTTAAGTGAAAGTACTAAGTACTTTTAAATTTACTTGAAAGTATTTTTTTAAGTAAAAGTACTCACACAATGGTTTGTCTCAATGTCTCGGGTGTACCATTTTGTCAAAGAATATTAGATATACTGACGCCTCTACCGATGTCATTGCTCATAATAATTACAAGGAACTATACAGTATATGTTTATTGGAAAGTTTGGTGTGCTTATTGTGCGTGCACTCTGCAATACTGTGTGTACCCTAACTTAGAATTACGTGGATGACAAGTTATCTACTAGGTATTACCCACTAATATACCATTAAGATAAACCATGTTGAATGAGTCCATGTTGAATGTCTCGTCTTCTTGAAATCAAGCCAGTCTACCAGCTAATTGACGCGCGCTCTGCCATCATTGGAGCTAATAAAGCCACCTGATTGGTAGGAAATGGCAAACAATGCCAGAACGCAATAGGCTAACTATTTTTTCATGAAAGATTTTGAGGAAATTGTGTTCATAAAATGTAATGACTAACTGCATAAATTGTAGAAATGTAGTGGAGTAGAAAGTACAGATGGTTGCCGGAAAATGTAATGGAGTAAAATAAAAAGTATGCATTATTATTTTTACTTAAGTACAGATACGTAAAAATGTACTTAAGTACAATAACAAAGTACAAATACTTTGTTACATTCCACCACTGGCTGCCAGTCAATAGTACAGCACATACAATTATGTACAGTATACATAATACTTGATAATGATAATTATCAGTCTATGTATTTACTATACTGTGCTTTGTATCATTATTTAGGCTATACCATATAGCCTAGGTGTGTAGTAGGCTGTACCATATAGGTTTGTGTAAGTACACTTTATGATGTTCACACAACAACGAAATCACCTAACAACTAATTTCTGAGAACCTCTCCCTGTGATTAAGCAACACATGACTGAATTGATTCTGGTACAGTAAGTACTCTACTCTGTTTTGACTGTGTATTTATTAACTCATTGCTGCATTTACTATATGTTAGTGTTATTTGGTGACAAACTGGAAGTGATCAAATTTTGAGTTCGATTGCCCCAAAATTGAAACACATGATGTGAGGGGCCAAGCTTCAGGACACAGGGAAGTTTTTAAAGGAAAGGTTTTTTATTACAAATATTTTCAAAAATCACACAACAAAAATATACTTTTAGTTCAAAACCAAACTATCAGAAATAAACTTAAGCTGGCAAAAGAACTGACAAACTAACAAACATCTAGCAATTCACAAAACAACACAGAGGTATGTATACACACAGACTTGACCAAATCGTCAAACAAGGGGAAAAGGCATTAAACAACCAAATATAAGTAAATCACGAGACAATAAATAAACCAAATGTCAAAATGTATCACCACTACTCAACAAAATCAATATAATTATGAACCAAAATGTTAAAACGTTAAAACTCCACTATTACCCCAACATACTACTAATGTGGAGCAGTCCAATTTCCTGTTACTTATTTGACAACAGGAATAGGAAAGAAAGTTTATTTTTACCTGACAATATGAATAAACATATAATCCAAATTAATTAATATAATCCATCTATCCGTTTTCCGCCACTTATCCGAGGTTGGCCCAGACCTCCCTCTCACCACCCACCTCCTTCAGTTCTACCAGGGGGAACCCAAAGCCATTCCAGGCCAGCTGAGAGATATTATCTCTCTAGTGTGTCCTGGGTCTGCCCTGGGGCCTCCTCCTGGTTGGGCATGCCTGAAACACCTCCCCAGGGAGCCATCCAGGAGGCAGCCTAGACAGATGCCTGAACCACTTCATCTGGTTCCTTTCGACACAGAGGAGCAGCAGCTCTTCTTTGAGCCCTTCTCCAATGTCTGAGCTCCTCATCCCTAAGGCTGAACCCAGACATCTTGTAGACTTTTTGGCCATTTGTATCCACGATCTCATTCTTTCAGTCACTACCCAGAGCTCATGACCATAGGTGAGGGTAGGAATGTAGATCGACTGGTAAATTGAGAGCTTTGCTTCTGGCTTGCCATCTTCACCAAATCAGAGTGATACAGTATCCTGAGTGGTTGTTTAACTTCTTCAGTGACCTCAACCCCAGAGATGGGCATGTCCCCCCTCCCGAGTCTTTCAGCTCTACCTCCAAGGAAGGCGTATCACTGGGATTTAGGAAATCCTCAAAATATTCCTTCCACTGCCTGACTATATCCCCAGTCAAGGTTAGCAGTTCTCCAGCCCTGCTTCCCCCTCCTGAGTCCCCTGATGGTTTGCCAGAACCTTTTCGAGGCCGACCGAAAGTCCTTCTCCATAGCCTCACTGAACTACTACTACACCAGAGTTTTTGCTTCAGCAACCGTCAGAGGCACTTCCTACGTAGCCTGCCGCTACTTCTCATCTGCTTCAGGAGATGTAAACAATTTATGTAAACAAATGTATTAAAAATCGGAAGGTGGGGCCAAATTTCTGGCCTGTAGTATATGTAAGGAATAATTGACGACGGGCCGTTGAATTATTAGAAAAATAATGCACACCCAAGGTGGTGATGCGGCCACGACGCGAAGTGGATGTGCATTATTTTTCTAATAATTCAACGGCCCGTCGTCAATTATTCCGCTTATACTACGGTTGCCACACCTCAAGACATCGATCAGATGATATATTTCAAGGGATTCGTCCGGTTTTTCTACTTAAATCGCTATTGTGAGTAGGATTATTTCTTCCGCATCTCATCCAACGACTCTTTTGCTAGTTCCAAAACGTCATTAGCTGTTGTTTTTTTGGTGTTTTCTTCGTGTTTTTCTCCCTCGAGTATGTCTAGCTGTTCTTCGCTGATCGTTTTATGTCTTTTGTTGTTGCTGGCTGCCTTTGATGTCCGCTTCCGTTTATGTTGTTTTTCATCTGGACTGTCTAATACTGCTGCAGCCCAGTTGTTGAAAGTTTCATATTCACCGTAAATATTAAAATTTACTTTCGGAAAATCGTCTGTCATGTTGTTGTTTTTGTTAGTCCTGTGTGCATAGGTACTGTATGCTAATTTCCGTTATTAAAGTTAACTATGCGAAGTGATATGGAACTGTAATACGGTCAAGAGAGCTGCCTGGAACTACGTTCGCCGTGCGTTTCCCTGAAAATAATTGCACACCTCAGAACGTTCGTCAGCCAATCAGATTCAAGCATTCAACGGTCCCGTAGTATAAGTTTTATTATAGCATACAACTGATCCTTTCACATGATCACACTGTTTAATGAAAGATAGTCACTTGTTTATCAATATTCCTTTTTGGTGAGCAAGGAATTGGTATACGGTCAGTGAAAGAGTCAAGAGTTACAAATACTTTGATTTGTAAATGCTTTGGAAAAGTACCAAAAGTTCAGTATTTCAAAATGTTAGTTTTCCACTGGTGTAAAAACTGGTACCAGTGCTGAATGACATCACAACGTGAGGCGGGGTATTTTGTACTGGATTAAAAAAATTGCTATAGTATATTATAGGGCTGGATGATGTGCAATATTAATACCAGCATCGCATGTTATGCACATTCAGTTGGGTGATGTACATGTCTGTGTGATTGTTTTTTTCTGACAAATTGATATTTTGAAGCGGCAAATATCTTAATTATCTGCCTTTTCCTGTGTTTATGAAGGAGGGGTCAAGTAACGAGGTTCGGGCAACTGATAGTGGAGTTTCCGCTCCCCCCTAACCTTACTCGAGTGCTGCTGAAGGCTGCTGCGCACCAGTGCGAGGAGCTGCTGCTTCCTGTGGCTGCCATGCTGTCTGTGGAGAACATCTTCATACGGCCAGGTGACTGTCACTGGCCACGTAAAAATATCTGCTGATTCTCAAACGGAAGCAGCAGACAAAAATATGTATTTATTTAGAATATGTAAATCAGTTATTTGTTTTTTCCATACTCTGCTACAATTCAAGTCCTTTCTTTGCACTAGAGCAGTGTTTTCCCATCCTGGTCCTCAGGGACCTGCAGACAGTCCACATGTGGACTGGGAGCTGGGAGAGAGTAAAAACGTGGACCGGCTGTGGATCCCCGAGGACCGAGTTGGGAAACACTACACTAGATACCTCGATCATTAAAGAGTGAACATCATTATACTTGTACATCATTTTTATATTGCATTTTTATATTAGTGAGACATTTTAATTGTCAGAGATTTAGTTGGTAATGAAATGGAAGTTGTTTACTTTTACTATTTTACTAATTATCCACTCGACACAGACTGATCTTACATATGGTTTTTAACCATAATATTTGAATTTATCAATATTTCGGATGTTATACTAAAATAGACTGTTAGGTTTACTGTTTTTAGGAGTGACTAGAGTTAACCACATTCATTTTTGTATCATCCATTTTATATTTTGATTTTGTCTTTATGGACAGTGTCTTGCGTGATTTTTGGAACAGGATTACGGTCTTTGTTTTTGGATATACAGAGGAACAGAATCCCTATGTGTGGTGCCACCTACAGGTCATCCAGAGAAGCAGCAGGAGGCAGAATTGAAACACAAGCAGTTGGCTACAGAGGCTGGCAGTAGTAATGACTTTGCTGTCCTGCTCAGTGTATTTGAGAAGTGCAGAGCCAGGTACTGGTAGCTTAAATGTATTTTTCCCCATTTCATCACTAGTTAAGTAAGTACAAATTAAGTAGGATGTTTCTTGCAAACAGTAATTTCTGAGTAGTGCACTCCATTTAATGGCCACATTCAGTCTGGTATTTAAGTTCTATTTGTCAGCCTTATCCAGTTAGATTTGTTTTCTTTTTTTTTCCTCTGGGAAGTGAATCGCCACCAGCATGGTGTCGAGAGAACTGGATCCACTGGAGAGCAATAAAGATGGCTTTCAGTGTTGAAAAGCAGTTGACAGAGATTCTCACCCGTCTCAAACAGGTGACCATCCAATCAGGCATTTTCAATCAGCACGTGCTGTTCTATACCATTCACACTTAGATGGACTTAAACTTTAATTTTGTATTAATTTCTTTTGTTAATCTTATGCATTTGCAGAATCCAGATTTTCCAGTGGAGAAGTTTGATGGTCATCGGAGTGAACTTTTACGGAGATGTCTGTGCTCAGGATACTTTGCCAATGTAGCTAGGAGGTAAGAACATAAGTATTGAATATTAAAAATGATGGCTGTTTTCTTCATGATGATATTTGTTGTAGAAATGTATCTATTCTTTACTTGTATGTATCTAATTTCTGTGCTTCTAGTACACTGATTTTATTTATATGTCCTATTCTTTTGTGTGCAGCCTCACAACTTAAAACGGCTGTTTAATGTATGTTTGAGCAACATGCAACATCATACACATCAAAAAATTATGTTACTGAAGTACAAGTCTTTGTTGTTCTTCACTAGGTCAGTAGGGAGGACATTCAGTACGATGGATGGACATGGGTCTGTTGTTCACATTCACCCATCATCAACTGTAAGGACCACTCCCTCAGTGCTATAAGGAATATGAATTCCATTGATCTAATAGGATTCCTGGTGTTCTTTAAGCTGTTTGAACAGGAGGCCAAACTGGAGTGGATCCTCTTCCATGATGTCCTAGTCACTTCTCGAATATATGTAAGGACGGTGTGTCCAATCCGTTACGAGTGGGTGAAGGACTTGCTGCCTAAGCTACATGAGGTAGAAGCCCACGAGCTGAGCAGTGTTGCCCGGGAAGAAGTAACAGATAAAGAAATAACCAAATGGGAGACTAAGGAAGCTCTCAAAAGAGGTGAGAAACCTACAATGACAAGAATATTTTAAATAGCACTTTAAATTTTGATGAGTGGATTGCTTAGGAACCAAATTGCAGGCTGGCAAGATCAAGCATTTCTGAGTGAACTGTTGAAATAGCCTAAATTTTCCCCCAGGAATGATTAACTTGCAACTTGACCAAAGAACATTGCACAATCATTGTAAAATACAATATAATAATCTCTCAAATAACAAAAAGTCTGCATTTATTTATTGGTGATATGTGCTGAGGGGACATTATAAGAATAAGGCAGTTACTGGTTGTGAACTGCCAGGAAATTAGACAAATGCAAATGTAAACCAATAGAACAAAATATAAATATTACTTCAGGGTAACTATGGGTGGCAGTAGTCTCTTGCAAATCTATACTATATGACAAGTCCACATAGGAACCCACTCGACAGGCTTAGTCCTGATTGGCCATTGTTAATAGCTGCTGAAGCCCCATTGGCTGATGGCAACATGTGTTTTTAGACATCTATTCTGTATATTTCACCTTCAGCTAAGGTGAAGATCAAATATGCAGAATTTCACCTGGATTCAGAAAACAATTAGACAGATACATGTTTACATTTTTGTATCACCCCCTATTCTTGAAATGGCACCGGTCTTATACTGGCTCCTTACAATCACCCTTTGCTGCTTGCCCCTCAGATTTTGTGAATACTAGCCGGAGCATTTATGAATTACAGCTGTTTGTTTAAAATGAGTGTAACTTGGGCGTGGCTGGTGCTGTATTCTTAGCAAAATTTTAACAACAACAATAATAATAATTAATAATGAATAATTATTAATTATTGATCAGCTTGAATCCCTAATTCCCTCATGACCACATTAGTCCACATTGGGCAAACTCCTAGGACTAAATAAAAAAGATGGAACTGCAGATTAGCAAAAGATCTAAGTAGACAGGTGTGTATTGCGGTTTTGTTTCACGCAAGCCAAGCAATTTGTGGAAAATATTTTTAACTATACCACTCATGGTATGGGCTGAAACATAAATGGTTGTGCTATTGCACCACCTTCAGGCCATATGGCACACTGCACCTAATCCACCTAATTTGTTCTCTCTCTGCCTTAGGATCTTGCTCATTGTTTAGTTTTAGGGCAAACTGCAAATAATAATAAACAGTAGGATTGAAGCACTATGTGTTTGGAGCTTTAAAAATGGTCTTATTTGTTAAATTGATCCATCCATCTTCTAATTACTTATTCTGGTCATGGTCATGGGGCCGGAGTCCATCCCAGGAAGCACAGGGGACAAGGCTGGGGTGCACCGTGGATGGGATGCATCTTTATTGAATTGATGAGCTGTTCAAATCTAGTTATGTATATGCTGGTGGCTGTACAGCACTTTCAGATATTCAGAAGGCCTGTGGTTAATTGATCTCCGCAGGAGTGGCTACTGAAGATGCGCTGAAGAAGCTGGAACGCAGGAACAGCGAAGACTCTGTGTCAGCAGCCCGATCACGGTACCTGCAGCGGAAGCAGGAGCGTCAGATGAGCAAAGCATCTTAAGGGAGGTGTCAGTGCCATTACTGAGCATTAGAACATATGAAGAGACAGAGCATCACTGCAGCTGTGAAGTCTAGGATTGTCCTCCATCAGTCTGGTAGTGACAGAAGGGGGAGCAGTTATAAATGTAGAATAAAATGACAGACCAAGAAGTTCACTGTTTCATTACCCTCTTATGCCATAAGGTATTGCTGGGTGTATCAAACACAGAACTGAAGCCTTCAAATTAAGTTTCCAGAAATGTTCAGTCCTGGTTCTGTAGGGGCACGAGTATATTCAGGTTTCCTAGATATCTTTTAATAATTATTAGCGTTGCTAATTTGAAAGTAGAATGACAACAATATCAAGATTCAAGATTTTTATTGGCCATGTGCAACAAGGGCATTGAAATACCAAGTCATTTGGCTTCACTGAGCTGCGGATTCAAAACCTGTACACAGTGAAACCCTCCAGAACCAGAATTTAAGATTGTTAGTATGAAGTTTATATATGTACATAATTTATTATTTTTTGAGTCTTTTAAGCTACAGTTTTAAATACCGATTCCATTAAAAGTACTTTGTTAGAAGTTAAATGTTGTCAGTTGTGTATTTGTTCAAACTATATACACTATATGGACAAAAGTATTGAGACCTGGCAAATATACCTACTGGAACTTTTATGAATCCCGTTCTAAATCCATAGGCATCAATATGGAGATGGTCCCCACTTTGCAGCTACAGTGCCTATGAAAAGTATTCACCCCCTTGGATGTTTTACCCTTTTCTAAATCAATCATGATCAACATAATTTGGCCTTTTTGACAAAAAAAAATTACAAAAAAAGCCCCTTTAATGTCAAATTAACCGGAGGGGAACCAGTGTACTGGGAAGGCGTATTTGTAGAGTAGTTGAGGAATGTTTAAACTAGGGACTGGGGGGGCAGGGAGGTTAGTTAAGTATGTAACGGGGGGGAAACGGAAAGCCCCAAAAAATCATATTATAAGTAGGCACTGTAATAGGCCTACCCTTTGTTGTCTGTATTTAAACGCCAGGAGTATTAGGAATAAAATTCATGATTTAGAGGCTCTTATCTCATCAGACTCTTATGATATTATAGCAATAACTGAAACGTGGTTGAGTGATAAGGATGGACAAGAATATAATATGGATGGTTACACATTGTTCCGTAAAGACCGTATAGGTAAGAAGGGAGGTGGTGTTGCAGTATATGTAAAGGAAAACTTGCAGGCAAGGGAGCTTACTGATATAAGTAAAAGTACGGAAGCTATATGGGTAAAATTAGATGCTACAAACTCAAATAGCCTAATTGTCGGTGTTTGTTACAGAGCACCCAATGTAGCTGCTGAGGAAAGCAGATTGTTATACAGTGATATTAGGATTATGAGCAATAAAAATGATGTGGTAGTTATGGGTGATTTTAATCTACCGGGGATGCAGTGGGACATTGTTGCTGGCTCTTCTGAAAATGAACTTGAGATGGTGGAATTAGTACAGGATTGTTTTTTTACTCAGTTTGTTAACACCCCTACCAGGGGAGTTGCCATTCTTGATCTTGTTTTGTCTAATAACCAGGACAGGATTGGTAAATTAGACGTTTTAGAACCACTTGACAGTAGCGATCATAACATGGTTAAATTTGAGGTTAAGTTTAGTGCCCGAAGAGCAAAGTCCAAATCAAAAATATATAATGTTAGGAAGGCTAACTTCAATTGTATGAGATTAAAACTAGAAACTGTGAACTGGATGGAGTTAAATAACAAAACTGTTGAAGAGGCATGGGAATTTTTTAAAAGCACATTATTGCAAGTGCAAGAGGACTTCATACCTGTTTCCAGCAAGAATAAATCTAGGAAATTGCAACCTAGGTGGTTTAATAGGGAAATAAAGTATAAAGTAAGGAGGAAAAGGGCTTTGTTCCAGAGATGGAAAATAACTGATGATGACATAATAAAGCAAGAGTATCTAAATCTACAGGCTGAATTAAAAAATGACATTAGACGAGCTAAAAGGAATGTCGAAAGGAAGATCGCATTGGAGGCTAAGGATGACGTTAAAAGTTTCTTCCAGTATTTTAACTCTAAAAGAGCTCTAAAAGCTGAAATCACTAATCTGCAGGATAGTAAGGGTCTTATAATTGAAAACGACATTGACATAGTAAATGAGTTCAATGATAGTTTTGCACGGGTATTCACTGTTGAGGACACTAGTAACTTACCAGTTCTTATTACTAATCCAACATCATCTATAACTAATATATATATAACTGAAGCTGATGTTTTGTAAAGCCTAGCTAAGCTCAAAATAAATAAATCACAGGGCCCTGATGGCATCTTACCTATAGTGTTAAAAGAGATGAGGGATATTATTTGCCGACCCTTAACATTACTGTTTCAAAAATCCTTATCTGAAGGTGTGGTACCTTCTGATTGGAAGCATGCCAACATAACGCCCATTTTCAAAAAAGGGGATAGAAGTAATTTGTCAAACTATAGGCCAATCAGTCTAACTTGTATAACTGGTAAAGTTATGGAGGCTATAATCAAAGAGAAAATGGTAGATTACCTGGACTCAAATAACATTTTATGGGATAGCCAGCATGGATTTAGGAGAGGTAGATCCTGTTTAACAAATCTGTTGGGAGTTTTTTGAGGAGGCTACTCAGGAAGTTGATGATAAGAAGGCCTATGATGTCATCTACTTAGATTTCCAAAAGGCTTTTGATGTTGTTCCCCACAAGAGGCTCTCACTTAAACTCAAAGCGACAGGTATTTTAGGAACTGTAGCGACCTCGATTGATAACTGGTTAACGGATAGGAAGCAGCGAGTAGTTATAAGAGGCTCAATGTCACAGTGGGCCTGTGTTCATAGTGGGGTACCGCAGGGTTCAATTTTAGGACCACTTTTGTTCCTAATTTACATAAATGATATAGACACCAATATATACAGTAAACTGGTGAAATTTGCAGATGACACCAAGGTGGGTGGTGTAGCAGATACTGAACTAGCGGCTCAGCAGCTACAGCGGGATCTTAATTTAATTAGTGACTGGGCTGACACCTGACAGATGGAATTTAACATAGACAAATGTAAGGTACTCCATGTAGGGAGCAGAAATATAAAGTACAGGTATTTTATGGGACCTACTGAAATAAAGGTAGCTGATTATGAGAAAGACCTTGGTGTGTATGTTGATGCTTCCATGTCTCATTCTCGCCAGTGCGGGGAAGCAATAAAAAAGGCCAATTGGATGTTGGGGTATATCTCCAGGTGTGTGGAGTTTAAATCAAGGGAGGTAATGCTAAGATTATACAATTCCTTGGTGAGACCTCACCTAGAATATTGTGTACAGGTTTGGTCACCATATCTTAAAAAGGACATAGCGGCCTTAGAAAAGGTGCAGCGTAGGGCCACAAGAATGATTCCTGGTCTTAGAGGAATGTCATACGAGGAAAGGTTATTTGAGCTAAATCTGTTCAACCTCAAGCAAAGGAGACTGAGGGGGGACATGATCCAGGTCTATAAGATTCTAACAGGTTTGGATGCTG
Source organism: Paramormyrops kingsleyae (assembly GCF_048594095.1). Lineage (NCBI taxonomy): Eukaryota > Metazoa > Chordata > Actinopteri > Osteoglossiformes > Mormyridae > Paramormyrops > Paramormyrops kingsleyae. Next base: position 24,051,049 of record NC_132813.1, read on the forward strand.
TTCAACCGAATGGTTACTTCAGCATTAGTTCAAATACAAGAACTCGTGGCCATAGGTGGAAATTAGCGGGAGAACATTTCAAACTGGATTTAAGGAAGCACTTCTTTACACAGCGTGTAGTCAGAGTATGGAATAGTCTTCCTGATAACGTAGTGCAAGCTGAATCCTTGGGTTCCTTTAAATCAGAGCTAGATAAGATTTTAACAACTCTGAGCTATTAGTTAAGTTCTCCCCAAGCGAGCTCGATGGGCCGAATGGCCTCCTTTCGTTTGTATAGTTCTTATGTTCTAAATTGAAAACTATCGGATTGAGGTCTAGGCTTTGACTCAGCCACTCCAGAACATCCACCTTGTCGTCTTCAAACCATTTCTGTGTAGCTTTAGCTGTATGCTTCAGGTCGTTGTCTTGCTGGAAAATAAATCCTCTCCCAAGCCGTAGTTCTCTTGCAGATGGAATCAAATTGTCCTCCAGGATTTCCCTGTATTTTGCTGCATTAATTTCCCCTTCTACCTTTACAAGCCTTCCAGGGCCTGCTGCCGAGCAGCATCCCAAAAGCAGGATGCTGCCACCACCATGCTTCACGGTGGGGATGGTGTGTTTGTGGTGATGTGCAGTGTTTGATGTCCGCCAAACGATGTCCTGTCTGATGGCCATTTTGGTTTCATCAGACCAAAGAACTTTCTTCCAGTTGACCATGGAGTCTCCAACATACCTTCTGGCAAATTCTAGTCGAGACTTAATATGAGTTTTCAGCAGTGGCTTTCTCATTGCCACTCTCCCATAAAGCTTTGACTGGTGAAAAACCCAGGCAACAGTTGTATGCAGAGTCTCTCCCATCTCAGCTGCTGAAGCTTGTAACTCCTTTAGAGTAGTCCTAGGTGTCCTGGTGGCCTCTCTCACTAGGCTCTTTCTTGCACGGTCACTCAGTTTGTGAGGATGACCCAATCTAGGCAGATTTACACATGTGCCATATTCTTTCCATTTCTTGATGATGGATTTAACTGAACTCCAGGGGATGTTCAGTGCCTTAGAATTTTTTTTGTATCCATCCCCTGACATACTTTTCAATAACCTTTTCTCTGACTTGCTTGGAGTGTTCTTTTGTCTTCATGCTGTAATGGTAGCCAGGAATACTGATTAACCAGTGAATGGACCTTCCAGACACAGGTGTCTTTATACTACAATAACTCGAGACACAGTCACTGCACTCAGGTGATCTCCATTCCACTAATTATAGGACTACTAGCCCCAATTGGCTGGACCTCTGTTGAATTAGGTCAGTCACTTTAAAGGGGGTGAATATTTAAGCAATCACTTATTTTGTGTTGCATATTTTTAATTGTCATTATTTTGTAGAAATCAGTTTTCACTTTGACATCAAAATTTTTGTAATTTTTTTTGTCAAAAAAGCTGAATTATGTTGATCATGATTGATTTATAAAAGCAATAAAAGGGTAAAACATCTAAGGGGGGTGATTACTTTTTATAGGCACTGTATAACAGCTGCCACTCTTCCGGGAAGATTTTGCATAAGATTTTGGAGCGTGTCTGGGAATTTTTGCCCATTCATTCAGAAGAGCATTTGTGAGGTCAGGCACTGATGTTGGATATGAAGGCCTGGCTCACAATCTCCTTCTAGTTCATCCAAAAGGTATTTGATATGGATGAGGTCAGGGTTCTGTGCAGGCCAGTCAAGTTCTCACCCAACCAAAGTTGTAAGCATACTCATAGAATTGCGTAAAATGTCTTGGTATGCTAATGCATTGTGTTCCATTCATTGTAACTAAGGGGCCTAGCCCAACCCCTGAAAAACAACCCCATACCATTTTCCCTCCTCCAACAACCTTCACAGTTGGCACAATGCTATCAGGCAACGTTTTTTTTTTGGAATCTGCCAAACCCAGACTTGTCCATCAGACGGAGAAGCATGATTTGTCACAACACAGAACATGGTTCCAGTGCTCCTGGGTCCAGTGGTGTCATGCTTTACACCACTCCATTCGACACTTGGCATTGCGCTTGGTGATTTGAGGCTTACATGCAGCTGCTCAGCCATGGAAGCCCATTCCATGAAGCTACCAGCACACGGTTTTTGTGCTGGGGTTAATGTGAGGAGAAGTTTGGAACTCTGCAGTTATCGAGTTAGAGTGTTGGGACCTTTATGCCTCAGCACTCTTACTATATATGGTCTGCTACTTCGTGGCTAAGTTTCTGTTCCTAAACACTTCCACATTGCAATAATCTCACTTACAGTACTTAAACTGACAAAGGTGGCGTCCTATGACAGTACCATGCTTGAATTAACAGATCCTTTCACATATATTTGTAAAGGTGACTGCATGGCCATGTGCTTGATTTTATATACTTGTGGCAATGGGTCTGAATGAAACCCCTGAATTCAATGAGGTGTGACCCAATACTGGTATGTATATATAGTGGTACCTCAGAACCTGAATTTAATCCGTTCAGAACCCTGGATTGAATACTAAAGAGTTCGGGTTGTGATTGAATTTCCCATAAGAAAATATTGAAAACTGATTAATTGGTTCCCAGCCCCAAAAAATTACACCTAATTTTTTTTTTAAGCATTTAAACACAATAGGATAAAACAAGAGCATATACTGTACTAAACACATCAAAACAGTAATTTGTAAAGTGAGAAAATGTATCCAAACAATGTGTAAAGTAAAACAAAACAATGTATTTGCTATAGCTGCAGTTCTGGTTTTTGCCAGTAGGCTGTGCAAAGCTAGTGTTTCAAAATGGCCATCTCTAGGGTATGGCTTTCCCACAGGGTCCCATTAGTCATGAAATGCCCTGGCAGTAAGCAGTGTGAAGTGGTTGGAGAACTTCTAGGCAGTCCAGAGGTGTACTTAGGAAACAAGAAATAGGCAGACAACTGCACCATTTCAAATACTAGTGCTTTATTCAGTCACGAGACAGTGCCCATAGTCTCCAGCACAGCTGCCACAGAGGGAAGCAGCACAGATCATGGCAGGCAAGTTAATTGGCTCCTTCCATCCTGGTACCATGCACAGCTTGGCATATTAGGGTAGTAGGTACCTATCCCTTCAGCATATACAGCTGTCCAGGCTGACTACCCATGGGAGGACCCTGTTGGATAGTAATGGGACCCAGAACACCTGTGCCTTGAGCACCTGCAAGGGCAAGAAGGGTGCCTCAGTCACACCAACACAAGCCACCACAGCATCTTCTAGACTGATGCTCAGCATACCTGCTACACCTGCAAGCCCACAGCTGGTGTCACAGCAGCCACACACCTGGTCATTCCCATCTACAGACATCCACCTGCAATGGGGAATAGCAATTGTTTAGCAGCTCAACTCATCCAGCATCATAATGATGCAGCCACTGACCTGTTAGCAGCAAGGGAGAAGGAACAAGCCTTGTGTTGGGAGTCCACAGGCACAGAAGCCACCGTTGCTCTCAGGCTGCAAGTAATGAACATCTAGGACACCAAAAGCATGCTTAGCTGCAATCACAACCAGTTCATTTAAGCACAGAAATCCTGCACAAGTGCCTGTACTCACTGAGCTCCTGCCATCTTGAGAGAACCTGAAAGCATCCAGCTGAAGCTGCAGCTTGTCATCCTGCTTTCTGGGCAGGAACTGGGAGTGGGATCCTGTCACCTTGGCATCAGTCAGGCACCTGAAGGCCAGGCATGTCAAGCAGCATTTGCCCAAGTGGCCTCATACACAACCATACAAATGTTACTCACCCAGAGTTCTGCACAAAGGCATAGCTAGGGACAGAGGACACATCAGGGACCAAAGTGGCCACACAGCTGTCCACAAAGACACGCAGGGGCTGACTGTTGCCCACAAGGACAGAGGCTTCGATGTTCAGGACATTTCCCAGGAAGTACACATTGGAGGCCCTCTCATTCTGCCATGCATCTGCACAAAGGGCACATGCACTTGAGGACAAGCCCACAGAGCAGAGCCAGATATGCTGCATGAATCCCTCACCTACCATCCATCAGCCTCAATGAGAAATTCAGCTGTGCTTCTGCTGCCATTGTGGCATAGTAAGGGATCCAGGTTGGCACCAGGGCATTGCTGGTCACATTCTGTTTCCTAAGGAGCAAGGAACATTCAGTCACTAGAAAAAATGGCTCCTAGGGCTAGGGAGCACCAAAGCATATGGGGCATCCTCACCTCAAGTAGTGACACTCAATGCTAACCACAGCACCATTGGTCCTCACAATGGGGCTGCCATTAATACCTCTGGGTGTGTAGATCAATGCAAAGCTATAGACCAGGGCATCAGCAGTCATCTGGAGAACAACAACATTAGCACTAGCATAGCCAACACAGCAACCATCAGAAGGAAGCCCTCATACCATCATTGTACTTCCACAGGCCTGCAGTGCAGATTGAAACCTCACTGTGCCAGAAGCATCCTGCCCAGTGGGTGCACAGCCACCAAAGGTGATGTCTGATGGATTGATCAGCTGGCCAATAGCTAGAAGGTCTTGTTGCACATCCACCATAACTGAATCCTCCCCACACACAACCCTCACACTATCAGGGTTCACTTGCATTCCAGTCACAGATTTAACCAGAGCAGGAGCCACTTGCTTGCCCAGATAGCCGGTCGAAGCCACCTGGGGAGCCCCTACGCCAACCTGATAGCCGGTCGAAGCCACCTGGGGAGCACCTACGCCAACCTGATAGCCGGTCGAAGCCACCTGGGGAGCACCTACGCCAACCTGATAGCCGGTTGAAGCCACCTGGGGAGCACCTACGCCAACCTGGAAGCCGGTCGAAGCCACCTGGGGAGCACCTACGCCAACCTGGAAGCCGGTCGAAGCCACCTGGGGAGCACCTACGCCAACCTGGAAGCCGGTCGAAGCCACCTGGGGAGCACCTACGCCAACCTGGAAGCCGGTCGAAGCCACCTGGGGAGCACCTACGCCAACCTGGAAGCCGGTCGAAGCCACCTGGGGAGCACCTACGCCAACCTGGAAGCCGGTCGAAGCCACCTGGGGAACCCCTACGCCAACCTGGAAGCCGGTTGAAGCCACCTTGGGACCACCTGCGCCAACCTGATAACTGGCTGCCACCACTTGAGAAGCACCTAATCCACTCTGATAACCAGCTGACACCTGAGGGGTCTTCACAGCAAACCTAGAATTCAGTTGAGCTTCACAGCTGCAACCTAAAAGGAGAAGCAGCACTATAACCCTCTCATGCACTGCCATTGTTTTAGAGCTGGGAGCAAAGCACACTGTTTTGGCCACTTTGCTTGCAGACTATATTATAGTTGCTGAAATCCTCTACACCTGCCAGGCCTGTTCTGATTCGTCAGTATGGAATCCTCACCATGCAGGGTTAATCAAACACTGCTTGGCATCTAACGACTGAAATACATTTTTCTACCAACAGTTACTTTTTTCCCAGCAGTTATCAGTTTGGTGCTCTCATGCTGTAATTGCCCACAGCACACATACACTGAGATTTTACTGGTGTTTTTTTGGCTTTAAATAATATTGACTTCCTGACACATGACTGCACATGGCCAACAATTATATTTGGTACATACTGTAATGTGGGCATATCTACAACCGCACCCACCGCCGCCTTATTATTTTCTATAATCCTATTTCATTCTGACTGGTCAGCAGAGTCGTTGTTAATTGTTAATTCGACCGTAAGGTGAAGATAAGCCTCTCTCGTCACTTTAGAGGGAGTGCTGAAGTATGAGCCCACCTGCTATGTTAGGAGGTTCCTCTAGGGGCGCTACTGATTACACGTAACTACCAAACCTCACAACGAAAATGTTCCCTGTAGTCAATGCATCGATAATGAAGGAAGCGATGACTTATTGAGGGTTATGGCGCAGAGTGTTGGGTAGATGATAAAGCGTGTTAGTCGTCTTGCGAACAAAGCTAACTGCTACAAACGGGTGCTGTGATTAAACTTAGATCTAATACATTTAGTGAATATCTACGTACATTTCCGAATGTTGCGTTATGGCGAAGCACCATGGAAGCGGGTGAAACGCCGGTATTCGAGCATTTATGTTTATATTTGAGTGTTTGTTCGTGTTGCCCATTCTATCATAGTGATAGCAAGTTGTTCACAATGTAATTTGTTATCGTTGAAAATGGGATTAGATCTCTGTGATCGGTTCAGTTTAGGGTATATAGCCTACTGAGTTATATGAGCAAGAAGAGTATACTGTATTCTGCAGTTTCATATTGTTTTATATTGTTAATTTTGTGAGCCGCGGGAGTGAATCTACAGCAGCGATGTAAATGCTCTACAAGCTAAAACAGTAAAACCCATATTGTGTTATTTCCATACATTGCAGACGCTGCATCCTTATAAAAAAAAAAGAAAAAAAAAATGTCCTGCCCCAATCGTCCGCTCCTTCCGTGTGCCACGCCCCCTCGTTAACCCCGTGTGGAATCCCCGTGTGATCAGCTGTTTCTGGTTGTTGTCATTAGTCCTCTGTATTTCGTCTGCGGTTCAGTTTGTTTCCCCAGTCCAGTCTTTGTTTTGTCCATCTGTGTTTTGCCTGCCTTACCTGTAATTAAACCCCGTATTCCCCGATACCCTGACGTCTGCGCCTTTGTCTCCATTCCGTCCCGCTCGGCACGATAATATTATTATAATTAAATGTATTAATAGTTATTATTAATATTAAAATAATTAATAAGAAATCTTTATTTTTAAATGTGTTTTATTATATAATAATTACTGTTACTGTCTATCATTGTCTAAATGTATTTTTACTGTCTAAATATATGTATTCATCTAGTATAAACATGCACGATGCTATCACAGCGCATGCGAGGCTTAGACTTAAGCGTTACCCTGTTTCAGCTGAGAGACATGCCGCGTGACTCATTTCCCTACGCGTACAAGTTATCATAGGTCGGTGTTCACGGTTTGACTTCTAAGATTCAGATCGAGTTCTAGGTAATTTGTTTTCGAACTGGTTGGTTCGACTTTTAAGATATTCAAGTTCTAATGAGTTCGAGAACTGAGGTACCACTGTACATATAGTGCATGTACGAAAAGGCATACCTCTCGTATATAAAAATGTCCTACATTGTAGTTTCTTAGTATTGAAGTCAAAGATGAGTTGCACGTTGATGGAATGAAACTGCTTTCTGTTCACAAAAGCAGCTTTATTCACTGATGGAGCTTTTATTGCAATGTGTATGCAGTCATAGCACTGACATTAGGAAAGCCAGACATTGCTGCAAATTGCATTGTGATGTTTGCCTGTACATTTGCACTAAGGAAGCTTCATATTCTGTCTTGACAGTTAGTTAATACCTGCCATAACTTAAAGAATAATGGGCTGGGATCAATGGCATAGAGAGTTTCAGACTGGGGGGCACAGCTTAAATAATTTAAATACAAAGGTCTGTTTATTGGGGGAGTGAATGGCTGGGAAATCCCTGATCGGTCAGCCAGTTCTCGTTGATATGTGGTATGTTCCTGTTGCTAAAAGTCCAAGTGCTGTCTGTACTTAAAGATGGACATAAACAGCATGATGGTTCAAGGACCAGGGCCAAATCATCACACTTCAGAATTGCTCTTGCTGTTATAAAATGACTGATAAGCCACAAATCATTTGGAAAACTAATCATTGTGATCTCTAAATACTTGCTCCCTTAGTATTTGGCTGCACATATATAAATATGCCATGATGATACTGTGTGTGAAAAACTGACAGGCCCTTTTGTACCTATTATATGTGGGTGTACACACTTGTAATTTAGATTCTACACAACAAATACTGTACTGTATATTGGAATCGAAAAAGTCATTAATTAAAAAAATGCTGAATGTTAGTTGTATATAAGATACAATAAAATGTTATGTATTTATAAACATACACTTCACCGTGCACTAAAACTAGCTGATGGAATGAATTGCTAACTACTACAACAACAACAATTATTCTTACTCTACTCTCTGTTGGTTGACCTCTACTCTGTGAAAGTCAGTGCATGGTGCCACCTACTAGAAACACATAATCAATTTCCTTGCATATGTGCAGTCTACATGCACTGAGGCTCATGATGTCAGCTTGATGTAAAAATCTGGGTTACATGCACAATTCAAAATTCACCCTGTGCACATGGAAAAGTGACATAAAAGCCAATTCCTACTTCACTTTTGGTTGTGCACAGGATAGGGGGGTGTATTTCAAAATTCTGAGATATGCTGTAATACCTCAATAGTACCCAAGTCTAGTAGCAAGTTTCAAACACTTAAAAGATGGCATAAAAATCTATCCATTTGACTATACTTATTGTATCTGTGTTTGTTGCAATACACCCATGATTGCACCCCCACACATTAGTCTAACGCTGTAGTGAAGTTCACTGATGACTCTACTATAATGGGACTCATGCCTGTGGTACAGGGAAGAGGTCCAACATCTGGTTGAGTGGTGCATGTACAACAATCTGGTCCTGAACACCACTAAAACCAAGGAGATCATTTTGGATGTCGGAGACCCAAGAAGACCTCCCATTCCTCTCTCCATATAAATGGTGAAAAGGTGGAGAGGGTGAACACATAACTGACGACCTGGGGACTCTTGGGAGTTCACATAACAGATGACTTTTTGTGGTCCTTTAAAACCTCCCACCTTTTGAAGGAAGCTCAACAGAGGCTCTTCTTAAAGAAACTCAAACAAACTGGACTCCCCCCACAGCTCCTGGTCAACTTTTTACGGAACCCATAGGGAGCTGCGCCAGCTGCACCTCTGAAGACAGAAAGGACTTGGCCCGAGTGGCAAGAACTGCTCAGAAAATCATAAGAACTGAGCTTTAGAAATTGAAATTGTGCATGGTAGCCACCTGTGCATAGCTGTCAAGTCTCCCGTTTTGGCTGGGAAACTACCGTATTTTACCCCTCTTTCCCGCCATCCTCCCGTATTAGTATTTTCCCGTAAATCTCCCGTATTATAATATCATTTAAAAAAAATTCCTCTGCCTCTCCAAACTGAACTGTCAGTAGTCTCGCGAAAACTGCCACCTGCAGGTCATTTACAACATTAACCAGGTCATAAATGCGGAGGTTAAAATGGTAATGCTGTGTGCGAAAAACAACGTTACTTTCACCTTCTGTGACGACTTCAACATGGATAAAAAGTCTGCAACAAATCTGTATAATAAGTCATTAGTGAATGCCAGAGAGCCACGAGTGAACATGAGAAATTAAAATAAAATGTGTAATGAAAATAAAATGTAAATGACAAGTGGTTATTTTATATTTCTTGTACACCTGTCTTAAAATGTAAGGGATACTGGAGCTTGGTTGGGGTGGCTCGCGGCGGGAGCCGGAAAATTTCCCTTATTTTCAAATCTAAAACTTGACAGGCATGTACCTGTGCAAGAAGGCTAAAAACATCAGAAAGGACCCAACCCACCCAGGGCACAGTTTCTTTGTCTCCTTGCCATCAGGCAAGAGATTCAAAGCTATCAAACAGACTGAAGAAAAGCTTCTTTCCCAGAACTGAACACTTTCATTCATTCATATTACTTACAGACTAGAGTAATATACAGACAACACACCACATTGTATTAATATAGCAACAATAATCCAGTTTCACTTTGTGCAATATCTTTTTACCTTTTTACGTTCTTACTTATGTGACTTTAAATGTTTTTATGTTAGGGTTCCCCAATTCTGGTCTTGGAGGACCAGTCTGCAACACAGTTTGCAGATTTCCCTCTTTAAATATAGGCTACCTTATGCAGTTCATCAGCTAATTGTCGGATTTGGTAGGTATGTTTCAGCAGGGAAATAACTGTGTTACAGACTGGCAACTGGAGAATACGGAAGTCTGTAGAGTACATTCATAAACTTTTTTTTTCCCTTTTCGTTATCTCGAGATACCAGGTTCTGGCAAACCATCCGGAATATCAGGAGGGGGAAGCAGCTCCTGGTTCCTACTATTTATAGTGGGGGGGGGGGGGGGGCTGTTGACCTCACCTGGGGACATCATCCGGAGGTGGAAAGAATACTTTGAGGACCTCCTCAACCCTGCCTCAGATACATCTACGCACACTGCCTTTGAGACATCTGGGGGCGCAGAGCCCGAGGGTGCTGGGGGGGGGCTTGCCCATCACTGGGGCTGAGGTGGCCAGGGTGGCTAAAGAGCTCTGTGGCGGCCGGGCCCCGGGGGTGGACGAGATCCGCCCGGAGTACCTGAAGGCTCTGGATGTTGTGGGGCTGTCGTGGCTGACACGCCTTCTCAACAGTGCGTGGAGGTCAGGGACGGTGCCGCTGGATTGGCAGACCGGGGTGGTGGTCCCCTTATTTAAGAAAGGGGACCGGAGGGTGTGTTCCAACTACAGGGGGATCACACTTCTCAGCCTCCCTGGGAAAGTCTATTCCGGGGTACTGGAGAGGAGGGTGAGATCGATAGTCGAATCTCGGATTCAGGAGGAACAATGTGGTTTTCGTCCTGGCCGTGGAACACTGGACCAGCTTTATACCCTTGCAAGGGTACTGGAGGGGGCCTGGGAGTTTGCCTATCCGGTCTACATGTGTTTTGTGGATTTGGAAAAGGCTTACGACCGGGTTCCCCGAGGTGCTCTGTGGGGGGTGCTTCGGGAGTATGGGGTCCGGGGTCCGCTATTGTGGGCGATTCGGTCCCTGTACGAACGGAGCAGAAGCTTGGTCCGCATTGCCGGTAATAAGTCGGACGTGTTCCCGGTGCGGGTTGGGCTCCGCCAGGGCTGCCCTTTGTCATCGGTCCTGTTTATAATATTTATGGACAGGATTTCTAGGCGCAGCCAGGGTGTTGAGGGTGTCCAGTTTGGTGGCCTCAGGATTGCCTCGCTGCTTTTTGCAGACGATGTCGTCCTGTTGGCTTCATCTGCTGGGGATCTCCAGCATGCACTGGGGTGGTTCGCAGCCGAGTGCGAAGCGGCAGGGATGAGGATTAGCACCTCCAAGTCCGAGACCATGGTTCTCAGCCGGAAACGGGTGGTTTGCCCTCTTCGGGTCGGGGAAGACGTACTGCCTGAAGTGGAGGAGTTTAAGTATCTCAGGGTCTTGTTCATGAGTGAGGGTAGGCGGGATCGGGAGCTGGATAGACGAATCGGAGCGGCGTCTACAGTTTTGCAGGCGCTTAACCGGTCCGTCGTGGCTAAGAAAGAACTGAGCCAAAAAGCAAAGCTCTCGATCTATTGGTCCATCTTTGTCCCTACCCTCACCTATGGTCATGAGCTATGGGTAATGACCGAAAGAATGAGATCGCGAATACAGGCGGCCGAAATGAGGTTTCTCCGCAGGGTGTCTGGGCTTTCCCTTAGGGATAGGGTGAGAAGTTCGGATATCCAGGAGGGCCTCAGAGTAGAACCGCTGCTTCTTCACGTCGAAAGGAGCCAATTGAGGTGGTTTGGACATCTGGTGCGAATGCCTCCTGGGCGGCTACCCGGAGAGGTTTTCCGTGCATGTCCTACAGGGAGGAGGCCCCGGGGCAGGCCCAGGACTCGCTGGAGGGATTATATCTCTCGGCTGGCCTGGGAACGCCTCGGTGTCCCCCCCGAGGAGCTGGTAGAGGTAGCTGGGGAGAGGGAGGTCTGGGTGCCTCTCCTGAAGCTGCTGCCCACGCGACCCGAACCCCGGACAAGCGGCAGATGATGGATGGATGGATGGATGGTTATCTCGAGATCATGACTTATTTTTCTTGTGATCTCGACATAACCAAAGTCGTTATCACGAGATCACGACTTATGTTTTTCTTATTTTTTTAAGCCGACATCTTTCAAACATCACCCGGTAACCATGGAGACGTCCCGGAATCACCAGTTGGTTGGTAATGAGACTGACTACTCGTTCAGGCTCACTATAACTTCACCGACGGCACAGTTGCAAATTTTTGAGGTTCCTTCTCAAATGACGAACGCTAATATGACAATTTTCTAGCACCAACGGACAGTGTTATTTCCTCGTATCCTTCATTCGGTGCAATATATCTCGACTTTTTCCCACAGTTTGAAGTCTTTACAAACAAGTGCAATATAACCATTTAATATTCGTGGAATATACTTTTACTTTACTTTGCAAAATACACGTTTACTTTTCCTGTAACTTTTGGACAAAGGTACTTTAGATTCCTGTACAGAGATCTTATTTTTATTTTATTTATTAGAATGGTTAACAGTGCCGTCATTTGTTTTAAACTTCATTCCTATTTTTATACTTGTATTGTTCTTGTCTTCGTGTTTATATGTGATTGTGCAGTCGCAATTTGAGCAATTTCCCCCGGGATTAATAAAGTCTTTTGATTGTGATTCTGATTGGGACAGTCCACGATCAAAGTAAAATCTGATGCATTTATCCATGAGGATAATACTAAACCTGTCGCGAGATCATGGGAAAGTGACATGGCCATGTATGTGATGTGAACCCGGGTTATGAACCCTGTTGTATATTGTCAGGAATGTTTTTACGTACAAGATTCCGCGCGCACAATCGTGCGCGGACCGTAAGAGCACGCGGACAAGTGTAGATGAACTAGGCTTAAGTGTTTAAGTTGAGACAGAAACCTGTTTGCAAAGGGTGACGAAGGAGTATGTTCACAAAAACAACATGAAATTTGTTATAACATCAGGAGGTAAACAAAATGTATATATAGCTACTAACATTTAACTTCTGATTGCAAACGCTTATCAAATTTGAAGCTGTCTTCAACCAAGTCCCAATAACAGAGCGATGCCCTAAGCAGCGTCTCCGCAGCAAATCCCGCATCATGCCTCAAACTGTCAAACAAGCACTGACGTCAATATACCACCACGAATAGCAAAGAAATAGTCCCAGGCATATCGTGTCCCGTATAGGGACGGACCAGTCGAATTTCAAATTAGGGTTACATCCAGCCTAAAAGTTATACTAAATTATAAATCGCAAAAAAATGAACAAAAAGGAATGTTTCTCTGTATAGGAGAGGCTAAAGCTTCAGTCGCCCTTGGGGTCAGCATACGTTCTTTCAGATTAATTCACTATTATTCAATTTCAAATATTTTCAAAGATCTTGCAAAATCCCTTGGTCGTGACAGAAGGGCATTACTAAAATGCACCTATATGCGTCCTCTGATTTGGTGCAGGCGCCGTTAAGGGAGCCGTATCCCTCCGCCTCCTCGGAGGGCCGGAGCTCTTTCCGCATTGTACCCTTCTACTGTGTCTCCGCCGCCATTGCGGGCTTTCGGAGTTCAGTGGTGGGGCCGCTGATCTTCATTCAGGGGAAACATCAACCTGCGGGGAGTTTAGCGCGCCAGTTAGCAAGATATTTTTTTCCACCATCTTAACCAGATTTGAACCCCCCGTCTTCCATTCTTCAGACTCTCTTGCTTCTTTAGCTTCTTGGATCCCATCTGACGAAAAACGAAGCAGTAGCGGTTATCTAGGAGAACTGGGACAAGGAGGAGAGAGGAACCATCATGGCTCAGATCCTGCCTATCCGATTCCAGGAGCACCTGCAGGTATTATGGGGAGGAAAATTGACATACTGGGGAGGGTTTTTGGTAGAAAGCCCATCGGTACGAGGAAGCTGGTTCATTGCTGTAAATGAATGACCTCTCTCCCGGCCTTATTTGTTAGCAGCCGGCGGGTTAGCTGGCAACTCGGATCGCTCGCCCAGCATCACCGTTGCTATGATGCTGGAACAGATCAGCTCGACAGATGAACTATAAACTATCATTTCCAGTGTTATATGTTGGTGTCATGTCTCATGTGTTAGGGGCTAAAAGATCGGAACTGGATTTTACATTTATTTTTTTTAAATTTTAGGCTTAACTAGTTATTAAATAGCTAGGATTGTGTATTTCAAATTAGTGAAGTACTAATAAAATAGCCATTTGGCTTATTTAATCTTTTAAATGCTACTTTAATTGAACGTAATGCGAGGTCTCAGGTAAATACGAAGATAAGCGGATGCTCAGCTGGCGAAGGGGGGAGATGCTTTCGCTGTCAAAGTCACCGTCAGCCAGGCCGCTTTATTATATTTTTATAATGCTGCGCTTAAGGCTTAAGTATGGTTATTTTTAGAAATCCGGCTTGATTGCATTAGATTTTGTCTGTGTCTACCACCATGCAGTATCCTCGTAGTTTATTAATACGTCACCCAAACGCTGTTTGATGGGCGATGTTTATTAGCCCGGAAAGTTATTCTTGCTGGCGTATATTCTTTAAGAAATACCCGAGTGTATAGCGTTGTTATTACTCTCAGATAGTACACGCATGGAATCAATGAATAAACGTCTAATTTCTAACACGTTAAACGTTAACATCGTATGACCATTTCTAATGTAGAAAAGTAGGTTTACTTAACCATTCAAAGTTTTGTCGCATATACAGCCATACGCTCTGCGTAGTTGCCCCCTGGATTGTGCTCAAAAGGGAATACGTAATACAAAGAAAAGTACAATTTATAAAGTTGCCATATTATCGATAGGTGTGAAGTGTGTGTGTTAATGGGAATTAAATTTGTGTGTGTGCGCGTGCCCCCTTGATGGGTTGGTACCCCATCCTGGGTTATTCCCTGCCTTGCGTCGGCAGCTTCTGGACTAGGCTCTGGAGCCCCTTCGACCTTGCATAGGACAAGCAGGTATAGAAGATGGATGGATGGAAGAAACAGTACCGTTACTGTCATTTGTTGAAGTACATTATTTGAGCATATCCTGTTGTGGCTGGGATGTATAAAAGCAGGTAAATGCCCCTAGAATTGTAAACAAATATGAGTAACCCATAGAAATGCTTGTGGGGGTTGTAAGATTATAAGGGTCTGATTGCTGGCTCCCTGTATTTCATTGACTCTGTCACTGTACTCAGCACAATAACCATAAAGTTGAATGTGATCTAATGTGATTCCTGTAGTCCTCTTGGACCATAGGTCACAGCTGATGGACAGGTGTTCCTAATTATTTTTTCTGGGTCACTGAAAGCTACTTATTAATAATGCATGTATTAGTCTGACTTCTTCATCATAGATGTCATCCAAGCTTTTTTTCTAGTTAAGTATATTTGCTATGCTGAGCAGCGATGCATGCTTAAATATTTCACATTGTAAATATAGTGTGTGACAGACTTGAAAATATATAAAGAGCCTCATATAAAAGACTGAAAAAGGTATATACCTTGAAGAAGTTGTCATTATGGGGGAAGAAATTTATATAGTGTTCAAGGGCATGAGTGAACTTTTGTTGAATAAAAGTATCAGATAAATGATGTATGTGTTTACTTAATTACCGTTAACCCTTAATGCTCATGGCCAACAACAAATAAAGCAAATTTATACTCCATCTAATTTCTTTTTAGCTATTTGGCAGAACATTCTTATACATGATGCACATCAAAAGCTGACGCTCTGGAATATATTTGTCCAAAGTTTTTCCCATTGGCACATTTTTTTTTCATAAACTTTCAGCTTGGAAGATGCTAGCAGTATGTCCTAATTATTGTTGGTTTCAGCTTTGGATGCTCCCCTTGTCTGTGTGTAACCTCTATGTTTTTATTGGGGTTCCTCTGGGTTCTCTGCCTTCCAATTTCTGACAGGCAGTTTAGCCACATGGCACTTTCAATTTAGACGGCACACATTTTTAATGCACAGTATTAGTACTTTATCACTGTTATTAATGCATTCCTAAAAAATGCAAAAATTGTAAAAAGTCGACTACACAGTATGCAGTATGGGTGTGAATTGTTGGCAGTGGTACAGTATGCAGCATGATAAGCATGTTTGTGATACAGCTGTATGATGATCTACTGGAATTGTATTATTCACTGTATTTTAATTTCATGCATTATATGGCTATGTGTCTTGTTTCTGAAACATTTTAAATAAGATATTAGATATTAATATTAATTAGATATTAGATATTAATATTTCAATAGTAAGGATTTGCATAAATATATGGCAAAGGAAAAGGCAGTGTAGGTTTTACATTTTAAGTAAATTCCCGCTAGTATATTTTGAGTTCATTTACTTAAGGTCACAATTGCATCGAAATTGTTTGAATCTTGGTGGAGTGTGTGTCCAGATTTCCCCTGGTTAGTATAATGTTAAGATAACCTCTGTGTGAATGGTTGCGCTGCTGTTGGTTATTGTTCTTTAATTTGCCTTTGAATGTTTCTTCATTAACTGAACTTATGTTCTTAACCTTTTTATATTTCCTTCAGGATTCCGTGGAGCTTTACAGTAGCACCTATTTTTGTGTGCTGGGTTTCAGCGGTTATGTTGTTGTTTATGACATTGCTGAAATGTAAATGTTTTAGGAAGCAGCTTTCCACTCACTTCTCAGCTCTGCAAATTTGGACTTTTCCATTTCTTATTTTACAATTTTTATTATTTTCCTTGCAGCTCCAAAATCTGGGTATAAATCCAGCCAACATTGGATTCAGCACTCTGACCATGGAGTCGGACAAGTTCATCTGCATCCGGGAGAAGGTTGGCGAGCAAGCGCAGGTGGTGATTATTGACATGAACGACCCAAACAACCCTATTCGCAGACCAATCTCTGCTGATAGCGCCATTATGAACCCCGCCAGCAAAGTCATCGCCCTCAAAGGTAGGAGAGGCGGCACAGAAGAAAAGGAGAGTTACATTCTTCTCCTTATGTAACCCCTGATCTTATCAGTTTTGTACAGTTGGTTTTGTGATTTTTGTTCTTCCAAAGTTTCCAAAATAATACAACGTTCAGTAGTTTACAGTCATGCTATATAGATGGATCTATCAGCATTTGTTAAATTATTACACAGTTTTATTTAATGTAATTGATATTTATCCTAATTTTTTAATATTGGTCTGTCTTCTAAGTTGTTGTGCATTCCTGTGTTTTTTTAATATTAGGAATATTATGAATATATGTTTTAAAATTGTACCATGACAATTTATTTCTTTTTTGTTTGTTTTTTTTTTATGGCTTTCTTATGTATGCAGACGGTGAGTTAACATTTACTTTTCACAAATTGTGGAAGTTACAATCTTGTGCTGAATGGTCTTTGAGAACACTTTTTGGATAGTGTGTGTGTTTGCACGTGTGTGTGTGTGTGTGTGTGTGTGTGTGTGTGTGTGTGTGTGTGTGTGTGTGTGTGTGTGTGTGATTGAAGGTTTTAATTCCAGGAGGGGCCCTGGTGTCTTTTTATTTTGACTGTGATACCTCACATGAAGAGTTAATAAAATTACCTTGATAACTTTCTATATACTTTGATAGCTACAAATATATTTAGTGCTATCTTTGGATAGTAATATCATGCAAACCAGGATTGTCCATCATAGTCCTGGCATTTTTTCCATCTATTCAGACTTTTTCTTGCCGCTGTGCTGTTGACTGATAAGTCTTGATTGGATGAATGTGTGTGTAAGTTGTGTTTATTGTCAGTTAAGGACTCACTCATTATAAAGTACCTGTTATCATGAAAAATCTTTGAAAAATTTAATGGAATAACTGTTTAAACACAGGTGTTTTACCTAAAGTTTTTTCTAATTTTGATTTACTATTTTAATTATAGTTAAACAAATATATTTGGGTTTTTTGTAATTGATGGTGCATGATTCCATCAAGGGCTCAATGAAGGCTAATTTAATTAGAAGGCAGTTTAATAGAGGGCTGCCTATGTTATATCTTGTCAGAGTAAATATATTCCTCCAGCAGTTATGAAAATCTTGACTGTATGAATGTTAGCTGTTTCGATAACCTATTTCCCCTTGAACCAGTGTGATCTTCTATCTTGTTCTTGGCACTTCAGTGCATGACTCAATTCATGTGAGGCCATTCTATTGTTTTCACAAACAGTAGCCTCAACAGCACAAACACACAGGCCAGTATTCTGGGTAATCTCTAATGGTCGTTCTCAGATAAAATACTGGTTTGTTTATTTACTGCAAGGTACTTGTAAGGATTCAGTTTTAATCAAATGTTTGATTAAATAGTTGAAAAATTAAAATATAGCTGGACTTCCTGCTTGTCACCATATGTGGCCCAAACCACCATTCTCCTCTATTAGCACCTGATATGACATATATTACAGTTGATGGGAATGTGTATCTTTTACTTTGCTCTAGCTCATTGCAGTTTTTTTTTTGCAACTGTAGCAGAGTTTAGGGCCATTTAAATATGGTAACTCAGCAGGAAATAACTTTGGTATTTAACTTGAACAAAGTGATTTGGCATATTTTTCAATAGGAATGGAATGAGTTTAAGTTGGTTTTGTTTTTTTCAATTTTGGTGTTTCTGTTGCCCTTCCCTTTTATTGTACTGATATTGCGTGAATAATTTAGCAATTGAAACAAGGTGTCACTTTTCACTAGATAAAAGAAGCCGGTCATGTGTTATGATGCGGCTGGCGACTGAAGGCATTCAGGACTGTGAAAGCAGTTTAAATTCACCTGTATGCTTTAACTTATCATATATTTAGTCCTGTGTTCTGTACTTATTCAGCCATAAAGCAAAACAGTTGTGATCATATTTACTGCTTTTCTGAATGACATACAGGTATTTCTCAAGGAAAAAACACCAGTTAACTTTTTGGATTTCCAGAAACTAAAAAATGTAGCTGGTATATGCAGTTTTTTATTTTGCACCTTTTTTGTTCTTTTCTACTTTGGTATGTTTGCTGTTTGAGTGCCATCTAAGCTGTCTAAATCCTCGTGCTTCTGTAGCCGTCTCTGTTTGCCCTCAATGGGTAATTAGTGATTCCAATATTATTACTCTTGTGGTGGGATTTGTAGCCTGCTTTGCTTACGTTGTTTATGTATAATTGTAAGCTTAATTTCTTGGGTCCTGTCAATTTTCTCTTTGTCTCACTCTTCCTCCATGTGTGGCCACCAAGCTTCATACAACAAACCTTTTCTCCCCTCCCATTGTAAATCGTAGCAAATATTGTTTTTTTTTCCTGACTTCCAGTTGTGTACCTGTGTGTGCCTGGATATCTTGCTTTCATTATGTGTGTTGCTCTCATTTAATTCTCTGTGGTCAACCAGTGGTGCCTTACCTTACCACTGATGCATCTCTCTGTCCGTTCATTCAGCTTGCCATCTGCAGACCGCCAGCCTTTAAGCCTGAGATTTCCTGTCAAGTTTAAATTTACTGACTTACCCGTGATTATTATCATCTCTTTGTCAAGACATTGAAAATATATATTAGTGTTTTTTTATTATTTTGATATGAATCTCTCTAGATTTTAAAAGACTGGTGTGTGTTTTACCCTTATCAGCGTGGGCGTTGCATGTTTTTGCCTGTGTGTGGGGGTTTAAGCTCTTGATATAATCTGTGAGCTTTGTGTAATTCCACGTTTGGGCTTTCCTGCTGGTTCTGGATGAGTTTATTTCATTGCAGTTTGCTGCAATTGTGCATTAAGATTACATTTGTATTGGAAGTGGTAGCACAAATTTCTCATCTTTATAATTGATAAATTGGCCAGATTTGTCCTAAGATCAAACTTGTGGTAAAGGATAATTGTATTTTAATTCATTCTCTCTAATGAGATAATGTGAAACAGCCAATTCTCCTACAAGATCTCGGAGATGATCACAGAAGTCACTGATGTTTATCATTACTACTGTATCGGTTTTTATACTTAATAAATGTATAATGTTTATATAGTGATGGTATGGTCTATGTCCTCTATAGTGATTGACCATAGCAAAAAATCCACCCTGTCCAATGGCAGGGATTTTCTATGATTCTGTGCTGGTGTTTTCTGCATTTTTCTTCTTACCTCTAAGGTCTTTGTCTTTATCTTGCCTAATGCACTGTGGAAAAAAGTTAATGACTGTTTTTCCAATCTGTCTTTTTTAACTCTTGCTTTCGTGTTATTCACAGCGGCAAAAACCCTTCAGATCTTCAACATCGAAATGAAGAGCAAGATGAAGGCCCACACCATGACTGAAGATGTCACCTTCTGGAAGTGGATCTCCCTCAACACAGTGGCGCTAGTCACAGACAACGCGGTCTACCACTGGGGCATGGAGGGCGAGTCGCAACCACTCAAAGTTTTTGACCGGCATTCCAGTCTGGCAGGCTGTCAGATCATCAACTATCGCACCGATGCCAAGCAGAAGTGGCTGCTTTTGATTGGCATTTCTGCACAGGTATAGTGGGCTGTGATCTCCGTTTAGAGTGTGGCAAAGTATTTTTGTGGCAAGTATGCATTCAGTCAAAATGGAAGATTTATCAATCAACACATTATAAAATTATTCAGTGTATGAAACACAAACACCAAGCACCAAAATGTTATTCTGCTGGTCTTTTGTATAGTAGTGATTAATTCTGAAAACATTCACCACAACTTCTCTTGAAAAGCAGCTCCATCTCATAATGTTGCCATATATACAGGTCTGTCTCCTTTGGTTTGTTATTTAATGAATTTAATGAGTTCCTTTTGCTTTTTAGCAAAACCGTGTCGTTGGTGCCATGCAGTTGTACTCTGTGGACAGGAAGGTCTCCCAACCCATAGAGGGCCATGCTGCTAGCTTTGCTCAGTTTAAAATGGAGGGCAATGCAGAGGAGTCCACTCTCTTCTGCTTTGCTGTTCGAGGTCAAGCTGGGGGGAAGGTATGATTATGAGGGGGATGGCACAGTGGGGGGCCTCTGGGGTAAATGACCCTGGAAATGATCTTGATTTTCTTCATCAGTTATATTAAAGCTATAATATATGTGATGATCCACGAATAAGGAAGAAAAGCCAGGGTTTTTGTGCGTGTGTGCGATCTAGATGCTGATACCTGTTGAAAATAACTAACTAATAGTGAAAATTTCTGTATATGTGTTGTTCTGCAGACGTTTTGTACTTTTATTTTTGCTTAGTTACATATTATTGAAGTGGGAACGCCACCGACAGGGAACCAGCCTTTTCCGAAGAAAGCCGTGGATGTGTTTTTCCCTCCTGAGGCCCAGAACGACTTCCCCGTTGCCATGCAGGTATTGCAGGTCTCCTTGTATCTAACCAAAGCTCTTTCGTGTTGCACGCTGAGCACTCTGGTTTTGCACTCGGTCTGTCTCTCATGGGCATCACATCTCTATCTCACAGATCAGTATATTACTTTCTCCTACAGATAAACTCTAAACTGCTTCAGCTGCTGACGTGATTTGCGAGATATCCTGCATCCCAGTGACCGTTAACATTCGAGGAAAATATGCTGAACGAGGATTACAAATTCTTTTTTCTCTCCCATTTAAGACTCACAATGTAATGTCCATGTTTTTGGGTAATTTGAGACTCAGTGGCTCAAATTCCTAGGTCACAGAATGATTTCACCCTTGAGCGAGACACTTAACCCCAAATCTTCCCCCAGTACTATATCACTTTGCATAAAAAACTTCTGCTAAATAAATAAATGTAATGTAATGTTTCTCCCACTTCATACCCCTGCATCTCTCTAGATAAGTTCCAAGCAGGATGTTGTCTTTCTCATCACCAAATACGGTTACATCCATCTGTATGACCTGGAGACGGGTACCTGTATCTACATGAACAGGATCAGTGGGGAGACCATTTTCGTCACGGCTCCCCATGAAGCCACTGCTGGCATCATTGGAGTCAACAGGAAGGGACAGGTATCATTTTCCGCTCCTTGTGTTGTCTCGCAGACCACCCATGCTGTGCAGGATGCAATATCTCTAAGGCAGTGGTGTGGCTGTAAGCCTAGGATTAGTCACAGGTTGCACAGCTGCTGGGTTATGAATAGTAGCTGAAATACATTTCCTATACAGTTCTTTTAATAGCAAATCAAACCTTTCTGCTACATTAGTTTTCATTTTATTGCGACTGTGTGATTGTCCGTCACAGCATCCATTGTGCAACACCGTTTGTTTACTGCACTCCAGGTATGGAAACTCTTTTGCATTATGCAGAAGGTTGGCTGTTGACTTGGCTACTGGCTGATGTTGGCAGACAAGCTCCAGAACTCATGAATGTACTCTCCAGTACTATTTTGGGGGCTACCTTGTTGCACTTTTAACACCTTACATCTTTGCTGATTACTATCATGCTTCTAGCTGGATGCTAACTAGGCATTACGATGTCCTCATCATTTTTATATATTAAGCAATTCTTTGTTTTCAAAATTGCATGTCAACACATTTGTAGCTTTATCTTGTTTTTAATTCATGTTTTGGTATCTTCAGATCAGGTAAACTGGGAGAAATTGAGAATAAGCTTTTTTTTTTAATAATTTATGGGTTTTGCAAGGAAAAAACTGTAAACTTGGTGGTAATTTTCCATTGAAACAGAAGAGTATGATTAGCTGAGTAAACAAGCAGGAAGGCTCTTGCAGTCTCTCCTCTCATTTATGGACACCTGATCTTGACCAGTAATAAATAATTCTTCCATGAACCACTGATGTCCATCAAATATTTAGTGGTGCTGAAATGGGATATAGACCTATTTGATGGGCTCTACATGTTACTCCAAGCAATAGATCACCCTTAATGCTTCCATCTTCTCAATGACTCCTGTTGGCTGAGTCAATATAGTTAGTGATAGTCTGGCTCTAGAATATTTCTCAGTGTTTCCTTAAACTTCACCCTGGTATTTGTGCTCACTTTGCTATTCTGATCAATAACATTTTCACCCCTGGCTTCCCCTCTGGCTGAATAATGGTGCAAAATGGGAAAAGATATGCCAGTGTCCTTGTGTGTAAAATCTCCCTAGTGCCACATCCTTAGCACATTCATAGTGGAAACACCCCCTGCTGGGCCTGCTTGTGATAGATCTGGGGAAGCATAATTAAGCCTAATCCTTGAGACCTTGAGATAATCTTCACCAATCTCTCCATTTCTTTCCATAACTGCTGATCCTTTACAGGGTCACAGTGAGTCTGGAACCTATTCCAGGTAGCATAGGGCACAAGGCAAGCGACACTTTGGACAGGATGCCAGGCTGTCGCAGGACACAGGCTTACATGCAAGGAGGACTTCAGAGACCCCAACTCACCTAACCGCATGTTTTTAGACTGTGGGCGAAAACCCACACAAATACGGGGATGCATGCCAGCTCCACACACGGTGCCTTGGGTTACATTTGCACCGCCACCCCTGTTATTGTTCATATACAGTATATCTCTTTCTTAACTCTCTGGGGTCGAGTATGTCGTCGGCGACATCGCGTACTTTTCGCGTCTATTTCAGTTTATATCTCGCTGAAATCTTAATGTAGAATCATGAAAAAAACGCTGGATAAATCCGTAATCTGTCTTCTTTTCAAAATGTCCATTGTCGGAAGTATTAAAGTTTTTTTAATTAGGTTAAATCGGCAAAAAAGTAAACCTTGTCATCTTACTTTGTTTTACCTTCATCGGGGGCGTGTAGTACCGCTCTCACCTGAAGATCGCTATTCACATTCTAAATAGCCACATTAGCGCGTATTCAAATCGCATTCGCATGGTAATTTGATTAACAGCGCAACGGTGAAACGCGATCCAGATACATCCCCTTCAGCGCCATAAAAGGGGGTTGGGGACGTGGCCAGGTGACAATGGCTCATTCATACACATGAAAGTTGCTACATATTCAATGAAAGGAGCCAGAAATAGTTACATGAGTTAGGTTTTTCTTATTTATTTATCCAAATGAATGTTGCAACTACACCATTTAGTCATCTTCATGTAGCCAAGACTTTGGTGATCAGATATCTGGGATCAAAACAAACTGCCAGCATTGCTTACTATGTACTTTTATAATGTTTCTGCAAGTGTTCCAAACTGCATTTTGCAATGTCTATACTTTGAATGTCAAATTACAAACTTCACATAAATTGACATATTTACAAAGTACACTAAGATTAAGATGAGTTTGTTGCCAAACCAAATATATAAGAAATAATTTATTTGTCATGAATTAAGTTTATGATATTTGAAGAAATGTGTGATCATGCTCCAGTCAGTGAAAGTGTGTTTCCTACCCCTAGGCTCCAGAGGGTTAAGGCGTTATTGGGACTGTGTACTCCTTTAGCTTGTTGTACTGTCAGCCTATTCAAAGTTATTATTTTTTTTTCCCTCTTTTTTCCAACCATTGATTAACGTCTCTTTGCTGAGTGAAGCTATCCCATTTTGGGCCTGTGTGTATTTATCACTGTTATTTGCACTTGCAGGTGCTTTCAGTGTGTGTGGAGGAGGAGAACATCATTCCCTACATCACCAACGTGCTGCAGAACTCCGACTTGGCCCTGCGAATGGCCGTCCGCAACAACCTGGCTGGGGCTGAGGAGCTCTTCGCACGCAAATTCAACAATCTCTTTGCAGGAGGAAGCTACTCAGAGGCCGCAAAAGTGGCAGCTAATGCACCAAAGGTAACTCAAATGTCACATGCAGTTGTAATCTGTAAGAAAATATTTAATTTAGTGTTCTATGACATGCCATAGGCTAATTCAGGCTAACAGTGGTGTTTCCCAGGGAGGGAAGGCTGACATTCTCTTTTTTTCAGGGTATTCTGCGGACCCCTGATACCATCCGTCGCTTCCAGAGTGTCCCAGCCCAGCCTGGCCAGACGTCCCCCTTGCTGCAGTATTTCGGCATCTTACTGGACCAGGGCCAGCTCAACAAATTCGAGTCTCTGGAGCTTTGTAGGCCTGTTCTGCAGCAAGGCCGCAAGCAGCTTCTAGAGAAATGGCTGAAAGAGGACAAGGTATCGGTGATGTGAGGGAGTTTTTGTGTTCATGTTTAGTTCACATGTAGTTTCTTTCATTATTTCATCTTAGAGCCAAAGGGGCCATCCAGATTTTTCTGGACTGTGGCATGTGTTAAGGAATTCACTTTTCCTGGTAATTAGTGGTCCAAGCAACAAGGTGGTGCTATAATATATTTTTTTTCATTTGGCCAATTTCTCAAGAACCATACAAAATACAATCAAATTCCTCATACCATCTGGAAGAGTCATTCAAACCCAGTCTAATGGCATTAAAAACCACATTCAGGTGATCTCCGATCCTCTGTGATTTTGAAAAAATTTAATTCTAAAGCAAACTCATCCTAGACACTCAATTTACACAAAACTTCAAAAGGATCTTCAGATTTTGTTAAAGAAATTTCAATAAGTCCAAAGGTTTTCCCATAGTAATCTTATGAATAAAAAAAATTTGTCTACATAATCACGTGCATCTTCTGATTCGCATGAACCAGTGCAGAATTTTGTGGATGATACCAAATTTTGGTACAGTTACTGTAGGTCTTTAGGGAGCACTGTAATTGCATAATATGTATATGTAGAATATACTTTTGGGTTAGAATTACAATTCAGATGTCCTCTTGCTAAGTAATACTTAATGTATGGATCAACAGCATTTGATATCAGCTATCATGGGAATTCTGCCATTTTGAAAAAATTATATTAAGTCGGTTAATGTCTTGTATCTTTGGAAGGTACTGCCTAATTTTCATGAAACTTGACCGGTATAATTAGGACAACATTCTGTGGAATGGTCTGATCTAAATTTTCATAAATATACTCCTCTAGCTGATGCTGCAGTAAAGCGTTTTATGAATGGGCAAATATCACAAGAATTACACGCAAGGATCAAAGTTCTGCATTCATCTGAATGTGCCTATATGGCTGAAACTAAGTATCTCAAATACTTTGTCTTCCATCTTGAATATCCCGCTTTGAATTGTATGGAAAAATAATTTGAAGATTAACTTGTCCTTGACCATTGGCCCAATTTGCACAAAATTTGACAAGAATCATCTATTCAGACTCATGATTAAAAGTTGTTTAAGGATACGGCAAACCATTAACATAATACATTCATTACCTAAGTGTCTTGTATTTTTGTAACACAAGGCGCAACTCTCACAAAATTTGAAAGTTACATTTAGAAGGACATTCCAAGTAAGATGTCCAGTTTACAAGACGATACTCAGTACTTCAGAATTTTAAAAAAATCCTGTATTTCACAAACACATTGATATCAAAGCAATTTTCTTTAAAACATTCTAAGAGGAAACCCAGCATCTCCAATGACCTGGTGTATAAACCCAGTAAAGGCTGTAAAGGCTTTACCTTTAAGTACCTTTAAGGAAAAAAAAATCACATTTTAAGGAAAAAAATGTAAAAGGAAAAAATCACAAATTTGAATGGGGGAAAAAAAAATAAAAAATTAGAAAAAAATACAAAAGTTGTCCAGATTGCATATATCTGGCACAAAGGCTTTCAGATGATGCAATCCTATGAAACTGCCACCAAGTCGGCAACCTTGAGAAAGCTGAGGCATTTCACATTTATGATCATGACTCAGAAGTTGACTTTAAAATTTTTAAAAAATGCATAATTCCTTGGGTCAGTATGAATCATTTGACATTGATAAAGCCCACTTTGTTAAATGACCAATAATGTTACAAGTTCTCACAGAACTGAGTGTGGACCACCTACAGACCATGCTGATCAAAGGTTGTTATATCAACCTATGAAGTACAGGCTTACAAAGTTTTTAGAAAATTACAATTTTTTTTAAATTCTCTAGACCTCCTTTTCCCTCAGTCTTGATTTCATAGCTGCTTGTTCCCACATTATTGGCCAGTACCTTTTCAAGGTAATGTCTGGTTTTGACAAAAAAAATCCTGTAGTTTCAAATTTTGGTGCACTTTAGATTATCTCTTATTTTTACTTTAAAAAAAATCATGAAAGTTGGTTTATCCCTTGTTTTACAAAAAAATGTCTCACCTTAATAAATGCATCTGATTATATAAAATGGAGAGCAATTTATGCCAAGATCGCACATCTGAGAGAGCTTGGACCCTGGTAATTGTCTCTTGTGGCTATATTTCTCTTTAAAATGCCATCAGTATTCATGAGTTACAGGAATGCTTAATTGCAATGCATCTGGCTTTAAAGTGAATGATTAACTGTGGTTTTTGGTAAAAAATTGCTTAAGTAATTGTACCCTTTAGATGGAACTTTTGCGGACTTAAATCCTTTTTTTTGTCTCTGTGTGTGCCCCCGTAGCTGGAGTGTTCAGAAGAGCTCGGAGATCTGGTGAAATCTGTGGATCCTACTCTGGCCCTCAGTGTCTACCTGAGAGCAAATGTTCCAAACAAAGTGATCCAGTGCTTTGCAGAGACAGGACAGTTCCAGAAGATAGTATTGTATGCCAAAAAGGTGAAATATACCATAGTATTCTTTGACATTTTAGACAGTAGTTCAGCTGGGGTCTTGGATAAAATGGGAGCTGTAATACACAGTTGTGGATTTATTGAGCCAAGAAGCAATTAAGGCATTTTAGCTGCTATTAGGGGAGTAAGTTGTTGGTCCCAAGTTGATCAGATTCAATTACAGTTTTTGAGGGAATGATTAGATGCATTCGATGCATCTTTAATTTGCTGTCAGTATTCTCTGTGATTAATCAATTATTTTGACAACCTAAATTCAAACTTCAATGAAAATATTTCACAAATATTACTCTGGGAACTTAATTGCACACTGTTAATAGAATAAAAGAAAAAAACAGTTACTTTTTTGAGCTTGCTGGAAAACAAAAGATTGATTTGCGGGTCAGATTTATTAATATAATACAATTTCATATAATATAATAAATATATTTATTTATATTTCATAAATATAAATAAATATGACAACAAAATCCCTTGTCCTTCACTAAGGAAAATGGCTGATCGTCTAATACATCATCTCCGTTATTTTAGTAGTTGCATTTAGCGCTGCTAACTTTCAGTATTGATAAAGTGTGAATATTGGCTGGCAATATCAGCCAATATTGACATATAGGACTGATACTGATTATCTTGATAAATGACAAATATCAGCCAAACATTTTTAACCAACATTTCTTTTTACTTAGCTAGCTAGTTAGCTACCTCAAAGTCATCATCATTGCTACCATAGCTAGCAAAAACAATGACTATTTTGTGCTACAAAAGAGAGGCATTTCTCAGAAGCATCATAGAACAAAGATTATCTTAACCATTAGAGAGACCATTCTGTACTACAAAATGGGCAAGTTTCATAAACACGTTTTAGTGCAGAGATCATCACCATAGCACAAAAATAATCAAATAATGCTTCCTTTATGAATAGAAATGTGCTTTCTCCTGCCATGCTGTATTTTGGAAATGCCAGCGTTGGTGCTTTGTGCATCTACCTGCAACACAACGTGAGAGCGTGCAACCCAGAAGTATGAGTATTTTGCCCCCCTAAAAATGAGAGAGAACAAATTTCTTTCCCTGTGGCATTATTAAAGCCAATGTTCCATTTTGGGGATTTGCAGAGAAGGGAGTTCATATATCATCACCGTTTGTTTGCTGACGCAGGTGGGGTACACTCCTGACTGGATCTTTCTGCTGCGTAACGTGATGCGCATCAGCCCAGAGCAAGGTCTGCAGTTCTCTCAGATGCTGGTGCAGGATGAGGAGCCCCTGGCTGACATCACGCAGGTCAGGTCTTTTAGGGTCTTCCCACTATATCGTTAATAAAATCCCATGCCAGGAACGGAGAAATAGAGTGATGGTCTTCATGTTTGTTACTCACCCACACATATGCTATAAGAAAACTGTTCCACCCTCATGCTTGCAGATAGTGGACGTGTTTATGGAATACAACCTGATCCAGCAGTGTACCTCCTTCCTGCTGGATGCTCTGAAGAATAACCGTCCCACTGAGGGACCCCTGCAAACCCGCCTTCTGGAGATGAACCTGATGCATGCTCCACAGGTATCTAGTCATTTTACTGACATGTCTGAGACCTGTCTAAAGGTTTCTCGGTGTGAACTGCTGTAGGACTTTGTGTTTCTTGAAGCTGCCTTTGATGTAGTCTTGTTGATTTAGGAAGTGTGTGTTTGCGTCACTCAGGTTGCTGATGCCATCCTCGGGAACCAGATGTTCACACACTATGACCGTGCCCATGTGGCTCAGCTGTGTGAAAAGTCAGGGCTGCTGCAGCGTGCCCTGGAGCACTACACCGACCTGTATGACATCAAGCGGGCCGTCGTCCACACCCATCTGCTCAACCCTGAGGTGGGCACCGAGCCACCATCATGCCCATGTTGATGTCAGCCAGCCCCACCCTGCTCATGACCCCCCCCCCCCCCCACTTCTTCCTAGTGGCTGGTGAACTACTTTGGCTCCTTGTCTGTGGAGGATTCCCTCGAGTGTTTGAAGGCCATGCTCTCAGCAAATATCCGCCAGAACCTGCAGATCTGCGTCCAGGTGGCCTCCAAGTACCATGAGCAGTTGGGCACGCAGGCACTCACTGACCTTTTTGAGTCCTTTAAGAGCTTCGAGGGTATGGTTATCCACCCTGGTTGAATTTTATATATATAGATTATGTATGAACTATAGATTGATAGATCGTAAAGGATATATTTAAAAAATATATAAATGTATAGGAAATACATATTTTAGCGGATCTACTGCCAGTCCTTTATGTATTACTTGTGGGCAGTGTGTTTTAATTCACATTTTATTACATATGTAGACAAACACACACATGCAGTCTATATATATGTATATATAAAGTGTGTGTTTGTATGTGTGGGAGAGAGAGAGAATGCGCATGTAATGTGAATAAAAACACACTGCACTTTTATGCAGCTATGTCAGTGAGATAGGAAGATTCTGTGCCACATTGGCATACAACAAATGAGATCTTTTGTGCAACTTGTCTCTAAACTTGAGCCGATTGGTTGTGTTCCAGGGCTATTCTATTTCTTGGGGTCTATTGTGAATTTCAGCCAAGATCCAGAAGTTCACTTCAAGTACATCCAAGCCGCATGCAAAACTGGCCAAATCAAGGAGGTGGAACGGATCTGTCGGGAGAGCAATTGTTATGATGCTGAGCGTGTGAAGAACTTCCTAAAGGTGATAGGCATTCATTTTCCTGTCTTTCATCTCATTTGCAAAACCGTTTGCATGATAGCACAGTAAGTTGACTGGCGTTTCCATACTCTGCCACAGGGTGGTGGTGCTGTTCTAAAATGAGTAAAGATCCCTGTCTACATGAAGAAATGTGTAAATCAATAGTAATTATGTATAATTATCAGATGCATATTACTTAGCCCTAGAAATAATAAGAGTAAACTTACTATTAATTTTTATTTCTCTGCTGTAAATGTATATTAAAAACTCACAGTATTTGATTACATTTTCCGTTTTACACTACATTGATATATCAATTGGTTCTAAACTAAGGAGACTATTATGTTTGAATAAATGATTTGTTCAAAATAATTCTAGTTAATTTTACTTTACTTTCTGTTTTTTTTGTTCTTCAGGAGGCAAAGCTTACTGACCAGCTCCCCTTGATAATCGTGTGTGACCGCTTTGACTTTGTTCATGACCTGGTCCTTTACCTCTACCGCAACAGCCTACAGAAATACATTGAGATATACGTGCAGAAGGTATGTGCTAATTCCTGTTGTAGTTTTGACCTGATGTTTTTATGCATTCAAGCAAAATGCTATAAACCGCGCATAGAGACAAAGAAACTGAAAGTTATTTATTTAATCATTTTGATATATAGGTAGGTTCATAGTTTATTTGTTTGACTGGTTCCAGGTAAATCCAAGTCGCCTGCCTGTGGTGATCGGAGGGCTGCTGGATGTGGATTGCTCTGAGGATGTCATCAAGAACCTCATTATGGTGGTGAGGGGCCAGTTCTCCACCGACGAGCTGGTAGCTGAGGTTGAAAAGAGAAACCGGTATGTGCAGTTACCTCTAGTGAGGATTCTGCAGTATTTGCATCTTGGTGCAATACATCTCTTCCGTGTCAGATGTATCCAAACTGGATGTGCTGCATATTCCCAATTTATATTATTTTGACACTGCCCACTTGTGGTTGTTGCAGGAAATAAATAATACTTCATATGTTTGCTCTAATGTACTTTCCAGGCTAAAACTGCTGCTGCCCTGGCTGGAAGGTCGCATCCATGAGGGCTGTGAAGAGCCTGCAACACACAATGCTCTAGCTAAAATTTACATTGACAGCAACAACAATCCAGAACGCTTTCTGAAGGAGAATCCCTACTATGACAGCCGAGTGGTGGGCAAGTACTGTGAGAAAAGGGACCCCCACCTGGCCTGTGTTGCCTATGAGAGGGGACAGTGCGACCAGGAGCTCATTCATGTGAGTCAATGCAATCAGCTATACTACAAACATAGTCTTAAACAAAGCCGTTGAGTGTTTCTCTGCAATGTCTGAACACATATGTAGTTTGTCTGCTCAGTTATGGTGAAAATTATGACCACGATTATTTTGGTTGATATTGAGATCACAATTATTTAAAGTGAGTACTCATTCACTTTGGAAATATGCATTTTTTGAAGTTAAAACTTGTCTTTTTAACAGTGGATTTTCTTAGTTTCTTAATTTTCTTAATTCAGCTGAGAAACAAAGAAAAAGGGGCTAGAAAGGGGAGCTCTGGATTCATAACACAAATTGGGACAAAACCAGAACATCATTGCAAAATGAAATGCAGCACAATCATCGTTTTATCTTGATTTATTTTTGTTTTGATGATCACTGGAAGCTAGGGCTGGGCGATATGGACAAAAAGTCATATCGCAATATATTTTAGCTGAATGGCGATATACAATATATATCTCAATATTTTTTTGAAGCGGGAAAAAAATTCAGTTGTAAGTCAAAGCAATGCTTGATGTCTCAACAAAATAAATTTCACAACAAATTAACATATATTATATAATTAACAGGTCTACAGTATCTGAAAATGCATTCAGTAACAGTGCAATTAAGCTACAGATTAAGAACGCAACACAAATGTTCATCCATCCATTTTCTGAAGTCCCTTGTCCTATTCAGTATCACAGGGGGTCCGGAGCCTATGGGCACAAGGGAGGGAACAATCCGGCGCCAACCCATCAGAGAACACACACACACACACACACACACACACACACACACACACACACGCACATGTAGGGTAAACATATCCTTATGGGGACCGCTCATTCATTTCAATTGGAAAAATGCTAACGCTAACTATGACAACCTTAACCCCCACCTTGCCCTAACCATAACCATAAGTAACCTAACAAAATAGAAGAGTTTTTGTATTTTTAGTTTTTTCATAGCAGTCACCGATTTTTATAAAATAGAGTTTTCCCTTATGGGGACCAGGAATCCGGTCCCCATAAGGGAAAAAAAACGGATATTTATCACGTTATGGGGACATTATGTCCCCATAAGGATAGGTAAACCCGCTCGCACACACACACACACACACACACCTACAGGCATTTTGGCAAACTCCATTTAGCCTCATCATGTTTTTGGTCTGTGGGGGGAAACCAGAGCACCTGGAGGAAACCCCACAACAACACAGGGAGAACATGCAAACTGCACACACATGCAACCCTGGTGGAGACTCAAACCCGGGTCCCAGAGGTGTGAGGCACCAATGCACCACTTTGCCACCCCCAATACAAATATCAACAAAATATTTAAATGTAAACCAAAATTGTCAGGTCTAACTGTTCTGCAAAAATGTTTGAAATTATATGAAAGTGTAGCCTACAACACAAATATAAAATAGGCAAATAATGACCTGTCACTTACATGCTCTCCATCTTTTTAACAAACAAGTTAATAAACCGTAGCCCAAAACAAGTGCATTTAGGTTTTCCTTAACAAAATATTGTATACAACTGCAAACAGAAGCTTGTAAAGTCAGCCTATCTTCCGAAGTAAGAGGTGGTCTTATCTAAGCATTTCATTCTAGCCTAAAGATTTGGTAGTACTTCCCTTCAATCCACTATTTACTCAGTCAAAATTGATTTGATACCCAATGACAGCATGCATGCACACTAGTGGGAGTGGGGTTAGCCCCGTCACAGCATGCATGCACACTAGTGGGAGTGGGGTTAGCCCCGTCACAGCATGCATGCACACTAGTGGGAGTGGGGTTAGCCCCGTCACAGCATGCGTGTACACTAGTGGGAGTGGGGTTAGCCCTGTCAGAGCATGATTGTACACTAGTGGGAGTGGGGTTAGCCCCGTCACAGCATGCGTGTACACTAGTGGGAGTGGGGTTAGCCCTGTCAGAGCATGATTGTACACTAGTGGGAGTGGGGTTAGCCCTGTCAGAGCATGATTGTACACTAGTGGGAGTGGGGTTAGCCCCGTCACAGCATGCATGTACACTAGTGGGAGTGGGGTTAGCCCCGTCACAGCATGCGTGTACACTAGTGGGAGTGGGGTTAGCCCTGTCAGAGCATGATTGTACACTAGTGGGAGTGGGGTTAGCCCTGTCAGAGCATGATTGTACACTAGTGGGAGTGGGGTTAGCCCCGTCACAGCATGCATGTACACTAGTGGGAGTGGGGTTAGCCCCGTCACAGCATGCGTGTACACTAGTGGGAGTGGGGTTAGCCCTGTCAGAGCATGATTGTACACTAGTGGGAGTGGGGTTAGCCTCATCACAGCATGCGTGCAAACTACCTTTTCAATCCGTTTATATCCTGTTATGTTTTAAAATCTCGATATACCGGCCAGCCCTAGTGGAAGCCAAAATTATAACTGACATTAAAATTCATAGCCAATTCTGTATTAATACTAGCATTAAATTCTCATATGCCATCCATCCATCCATCATCTTCCGCTGGATCCGAGGTCGGGTCGCGGGGGCACCCAGACTTCCCTCTCCCCGGCCACTTCATCCAGCTCCTGTGGGGGAATCCC
Organism: Paramormyrops kingsleyae; assembly: GCF_048594095.1. Lineage (NCBI taxonomy): Eukaryota > Metazoa > Chordata > Actinopteri > Osteoglossiformes > Mormyridae > Paramormyrops > Paramormyrops kingsleyae. Next base: position 24,084,690 of record NC_132813.1, read on the forward strand.
GAGGAGTTCCCAGGCCAGCCGAGAGACATAGTCCCTCCAGCGTGTCCTGGGTCTTCCCCGGGGCCTCCTCCCAGTGGGACATGCCCACCAGGGAGGCGTCCAGGAGGCTTCCTGACCAGATGCCCGAGCCACCTCATCTGGCTCCTCTCAATGCGGAGGAGCAGCGGCTCTACTCCGAGTCTCTCCCGAATGACCGAGCTCCTCACCCTATCTCTAAGGGAGAGCCCAGCCACCCTGCGGAGAAAACTCATTTCGGCTGCTTGTACTCGCGATCTCGTTCTTTCGGTGATCTCATGTTAATCTCATGTTATCCGATCTCTGTACAAGTCCTAATAATTAATGTAATATTGGTCTATTTGTTCACTTTTCCAATTAATGCTCAAAACGAGAATTCCTTGTTTTTCTGTTTTGTACCATTGTAGGTCTGTAACGAGAACTCCCTCTTTAAGAGTCTGTCACGTTACCTGGTTCGCCGTAAAGACCACGATCTTTGGGGTAGCGTGCTCCTGGAGTCTAATCCATACCGGAGGCCTTTGATAGACCAGGTGGGGAGAAATAGGAATAGACTAATACTCAGTGATTTAAGCACTCATATACTAACATGTTCAAGCTTAAGCTATTTTCTGTTTGCAGGTTGTGCAGACTGCCCTGTCTGAGACTCAGGACCCTGAAGAGGTGTCTGTCACTGTGAAGGCCTTTATGACAGCCGACCTTCCTAATGAACTCATTGAACTTCTGGAAAAGATTGTTTTGGACAATTCAGTTTTTAGTGAACACAGGTAATAAGATTTAAGGATAATCAAGTAACAAGTTTGCCTGTTTCTGTACCTTGAACAAGACAGCTGAAATAAATGTAGATGTGCTAGGTGAGCAATAAATTTGGTATTGAAAGCACAGCTAAATTATGTTTAGCCTAAAGCAGAGCTTGATTTATTTTCAGGAACCTACAGAACCTCCTAATCCTCACAGCCATCAAAGCAGACCGCACTCGGGTGATGGAGTACATTAGCCGGCTGGATAACTATGATGCGCCTGACATCGCCAACATAGCCATTAGCAATGAGCTCTTTGAGGAAGCCTTTGCTATCTTCAGGAAGTTTGATGTCAACACTTCAGCTGTTCAGGTCAGATGAACTGTGTTAGTCACTCATCGTACTGGTTTAGAATGGTCTGGTTGTCATTAGCCTTCAGGACACCGCACATGTTTTTGTATATTGTAGGTTCTTATTGAGCACATTGGCAACCTTGACCGGGCCTATGAATTTGCCGAGCGTTGCAATGAGCCAGCGGTATGGAGCCAGCTAGGCAAGGCTCAGCTACTGAAGGGCCTGGTGAAGGAGGCCATTGACTCTTATATCAAGGCAGATGATCCATCAGCTTATATGGAGGTGGTACAGGCAGCAAATCAAAGTGGTAAGAATCCCCCTGGCAGGAGCTGCCTGATTGGATCATAGGTCATAATAAAAATCCTGCCTTATCTCTTTGGGCATTTATTTTTCAACCAGGGAACTGGGAGGATCTGGTGAAGTTCCTGATGATGGCTAGGAAGAAGGCACGGGAATCCTACGTAGAGACTGAGCTGATCTTTGCTCTTGCAAAAACCAATCGCCTGGCTGAGCTTGAGGAGTTCATTAATGGTCCCAACAACGCTCACATTCAGCAAGTATGTTTTGCCTGCTTGCAAACCCTACAATTTGTTAATGAGGTCAGTCAGTCATTTTATTATGTTTGGATGTTCTTGTTTCTATCCAAAGGTTGGTGATCGATGCTATGATGAGAAAATGTATGACGCAGCAAAGTTGCTGTACAACAATGTCTCCAACTTTGGTCGTTTGGCCTCTACTTTGGTTCATCTGGGAGAATTCCAGGCTGCTGTGGATGGAGCCCGTAAGGCCAACAGTACACGCACCTGGAAGGAGGTCAGGTTTTGTTTGTCTGGCTTTACATTGTCTGTCCAAATGACGCAAGCCTAAAATGATTATTTAAATGTGATGATGTTTCAAACTATGGCTGTATTGGCTCATTTCCTTCTTATTTAGGTATGCTTTGCCTGTGTGGATGGAAAGGAGTTCCGCCTGGCCCAAATGTGTGGCCTGCACATCGTTGTTCATGCTGATGAGTTGGAGGAGCTCATCAATTACTATCAGGTTAGCGCTAAAGCTGGATAAAGTTAACCGATTCATAAGTCAAGGGGGCCAAAGTAGCAGTTGATTTGTGCTGAATGGCTGATCCCTTCACTCCTCCTGCAGGACCGTGGCTATTTCGAGGAGCTAATCACTATGCTGGAAGCAGCACTGGGACTGGAAAGGGCCCACATGGGCATGTTCACAGAGCTGGCCATTCTCTACTCCAAGTTTAAACCACAAAAGATGAGAGAGCACCTGGAGCTTTTCTGGTCCAGGGTCAACATTCCAAAGGTATGGTGAATGGGAGTAAGGCATAGATTTACAGCATCTTCAGAACATCAAAAACATCTTCAGGATGTTGAAATGTGTCTCTCCTCTGCAGGTTCTCAGGGCTGCTGAGCAGGCCCATCTGTGGGCAGAGCTTGTTTTCCTATATGACAAGTATGAGGAATATGACAATGCAATCATCACTATGATGAACCATCCAACAGATGCTTGGAAGGAAGGGCAATTCAAGGACATTGTCACAAAGGTAACCATAAACTAAGAAATAGTTCACTAGGAAATGTGTACGTAGTACAATGTGTGTGCATGCATGTACTCAGAGACATCCAGCATGTGCCGCAACCTTGTTGTCTGTTGCCTGGGATGGACCCAGTCCTTCCTGAAACCCTTATTAGAATAATTGGTTGTACATAGTCTTCCTGCAGACCGCAATGTCAGATCCAAAACAGTAAGTACAGCAGATGATGAGAAATAACAACGACGGATAAAAGGGAATGCTAGCAGCAAATCACTTAGCATAGGCATATGCAAAACATGCGAATAGTGAATAAAGCATCAGCATCAGCTGCAATATAATTTTGTATGCAAAAGCCTGCATTTCTATACTGGGTACAAGGATTCAAAAGGTTTGTTATATATTCAAGTACTTGAATGTTCCTCCCTGCAGACAACAATTTAACTCTAAAGATCAATAAATAGCAAGTAACAGAAAAATTAGGAAAATAATGTATATACAATATTTACAGTATAGATACAAAAATACATGTAATATACATACAATATACAGTAACACAGGGTTTCTCAACTTTCCAAACCATGTGTTCCCTCTCGTCAAGTTTTACACGTAATATAGAATTTTTTTCCCAAAGATCCGATAGTTAACACTATATAATTCCAGATATCGATGATTATCAATATATAATGGAAGTTGTCATCAGGTATAACACCATGCATATAATGTGGTTTGTTGCTGTTTTTTTCTCTGGCTGCCTGCTCTTTGTTACAGTGAATGGGTTTGACCCATTTTTCCCATTTTTAACCATTACAGAACACGATTTGTCCCGTATTTCTTTTGATTGAAAGTGGAAACCCGAATTGCTGGAGTTTGTGATTGTAAACGCATCATCTGTATGTTCAACTAGATGGCAGTGCTTCAAGTGGTGAAATAACGTGGTCGTATTTCCAGTTTTAATTTGGATTCGTTTTCAGCAGAGTTTACAGTACCGAGAACTGCAAAAAATACTATCACACCTTTTTACATTGTTTATCCACAGTATCTCCTTCTTAAAAAGCTGTTGTGGCCGTTGGGCTGTCGCCTTCTTCACTGACCCTTGATGTTTCTTGTGAGGGAGTGCATATTTATTCCATGATATTACCAAACTTTTCATATGTGCTCCGCTAACTCAACCAACCTTGCTGTGTGTAGGTTGTCCATTCTTAATAGACTGCCATATTATTGGTTGGAATTGTGTTTATTTCTGTGATATGATAGGCTGATGTGTGCTATCAAGCATTGTTCCTTATTGACAGGCCCAGGCAGCGATCAGGTTTGCATCCGTGCAGCGGCCCGTTACGGCCCAAACTGCCTTTCCCTGCTTCCGTAGCCCACTGCTTGAGAAACCCTGCAATAGCATACAAGTAGGACAAGGTGCTGAGGACTGCTAGAAGGGAAGAGCAAGAGAAGTGGTTGTGCAGAGTAACTAGAGTCCGTTATGCCGTGATTTGCTTTTCAGAGGTAGTATTATTTATGTATTCTGGGCTGCTGTAAGCTCTGTGTCAGTAATGCTCTACAGTTATTTGCGGCCTTGTGTCAAGTAGCTGTCATACCAAGACAGTGGTGAGATTGGACTCCATAGTGCATCTGTAAAAACTGGTTAGTGACACTGGTGGCATTTGGACCTTCCTTCTTCATAACTGTTGTGACTGTTATGTTATGATGTTCTACCTTTTTTTCTTTCTTTTTTCTGCTGCCATTTGTAGGTTGCCAATGTGGAGTTGTATTACAGAGCCATCCAGTTCTATTTGGACTTCAAGCCCCTGTTACTAAATGACCTGCTCATTGTTCTGTCACCCCGGCTGGACCACACACGGGCTGTGAACTTCTTCACAAAGGTTGCTGATCCTTATACTTTATGCATTTGTAACTTTGTCTACCTCCAGTTCAGTAATTAACATTTGCTTTACTATCATCAGCGTAACTGTAATTATGTTCACTTTCCTCTGCTTTCCTCTTAGATGAAGCAGATTCCACTTGTTAAACCTTATCTGAGATCTGTACAAAACCACAACAACAAGTCTGTAAATGAAGCACTGAACAACCTTCTCATCATAGAAGAAGACTTTCAGGTAAGGAGGTTTTGCAAGATATCTTTTGAATGAAATGAACTCCCCAAAACGTTTCCATGGATACCTAATGTATTAATATTTTGTTCTGAATTTTATAATACACTAAGTATGAATTCTGGGCTTTGTCCTTTTCAAAGCACCTGAGCTGCCTGACTTGGGTTTATGTTCCAGCAAAAGCTGTATTCTCTCTTTGCAGGCTCTGCGCACATCCATAGATGCCTACGACAACTTCGACAACATCTCACTAGCTCAGAGCCTAGAAAAGCATGAGCTTATTGAGTTCCGAAGAATTGCAGCCTACCTCTTTAAAGGCAACAATCGTTGGAAGCAGAGTATTGAGCTCTGCAAAAAGGACCAGTTGTACAAGGTCACAAACTCCTTGAGAACCCAGTCAGTTATTAATTCAGACAAATGGAAATGTATCTCATAGGCTCCTCCTCTGCATTGAAAGGTTTTCTCAGCAATATATCTGGACTCATGTGCAATCTCTGTGCTTTTCTGGTCAACTCAGGATGCAATGCAATACGCTGCAGAGTCCAAGGACATAGAGGTGGCAGAGGAGCTTCTCCAGTGGTTCCTGCAGGAGGATAAGAAGGAGTGCTTTGCTGCCTGCCTCTTCACCTGCTATGATCTGTTACGGCCCGATGTGGTCCTGGAGACCGCCTGGAGGCATAACATCATGGACTTCTCCATGCCTTATTTCATTCAGGTCATGAGGGAGTATCTGACCAAGGTAAGGATCAGCAGGCTTGCATGAGCTAGTGTGCGGGTCACCTTCTGATTCGGGGGAAATCTAACCAAAACAGGCTCATGCCCCTGGTTAGAGCTGCAGGGATTTAAAGATTGTTTTCAATCTGAATCAATCTGAAATGGAATGAAACAATCATCAGTGCTCTACACTTGCTCCTCCTCCTGGACCTTACTGGGAACTTACCGCTGAGCTAATATGGAGAGCTAGTGGTGTTTTACAGCTTGAAGCGAGGCGGGTCATCAGAGGAACAGCTTTCGCTGCTGCACTGCTGCTCTCTGACCATGCAGAGTTTACTGCAGCCTGTCCGTCCATCATCATAGCCCTCATGCCTGCACTCGGCACCCTCCCCTGCTCATATAGCCTGTGGAACACAGCTAAGCTACCTGCTTGCAGTGTTTAATCATGCTGTTTGTTTGCTTATCAGTACTTTCCCATGCAATAGTGGTGGAAGCTCATCTCAGTTATGGATCATTACAAAAGCCACTCGATACAAACTGGTTCATCATTCTGCATTTGGAACTGAAATTTATAGGTACAGTTGGGTTATGGATTCAATGATAGTTTCATAATTTCCTCCTTTGGTCAATGTGCCAAAAAAAATAATAAAAACACTAAAAAAAAAAGCTACCGACTTTCTTTGAAGCCTAGATACCAAACGGTGTCAGACATTATTAAACAATTTGATCAGTTTATCAACTTCGAGCTACCAAATTTTCTACCTGGACTTTCTAACTAGTTGCAACATACAGTAATAAGTACCAGTTGACAAAGAACCAAGCTTGAGGCTGGTCATTATGGACAAACACTAGTGCATGCTGGGTGTATTTCTCATGATATTGAAGACTCCTGAATGGAGTGAGTAAGTCTCAGTCTCATATAATATGCATTTGTGTCTTGAGCTCAAGTAAGGGGGGGCTGTTTATTTTTAAACAGTTATAGCCAAATAGTAATCGCCACTTTGCTATCAGCATGCGTAGCTCCACCATATTGAAAGGCCTGGCTGCTTTATTGGAACAAGCCACTGTCTTGACTGCCCTGGCATTTTATGTGTTGTTTCTTGTATTTTTTTCTTTTCCATCTGTTTACTGTCTGTGCCTGCTTTTTATTTTATTTTTTGGATTTTTTTTTTCTAAGCTGCAACTCTTGAATTCCTTTTCAGGTCGATGCAATTAAGGAAAAGGTGAAAGCTGATTTTTTTTTTCAGTTCTAATTGTTCCTTTAGTGCAGATGAGTGACACCTTGGGAATCTGCATGTTGTCCCTCCCATGCCACATTGCTGCTTTCAAACAAGCCTGTCACTGACCAGACAGTATTGGGAGATTGTACTCTCCTGTAGCACACAGGCCTCCTGCTTTGCACCCAGAGAGCTCCCATCCAGGTTGTCATAGAGATGATCACCCATTTCTCAGAGGAAAATCATGTGACATGATGATCAATGACAACCTAAGCCAGTCACTTATTCAATGGGGAAGATGATACTTGGGATCTGAATAATGTCTTTAAATGTCCTCTTCCTCATTGGTGCGTTATTGGCAGTGGATTTCTATAAGTGACTGAGCAACAGGTGGTTCCCCTTAAGACAGAAGGTTCAGGACAGTGTTTCTAACTACCTGGGAGAAGGCTCTTCGGGAGATGGGTTCGAGACGCCTGTAGTATATTCTGCCATTCTATAGCATGAGAGAAGGAGAACTGCAGGTCAGCCTGGTAGTGGTTTATAGTTTGTCATACTTCACTCCTCCACCTCACCCAAACACTTTTTTCAGTTCCGATCCGATTCCGATACACAACTGCCGATACCGATACAGATTCTGATATGAGTTCTTTTTATTTTAATAAAGTAAATTAGTAATATAATAATAAGTAATATAGTAAAACTAGTAAATACAAATGAAAAACTGTATTTCAAAAAATCTTTAATTAAGCTACTAAGAACATACATAACATACTGTACCATCTTGTTTTAAGCTTTTTTGAGCCATTTTGCAGTTTAATATGAATATCTTCCAAGCGTGGATACGCAAGTGGCGAATGCTTAAAATGTCCCCCAATTTTTCTCCCACTGGCAAGAGCATCACACTTCATTGTGATAGCAGTTCCTCGTGTATCACTCCAGCGAGTGGGCAAACAGCCCAAGAAAGTGACTCCCAAGTCACCCACTGCTTTTTTCATATTTCTCACATTGTCTCACACAATTGTGTGTGCTTTGTTTAATGGGATTTTCCACTAAAAGCTACTCCCACCTTTCAGAACTTTGTTTTTACAAAGATTGCAAATTGCTGTGCTACTAGTTGCTGTTAGAAGCTTAAATGTTGCAAAAATCACATCTAAAATGGGAAAGGGCTGTCAAATAGATTTAACACAAAATAGGAGCTATTGTTTTAGAGACTGCCGAAAACTAAAGTATCAGACGTGGATCGGTCACATATGTACCCAGGTACATAGTCTTCCTTGGTTATGTAAATAACTAAAGTATACAAGTGAAATGGATGAACCTGCAAAACCTTAGTTCATGTGCACAGGCTATTTCAGATCTTTTGTAGTTGAACAGTAAATTCCTCTTGTAGTTTCACAGATCACCTATTCATTCATTCTTTGGACCAGTTTAATAATGAAAGAGCTGAGAAACTGAAATCTGGTTTTTGTTAGGCTGAATGTGCACATGTTAAAAGCAGGTAGCACACCTATAGTACGTACATGTTCATTTGGTGTTGAAGTAGCATGTGTTAACCTCTTTGTAGCAGTAGTGCCTGTTTAGACAATAGGTGACATTGCTCTTGGCTGTACATGCTTCTCGTAGGGCCTGACTGCTTGTATAACCTCCCTGTGGCCTTGCTGTCCCTGCCTTGGTACTCCCACCTTTTACTTATGCACTGATTTTGTACTCTTAAGAAAACTAGCATGACTTTCCCCTCAAGTAAACTGTCACTTTGTTCTAGTACTTGCAATAGACCCTTTTTTTTAACAAAACAGTAATTTGTTTAACAAAATATGGAGGGAACTAAACCCAGTTTCTAGTATTCAGTGTGAAGCCCTTAATGCACTGATCTCAGATTACAAGCATTTGATTTAGGTTTGAAATTGACGCTGATGCCCTTTAAATGGCCTCGCTTGACTAAATTGGCACCTCTTTCAAACCTGGAAAATCTCTTGCTCAGCTTTTACAAAGCTTACACATTTTTAGAATTTCAAATGATAAATGTTTTAATTGGGCAGATTGAGGAGGTTCTTAGATAATATCATTATACTTGGAGATTTGGGTATGAAAGCATCCCATTCTTAAATCATTAATCTTAAATTTGTTTGAATTTAGCTGCTTTTTGGAAGTTAATAAGAATTACTTATTTGGAGAACGTGAAAATATGATATAGAAATTACTCGAAGAGCGTATGTTTTCCTCCTTGATATTGCATCAGTACATTCAAATTATTAACAAATGGGTTTGGTTCCTTTCTTATTTATCTCACTACAGTAACAAGCTAAATCCAAGTTTTGGCCTGAAGGTGGGACCATTGCCAGGCATCAACTTTATTTCACCCCCAACTTCACCCTCCCAAAAATAAATTTTCTGTTTCTCAAACTAATGCAAGCTTTTGGCTTTTCCTTATGCATCATGAGTTCCTAGATTAAGGTGTGAAGTGAAGAAGCTCCTCTCTCTCCAGTATCTCTACTTACATTGTCTTTTGCCTACATTGGTCCTGCCTATCAGCCGCCATCTTAAAGTAAAAGTGCGGGTTGGCTGAGCCTCCCTTTGGAGGTTCATGCTGGCATTAGCTGCAGGTGGTTTTGCCTGTTAATTTCTCTGGCTGCTAATTTTAGGTGGACCAACTGGATGCCTCAGAATCTTTAAGGAAAGAAGAGGAGCAAGCTACGGATAACCAGCCCATTGTTTATGGTAGGAACTCCCTCTTTTGTTATAACTTCCTTGCGTTTTCATAAGAACAGTGAAACGTGGGAAGTTAAGTGATAGTTTTTATTTATATAAGATTCTGAGGACAAGTAGTCAAGGTTTTCTGCATTCTTGAATGAATACGAATGGAGCTAGGGCTGAACGATTTATCGATTTCAGATCAAAATCAAGATTTGAAGCAGCGAGATTAGCAATTCGCTAAGGCTGCTATTTATGATATGCATTATACTGCACGTCTGATCCAGGGTTTAAAACTGTCGTGGGAATAGTTTTACAAATTCACGGAGTCCTCCTTGTGTGACAGTCATTCTCACCAATCAGAAGTGCCGTAACTCCTCACATGCCAGTCATGCTCACCAATCAGAAGTTGTCCAAGGCAACTGTGTATACGCCCACAAACAGCAAATGCGTGAAACCTAAAGAAAACGTTACATTTGTGGTGTGAAAAAATATCGATTCTGCTGCTGAAGTGAATTACCCACTTATTTCATGGTCAGAGATTGTTTACAGAACAGTCCTATTATTACAGGCCCAAGCAGCGTTAGCTGCAAGACCCCTATTGTTTTTTTCTTACTGGAATTGTTTTATTTCTTTATTTAAATTAACACAGTCACAGCGTTTGTGATATTTTTTATGTTTGATTGTTCTCTGCTAATGTAACCCTTGTGTACATTGGAGTTTCACAAAACACTATTACTTCACTATGGGTAAAAATGTGGGCAAGTGCTGTTTGCAAACTCAGCACTTATAATGCTCATGTAAAAATACACTATGTTTGGGTTGCTAGCAACCGGGCACTTTTTTTGGCAAGTAAATGACCATAAAACAGTGATTCAAAGCAATTTTGTCTTGAATTTATATTAAATTGTTACGTATAAACAGTACATGGTGTAACCTGGGAGCAGTGTCCACACAGAGTCATATGGCCATCGTCCTCAAATGACGATGTAAAAAGGTCAGTTTGTTTAGAAACTGTCCGTAGTGTTCAGGAATGTGGTATTCAATGAAAGTTTACACAGTTAAGGTTACTTCTGGCTTAAATTTTAATATGTATATGCCAGGTCACTAAAGACTCTAGGTTTGTACACAAGGATTAAAAAAGTAATAAATACATGTTGGAAGCAATTCCTGTATTTAAGTTCTCATCCTTGCATTAGAATATAGACCAGCTAATATTATGATGGCATCTCATGTAGTAATGCTGCGTTACATGTTTAAATCTTTTACACGTTGAATATTGAACTGAAGCTTGACTTTTAACAAATGATAACGCACTCCATTATATATTTTCCCCAAATCGTTCAGCCCTAAATGGAGCCGTCCCCAAGAAACCTTTAGTAGCATTAAACAAAAACGTATCGGATAGTAAGGTATAAACCACGACGAGGTGTGCAGTTATACGAAAATAATCACCGACTACGTGGAGCGATGTGGCCCAACATTAAGTGGAAGACCACTGACCAAGTTGCAATTGATTGTTATCATATAACCACACATCCCGTCATGATTTATCCCACTTATACCACGGCTAATGAACAAAAAATAGAATATACTAGTCACAGTTTAATTTTTCAGAAGAATTTTTCAGTTAGCATTTAATAATATGCTCTTAAAAATCTAGTCCCTATAAGTATAGAATATCTAGTCAGGCTACTCACTTGAACCGGCAAATCCAGTAAGTTACCATAGAAACCATCAACAAACGGCCGCTTGTGTTTTGCAAACCACGGAAAATTATGCTGAATTGCCTGATTATTTATAAGCAAAAGGTAACACTTTTTTATATTAAAACATATTAATATTTAACCTGTGTAATTAGACCTGTGTCATTACATGAATAAAATTAATACCCATATGACATCTCTGAACCAATAGGAAAATTAGTATTTACCAAAGCCGTGGTATAATTGCCAATAATCGGTTATAGGCATTGTCAGTATGAGCCAGTGTGTAAGTAAATGCGAATGTGATGTGACATTACAGGGACAGCTCAGCTGATGCTCACTTCAGGAAGCAGCATGCCCGTCCCACAGCAGGCTTACGGCTATGGATACTCTGCACCTGCAGGCTACGGCCACCCCACACAGCCCCAACCTGGCTTTGGCTATGGCATGTAGGCCTCTCTGCTTCAGAGCCATGAGTCCGTCTCCTTAAGTTATTCACCAGCCGATTCTGGTCTTCTGTTTGCAGTGGGGAATGCACAACAAACATTTTTTTTGTTGAACTTGATTTTATTTCTTTTTCCCGAAGGAAAACAAACTGGACAGCCTGTTGTTTTAACACTTTCATCCTTTTCCAGTGTATTACTAGAATTGTCTTGACTTTATTTTAAGGAAGAATGGAGGTTTATGTTCACAAGGGGCTTGCAGGTTCTTGTTCTCTTGATTTAAAGTCTGTTGTAAGGCGTCTGATTTGCACTCAGAAATTAATGTAGAATCTCTTGTGTGTATGTGTTTGTATGCAAGCAGCTTTCTTCAGTCTGTAAAATGCAGTAAAAAGTTACAGTATCCTTAGCATATGAGTTGGTTTATGGCTTCTATGACTTTAAGTACAAACACTAATATCAGTATGTACTACATGGGTCTGTAGCACTAGAGTCCTTGTAAATTCAAACCAATGTTGAAAAGTGCATTTTGAGTTCTGTTTTTGTTTATATAGCCCCATATGTTTCACATATGGCTCATGATTCCAGTATTCAGTGTACATCTGTGGCACCATTTCTGTCCTCCTGGAGGGAAGAGTCTGTTCTCCTGAAATGTGTGTATTTACTCATCCCTAACCTGTGCTGAGGTTTACATGTGTTGGGTGTTGTGATGTTTAAGGTCACTGTTGACTGTACAGAACAGGGAATTTTAAGGCCTGATAACCTTGCTTGTCCTGCCAGTTTGGTTTGTGCAGTTTTCATTCTGATCTAACTGAAAATAAACATACATAACAGCAGTAATTTGATCAGTGGTGTGCTTGTCTAGCCGTTTTCACACATGAACTCCAGACATTGTCCTGAGACACTGGTCCAGATATTTTCCAGAGTTGCCCTTTCACACATGGCACACAACCACCGATTGTCTGTCACATATGCGTTCACACCTACTAGAAATACTGTGGAGTGGTGCTTGGGTAGAGCATGCAGGAGACAGGGCATAATGCAAAAAGTACACTGCAGAAATTGCAGCGTTTCCTTTATAGCACTATTGAGAAGTTCCTGACTCTCCAGTTAACAATGTTCCTTTGGGTCTTCTTTGTATAAATGAGACTTTGCTCCTGTTGTTCTCCAGACAGTTTCCTGCTCCATTCACACATGGGGGTCAATCAGAACTTACCTGAAATTTGTACTATGTAGCTAGCAGAGTAGAGTCCATTTAATGTCCAATACGACTGATTTGGATATTTACCTTCACACATACAACCCCTCTGGGTAGTCTAAAAAGTTCTGGGTAGCAGTGCATGTCTGAAAGGGGCTTAAATTGCCTAATCAGTGTGACAATGTATCTACCCAGAAATGGGCTGATATTCTGGTCAGGGCCAGACTTGTGCCTTGTTCATAGCTACTGTGGCCAGGATTAACCATGTCAGAAAACAAAGAGATGCATATACAGTGGTACCTCAGTTCTCGAACTCATTAGAACTTGAATTTCTTAAAAGTCGAACCAGCCGGTTCGAAAAAAAAATACCTAGAGCTCGATCTGAATCTCAGAAGTCAAACCGTGAACGCCAACCTAAGATAACTTGTACGTGCGGGGAAATGAGTCACGCGGCACGTCTCTCAGCGGAAACGAAGGCTAACGCTTCAGTCTCAGCCTTGCATTCGCTGTGATAGCACCGTGCATGTTTACACTAACTGAATACATATATTTAGACAGTAAAAATACATTTAGACAATGATAGACAGTAACAGTATTTTTATTATATAATAAAATACATTTAAAAATAAAGATTTCTTATTAATTAATTTAATATTAATAATAACCATTAATACATTTAATTATAATAATATTATCGTGCCGAGCGGGACGGAACGGAGACAAAGGCGCAGACGTCAGGGTATTTGGGAATATGGGGTTTAATTACAGGTAAGGCAGGCAAAACACAGATGGACAATACAATGACCGGACTGGGGAAACATACTGAAACGCGGACGAAATACAGCGGAGTAATGGCAACACCCAGAAACAGCTGATCACAAGGGGATTCCACATGGGGTTAACGTGGGGGCGTGGCACACGGAAGGAGCAGATGATCAGGGCAGGACACATTGTTTGGATACATTTATTTTCTTACTTTACAAATTATTGTTTTGATAAATGTGCTTAGATGTTTTTAGTACAGTATCTGCTGTTCTTGTTTTATCCGGTTCATTTTTGTGTTTAAATGCTAAAAAAAAACATTTAGGTATAATTTTTTGGGGCCGGGAACCAATTAATTGGTTTTCCATTATTTCTTATGGGGAAAATTCGATCCGGAGTTCTGAACGGATTAAATTCGAGTTCTGAGGTACCACTGTATTTAAATTATTCTTCAATTGTTACCTGAATGTAATTTCAAAATAAATATTGAAATAAGAACATAAGAACATAAGAACTATTACGTAAATACGTAATAGTTACGTAAATGTATAAGTATATGAAGTCTATGGGCGGTGGGTGGTTTGAATGGGCTTTACATTTGGGGTATGGGTTGTAATATTAACAGACTGTGGCTAGGAGTTCACTATATATCCTGTAAATTTAGTGTGGATACATGTAACAGTGTACATTCTATAACTGGCTTGTTGATCTAAATGCATATTATTTAGGACTAAAGAAAGTGTGTGCCAGGAAACTACAACACAGTTACAGGGCAGACAATCCACTAGATGGCAGTAATGCACCTAAACACACAATAAACATTCAACAGAGTACGCTTTTTGTATCAATTTTGTCTTCAGTTTACTTATTGTACTTCATACTTACTAAACTTAATCTTCATGCATCTCATCTAATCATTCTTTCAAAATTATGTGACAATCCACACAGTGCTGGTGTCAGAACAAACCTGAACTAAGTGGTGCCGGGTGAACACATTTATCAAAAAATTAGATGTGTCCTTGGTCGGTGGCTTTTGGGGTGGGCATCAACCCTGAGCCCACATGTATGTAGATGCTATATAAAGCCTAGGGAGAAGGAAAAATCAGAAATAAAAGACCAAATCCATTGATTAGGTCAAACTGGTAGCCGATGGGTACAAGACATGCTTTTGAAACCCTCCTAGGTGAGCCAGAGGGAGGCAAAGTAATTGAAAGGGGCTGCATTAACTATCCTAGTCATGTCAGCATATCATTTCAGCACCAGCACAAGGCCAAAATGTTCTTTAGGCACGATCATACAGTTGACTCTGTTTAGACTTCCGGCTTTGTTGAGGTTTAAATTGGTGAATTTTGTGGCTTTAGGCAGGTTGGAAAAGGTGAGATATGCTTCCATTAAAGTGTTCAGTATTGTGTGAGGATTTTAAATAGGTTGTTCCAGAACCCAATTAAACCACATTATCACAATTTTTTATAATAAAATGCTTGATTTTTGGTTTAACACTGCTCCAAAACTACATTTCTATCCAACACTGTGGCAGGCATCTGGCCCACAACCCATAAAAACTGAATTCTGCTTTTGTTTAATAGTTTATGATTCAGAATATAAAGACGTCCCCCTAAAAAAAATATCCAATGTCGGGGGTGATTTTTTTGTTACCACGATAAGTGAATAATATATATAGTAGTCCTTACTGATAATTTGCATGAGGTATTCAGTATTTGTGGGTTCATACAAAAATGATACAGTACCTCAGGTGACTGCCATCAGCTCAGTGTACTGGGGCTTAGTGTTACAGTGATCATTGATTCTATGTCCATTCAGTCTCCTTTGTCAACAATAGCATTTTAAAGTTGTCATAGTTGGGAATTATGCCCATAGAAATTAATAGAATGTCCCCGTAAAGACATGACTACAAGACATAAGATTTGACAAATACCAGCTAACAGAGTGGATAATGTAACCACAAAGTATTGTTTTTAGCAAGGCCTCATTGGAGAAGCTGGGTCATTTAAAGAGGAAATTCGGTTAAACTAGTGGTTAGAAACATGTTTCTGTCATCCATTTGTGAGCAGTTGATTCATCAGTTAACTAGTTACAGTTATTTAATGTTATGTATAAGTAAGTGAATATTATTATTATTATTATAATTTTTATTATTATTATTACTATGACTAGAGAAAGATATTCATTTGTCGAAAACACTGGGTACTGGTTGCTTGATTCTTGTCCATTGTGACTGAGATTCTTAGATTATTGAGATTAGGTCAGGCTGCTCACGTGACTTCTCTGAAACAAGCTGTCCCCTCAAAGCATTTAAGGTAGTTCCAGTAAACCCTTTGTGATGTCTGAAGTGATGACTGGAATCAGCTTTAATCATTGTTACGTAATGGTTAAATAAATATTTTAGAAATCTTGAAATCCTGTATTAGTCATATGCAGTTTGTGTCTAAAGTCATGTTTAGAAGATCATTTGAAGACGTGTGCGTGTGTGTGTATAAAGAGACTATGTATGTGTGGATGAATATATAATAATTAGGGGTGGGACTTGATTAAAAAAATTAATGCAATGAGAAGCTTTGTAATTAATCGAAATCACGTTTCAAATCGCATTTCAATATTTGACACGAGAAATAAGAAATTTAAGTTTGGTTGACGAGTGCATCAATATAAATAAGCTTAAACTTCAAAATCTTGTTTATTTTCCGATCAGTCTACTATACAGACCAATAGATGAGTGCAGAAAACACAGAGAAAACAGTTTTCAGAACACTGGAAATTTTGACCAAAAATGCCAAAGTCCTGATTGATTTCAACTGCTCCTATTTTTCAAACATCGAGTATGAAAAACCAAAAAAACCAAACAATATTATTTTAGTCAAAAACTCACTCAAGTATCCCTGGCCAAAAATAAACAGACCAACAGTTCAAGATAAAGTGCTACGTTACCGATCTGTGCACTAGCCACAACATGTTTTGCGTTGAGGAGGTAACGAAGGGTGGAAGTGCTCATGTGATAAGCAAACTCCTTCCTGCATAAAGTGCAAATAACATTTTTGTTTGTACTTCCATTCCATACTTTGTATTTTAATTTCCCATCCACCAGTGTAGTCTTATCTGTCTTCCGCATCATGCTCATCACATTGTGTGTTGATATAATGTGTATGCCTGGAACTCGTGCACTGAGAAACGTTCTGTGGTGCAAATTAAAGTGCGAGTTAAATGTGTTAATTTTTTAAAATTAGTTATTTATTCCATAATTAATTAATGTAAATGAACGCGTTAAAGTTCCAGCCCTAATAATAATACAGTGATTTATGAAGAAGAAACTGAACCATAGCCCACTGGCTAGCTAGTAAAGAAAAAAATACATGTTGAACTACATTTTTAGTAGTTCACTACATTTTTATTGAACTACTCCAGTTGGCTTAAGTTCAAACCACTGCTTACGACCCAAAATCTTTAGAGTGTGATTACACAAATAAGAATGTCTCTTTCTTCTGTGGGCCTCCCTTTGAATATTTTTTGCTTTGAACTGAATATTTTCACATTTCATCACTTTACAATGAGTCACTGTGGACCCCCTGGGGACCACGGAATCCTGGCTGAAATCCCCTTGTTTTAGGAGTTAACACTAAATCTATGCTCATCTTTCATGATTATAACTGAAACTCAAGAAAGGGCAAATCTTTGTAATCACAACCATTCCCAGTGTTCCTTAAATATTAATCAAATGATTATCAGAATTTAAATGTGATGTGATAAGTAAATATACATCAGAGACTTTGTTTATTAATTGGTTGGTTATTTAGGTTTCCTTCTTATTTAAAACATAGAATAATGGATCACATGCCACTGCATTAATAAACATTTATTTTAACTGACAATGAATCCTATTTGCTGTGATTGGTGTCCCATCCTGGATTATTCCCTGCCTTGTGCCTGTAGCTTCTGGGACAGGCTCCGGACCTCAGCGACTCTGAATAGGACAAGTGGGTACAGAAGATGGATGGATGGATGGATGCATGGATGGATCCCATTAGAGATTCTAATTTAGGACAGCAATCTAGCCAATTCAAGTATCTGTTATTATCTATGTTTATAGTCTTGATTGCAAACATGAGATGCTTCCAACTTTGAAACAAAACGCATTGTCATTGCTACATAGTTTGTATACATTTTATAATTTTGTAATTATGTCCTAATTTTCAGCATTTTAGTTCTGTAAAAATTACTTATTGCATGAACATCATACAAGTACCTAGAAAATATTCTGTTGGAACAACAGCACTGTATTCCCAGGACAGCCATATAACCCCCTTCCCCCATCTAATCCTTACTCATCCCACACACGCCAACCTCTACAATAAATGTGTTTTTGCAAAAAGGCTCTGAGTCGTAGTTGTGACACATAATTCTGAAACTACACCTATTCATTTATTGCATGTTCCACTTACCCGCAAATTTCCACAATCATCTCCCACCAGTTAGGCGATTAACTGTATTCTTTTGTATCTTTTAATGTCCATGTCTTAAAATGTCATTATTTATAGTCTAAATATTTATATCCTATTTATCACTTTCTCATTTGTGCTATGACCAACATGTTCTGTCACATAACACACACTAGCTACCCTATAATGTCATAGACCAGGGGTCTCCAACTCCGGTCCTGGAGAGCTACTATCCAGTAGGTTTTCTATCCTACTTGGCTTCTGATGAGCCACACCTGTTCCTGGTATTTACCTGAGAACAGGTGTGGTTCATCAGAAGCCGGGTATGATAGAAAACCAACTGGATAGTAGCTCTCCAGGACTGGATTTAGATCTCCAGGACCAGGACTTAGATTGTGATTTTCTTCTGAAATCAAATGTTATAAATGTGTTATATTAGCATTATAATTTTGGTAAGAAATATTTATTTATTATAATACTAGACTAACTATGAGCATGTACACAAATGACAAAAAAGCTGACAAAAAATAACAATGTATTCCCTGAATGGGGGGATAGGGGGGATTCACCTATGATAAACTTCACCAAATAAAAATCCACCAGTAAACATAAATATTCCTGTAGTACCCTACACCAGGGATCTCCAACTCCGGTCCTGGAGAGCTACCGTCCAGTAGGTTTTCTATCATACCCGGCTTCTGATGAGCCACACCTGTTCTCAGGTAAATACCAGGAACAGGTGTGGCTCATCAGAAGCCAAGTGGGACAGAAAACCTACTGGATAGTAGCTCTCCAGGACCGGAGTTGGAGACCCCTGTCCTACACACTCTCCATACCTCTCCAAAAAAAACTTTATTAAAGACCCAACTTTGTGTGACTTGACAATGTGATCAGGCTCATTTTTCACTGATTAGGAATATGACTATGTCACGTCATAAAATTCACCAGCGATAAATTTTGCCGACTACCTACTGGAAAATCATCTTGGTTCCCACAGTTTGAGAACCACTGACATAACCTCTCTTTCTCTCTTTCATGATTCGCCTTGTGTGATACAATGACTTACACAGTCTCTGACTGTCTGCAGTGTATCTTTGAACACAGTACTTAGCTTTGTCAGTGTATAAGAGTAGCACATTATAGCCTGTGATTTGATTTAACCTTACACATCATCACTCAAAACCAACAAGAGCAGGGTTTTTTTTTTTGGTTTTATGCAATAAAGGAAATGTGTAATGGGGTTTGTGTCACCCTCCCGAAACCCCCTGCTGGGAGCTGATGACCTCAGTGTTTGTGTCTGCCTCCCTAAGCTCATTTGTGTTTCTCACACATGGTCTGAATAGTCATACCTCATGACTGCAGTGTCTCATCGACTTTGTCTGTGTATTTTACTGTTTTCTTTTCACTGCTCTTCCCCACAAAACTAGGATTTGTTATATCAACTTTCTGTAGACACACAATGGAACAGATATAGGTCTAGATAATGTGAGTAATACTGAGTGAGACATGACTCTGTCTAGGAAATTATGTGTGGCCCTCAGATTATATTCTATCCCATGACTTTTTTTTTGTTAATGCTGCAGGACTTTTTAAATGGATATCACACAGATACAAATTTTATCAAATCAATATGTTTTGTTTATTTGAATTTTTTTCACATTTTAAACAAATGGTTGAAAAACAAAAAAAACTTTTATGGGCTCCATAACCAATATGTGTTTTGGTGGGTTACGCTTCTGTGCTTGTGACCATGTCATTACTGGTTCAAATCCGGTCCTTGACAGAATAGTCATATGTCCATTGAACCCTTCACCCTGGCTTCACTGTCACCTGTGGGTGTGTACATATATCAATGGAGAGCAAGATGGGATGAGTGAAAAGAAGCATTTGTACTTCTACAGATGGTGAATAAAGCACCTAAGCATATGTGTATCCTGTCAATTAGAGTGTCTATTCAGCCACTCCCAGTCAAATCCCATTGCACCTCACCTGAATACTAGGCAAACTGATAGCATCAATCTGGTCAATTGGCTAGGGGTGGGGGGTGTTCCATGTAGCAGGATTTCTCAGTTAGCTGGGTTTACTTAAGCTAGAAGTCATGATTCTGCAATAGGAGTGCTCTTTACCTAAACTCTTATTTGACAATCATGACTTCTAGCTTAAGTAAACCCAGCTAACTGAGAAATCCTGCTTGATCAGGATAATGTCTAAGGGGTTGCTTATTTTTTAAATACAGAAAAATGTTGCATAATTTCTTACTAAAGATAAAATGTAAATCCAGGGAAATACTCTGGAAAAAATACACGTTTTGTCACTTTTGTCAAAAATGTGTGAATTACTTATCCAGATAAATAAAACAGGAATATCCAGCTTTGTCAGGCCAACTAGCTGATCTCAGTCACATCTCACCATTGCTTTGAAAAATATATAATTGATTGCATACAGATATAGCATGGTGGTGCAGTAGTTAGCACTGTCACCTTCTTCATCTGGGACCTGGGTTCACGTCTCCTCTGGGGTTCCATGTGCGTGGAGTTTGTCCCCCCATAGTACAAAAACATGCTGAGGTTAATTGGAGTTACCAAATTTCCTGTAAGTGTGAGTGTTCTCTGTGATGGGTTGGTGCCCCATTCTGGGTTGTTCCCTGCCTTGTCCCTGTAGCCTCTGGGCAAAGAATGCAAGAATAAGAAGAAAAAACAGAAGTTTAACAAAAAGTTTGAACAGAGTGACCAGGATGGCATCTGGACTCTACCGTGCCATCTTCCTACCAACACGAGCCAGAGACATGGAAATGTAACCTCTCTGGTGGGAAAGGAGCCTGAGCTAGTGTGGGAGGTAGAGATATACTGTCTAGATATACTCCTTAGCTCAATGCACAGCATGGGCTCTGGAACCAAACTGCTGGAGAGGGGCTGGACTCTTCCACACTGGAGTTGAGCGGCGTCGGGCAGGTGTGGGGTTTCCTCATACCCCACTAGTTTGGCACTTGTACGCTGGAGTTCACACCAGCTAATGACCTCCCTTCAAAATCAAGTCAGAGGATGGGCTCTGACTATACCAACCATCAATTTAGAGCAGGGGTGGCCAATCTTATCCGCAAAGGGCCGGTGTGTATGCAGGTTTTTCGGATAACCTGTAGGTCAGCTGTTCAAACCCAGGTGTGAGGACTCTTCAGCCAATCAGTCCTCTAATTAGGCAGGGATTGCTGGGATTGCTGCGAGGATTGCTGGGATTGCTGCGAGAGAGTGGTGTTGAGCTGCAGCGATTGTTTGGGATTGTTTTTTTGGAGTGTTTTGAGTGTTTGTGTGCTTTACCTGTTTACGTGGGTGGCTGTTTATTTCTATTTATTGTTCTTATTTCGGTCAGCGTGAGTGCTTGTCTGTCCTGTCTGTTAATCAACAGCGCGATTATTACCGACGGAGAGCTGCGGGTGTCGCGTGCGCGGCGTTTTTCTGTCCGCGTTTAAACTCCGTAACGAACACCCGCGGGGCGATTATAACTAACAACATCTAACGTCGGTATCGCTACCAAGCGTCGGAAAAGGACAGTTGCTCCTGAGCTTTGCTCGGTCGCCAGTCGGGGCCGGGAGGACATTTTCCACTTTTTTCCCGCTCCGGCAGTAGCCTGCTGTGAGGGGGTTTTTGTGGTTTTTCGACCTCCCAAGAGCAACTTCGATTTCGCCTTGTTTTTAGTTCATACTTGGTTCAGGCAGAAGTTCTTCTGGTAAGTAGTAGTAAGTTTATCAGGTTTAAAATTTTTAATAAAATAATAATTAAGTTCCGTTTTAACACAAGTAATAACTTATTTTAGTGTACTCCGCACGTTACTGCATTTATTGTTACGCAAATTAATCTTTATAGTTAAATACACTATATAAATTTACTGGGCTGGGAGTACGGGGTCATAGTGAGTTAGTTAATTATGGGGCCAGCTCAGTGTTGCGTTTGCAAGATGTTTGCCCTTCTGGACGTTAGTGTCCAGTCGGACTTCATCTGCGAGCGATGTAAGCTAGTGGACTCACTCATGGTCAAGGTTCGCGACCTTGAGGAGCAACTGGCTCGCATCCAATGCAACAGTGAGTTAGATGAGCTAGTTGATACGCCGTTTAGGGA
The DNA here is from genome assembly GCF_048594095.1 of Paramormyrops kingsleyae. Lineage (NCBI taxonomy): Eukaryota > Metazoa > Chordata > Actinopteri > Osteoglossiformes > Mormyridae > Paramormyrops > Paramormyrops kingsleyae. Next base: position 24,106,732 of record NC_132813.1, read on the forward strand.
GACGGTGTGTACGCCACTAACGGGGGGGAGGGAGAATGAAGAGCAGAGAGGTCGAGAGAGCTGGGTGACCGTAGGTCGTAGACGCAGGAAAAGGCGTACACACGTTACAGAGGCGGCATCACCTGAGGTGTCTGTGTCTAACAGGTTTCAGGTGCTTCCAGCTTTAGAGCCGGAAGGGACTGGGGAAGCAGGTGGGCCCTTGGGCACTGAGGAGCCCCCTCCCCCCAGAAAGAGGGAGGTTGTGGTAGTGGGGGATTCAATTATTAGGGGAGTAGACAGTTATGTGTGCACGCGTGATAGAGGGTCCCGTACGGTGTCTTGCCTGCCTGGTGCCCAGGTAGGAGACCTTCCAGATCGTGTGGACAAGCTTTTGGCCCCAGCTGGGGTGGATCCAGTTGTCGTGGTGCATGTTGGCACCAACGACATAGGCAAGGGTAGAAGGGCTGTTCTGCAGGATAAATTTATAGAAGTCGCCAATAAGCTTAGAAGCAGAACGTCCATGGTGGTATTTTCCGAAATACTCCCCGTGCCACGCGCAAGTGAGGCTAAGTTAGCTGAGATAAGGAGATTAAATGCGTGGCTAAAAGGATGGTGTAGGAAAGAGGGGTTTAGGTTTATGGGGCACTGGAGGACCTTCTGGAACAGGTGGGACCTGTTCAAGCCGGATGGGTTGCATCTGAACCGGAGGGGAACCAGTGTACTGGGAAGGCGTATTTGTAGAGTAGTTGAGGAATGTTTAAACTAGGGACTGGGGGGGCAGGGAGGTTAGTTAAGTATGTAACTGGGGGGAAACGGAAAGCCCAAAAAAATCATATTATAAGTAGGCACTGTAATAAGCCTACCCTTTGTTGTCTGTATTTAAACGCCAGGAGTATTAGGAATAAAATTCATGATTTAGAGGCTCTTATCTCATTGGACTCTTATGATATTATAGCAATAACTGAAACGTGGTTGAGTGATAAGGATGGACAAGAATATAATATGGATGGTTACACATTGTTCCGTAAAGACCGTATAGGTAAGAAGGGAGGTGGTGTTGCAGTATATGTAAAGGAAATCTTGCAGGCAAGGGAGCTTACTGATATAAGTAAAAGTACGGAAGCTATATGGGTAAAATTAGATGCTAAAAACTCAAATAGCCTAATTGTCGGTGTTTGTTACAGAGCACCCAATGTAGCTGCTGAGGAAAGCAGATTGTTATACAGTGATATTAGGATTATGAGCAATAAAAATGATGTGGTAGTTATGGGTGATTTTAATCTACCGGGGATACAGTGGGACATTGTTGCTGGCTCTTCTGAAAATGAACTTGAGATGGTGGAATTAGTACAGGATTGTTTTTTTACTCAGTTTGTTAACACCCCTACCAGGGGAGATGCCATTCTTGATCTTGTTTTGTCTAATAACCAGGACAGGATTGGTAAATTAGATGTTTTAGAACCACTTGACAGTAGCGATCATAACATGGTTAAATTTGAGGTTAAGTTTAGTGCCCGAAGAGCAAAGTCCAATTCAAAAATATATAATGTTAGGAAGGCTAACTTCAATTGTATGAGATTAAAACTAGAAACCGTGAACTGGATGGAGTTAAATAACAAAACTGTTGAAGAGGCATGGGAATTTTTTAAAAGCACATTATTGCAAGTACAAGAGGACTTCATACCTGTTTCTAGCAAGAATAAATCTAGGAAATTGCAACCTAGGTGGTTTAATAGGGACATAAAGTATAAAGTAAGGAGGAAAAGGGCTTTGTTCCAGAGATGGAAAATAACTGATGATGACATAATAAAGCAAGAGTATCTAAATCTACAGGCTGAATTAAAAAATGACATTAGACGAGCTAAAAGGAATGTCGAAAGGAAGATCGCATTGGAGGCTAAGGATGACGTTAAAAGTTTCTTCCAGTATTTTAACTCTAAAAGAGCTCTAAAAGCTGAAATTACTAATCTGCAGGATAGTAAGGGTCTTATAATTGAAAACGACATTGACATAGTAAATGAGTTCAATGATAGTTTTGCACGGGTATTCACTGTCGAGGACACTAGTAACTTACCAGTTCTTATTACTAATTCAACATCGTCTATAACTAATATATATATAACTGAAGCTGATGTTTTGCAAAGCCTAGCTAAGCTCAAAATAAATAAATCACAGGGCCCTGATGGCATCTTAACTATAGTGTTAAAAGAGATGAGGGATATTATTTGCCGACCCTTAACATTACTGTTTCAAAAATCCTTATCTGAAGGTGTGGTACCTTCTGATTGGAAGCATGCCAACATAACGCCCATTTTCAAAAAAGGGGATAGAAGTAATTTGTCAAACTATAGGCCAATCAGTCTAACTTGTATAACTGGTAAAGTTATGGAGGCTATAATCAAAGAGAAAATGGTAGATTACCTGGACTCAAATAACATTTTGAGGGATAGCCAGCATGGATTTAGGAGAGGTAGATCCTGTTTAACAAATCTGTTGGAGTTTTTTGAGGAAGCTACTCAGGAAGTTGATGATAAGAAGGCCTATGATGTCATCTATTTAGATTTCCAAAAGGCTTTTGATGTTGTTCCCCACAAGAGGCTCTCACTTAAACTCAAAGCGACAGGTATTTTAGGAACTGTAGCGACTTGGATTGATAACTGGTTAACGGATAGGAAGCAGCGAGTAGTTATAAGAGGCTCGATGTCACAGTGGGCCTGCGTTCATAGTGGGGTACCGCAGGGTTCAATTTTAGGACCACTTTTGTTCCTAATTTACATAAATGATATAGACACCAATATATACAGTAAACTGGTGAAATTTGCAGATGACACCAAGGTGGGTGGTGTAGCAGATACTGAACTAGCGGCTCAGCAGCTACAGCGGGATCTTAATTTAATTAGTGACTGGGCTGACACCTGGCAGATGAAATTTAACATAGACAAATGTAAGGTACTCCATGTAGGGAGCAGAAATATAAAGTACAGGTATTTTATGGGACCTACTGAAATAAAGGTAGCTGATTATGAGAAAGACCTTGGTGTGTATGTTGATGCTTCCATGTCTCATTCTCGCCAGTGTGGGGAAGCAATAAAAAAGGCCAATAGGATGTTGGGGTACATCTCCAGGTGTGTGGAGTTTAAGTCAAGGGAGGTAATGCTAAGATTATACAATTCCTTGGTGAGACCTCACCTAGAATATTGTGTACAGGTTTGGTCACCATATCTTAAAAAGGACATAGCGGCCTTAGAAAAGGTGCAGCGTAGGGCCACAAGAATGATTCCTGGTCTTAGAGGAATGTCATACGAGGAAAGGTTATTTGAGCTAAATCTGTTCAGCCTCAAGCAAAGGAGACTGAGGGGGGACATGATCCAGGTCTATAAGATTCTAACAGGTTTGGATGCTGTTCAACCGAATAGTTACTTCAGCATTAGTTCAAATACAAGAACTCGTGGCCATAGGTGGAAATTAGCGGGAGAACATTTCAAACTGGATTTAAGGAAGCACTTCTTTACACAGCGTGTAGTCAGAGTATGGAATAGTCTTCCTGATAACGTAGTGCAAGCTGAATCCTTGGGTTCCTTTAAATCAGAGCTAGATAAGATTTTAACAACTCTGAGCTATTAGTTAAGTTCTCCCCAAGCGAGCTCGATGGGCCGAATGGCCTCCTCTCGTTTGTATAGTTCTTATGTTCTTATGTTCTTAGTAATCTAATTAGGGAGTTGCAGCGAAAACCCGCATACACACCGGCCCTTTGTGGATAAGATTGGCCACCCCTGATTTAGAGTATCAGGCATTCTTGGAGATCTTGGATGGGGTGCTGGATGGTGCCCCCTCTGAGGAAACACAGGAACAACATGTGCTAAACTTTTTTATAGTATGAACATTAACCTACTAGATAAAGCTATTTCAACATATCATACTTTCTTCAAAAGAATTGAAAATATCAAATCAGCTACTATAAAGTTTATGAGCATAAAAAACAAGATAACCAAGATCTGAGCTTGGTTAGCCTGTGGGACTCTGAAAGGAGCTGGCAGATACCGACAGGCTAACTGGAATGCAGCTTTGGCCGCTGTGGAAAACCATCAGGCAACTCAGGAGGGGGCAGCAGGACTTTAACCATGCTGTTTAGAACTTAGATTTCCAAAAGGCATTTGATGTTGTCCTCCACAAGAGGCTCTTACTTAAACTCAAAGCGACAGGTATTTTAGGAACTGTAGCGACCTGGATTGATAACTGGTTAACAGATAGGAAGCAGCGAGTAGTTATAAGAGGCACAATGTCATAGTGGGCCTGCATTCATAGTGGGGTACCGCAGGGTTCAATTTTAGGACCACTATTGCTCCTAATTTACATAAATGATATAGACACCAATATATACAGTACACTGGTGAAATTTGCAGATGACACCAAGGTGGGTGGTGTAGCAGATACTGAACTAGCGGCTCAGCAGCTACAGCGGGATCTTAATTTAATTAGTGACTGGGCCGATACCTGACAGATGAAATTTAACATAGACAAATGTAAGGTACTCCATGTAGGGAGCAGAAATATAAAGTACAGGTATTTTATGGGACCTACTGAAATAAAGGTAGCTGATTATGAGAAAGACCTTGGTGTGTATGTTGATGCTTCCATGTCTCATTCTCGCCAGTGTGGGGAAGCAATAAAAAAGGCCAATAGGATGTTGGGGTACATCTCCAGGTGTGTGGAGTTTAAGTCAAGGGAGGTAATGCTAAGATTATACAATTCCTTGGTGAGACCTCACCTAGAATATTGTGTACAGGTTTGGTCACCATATCTTAAAAAGGACATAGCGGCCTTAGAAAAGGTGCAGCGTAGGGCCACAAGAATGATTCCTGGTCTTAGAGGAATGTCATACGAGGAAAGGTTATTTGAGCTAAATCTGTTCAGCCTCAAGCAAAGGAGACTGAGGGGGGACATGATCCAGGTCTATAAGATTCTAACAGGTTTGGATGCTGTTCAACCGAATAGTTACTTCAGCATTAGTTCAAATACAAGAACTCGTGGCCATAGGTGGAAATTAGCGGGAGAACATTTCAAACTGGATTTAAGGAAGCACTTCTTTACACAGCGTGTAGTCAGAGTATGGAATAGTCTTCCTGATAACGTAGTGCAAGCTGAATCCTTGGGTTCCTTTAAATCAGAGCTAGATAAGATTTTAACAACTCTGAGCTATTAGTTAAGTTCTCCCCAAGCGAGCTCGATGGGCCGAATGGCCTCCTCTCGTTTGTATAGTTCTTATGTTCTTATGTTCTTAGTAATCTAATTAGGGAGTTGCAGCGAAAACCCGCATACACACCGGCCCTTTGTGGATAAGATTGGCCACCCCTGATTTAGAGTATCAGGCATTCTTGGAGATCTTGGATGGGGTGCTGGATGGTGCCCCCTCTGAGGAAACACAGGAACAACATGTGCTAAACTTTTTTATAGTATGAACATTAACCTACTAGATAAAGCTATTTCAACATATCATACTTTCTTCAAAAGAATTGAAAATATCAAATCAGCTACTATAAAGTTTATGAGCATAAAAAACAAGATAACCAAGATCTGAGCTTGGTTAGCCTGTGGGACTCTGAAAGGAGCTGGCAGATACCGACAGGCTAACTGGAATGCAGCTTTGGCCGCTGTGGAAAACCATCAGGCAACTCAGGAGGGGGCAGCAGGACTTTAACCATGCTGTTTAGAACTTAGATTTCCAAAAGGCATTTGATGTTGTCCTCCACAAGAGGCTCTTACTTAAACTCAAAGCGACAGGTATTTTAGGAACTGTAGCGACCTGGATTGATAACTGGTTAACAGATAGGAAGCAGCGAGTAGTTATAAGAGGCACAATGTCATAGTGGGCCTGCATTCATAGTGGGGTACCGCAGGGTTCAATTTTAGGACCACTATTGCTCCTAATTTACATAAATGATATAGACACCAATATATACAGTACACTGGTGAAATTTGCAGATGACACCAAGGTGGGTGGTGTAGCAGATACTGAACTAGCGGCTCAGCAGCTACAGCGGGATCTTAATTTAATTAGTGACTGGGCCGATACCTGACAGATGAAATTTAACATAGACAAATGTAAGGTACTCCATGTAGGGAGCAGAAATATAAAGTACAGGTATTTTATGGGACCTACTGAAATAAAGGTAGCTGATTATGAGAAAGACCTTGGTGTGTATGTTGATGCTTCCATGTCTCATTCTCGCCAGTGCGGGGAAGCAATAAAAAAGGCCAATTGGGGTATATCTCCATGTGTGTGGAGTTTAAGTCAAGGGAGGTAATGCTAAGATTATACAATTCCTTGGTGAGACCTCACCTAGAATATTGTGTGCAGGTTTGGTCACCATATCTTAAAAAGGACATTGCGGCCTTAGAAAAGGTGCAGCGTAGGGCCACAAGAATGATTCCTGGTCATAGAGGAATGTCATACGAGGAAAGGTTAGTTGAGCTAAATCTCTTCAGCCTCAAGCAAAGGAGACTGAGGGGGGACATGATCCAGGTCTATAAGATTCTAACAGGTTTGGATGCTGTTTAACCAAATAGTTACTTCAGCATTAGTTCAAATACAAGAACTCGTGGCCATAGGTGGAAATTAGCGGGAGAACATTTCAAACTGGATTTAAGGAAGCACTTCTTTACACAGCGTGTAGTCAGAGTATGGAATAGTCTTCCTGATAACATAGTGCAAGCTGAATCCTTGGGTTCCTTTAAATCAGAGCTAGATAAGATTTTAACAACTCTGAGCTATTATTTAAGTTCTCCCCAAGCGAGCTTGATGGGCCGAATGGCCTCCTCTCGTTTGTATAGTTCTTATGTTCTTATGTTTACAGCAGGGATTGAGTGCTGTTGACTTCAAATAGGGACATTAGTGTGGACATTCCGAGTGGTGGAATTACTTTGAGGACCTCCTAAATCACACTGACATGCCTTCCTTGGAGAAAATACAGTCTCATGACTCAGAGGAGGACTTGCCCATCACTTAGGCTGAGGTCACTGAAGTAGTCAAAAAACTCTTCAGTAGTATGGCTCCAGGGGTGGATGAGATTTGCTCTGAGTTCCTGAAGGCTCTTGATGTGATTGAGCATTCTTTGCTGACATGCCTCTTCAACATTGCCTGGTGGTTTACTCTCATAGGGATACTGGATGGCTTAACAGAGTTTGCCCTACCAGTCTACATGTGTTTTGTGGACTTGAAAAAGGCATACAACCATTTCCCCCAGGGGTTCTATGGGGTGTGCCACAACTGCTGATGCGGCTCATCAGGTCCTTGTGTAACTTAAGCAAGAGTTTGGTTTGCATTGCTGGCAGTAAGTCAGGCTTATTCCCAGTGGGTGCTGGATTCTCCCAGGACTTGCATCATCAATTCTGTTCATATTTTTTATGTAACAGAAGTTCTAGGTGCAACCAACGGTGGAGGGTGTCCAGTTTGGTGACCTCAGGATCACATCTTTGCCTGTTGCAGATGAAGTGGACCTGTTGGCTTCATCAACCTGTTACCTCCAGTGTGCATGGGGCAGTTTGCAGCCATGTGTGAAGGGGCCAGGATAAGGATCAGCACCTCCAAGTCTGAGGCCATTGTTCTCAGCTGGAAAAGGGTGTATTGCACTCTTTTGGTGGTTGATGAGTTAAGCCTAGTTCATATTTTTCCACGTGGGCTTTCATGTCCTTTTGGGCTGCAAGCAGTCATGCGTGTGGCAACTTGTGTTCATGCTACGTTTGGCTGCGGATGCGCATGTTCATAGTGAGTGCATACACACAGCAGTGATATTCCATCAGGTGAGGGCAGATGTATTGCAAAAAACACAAATAAAAGCAGTGTAGTGAAACAGGTAAACTTTTATGAGCAGTTTTAAAGTTATTAGTCAATGCTTGGGTGGTATTGTGGTAATTAGGCACACCACACCATTACAACAAAATTAGTCAGGACTGCAACCCCCCTTACCCATTTGGTGCTCACCATAACTACTACAACAACAATAACTATTCTTCCTCTGCTCTTTTGTCATTAACTGCTGATCTGTGAAAGTCCATGCAGCCACCTACTGGGAATCTAATTAATTATCACGCACCTGTGCAGTCAATGAACACTGATACACAAGGTTTCCGCTAGACATAAAAGTCTATGTTGCACACACACCGTCTGCAGCCAACCCCTGATGCCGAAATTTATATCACGTCCCATTGTCCACAACTGAAAGCGCATGTGGAACAGTGAAGTATAGATAGGGTGACCAGATAATCCATGGCAGGGAGGACACTTTGAGCTACTTCGGGTTTTACAAACTACTTTCAAACTGAAAGGCTCCTGTGCTCAGCTAAATAGTTCGGCTCTTCTTGTGCTTTGACTGGTTTGTTTTCTTGACTGAAAGACGCATCCAGCTGTTTCACATTAGCATTAGTGACACATGCATGATTATAGGAGACTGACCAATCAGCACACAGCAAGAACTCCGTGCTCAAGTGAAATCCAGGTCCTTTTATTTGAAATGGTAATTTACAATTCCTGTCCTAGCTCAGAGTGTCCTCCCTGACATGGATTATCTGGTCACCCTAAGTATAGATTGGCTTTTACAGCCCCAAGTGGAGCAATTCAAGTATCTTGGGGTATTGTTTAGGAGTAAGGAAAAAATGGAGCAGAACTGATGTGGATATATGTGGACATAATGGTCTGTTGTGGTGAAGAGAGAGCTGAGCTGAAGGTGAACCTATAGAATTACCAGTCAATCTATGTTCCTACCTTCACTTACAGTCACAAGCTCGGGGTAGTGAGTGAAAGTTTGGGATCACAGATACCAGAGATGGAAATTAGCTTCCTCTGCAGGGTGTCTGGGCTCAGCCTTAGAAATAGGGTGAGGAGTTGGACATCAGGTAGCGAATCAAAAAGTAGAAACGCTGCTACTCTGCATCAGAACAAGCCAGTTGAGGTGGTTCAGACATCTCTGAAGGATGCCTTCCAGAATGCCTGCCTGGGTTGGTGCTACCAGCACAACTGAAGCCATACAAGAAGGAGCCAGCAACGAGGATAACAATGAAAATATGAAATTTTTGGAAAATGATCTTGTGCCTTGTAGTTTAAGAATCAATGCTACAACAAAATTTGCAAAAAGATCCATGGAATATATTTCAATGGCAGATGGCTGTGTTCACAAGGTGGTGGCTGCAGCCTCTATTTTTGCACTTGGCTGCCTTCTATAGGGCAATTCAATTCAACTTTATTTGTGTAGCATATTTTCACAAAATTACAATGTCTCAAAGTGCTTTACATTATCCCTGCCCAAAGCCCCCAGTGAGCAAGCTAGAGGCAAAATCAAAAGATCGAATAGAGCAAATATACCTCAAAGTGATCCTGTTGACATGGACAAGCCTCTAATCAAGTCTTTGCTGTCACTAAGCACCATTGCTTCATTTTTGGGGGAATTTGTCTCAAAATTTGAAAAGATCCAAATGTTCAGCCATACAAAATGGTTGCAAAGTTTGGAAAAGACTGGACAAATAGTTTTCGGGCTATCATGCTGACAATATCAAGTGTCAGAACTTTGATATCATTATATGGGACTGCTTCAGTTTTGATGCAATTTGTCTCAAAATTTGATCAGGTCCAGATCTTCACCCTTACAACAGGTCTGCCTGTTGTAAGGGTAAAGTTATTGTGCTAATAGTAATAAATTTTAGGACAATCTCTCTCTAAATTTAGTTTTTGTTCCCCACTCATAAAATGACTTGGCAAAGTTTGAAAAAAATCCATCAAACAGTTTTTGAGGTATCACTGTACCTACCAAAGCATCTGCGGTGGCGGCGAACTGGTGCTAAAACGATATGTATTTCCTGAAGTCTAAGGAATACAATTATTCATAACTTTATACAGGGTATACACATAATTTTCCTGGGAAGGATAGGGTCAATAATTATCTTTGGAGTAGGGGGTGATGCTTAATGTTACCTAATAAGGAATTTGCTTTTCAAGCATAAGCTTTTTTTCAGAGTCCAGCTACCTCTTTCTAACTCAGTGATGACACAAGCATCACTCATTTCCTCATCAATTGGTTGAAACCAGTTTGTACAGGAACTGCAGCTGTTAAATGGGAGCGTTCTCAGCAGTCTCTGAAGCTTTTTCCTGACAGAATGCAGCAGTGTCACAGGGGAAGCCAGAAGGGTTGGATACAAAGTAGTCAGTATTGTTGGTGAATAAATACCACACAAAGTGTTTAATCTAAGTCAATTGCTTTTAAAAACCTCTTAATCACGATACTGCAGGACTTCTGTTTTCTTTGTTCTCTAGGCACACCAGCATTTGGAACATCACTTCTGTGGAGCTGTAAGATGAAGGAAGAATAGAGGCCACCATCTCAGTAGGGTAAGATTTTTTAAGCTCAGTTTGGGAAGCATATAGACAGTCAGTATTATTTCCAGTTTTTTTAAAAAACATTTTGGTGGTTTTAACCAAATATGTAAGTATGCTCTCTGATGGGTAGTGAGCACTGAGCTGAATGTTTAGCAATGGGTGCCATGCTTCTTGGGTAGTTGGTCTCTATTGTGGAGCTGTGGGGAGACCAGGACCATACTTTTACAGGTACATCTTTCATTCAGAAAGAGGTGCAGACATGGAGGGCCTGGAATAGTAAAGTTAATCTCTAAAACATCTAGCATCATAATCGCAAGCCTCACAGCAAATAATAAAGGTGGTAATGTGTCTTTTGAAGTAATTGAAGGAAAGTGTTCAATTGATTGCTTCATTTGTTTTTTATATTATTGATATTTATAACTTTATTCAGAGGTCCATTTGAGTTTTTCCACCCTGTTGGGTAGCTTATCAGACTAGTGTTGGCTGGTAATATCCCTTGGCAACAACAGTCTGTAGGCTGCTTGACACGCTGGGCAGATCAGCATAAGGAGCAACCTTCCCTTTTTTAAAAATCATTGTCATCAATTCCCATTTTCACTGTTTCAGCCTAATACAAGTTCCTCTTCACAATGTTCTGTGAAATCGAGTTGTGAAATACAGTTTAATGAGGAATATGGTCTCAGATTCAATGGGAATGTGATCCGTTTTCTGTTTGGTACTTTTACTTTGCCATACACTCCGAGACAGTGAACTAGGGTCCTCTTCTTATGCATCACTAGCCCTATGTGATGTACTGTTGGGGGAATCAAAGTAAAACGTCTTCCTTGTTGTCTAAAATGGATCTCATTCACCTTTTTCATCTCTTGTAAACTCCCAGGAGGACCCCACTTACTGGGTACTAAAATTATAGCATAGCTGTTTGTGTAGAGCAATCTTAGGAGACATTCTAAGAGGATCTGACAGACCTGACTTAGCAATACCTTCTTATACAGTGTTTTTGGAAGAGTGTTGCTAAGGGGTTCAGTTATGTGCAACATTTGACTGTGTCTATGTATGTGTGTACTTTTTAATAAACTTTTTTTTTTTTCAAAAAATTTTAAAAATAAAGTTATGGAACCTTTTGGGAAATATTCTTTTTATTATTAAAGGACTCACACCAGGGATGGGTTAATGGGATAATGTACTACCTCATTAACATTTATATGTTTATTTTACTTCAATAGTTTCAGACATTGGTTGAAGTAGCAACAAAATAGTTACTATGTTAATATGATTTTAATGCAGCATTGATCAGGTCCTGGCATGCTGTAGGCCACACAGGACTATATTTATACAGTACCATTATTAGAGGACTATACTCAGGAACTAACAAGGGGGAAAAAAGGACACATTAATTATTGAATTTACAAATTTAATAATAAGAAGATCAATAACTAAAAACAATTATTCCAACAGGAATTGAAATCCTTCATGTTTTTATTATATTTACATTAAATTAAGTGGGCATTTAAAATGGATGGATGGATGAGAAAACAAACATTACATGTGATCACCTCAGTTCCACACCAAAGACCAAATTAATTTCCCATTATTTTCCCAAAGTAATAATTTTTAAATGTTGTTTTCCTCAACAAATAAAAAATAGTATTTGTTTAATTTTTAAAGTGTGATTTTCCACAGTATCAGACATCTGGTCAATTTTGTACAAGAAAAATAGCAAAAGATGATTAATCTTTTGATGCTTTATGAAAAAACAAGTAACCCGAGCAGTGCTTAAGAGCGATGACACACTAAGAACAATGGAAACATACAGCCATGGAAAAAATTGAGACCACAGAACAACAATATATATATATTCTCTTATACAGTGGTACCTCAGAACTCGAACTTAATCCGTTCAGAACTCCGGATCGAATCCTAAAAAGTTTGAGTTCTGATCGAATTTTCCCCATAAGAAATAATGGAAAACCAATAAATTGGTTCCCAGCCCCAAAAAATTACATCTAAATATGTTTTTTTTAGCATTTAAACACAAAATGAACAGGATAAAACAAGAAGAGCATATACTGTACTAAACACATCTAAGCACATTTATCAAAACAGTAATTTGTAAAGTAAGAAAATAAATGTATCCAAACAATGTGTAAAGTAAAAAAAAAAACAATGTGTCCCGCCTGAATCGTCTGCTCCTTCCGTGTGCCACGCCCCCTCGTTAACCCCATGTGGAATCCCCTTGTGATCAGCTGTCTTTGGTTGTTGTCATTAGTCCTCTGTATTTAGCCCACATTTCAGCTTGTTTCCCCAGTCTGGTCATTGTATTGTCCATCTGCGTTTTGCCTGCCTTGCCTGTAATTAAACCCCGTATTCCCCGACACCCTGATGTCTGCGCCTTTGTCTCCATTCTGTCCCCGCTTGGCACGACAATATCATTATAATTAAATGTATTCATGGTTTATTATCAATATTAAAATAATTAATAAATCTTTATTTTTAAATGTATTTTATTATATAATAATAATTACTGTTACTCTCGATCATTGTCTAAATGTATTTTTACTGTCTAAATACATGTATTCAGCTAGTGTAAACATGCACGATGCTCTCACAGCGAATGCGACCTATGACCTGGGAAAAGTTCTGAAATGATTTAACGTGGTCTCATTTTTTTTTTTACATCACCAAAACTCGCCATTTTAACAGGGGTGTGTATTCACTGTATGCAGGTAAGAGCAAATTTGGGGGTGACAGCTAAGTGTCAGCCAGTGTGGAGCTGTGGGTTAAGGGTTGTGGGCCCACAGACATGTGACTGCTCTGCCAAGGCTTAAACTGGCGATATTCTGATCACAGGCACAAAGGCTTAGCCTGCTGAGCCTCTCACATTTGCTGCTACGTGGTGCTGCTGCTTCCTTTTTAAGGAAATTTGCTTATAAAAGAAAGCCATACATTTGTTTTTATGAAGCAGTAATAAGATCCAACAAATACTTTTTAACATCACATTCACAAGGTCAAATGTCTGCAATCACCCCTGACTTTGCTGCCACTAAGTGGCGTTGATTCAGTTTTGGGGAGATCTGTCTCATAGTTTTACCAGTTGCAGTTGTTCACGCATACAATATGTTTGCAAAGTTCCTTCAAATAATTTTTGAGTTACCGAACTAACAGCACCAAATGTCAAAACCACCCTTCTCTTTCTATTCACTATGCGGCGCTGCTTCAGTTTTGTCGCACTGCTTCATCTGGCCCAAAATTTAATAATTTCCAGGGCAGAGGTTCCCAAAGTAGGGGTCGCAACCCTCTGGGGGGTCGTAAGACATTGAGGGGGGGGGGGTCGCAAGATGATTTCCAAGAAATCAAAAAAAAAATTTTAACTATTAGAAATAACATTTTATCAACATTTTAACATTTTATATTAACATTTTATCCATAACTAACAAAAGATAAAAACTAGTAGTTAATAGTTACAATTAAAAAAAACATGCAAATTCAAAAGCCATTAGGCTTTCAAATTTCTTTCCGTTTGATCGCGACCCCTGAGGTGATTACGACAGATTAACGACACATCAATAGCGTCAGTTGCAGCAGAATTTACAGCACCATGTTAAACATTCCGACATGTGCACGTAACGTGTAGGTAATTTTCATCGCTTTATGCTTAGGATATTATTTTTGTTGAAATGAAACGAATGAGTAAATAACAATTTTTAAAAAAGTTATATGGTTGTTAGAGCATTGTGTTCTTTTGTGTTGTCATGCTCTTCTTTTGATAGGATATTTTGTTGAAATGAAACAAATTAGTAAATTACTATTAAAAAAAATTATATGGTTGTTAGACCATTGTGTTCTTTTGTGTTGTCATGCTCATGTTTGGATAGGCCTATTGGCGCATGTGAACCGTGCGCGCAACATTTGTATATTTTAACCACTTCCGAGGATAGTGGGGGTCACGAGTCACTGGCACGGTTACTTTGGGGGTCATGAGCTGAAAAGTTTGGGATCCCCTGGTCTAGGGAATACAATTATGCATGGTTAGAAATCTGTGGGTATGAGAAGGTTGTATGGCTCCTTTACTTGGCAGAAACTAATTGACATCAGCCTTTCCAAGAGAGCAACTTCTGAGGATAAAGTCATAACCAATAACATAATTAAAAAATTTGGTGGTGACTAACAATGACAGAACAATCCACAATGTTCACATTATCTGCTTAGATACTGAATTCATGTAAAGACACGACCGTTGACACCTATTATCATCCTAGTACAGATGCATTTTTTGTAATATCAGGAACCCCACTGGAGCCCAGGACAGGGATTGAGTACTATTTTTATTATTAATGGGACTTCCCCTAGGTCGACAAGATTCATGGTTTTCATGTGTTTCTTTTAATGACAGCAGTCAATATAACAACTGACCTAAACATCAGAATATTTCTTTTTATGGCAATTATCCACAAAGTGTGCAGCTTTTGTCACTGCATTGTATGTTTCTGGACTTTAAAAAACGCAGATATTTTCAGGTGGTTGACGCGACATATTTTCCAACGCGCGCTTTCTGTCCGCCGGTGGGAGTGTGCTCATCGGTATGATTTTGACTGGCTATATTTACCATAATGTAAGCTGCACAGAAGTGGTCCTTATATTATTTTAAAGCTATTGTCCAGTTCTATAGTGTCAACTGTCCAGTGCTGGGCATAGTTTCTTCAACACATCTTAGCCACCAATTATCATATGCAGCCACTGTGTGCACTTACACCTCACCTCTGATGAATGCAGGACATTTATTAGCCATATTTACTAGCCATGTGTGCCTTTTCAATAGTAAGGCAAGTACAGGTGTCTGCAATGACATTAATGAAGCTCCCATTAAATTTCACGGTAGTATATTTGTAATCTTAATTAATGTTATTAATTATACCTGTGCTTGTTATACTATTTCATGTCAGTTTGGCTGCCATTAAAAAGGCCCATTAGTGATATGAAACCATGTGACGCTACCCTTACGTCAAGATATCTCACCTTAAAACACCTTAAAAACCAAAGACCAAATTTTCTGGAGATGTTCATGACATTATGATCTAGGTTTAGTAAAAAAACTGATCAATTTTGAAATATAGGTTTTTTTGTTATTGAATTTTTAATAATTAATCGGGTATTACATAGTAATTATTTATATGGGGATGGAATATTATTTGTTCAATCTATAGAGCTGGACAATAGCTTTAAAACAATATATGGACCACTTCTGTGCAGCTTACATTAAGGTAAATATAGCCAGTCAAATTCATACCCCTCCCCCCCAATAAGTTAAAACTTTGTTTGCTTAAATCTCCCTCAATATTGATCCTAGATACACCCAATTTCGGTTTCACGAGTTACTCATGTGAACAAATCAGCATGCCAAGTTATGTTAAAATCCGTGACGATGAGGTCCGAAAGTGTAATGATTTGACATGGAATGACCCAATTTAAGTGGGATGTATTGCTTCAGGAACCATTTCAATTTGATTGCATTTCTGGCATTGTACAGTTAACAGTTAAAAAGAATCCAACACACTTAATGTTAATGAACACACAACCAAGTGCTATTCTTTTATCTGAAAATACAAAATAATCGCATAATCACATGTGGTCAAGAGAAAACAATCATGAAACTCAGATTTAAGTACACCTCTAAAAACACGCACAGACAAAGTACTACTTTAATTTAAAGCAGTCCATTTTCTATAACATCTGTCCTATGCAGAGTTGCAGGGGTTTGGAGCCTATCCAACAGTGAGTGCAGCGGGAATTACCGAGGATGAGGTGCCAACCCATCGCAGGGCATATACACCATGCACCCACACATTCATACCTATGGGGAATTTGGCAACTCTAACCTTACCATGTTTTTAGACAGTGGTGGGGGGACCAGAGAACCCAGAAGAAACCCCATAACAACACAGAGAGAAAACGCAAACCCCGAACACATGGCTCCAGGGCAGACACTTAAATCCCAGGCCCAGAGATGTGATGTAACAGTGCTAACAACTACACCACCATGCTGCCCCCAATTTAAAGCAATATTTAGTTAAAATATTTTAAGTTCAGTGAACCAGTTTTATTTGAAATGTGTATTCACTGCTTTTGTTCATCTTAATTTTAACTGTCACTTATAACAGCAACCTTGTGAGATGTGATCAAGCCCAGTTATATCAGAAGACATTTTTCACAAAACAACAGTTGAAGAAGTAGGCATGTCAAGGACACTCTAATATCTGGAAATCATCAGGGGCCTCCCTCAGCTAGGTTACCCCAAACTACACCACCAGTTTGACCAGTATCAAGTATGGCTGCCTCAGTCACAGAAACTTGGAGATGGAATGATTTGTGACTACAGGCATGTGTAGCTAGAGATGACCTGCTCCAGGGCTGTGAAGCTGTCCAGAAAGTCCTCCTCTGAGATTCCAAACCTAGTGTATTGATGAATATAGGCTCTGCAGGACCAGAGATAAACAGCTTACATTATGCATGTCACTCGCCGTGAATTACCAAACAAGCTATTTACAAGCAGCAAGTCCAGTGGGAGCTAAACTCTATATATACAGTGGTACCTTAATTCGAGTTTGTGTGTGTGTGTGTATATATATATATATATTAGGGCTGTCAAAATTAACGGGTTAACGCGGATTAATCTATCATCATGATTAATCTGAATAAAAATTTTAACGCAATTAACCCATCTGCAGCGCAGAATGACTCAAAATCCCTGAAATGTCTCTGTCAACCTATTTCGGGCAGTTTTGGTGCGTTCCATTTGTCCTGGGAACTCGTATTCCGAGTGTGATTCCGAGTTTTGAAGCTGGAAGTGACAGCATGCGCGCTCCCGTTTCTCGGCGATCCGAGAAATATCTCGGAGCAGCACAGAGGATCCCGATGGCTGCGCCTTTTATCAACAGAAGGGAAAGTTGTAGTTTTATATTGTTTAAGCACTACTTCTCATTTGTGGCTCATTAAATCGGGCGCACACACTGTACCGTCTGTGGACGTGTTGCTACAGAGTTTTATATGTAAAGCACCGCGCGTAATGTGTTATCAACTGATATTGTTAACAATGGCAATTAAACGGGCTAGAGTTGGATTTTCATGATTAGTCGGATTATTTGTCAGATTTACGGTAGTTCGGGCTAATTGTAAGTGAACGAGGATAAAGACCATTTAAACTGAGGTTTCTTAAATCTGAGAAGTTGTCCGGCTAAGCAAAAAAATTCTTGCTTTTTGATATGGGTCCATGGTATTGCACTTCTGTGGCAGATGGAATGCATCCGACTCATGTTTAAGATGTTCAATAAACATGTTATGTGCATATACGTATATTCCCCTTTTTCTTGAGTCTGTCTGCTCATGCTAAATTAAATGTGATTAATATAGATTAAAAATGAATGATATTTCATCGTGATTAATCGGAATTAATCCACAGCAACCCTGTGATTAATCTGATTAAAAATTTTAATCGTTTGACAGCACTAATATATATATATATATACATATATATATAGTACTTATATGTAGGAGAAAAGGATGTAGTTTGGACAAGGGTATCTTCCAAATACAGTAAAGACAACCTTTCTCTTTTGTTCAGTTACTCCAGTAGACATGTATTACTTCTTTGTGTGTACACAGTGATTATAAGTGTCTCATACAATGTTGTGTTTAATCATATATGCAGCTCAGTTGTGTTGCATCGCCATAAAAACATCCTTACCTGGAGGCAAACATGTTCCATGCTTTTCCCACCATCTTGTTCAAGGGTTGCAGGAGAGACTGACTGTTGCTGATCAGAGTGGCAGATTTCTCATATCCATTAAAAGGCATGAGGGAACTCCATGTTCTAAAAGCAGCCTCTGGTGGTAGCCAGGAGGAATACAGGCCGGGGTGCAGAAAGGCCCCTAAGCCAAAGAAAGACATAGCATAAATAATGCTAATTGCGATCTCAGAAGGAGCGATGCATGAAGTTATATTAATATTGCCACAAACACTGACTAAAGGTTTGGTGTTTCATCAGGGCATAAAGATCCTCACTGGGTGAAAGCTTTCTTACCTGAGTCAGCACAGGAGACATCCTTCCCTCGCAATATCAGCAGATTAGCAAGAGAAGTGTTAAATTGCAGTTGCTTGATTTCTCTTGTTCGTTCTGCTCCCTGTCTCACAGGGGGAACACACACCTGCCAATCAATTCCTATGAAGGAAAACAATTTGGGATACATAACAGTGGGCAACTAGGAAGGGGGGATGTTGGAAAGCAGGAACTTCGCCTGGGTGGTAGTTCCTGAAGTTTTTTTCAGTTCCAACTCCAGAGTTGGTACATTTTTTGCTCGACCAAGAACTACTGGGTGGGGCTTATGGAGATAAACTTTGCTGACTGGTTGGTCAAAAGCACCAGTGCTAACAAAGAGACAGAGGTAGTGGAGCAAAAATTTAGCTGATGGAATTATTGTTGTATCTTCATTACATTAAATGCATTGATAAATACCTATTTTGCTTGTGTCTTCAAATTACAGCACTGGAAAATTTGATCAATAACCAATAAAAAGGATGATTGTCTAATATCGCTGCTGTTGGCGGTGACAGTTGCCAGCACTTATTAGCAGAATAACGTTATATCGTTTCTTATTTTGTAGAATACTAATTGCTCTGTTGGCCAGATTTATTTATTTATTATAAACATGTCACGGGCTGCATAAATAAATATAAATGTGTTCCAGTTTACCCAAAATGGGACACAATTTGTTCCATATTTTCAGACCGCACAACTGATCCCCCAAATAACTAACAAAATGACACATTCAACTTCCAATGCTTTGGGGTGGCAGTGTAGAATCATATGAAATTAATGTGTAACGTTTAACCTACAAGCTCTCTGTGTCTCCCAAGCTTATTTAACATAAAGGTCATAGTTCCTATTGTGTAAAAAAAACACTGGCCAGGAACTACAAAAGTTCCTGGTCAAGACAGCCCAGGAACATTTGTAGACAGGCCAGGAACTATGTTCCTAAACTTTGGTGGAAAGCCGCCTATTGTACTCCCCAGACAACTCAGTCACTTGCTTAATATTTATCAAAAACTTTTTGACTTATCTTAATGAGATGTAGTGTCTAAAGTGCCTTTTTTCTATCACTATGTGGTGCTGCCTCAATTTTTGGGTGATCTGTCTCAAAATGTAATCTGTTCCCGTTCCACACCCAAACACTTTTTCAGTTATCGCCTTACAAACCAAAGCAACAGTGATGGACCAGAAGAAAACCACATGTATTCCTGGGTATTACAACATATGTAAGTCCAGGGAATACAAGAACATTTTAAGCCATGAACCACCTAACTGGTTGGGAAAGAATGTACAGATTGGCATATAAGTGAAATGTACAATAAATTAATGTGTAATGACTCTGTCATTACCAGCAACAGGTTTCAATCAAGACTCAAAATCTTTCAATCTTTCTCAGAAAAAAATAACACTTTTCCATTTTCCAACCTACTAATAGCCTTCTTGCAAGTCATACACTGACAACGCACCAACAACTTATGTCACACAAAATATGCTTCATTCAGGTAAAGTGCAGTGGTTCCCAGGTGCTTTACAAAAGGAGTAAATTCATGCTAATGAATATTAGGTATAATGATTTACCTAATAAAAATAATGTCTCAGGAAATAACATTTAATATTTTAATACCTTTAAAAATTTTGCCTAATTTGAGTTAATACTTTTTAATAACCCGGCCTGACCCTGAAGGGGTTATAGAAAAAGGTATGAGGCAACAGTCCTACCAATAAGCTACTACTTTGCCAAGTATAATAGTAGTATTTTTTTCCAGCAAGATGCAATTGTGGCACTATGAGGTGGTCCTTGCCTTCCTCCATTCTGGCGTTAGCAATGAGCATCTGCCGCAGGTGCTTGAGCAGGCCAGGCCAGGTGAAGGAGCTGTAGGCCAAGGAGGAGCTGGACATGTGGGGGATGGCACTCATGCTGAGAAGTTTGTACTCAGCATGACACGCCAGGCTGCTCATGAGATCACCTGAGCACAAGGAACACACATTACTGTATCGTGGCTATATAAAATATGTGCACACTGGTGTGCTTGTGACTGAAATAATGAAAGGTATGCTCACCCACTGGGTTTCGGCTGTAATCACTCTGTGTTCCTCCCACATCTGCCGGCTGAAGCACACTACCCAGTTGGTGAGCAATGATCTTGTTGATATCGCTGAAGGAAATGTGCTTAATGTTCATGAGCTGAGCACAGATCTTGTGCACTGTGTCATTCTCGTGGACCAACATGCCATCAGATAACTGGTACAGATGGGATAGCGTGAGAACAGAGTTATAGTTCTGGACAATCACCTAGGATACAAAAGAATGCAAATATAACTTTCCTGCTCAAAATCAATTGCTGGAATTGCTTTTGCAACAAACACTTCAAGGTGTCATAACTTCTAAAGTGCTACATGATATATTATTGTTATATTTTTTTAATATACAATTAATATTGTATATTATAAATGTTCACATAACTTGAATTGGTTTAGCACCAGATAGCTAGATAAAACCAAACAGTCAGTACGTTTACATGCACAGCTAAGTTGAGCTACGGTTATAGCTGGACTACACGATTTATTCGGACTGCTGTCCTTGTCCCAGTATACATGCATGGGAGGGGAATCGATTTATTGACCAAAGTATGTTTGTCACCGCTACGATAGATAGCGATATGGCTCCTATGGCTTTTACGGGTTGACCTATTACATCAGAGATGTAAAAATTAACCAAATTAATAATAATGGATGCATGGACAAATGAAGTGACACAAGTTTTACTTGTGATCTGGTCGGAAGAACAGATGCAACAAGATCAGGATAGCATATCAAGAAATAAAGTATTTTGTATAATAAACTTGTATAATAATAAATAGACAGCACAGTAGTTTTAGCGAGACTTAAACTTTCTGTTCTACAATATCCATGTCAAATTGAATGGAAGAAAAAGCTAGATCTTAATCTAACTGACTTGCGATGTAAGACTTGCATAACACGATATGTTGGTATTAATATCACACATCGTCTAGCCCTATAATACACTACAGCCATTTTCCAAATTCAGTATAAAATACCCCGCTTCACATTGTGATGTCATTTGGCACTGGTACCAGCTTTTACACCAGTGGAAAACCAACACAACCAGAAATAGTGGCAAACAAGTAACTTTATCTTGCCTGATAGCAGAACTGAATGGTTAAACATTAATCACTCTCGTTTAAAGAAATAAACACATATTTTTATATTTTATTGCATTTTCTGCTAAAATTCTCATTACCACAAAGCTCTGTCTGAAGGTATGTTGTGTTATAATTTACACAGGGTAAAATAACAATGTTCCAAAAAAAAATCTATGGATGTTCTAACAGCGGTTTTAAAATGACAGAAAAAAATATTAAAAGTACATAAATTAATTGTAATAATAAAAATATTGAGAGAAAATGAAGTGTCCATTGCATGTTCTCATCCTCTGCAACTTTTAAAAGATTGTTTACACACAGAGACAAAATTTTAAATGATGTTTCATTGTGAAAGAAGCAGCTCAACTGCCAGTACCTTCAAGTTGGCTACCAGGTAAGCAGTTGTCTCTGTATTTCTTCAATTAAAAGTTAGACACTATCTTGTCAGACTGTGTACACGACAGTATTGATTATCATTACCAATACAGGTAGTTTTCCACATTTAGAAAAACTTTAGGTTAACGTCTAATGTCATTAATGTCTAATTATGCACACTGAATAAAAATTTGTTTAGTCATCCTGACTTTTCTCTATTGTTAGCAAGACATGCTAAGGTTCCTCATCCTCCTCAACACCATTCTATCTTACCACTACAAGGCCAGTTGCGGTAGAGAGAACTTTTGTTTCAGTAATGAGAATTTAGTCATTCACACTATATACTGAAATACTTCTATAGGAATGTACAAAATTCTTATCAATTATTAATTTTGCTGTTATTAATTAGTTGCTGATATTTTGCTTTATGACTTTCATTGCAGACATTTAAAAAAAAGCTTTAGTGAAGGCTAGGATGACAAAATTCAGAAAGTTTACATACAGTCAGAACTGCTGGGACGACTACAAAAGGACGGAAAGAAAGAGGTTAGGGACCGGACAGTCTACAGTAAGAGTAATTAGCAAATACATAGGAAATAAATAACAGTGTTAGAAAGTGTACATGCATCTACCACAAAACCACACATTCACATATGCAATCATAAGTAATTTAGTTTGTACTGTGATGACCACACAGTCTGTAAGCCATTCAGTCCCTACTATAGGAAGCGCACGCGCAAATGTTCATCTTACTATCCTTGTGAGGACCTTCCTTTGACAATTACTAATGCTGCTAATGCTATGCCTAAACCAAAACCTAGGGCTGGGTGATTATGGACCAAAAATTATATCTCGATATTTTTTTAGCTGAATGGCAATATATGATATACATCTTGATATTTTTTTCCATAAGGAAATAACAAACAGACAGTTCCAAGTGTCAGATCTTACTATCCTTGTGAGTAGATCTGGACACAATCAAACGTGTGTAAAACACTGGAAATAGAAGCTGCATAGCGAGGGTAGCAGGAAGTGTTGTGGTGGTGACAGGACAAAACTATGATGATGTTTTTTGTATGTTCTCTGTTTTAGCCAAGGTATGTTATGTAGTTTTGAAACAAAATAAACTTGATTGAACTTAAATAAAAAAATAGTAGTTTGCTTTTAAATGCATGAGAGGAATCTATATTTTATGCTCCTTCAGGTTTGCCACATTATTTAAGAAATGTATCACGTTTCAATGAAATTTTATTTCAGAGTTTCAAGTAACTAAGCAAGGCTGTTAATAAGCAATTGTGAAAAAATGCATTGGCTTTCTTGATGGTCTTGAAGTTTTCAGACTGTTGCAATGAGATTTTTAAGGACTTGTTTTATGAAATTCAGACGCTCCTCTACTTACAAGCGAGATACGTTCCGAACGTCTATTCTCAACTTGAAATGTTTGCAAGTCGTCATTCAACATCATTTTAAGGGTATACGCAAGTACTAAGAACTGGGATGCTGGGAGTATACGCGCTACGCTGCTGTGCATCAAGAGTAGCCGCCAGAAGTTGTACTAGGCGGAATTGGTGCACAGAAAAAAAAATTATGTTGTGGACAGGAAACGGGAGCCCAATGAACACAATTTGGACTTACTGTCCTCTTCTTTCGTATGTGTGAAAGTTCGTAAGTTGAAAGTTCGTATGTAGAGGAGCGTCTGTATGTTAAAAAATGTGTTACATTATGTGTAAATGATTTTAAGTTTACCTTTACAAACACTTCAGACCTTGTTATTAATGGCTAAAAACAAAATTTGTTGATGCAAGTATTTTTTAAAACTTCATGTTTGAAGTCTTTGATACCAAGATTTCGTGAGAATAACCACCTGTTCTTCCATATGTCACCACTGATTTCGACTATGGCTAAGTGCCACAAGTAAATAGCAATACTTTGTCCACCCACAAAACAACAAGGAATACTAGTGAACAAGTGACTTTATCTTGCCTGATGGCTGCACTCACATTCTGTATGAATAAATGTGGCTGATCACACTACTTTTCACTCATACTAAGACACACAGACATACATATACACACTTGAGAGCAAAGTTTCTGGTTTGAGTGCATAAAAACATTTATCCGGTGACTTTGAAGCAGTTTGCGTGATAAATTTAGCAGAATAAAAATATTGCAGTGTAAAGAAAATATTATTACAAGCATATCTTATGCACTCTCCACACCTTTTCAAAAAAAAAAAACCCTACACATAAAATTTTCCTAGAATTTCACCAAAATCCTTATGATACATTTCATAGACTAGCTACGAGACTACCACAGACAGAATTGTAGATATATATGTATTCAGAAAATCACCTCATGCCCCACACTTTTAGAATCAGTGACCTATACAATTTTCCTGAGAAGTTTGCAAAAAGATCCACGGAATAAGTTTAGATGACAGATGGCTGTGTTCACAAGATGGTACCTTTTTAATTAATACGTGTTGCTGCCCTCAATTTTGTGGAGATCTGTTTTAAAATTTAATCAATTCCAGTTTGTCACTCACACAATATGCCTAGGGCTGGGTACCGAACTTTGGTAATTTTGTGGTAATGACCAAAATGCTCCGATCCTATTGAGGATAGAAAAAAATTACCTTTCGATGCCAAGTTTTGATACCCAGTGTATTTCAGCGTCTGTGAGCTGATAAGCACGCATCATACTTGTGTAAAGATCAAAAGTTGCTGCTGGCTGGCTGTCTAACATAACATTTCACAAACACGTTATAAAGGATAGAATGAAAAACATTTGCCCAGAGACAAATTTGTGAACTGGTTCACGTGTGTGATGTTGTTTTTGTTCATCCGTGTAGTGTAAAAAAAAAAAAAATCTAAGAAATCAAGTATTGTAAGAAACCAAAAGTGTGGCTCTAGACAGTTCCAGACTGCGATCATTTAGTTGCATTTTGTGACCATTTTTGAGGAAAGTGCAACTATTACAACTAGGTGCACCAGTGCGATTTGCAAATATGCTTCTCATATAGTGGCTGACCAAATCATCGTATATCACATGAAACACCCAGAGAGACACCCAGGTGTGTATGTGTATGCACGTGTGTGTAAGCAAGATCATCTGAACTTGTATTTTTGTTGTGGTTGAAATTGATTTAAAAACATATTGGTATTGAAAAAAGAATTGTTTGGGAACCAATATCATAATCAAAGTATCCTTTGGGAATTGTTATGGAAAAATGTTGAAAGATGCCAAGTCCTAAATATACTACACCAGGGGTGTCAAACTGCAGTCCTGGAGGGCCACAGCCCTGTGTAGCTTAGTTCTTTCCCTGTTCCACCACAAATGATTCAGCTCAACAGCTATGTGGTAATTAGCACAAGAAGTTGAATCAGGTGTGTTAAACGAGGGGAAACCCAAAAATGTGCAGGGCTCCGCCCCCCCAGGACTGGAGTCTGACACTTGTGAACTACACATTTTGAAAAATCAGTGGTGTCAATCAATTAAAAGAATTGATCCAGTAAATCACAATAATAGGCTGTGATTAATCATGATAATACCTTCTTTCTCTTTTACTTTTAATGTGAAGTTTTTCTACTGAACTGAGGCTTTCACTCATTATTTAGGCCCTCATCTGCTAGCTCCATATTCCTCCTACCATATTGCTAAATAATTGAGAAAGCAAATTTTCATCAATGTTTTTTTAAAAATTGAGCAATAGAGTTCCATTAAGTAATCATGACAGCTCAAATACACAGTGGGGTTCAAAAGCCTGACACCATATCAAAAATACTTTACTGTAAACCTGGAAATAATCAGAACCATGTATAAACAAGTTATGGCATGCAGCAGAATGAAGAAATATTTAAAATTCTGCACTATTTCTAGGTCGGCAATTTAAGCAAATTTGTAGGACTGACCAAGTTAACTCCTTTAAACAATGGTTTGATTCCTTCCATTAAAACACACATTCAGGTGACATTCAGGTAGATTTAGTCTACACGTCAGAGGCTTGTTCAAGTAAATCATAAATCATACTTGTAGCCATTGTTTACCGATTATAAATATGAATGCATCTTAAATTAATTTCTGCAGAACACTGCTTATTAAGTAACACTGTGAAAGTGTGAAACATGGCATTAAAACTGAGTGAAAGTGTGAAAGGTAAAATTTTTATTCTAGGGAAAGAGCGCCTTTCTCAGCGCCAAATCAGATTGAAGGTTTCTTGGGCTACGAACAGTATAGTGTATAGCAGTAGATGTAGACAATGAAATGAGTGCTAATTAAACTACTTTTGTAAACCGAAAGCCATTTCATTTTATTAATAAATAAGTCATCTGTGATACCGACATGACATTGACATGATTTTTTCATTTTGACTTTCACATATCACATCAGTATCTCCCAACTGCTCTAGCACAACACCGCATAACAGTGCAATCCTTTATGTTTAAGTCTGAGGGCGAAGATGTGGGTTTGTCTCTGACAGCTACAGTCACACTGGCCCTGAGCGCAGCGAGTCTTTCTCTCTATATTCAGATCAGTTTTTTGAGTGGGGCGTTTTTGTAGAGGTGACGGAATTTGTTGTAGTACTGCAGCTATGTATTGCCATTCAACACATTTTTTAAGATTATGCAATGATAATAAAGGTCAAGGTATGAAATGCAGTTTGGTATGTAATCTGAAAGGCTAAATAGTGCAAAAGTTCTAAAAAACAGCTGTGCAATATATACATATATATCGTTAGAAATCGTTAGAAAATGTACTTCTAAACATTTTCTTGTTTGAGATAAATGTGATTGGACCCAGAAATATAACATTTTGTTGTGGTCCTACCACACACTTTAAAATTCCTCTTTTTTGGCTTTTATTTACAGCTGCTATCATCTGCCTTTGCAACCAGAAAGGCTCTATTTGCGTATTATATGAGCATGCAGTTCATTGGCATTGATTATTTATGGTTATTTATGGGTGGCAACTGGGAAGGATCACGGGCTCAAGTCAATGAAAAAGGGAAAGTACCGAAAGTAGTAGTATGGTACTTGGAGTGGTGGAAAAGCTCCCCTACATATATATGTTGACAACATGCCAATAAGCATCTGTTAAGTTTTGTAGTACACACGTCTACAGATGCATTGCCCTTGGTTTAGATGTTCTTAACTGTCTTTGTGTTTGCATATTCAATAATAAATTTCAAAACTATTTGTTTTGCCTGCTGAATATATACACACAGCCATTGAAAAAAATTAACAGACCACAGGACAATTTTTTGTTTCACTTCTCAACTTCTGGGTGTGCTTCTGTGAATAATATGTTTTTTTTTTGCAAACTGCAGCTTGTTTCTCTGTTTCTAATTAATGAAATGCTTCTTCCCTGCTTTATAAGGTTTCAGTCCTGCATCTAGGAGCCTGATACGAACTGTCCTAGCAGTGCACCTCACACCTCCACTTAATGTTTCCTATTCCTTTTGAAGGTCACTTGATGTCATCCTACAATTAATGAGAATAAACTAATGGTCATCTCTGGCATTAGAATGTCGCTCCCACCCTCTAGCTTGCTGGGTTTTGGTCATTCCCAGTGTCTCCTGCTTCACCTTATTCTTGTGTACTGCTGTCTTAGAAATTTTGAACCTGGAAGCAACCTGCTGCTCAGCATAGCCTTCTGCCAGCAGAACCACCATGAAACCAGGATTTAAAAATGCAGATTTGTTTAAAAATATAGTGGTCTCTTCATTTGTTCTGCAGCGCTATTTACACACACACACACACACTAATTTTTCTTAATTCAGTCTGGAGTTCCTATTTCTCTAATGTCACATTATGAGTACTGCATGTTTTTATACTGAATGGGCCTTCTAATAGCCTATTGCTCCTTACCTCACCAGTACTATAGGGCCAGGTCAGGTGATTGAGGATAAAGGAATGTGGGTACATGTCTCGGAGACATTGGGTGATATAAGTGCCCATGCCAGAGCCAGTGCCTCCAGCTACGCTCATCATGGTCAGAATGCCTGCCAACCTGTCACAGCGCTCCACCTCTCTCCGGACCAGCTCAACCACAGCCTCCTCATGCTGGGGCCCATGAACACAGAACCTGTAAGAAACAGTGCCAATGTGCAATATAAAAATACAATGCCAATGTTTACTGCTCTTTTATGGAGGAAATGTATACACTTCAAAGTTCTTAAGACTGGCTATAGAAGAAAATATTTAACTGGCCAACAGTAGTAGGATGAAGTATACTATGACCACAGCAGGTCAGTAGATTACAGAACACCATCAGAAACAGTACATGTGATACTCTCCTATGTAACTGAAATACCTGTTGATTTAGAATATAAATAACGAAGCCAAGGTGTCATGATATAGCTCACTGGTTTGACTATGGCCTCATACCTTAAAGGCTGTGGCAATTATGCCCATTACCAGCTGTGTGTGCTCTGAATTTGCATTTTCTTACCATGTTTATGTAGATTTCTGGGAACTCGGGGTTCTTCCCGCAGTCTAAAAACATGCCTTTAGGTGAAATGGTGTCTCTAAATTGCCCTTACTATGTAATTTTGTGAGTTTGGCATCCAGTCTTGAGTGCCCCATCTAAGATCCTGTGCTTCCTGAGATTGACTCCAGGCTCAGCACAATCCTTTCCTTGATAACAGGTATGGATGATCAATGGATGAATAACTACCTGATGACATCCTTACCCTTTGGCCCAGTTGTTTCCCGAGCCTTGTTTTTCACAGAAGTAAGACCCATCACCATACTTCCACATGTCAGATTTTGCTGCTGTTGCAATGGCATGATTAATAACTTTGGGTTCCATGTCAATAAGGACTGCCCGTGCAGCAAGTTCTGTGTCAAAAAATAAAACACACATTAATTGTGTTACTGAGTATGAACCAGCAGAATGAAAGAATCAGTTTATACACACTCATTGACATATATCACCTAGATCACCAGTCTGAGCTGTGTTGTCCATGTGGCTTTGGTTCATCCAAGTCCTTTTTGCTCATATGGCACTGCACCTGAACTCTACCTTTCATTTTGGTAGTAGTGAGCCCACATAATAGCTCTACGTTGCCATTTCGGATTTACTCCAGCCAGGTTACATGGATGGCCCTCCAAGTGTTCACCAGGAAACACTACACTCAGACTTAGTTGGAGGGGTGAATCAAGGTAATTCTCTTCTGGGCAGGGCACACAAAGTCATTTAGGGTGAGTGCTGACCTCCAGTTATGGTGTGTCTTGTCCCCAAACCTGTTAGTGACTTGCATGGACAGGGAATTACATGGATGGAAGAGCATCTCCTATGGAAGGCTAGAGGTAACACCACTGTTAAACTAAGCCTTGAGAGACTAAGACCAACAAATGGATCAGATTGGGGTCTACAGTCTTGAAGACAATTAACAACTCTATGACGATGAGGCTTAAGCTACACTGGATGAAACTCACAGTTCACTGGTCAATCTGTTCTAGGGCTGCACGATATCACATCATAATTACATGGTGCACACAGTCATCACCAGGGCATTAGGTGAAGGGCATAAACATTTATCTGGGTGCCAGCTTTTCAGTACAATACAGGCTTTTACTAATGCTCACAATTTGGTAAGCAGATTAATAACATGCCTACAATATTAATGACAGGCGTATTGTGATGCCAAAAGTAAGTAATCTGTACATAAATTTGGCATATCATTATGTTTAATAAATGTGTTGGACTCTAAACTGCAAAAAGTACCACCATATCACCAACATCTTTCTACCTTGCTTATCCACAATATCTCCTCTTTTAAAAGATGTTGTGGCTGTTAAGCTGAGCCCAGTTTCCCAAAACCTTCTTAACGCTACGTCATTCATAAGTTCTACCTTAAGTTGTCTCTTAATGCTCCAATTTGTTTCCCCGAAAAATTCATAGTTAAGTATATCTTCCGTAAGATTTTCTTTCTTAAGGTTGGTCTAAGCCTCTCTTAGCTGTCTCTTATTGTTGTTGTTGGCTCATACTGCTCATTTAAAATAAGTAACATTGTTAAGGGGTACAGTTTCATAACCAAACATCAATTAACTATAAATAACTGAGCCATATGATAAAATGATTTTGTCTGATACACGACTACAATCATCATTAGGTTTCGGCCTTGCACTCTGAATGCGCTATTGTCCTCTGTAATGCACACATTCATAATGAAAGATAAGGAATATGCTGTTGATTATGTATTTATTTATTAATTTGGAAGAGGGGGGGTTCTGTCAATATTGGGGTTGACGTGTTCCCCGTATTTCCGATGCCCCTTTAATGTACACACCTTTCTAAATGTCCCAAAGTCACAGCATATCAAAACTTTCATTCATGCGGTTGATAAGAGTCAACACTGCAGGTTCATTTACATATTTATCTAATACATTTTCCCAAAAAAAGCACCCTAGAATAGTCTTTAGTATCAGTACTGAAGCATACAGAACATTCTCTTAAGTTAAGACAGTAAAGCATATTCATTCAGCTGTTGTGCCACTGCTTGTCCCACTTTGAATGACATACACACATATTGGTGCACGCATGTGTTTTACAAAATAAATACAAATAAACTGGTGATACTACAATCTGGGGAGGCAGGTTTGTGCACCCAATCTGCAAAAATCACATTTATGGTTAGATGATTCAATTTGTTAATTCTGTATTTTAATTTTAGTTTCTCCCCAGTTCTGATTAATGAGATTATTTTGAAGAATTCCTGCAGTGTTATACTTATAAAGAACACCACTTTCACTCATATGGCAGTCAAGCATGCTGCATGGAAAGAATAATCAATTCTTAAGCCATCGATGTCAACCAATCAGGTGTTCTGGCGCCTATTAAGGTCGCAGTTAAGAAGCTCTCCTTTAAGCAATCTCTTAAGAGATTGTTCGGGAAACACACGTAGGAAAGTAAATACAGTACAGTAGTATGCAAAAGTTTGGGCATATAACATATTTTGGTCATTTTTTAATGGAAAAGATGTAAACACAGTCTCTGTAGGAAATGGAAAAAATGCACAATATTTACACCAAACATTGATGCATAGTTACTTTTTATGTCATAAATTGAACAAAGATAAAAAATAAAAACATTATTGTGGCACTCTGCAAAAGTTTGGGCACCCTACATAATCAGTACTTAGTAACACCTCCTCTGGCAGATATAACAGCTCGCAAATGCTTTTTATAGCCAGCTAAAAGTCTTTCAATTCTTGTACTTGGGATTTTCTCCCATTCTTCCTTGCAAAAGGCTTCTAGTTCTGTAATATTCTTTGGTCTTCTTGCATGCACAGCTCTAAGGTATACCCACAAATTTTCAATGATGTTTAAATCAGGGGACTGTGATGGCCATTCCAAAACCTTCAGCTTGTGTCTCTTGAGGTAGTCCATGGTGGATTTCGAGGTATGTTTAGGGTCGTTGTCCTGTTGTAGAAGCCATCCTCTTTTCAGCTTCAGCTTTTTTACAGATGGTGTGATGTTTACTTCCAGAATTTGCTGGTATTTAGTGGAATCCATTCTTCCCTCCACCCATGCAATGTTTCCTGTGCCACTGGCTGCAACACAACCCCAAAGCATGATAGATCCACCCCCATGCTTAATAGTTGGCAAGGTGTTCTTTTCATGAAATGCTGCTCCTTTTTTTCTCCAAACATGCCGTTGCTGATTATGGCCAAAGAGTTCTATTTTAACTTAATCAGTCCACAGCACTTGTTTCCAAAACGCATCAGGCTTCTGTAGATGTTCTGTTGCATACTTCTGACGTTGGATTTTATGATAGGGACGCAGGTAAGGTTTTCTTCTGCTGACTCTTTCATGAAGGTCTTGTGGAACGGTGGACCACCACTCCTGAGTCTGCTAAATGTTCCTGCAGTTTTTTTGCAGTCAAATGGGGGTTTTGATTTGTCTTTCTGACCAGCATATAAACAGTTCTCTCCAAGAGTTGTCTTGCTCTTCCAGATCTCATCTTGACCTCCACAGTTCCCCTGAACTGCCATCTCTTAATTACACTTCTCACTGTGGAAACTGCAAGCTGACAACACTTTGCTATCTTCTTGTAACCTTCTCCTCCATTGTGGGCATCAATAACTTTCATTTTCAGAGTCTTACACAGCTGCTTAGAGGAACCCATGGTTGTTGAATGTCCACAAGTGTGTGCACAAGGTTTGAAGAGTCAGTGTAAAAGCTTTGAAATTGGCACGAGCTGACATTTACTAATGACAGCTGTTGCCATGCATCAGATCTAATGAGCTGATTAAGGTCTGAAACCTTGTAAAAAGAATCTGAGACTTTGGAACTCTTAGGGTGCCCAAACTTTTGCAGAGTGCCATAATAATGTTTTTATGTTTTATCTTTGTTCAATTTATGACATATGCATCATATAACTATGCATCAATGTTTGGTGAAAATATTGTGCATTTTTCCCATTTCCTAGAGAGACTGTGTTTACATCTTTTCCATTAAAAAATGACCAAAATATGTTATTTATTGAGGGGTGCCCAAACTTTTGCATACTACTGTACCTTTCGAAAAATATATCTTTAGAGTCTTGGTAAGACGGTATGAGTCACCATTATCGAGAAACGGGGCCCTGTTCATTTCTTCATTGCTACTTCAGTTTCTGATGATGCCACCTACTCAGCTGCCAAGGAAGCCATTCTGGGCATGTCCCACTTACAGACACAGGATATGCTAGAGAGACTACACCTCCCACTTGCCTTAGAAATGTGTCGGGTTTCATCAGAATGAGCTAGTTTATGGCCTCTGTAAGGGAGATGGGGTCAGATGTGTTTCGCATGCTGCCACTATATAACCCTTCTCGGGTAAAAATGTATTAAAAAGATTAAAACATTTGGCTTCGATTGATTGGATAGTTGTTCATAATTTTATTATTAATTAATTTTCTTTTTAACAAATCTGTGCCTGCTAAAAAAAATACCTCCGGTCTGTTCCTCCCGGAAGAATCGGTCCAGGGCGCAAGCATAATAGGTCTTCCCCTGTACTCCCGGGCAGTTTTTCTGAGCATTAAAGGCATCGTTGCTTACGACGTTCAGCAGCTCCTGGCCAACCTGGTTTCCACACTGCCCGAGATTTAATGTCACAACAGACATCTCCACAGCTGAATTCTATGAATATAAGAGAGAGGTTCCTTTTTCATTAGGTAAGGTACAACAGTTACAAACCTGTCCCGATTATAATTCCTCCAGATTTTCGAAACCAATAATTAACAAAAACCTTCTGACGTTTAAATTAGTATGTTATTTAAATAAAAAAAAATGTATGGCGTCATGAAGCATTATTATCCAACAAGTTTAATTCAAGAAAGCAGTGTTTAGCTACTAGCTGATGTTCCGTAATACAACAGAATTCTAAAATGAAGTTTATGAGGATGAATATCAACTTTACAGCTGAAAATAGAAACTTAATTGGACTGGCCTGTTTTCATGTATTCGATGTGTTTTCATACGGTCACGACACTTGCTGTAATACACTAAGGATGAATAATAGCCACCAGCACGTAACTGCTTTTAAAATGTCTAAAACAAAACGCGCTTCAAGGATACCCTTACTGCGCATGCTCGTGTGTAAAGGTGCGCAGGCGCATATGAAGATCGCCAGACCCGCATGCGCATATATACTATATATGAACCGGAACCAGAAGACGGACAGGTGGCACATAATCATGCGGCGTGTTTCCGCACTCGAAAACACAACAACGTATTCATTGTTTTGTACTTCTTTATTGCAATGTAAAAAATAGTATGACGAAAACACCATTGACAAATGACAACAAATAAACAAAAAAGAAAAGAGAACAGCTACAACAGGGAAAGAGGCACTGTTGCAAATTTTATAGTTTATCGATCGTCACAATTTTAACTTTTACTTTAGCTTTAGAGTTTGATGACAGTTTAATAGTTACAGTCCATGTTCATTTAAAAAAAAAACTGAACTGCAAAAAAGCTTTTCTGTTGCGACGTTAAAATGAAATTTGGCAAGTAAATGATAAAAATAACAGCATATTCCTGCTGGATTTTCGGTGTGGAGGGTATGCACATGACACCACCGTAGGCGGAAGTCACTGCGGTAATACCTGCTGGGTGGCAGAAAGACTGAGTGGCAGCATTGGTGTTCAACTTGAATGCTACGAAAACGCGCTTGAAATGGTGAAGAGCTGCTGTGCGACTGATTGTACAAATCGATATAGCAAGAAATCGGAGCTATCTTTTTACAGACTGCCGAAAAATAAAGAAAGGAGAATCAAATGGATCACTGCGATGCGCAGAAACAACTGGAATCCAGGCTCGGAAACGTGGATTTGCGGTTTTCATTTCGTGTCAGGTATGCTGAATTTTTGGGTAAAATCATACCTTAGGTTATATTCTGTATTGACTACTCATCAATGAAATGTTTATCATCATTCATTTCTATTCTGTGTAACTGTAAAGATTTTATGAGCATTTATTAAAAAACATCCACGATGGTTTGCCGCGTGTTATGCAAACAAAGTGGGGGGTGGTTAGTGTTAGCTTCGTCCTTTGTAATCCTACTTCGTGGAATACGCAAGTCAAATATTGTAAGTAATGAAACCATGTAAATAAATTAATATTATATGACTAGTAAAACTTTTTGTTTCAGGAAAAAAGAGTGATGATCCTCTACACCCTGACTATGTGCCAAGTATATTTAGTTTCACCTCCACCGCTGATCAAAACCTGGCTGTCAACAACCTGGAAAAATATCTACGATCTCAAGAAGTTTGTAAGAAAAGACATGTCAGCAGAAGTAGAGAACTAGCTGCCACAGCTCTTCTGAACCTGCATCAAAGTCCTGCATCACAAGCAGGGGCACAGGCTGTAGAAGTCCAAGACACTGAAGTCCAGACAGAGGAGACGCACAATGACATCAGCTCCTTACATGAACAGATTAAATCTTTAAATACTGAATGCCAATCACTGAGGGAGAAGGTTCACAAATTAGAAAGTGAGTTGAAGCGTCATACTCTTGACCCTTCACAATTTGATGACAGAAAGATGAAATTGTTCACAGGATTACCCAATTTACAGGCTTTCATGTTATTGTTCAGCAATGTGTCATCAGTTCTTTCTGCTAGTGCAGAACAGTCCCTCAAGCCTACTCAGGAACTTCTCCTTACACTGATGAAACTGCGCCTCAATCTGTCTGAGGAATTTTTAGGCCACCTCTTTGGGATTAATCAGTCAACAGTTTCAAGAATCTTTTGCCATTGGATACATGTCACAGTTGACAAACTTCAATTGACAACCGCCACCGAGTTTACCTAAACAAAAAGAACAAGCAGTTCACTGCAAGAATGGCTTTTTTTAATTATTATTTTTTTTTCTTAAATGGCAAAATGTACGTGATTTTACCTCTATGAATATTGTGGATGATTTAATTTTCTTGTGGAGACACATTATTTGTGCTTATTGAAAATCAAATGTTTTGATGTCATATATATATATCTGATAAATCTCGTCATTTTCATTGTTTCATATTCTCATGTGTAAATTTCTCCATAGGACATCTTGTTTTCATTCTAGAAAGAAATGGAACATTTATATATTTCACTTAGGCGCTCTGTGAATAAAAAAGCAATTACAACTTTAAAAACATATATTTTCTTCAAAATATTTCTTTACAACTGTATTTTGTACCCCCTAACATGTGTGTTGGTTTGTTATAAATATGTTGTTGTTTAATAATAAAAAAAGCGAGAGTCTGTTTAAAGACTTATTAATGCTTGTTATTGACGATTTGAAACCACTTGGATAATGTCTACACATTACCCCTTGCTTTTTGTGACGTGGCTGATAGCCAACATAAAACGCACAGATAAGGTAGCACAACTGCTCTTGTTTTAATTACAATGATTGTGAAAAGATGTTTTACTAAAACTGATGCAGTGATCAATACATAAAGGAATGTGATGTCAAGGCCACTGAAAACTTTTTTTTTTTTTTGTCCATGTCATATCACACACTGCCGTTCAGGCTACCTGCCTTTACCTGTGGTGAATGTACCATGGTGGCTGTAGTCTGAGTCTCTCCACAGCACAAACCTTCTGGTATCACAGTCTCCAAAGGCCTTCCGCCTGGCACACCCGACTTCCTTCGGGCCGGACTTTACTGTTGTGGGGTCCACTATTCACTCCAACACTACTGTTAACACACTCAAATTTAAGATAGTTACTCTTGAATGCTGATAATTGTGTCACCCTTATCAGAACACTGAAATAATATGGTCATTTTTTTCTGACATAGCTCAGTGTTTTTGCGCATGTGTAGAACGGATCGTGCTTCCGGGTATGGATCGGGCACCGACCCGCGAATCTCCAATGGAGGAAACAGGAAGTAAATGAAAATGACGGGAAAGTCGTCTTCGAAATGTTTACACCGTACGTATATCAAGCGAAGAGCCCTCACCATGCGAAGTATACTCTATAAAAACCCGTTCGCCAATGAAGAAAATGGTTAAATATTTAAGTATACGTTACATTACAATT
Organism: Paramormyrops kingsleyae; assembly: GCF_048594095.1. Lineage (NCBI taxonomy): Eukaryota > Metazoa > Chordata > Actinopteri > Osteoglossiformes > Mormyridae > Paramormyrops > Paramormyrops kingsleyae. The sequence goes on from NC_132813.1 coordinate 24,143,218, forward strand.
GGACGTCATTAAACGGCGTTTTACCTGAATCGTCAGTTTGTTGCTTAGTTAAATGAACACGCTGTGTCGTACGATTAAACGATCATGAGTGCATGATAGGTACTCCGTTGTATTCCTCTAGATTGCTTAAGCCGCGTAAATTTCTGGTTTTAGTTTGTAAATTGCTCATTCTAAGCGATGGAACCATATATTTTAATAATATGTTTAAAATGCTTATGCCTTTGAAGTCTTGGATGCATTCGTGTTTAAGTTTTATTGTATGTTTCTTGTGTTTCATAGTCGAAAAACTAAACATGCCGAAAGCAGTCTAATATGACTCTATGGCCCTTGTGGTTTGAATCACCATGGCAAAGAAAAGAAACCTATCCGATCTGGTGGTGGCGTGTGAATGGGCCGCTTGCACCTTCAAAGGTCGAACCATGGAGGAGCTCTGTGACCACATGTCACTTCATTTAAAGGAGCACCTGGGAGATGGGGATGCCATGGAAGAGCTAGGTGGGTGGAAAAAAAACTGCAAAATGTGTGTGTGCATGTCTGTATGTGTATGTGTGTTCTTAGCGTTTCGGTCTTGACCATAAGGCTCTGGAGGTGTTTCCCTGAGCGCAGCCATTGGAACAGTTTACAGCAAGGGTAGTGAGTGTCTCCGATTATATTTAATGCCCTGGACCTACATCACTGAATGTAGATGTCCTGCAGGGCAGGCAATTTTGTCCTGGTGATTCACTTTGTGCACAGTGTCAGCCTCTGCAGGGCCCTGTGGTCCTCAGAGCTCCAGCTGCCATAGCAGGCAGAGATTCTCCCACAAAGCACAGATCCAACAGTAACACTGTACAAGGTTTTTTGCAGTGCAGAGATGTTGAATTTCCTCAGCTGCCTCAGGTGATAGTAACTCCTTAGTTTGCTGCATCAGGGTGCATATGTGGGTTGTCCATGTCAGGTCCTCAGAGAAGTTTACTATGAAGTACCTATAGCTGCTAACTCTCTCCACTGAGTCCCAAAAATCTTGAGTTGTACTTCCTCCGCTGCTCCCTCCTGAAGTCCATGGCCAACTCCTTGGTAGAGATGTTCGGGTTCAAATTGTTAGCCACCAGAGAGACAGCTCTTCTGCCTCATCCAGATATGCCATCTCATCCTGGCTGGAGATCAGATATACCATTTCATGATGGTGTTGGAGCTGTGTGGCTATACGGTCATATGTATTACGGGTAGGCGATATGACAAAAATCAGTCACGGATGATTTTTTTTCAGGCAGGACCCTGATCCACAATCTTACCACGATTCTTTCTCATGTTCATTTTTAAGACTATTTTCAAATTACTGCATGGTTTAGCAGCTGATGCACTCACGTGCCTTCCCCTCGCTGTTTGACTGGCAGAGTACTCTTTTGGGCATTTTCTTTTATGGTAGTGAAAATGGTTTGTCATGTTGTCATCCAATGTGCATATTTTTCAAATAACTGTTGTTTGCTCCGTGCTGGTTCTGGAATATCCAAATAAGTTCCAAAATACCAACGTTAAACTCTTTTTAGGGAGCAGTTCCTCCATGACATCCATACTGCTACATTGCCAAATATTAAATGTGCTGCATGTTGGGACAAGTGAGCAAAAAGGAGAGGAGAAGAAATCCAAGACACTACCTACTGTTTGCTGTTACTGGTTTATTGGTTTGTCAAAATGGATATGGCTGACAAAACAACATATGATGGGTGTATGAGCCAAAGAACTGCAACTGCTAGAATGTGCACTGTAGAATGATATTAACGATCTCTCTGTAAATGCAGATCGTGGAGGCATTTTAATCGCTCATGATCCAATATTGTCAAATCGCATACCTGTGTGTGTGTGTGAGAGAGAGAGAGTATATTTAAAACTTGCTTCACGTGTAAAACAGATTTGTAAGAATCTGGTTTTTTTTTTGTAAACATTGAATAAATATATTGTTATCCAAACAGAAGTTGCTTCAGAGTTGTTTTATAAAAGTGTCTTTAAATAAATACAGTGATAGCCTTCAGTTCTCTGAGTGTTATGGTTTATATGCTAACTTGTGTGTCCCCATTTTAATAATCACAGTATTTCACTGCTGTTTTCTAATGCTTCCTTTAGATGACTTTGCATGTCTGTGGGATGGCTGTCAGTTTCTAGCCATGGGGAGTCCTAGTGAACTGGTTGTGCACGCACACTTCCATATCTTCCATGCAAAGCTCAAGTTTATTGGAGCTCAGCTGCTACAGTCCCACCCAGAGTTACCTAGCTGCAGCCAGGATCTGCACAACAACAACCTGATCCCAGAACTGTCAGAAAGATTTCTGTGCCAGTGGGAACACTGTGATGTGAGTATGTTGGCTTCATTTAATATTGCGGCCTGTATTCTAAGTGCACAAATGATATGGGGTCTTCCACATATGGAATACAATGAATATGATAATTCCAGCCGGTTTTCAGCCTAAAACAGAGATATTGTCTTTCACAGAGCAATTTTAACAATCCTGAGTGGTTCTACCGTCATGTGGACATGCATGCACACTGCACTGAGATGCAGCCTCTTGCTGACCAGCAACAGGCACTGTTCTGCAGTTGGAAAGGTAAATGATCAGTAGCGGCAGAACAAATAGTGCTGTTTGTTTTAAAAACATACTTTCTTTTTCCTCAGGATGCTCAGGATATTTGAATACCTTACTTCATTGGTGCTTTGAAAAAGTATTGAGATCCATTGATAATTTTATATTCCATAAGGAATGTTAAGGGTCATGACCAGGGGCGGATTAAGGTGTACAGAGGCCCCTAGGCTACAGTAGTCTGTGGGCCCCCCAAACCCACCCCCCTCCGCGCCAATGGGGGCCCCCTTGCAGGCTGGCACACGTGGGGCCCCTAGGCTTAAGCCATATCTAGCCTGTGCGTTAATCCGCCCCTGGTCATGACACTTAAAATCAAGAACACAGAATTAAATAATGCAGAAGGATTGTATGACTAAGCTTTTCTAAAGTGAATAAGCACAAAATAGTTAGTGGCCTTAAATCGTTTTGATAATCACACTTTTTAAATATATTACATTTATTTGTTTAACTGCATTATTTTTTGGTTTCACAAAACGGGTAATGAAAAAAAGGATTTGATACTTTTTCAAGGCACAAATGGTTTTTTTTGTTATTGGTTTTTAGTTATTGGTGAAGCCAGTGGGTTTTATGCTGCCGTGGCTTGATTTGAATTTTGAAAACTGAAAAAGAAAACGTGGAGTAGAGGTGGCCTTTTCTGTTTTTCCATATCCTGCAATGCAAGGACTCCATGCGGTAGCACCTGCGCATCCACGTGCAGGGCACAGTTAGGGTAACCCTAACACCTTTCTCATTTTCCATAGGTTGTGATGCCTTCTTCAAGATTAAGTACCGTCTGCGGGAGCACCTGCGCAGTCACACGCAGGAGAGGCTGGTTGCGTGCCCCACGTGTGGCTGCATGTTTTCCAGTAACACCAAGTTTTTTGACCACATCCACCGGCAAGCAGAACCAGAAGGTAATGGGCCCTCTGTTCCACTAGTTCAGCTTTGCCTGTGTTTAAAGCTGGGACTGGGGGTGAAGATATTACACTAGCAGCAAAGGAAGAAATGCCACGGACCTTGACACAGAGACCCATTTCCCTTTACTCAGTCTTCAAAATTGGAAAGACCGGAGAACATGCCATTTAATATATCGATTAAAGTATCAATTATTATTATTATTATTATTATTAAGGCAGATGTGTGCTGATCTTCGTAAGTCAGGAAATGGGTACAAGAAAATAGCTACTTGCCTAAACTTGCCCATATCTACAGTTAGAGCAATAATTAAAAAGTTTAAAACAGATGGAACTCTGACAAAGGCTGGACGAGGACTAAAGTTTATCTTGTCACCACACACAGTGAGGAGGATGGTAAGGGAGATAAAACGGTACTGGGACTTAAACTGGAACCGTGTGCTTTGGTCAGATGAGACTAAGAGTGAGTTTTTTTAGTAATTGTGGCACCGGTGATTTTGTTAAAAATAATAATTCCTTAATGATGGATTTTTGGAAAAAAAAATTACTTAAGTTAAAGGTTAGATTTTTCTAATTCTTTTAGTGTGAGATTATGCTACTGCAATAAAAAATAATTTATTATACTTGCTATTATACATGTATTTTTAAGTATCCTTGATTGTGAGAAAGGTGTTCTATAAATAAAACTTATTATTATTATGTTATTATTATTGTTGTTGTTGACCCAAGCTTTAATTGCAATCTGATTAGAAGAACAGATTCAATGAGATCAGGGGGGTGTTCCACAAAGCAGAATTATTCAGTTAGCTGGGTTTAATTTAGCTGGAAGTCATGATTGTCCAGTAGAAATGCTCCTTACCTAAACTCTTATTGGGTAATCATGAGTTCTAGCTAAGTTAAACCCAGCTAACTGAGAAATCCTGCTTCGTGGAACATCCACCTGGATAGCGTCACAAGAAATAAAATATTTGCTAGGGCTGCATGATATTGGAAAAATAAAAAATATTACAATGTTTGTTTTTATTGCAATAAATTTTGGGATATTTATAAAGTTAAAAAGGAGTTCAAAATAAATTTCTCACAACAGGAAGGAAAATTATTATTTTTTTAAATATACTACAAACCCTTGAAAACAACCAGCCATTAGAATTGCAAATCTTAGTCATTTTTGTCTCTTATGACAGAGTGAAATTGTTTTAGCAAAACTTAAACCCACCATGCTATAATGTCCACACAGTATGAAGGTATGAAAGCCTGATCTCAACCCAACTATCGTGGTCATTGCAATGTGAGAATTGCATGTGTGTAACATTTAGTGATGATATTAATATCGCACAGCCCTATAGTCGGTTTTGAATTCATTACAAGAAACCCCGCCTTGCATTGTGATTATCGTCCTGTGCAAGTACCAGTTTTTCATGCCAGTGGAAAACACAAGATGTACCATTGACCTTTCTACTGTTTTGAAATACCAAAAGTTCAGTACCTGGTGCAGAAGAAAACTGCCTTTAAATGGGCTGAGTAGGTGATGGGGCTGTCCGGTGAATACGTTGTCATCCTTCTGACATCCCCCTTTCTAATTTAGTAATACAGTATTATATTATTAATGCATACTCCTCCTGCCCTCCCCAACCTCTGCAGTTTCTAGTGGATGGATCAACTGGAAATGTAGGTAATATGTATGTGTGTAATGGTTTATAGTGCACTGTGGGGCTACTGTAGCCTGTGATTTAAGTTGTTGAACGGGCATCAGACTAGTGTTTTTCGAAAGTTGAAATCTTAAGTCACAGGCTAATGAGAGAACAGCATATTCTTAATAGGTTTACCAGGCTTTAATGAGACTTGATTTTTAGCAGAGGTATTAAACTTAACATATATTTTTTAACGATATTTAGTTGAATCTTCTGGCCTTTGCAGAATCCTTTGTGTGTGAGCACTGTGGCAAACGCTTTGCCAATGAGAGGCTTCTGAGAGACCATGTTCGTCAGCATGGTGAGAGAAACACTGCACTATTCTCTTATACCACTATAAACATAATGACTAATATCTCAAGTAAGAGATATTATTCAGTCAAGAAGAGTTGCATTTAGCTATATGTCTGTAAACCTTTTGGCATGTGTTGTAGGCGGCTAGGGGTTGTGAAACACAGAAATGAAACAAAATTTGTAAAACCTATTGTGTCAGTTTTGTTGTGATTGGGACATGGGACAGAACTGTAGTGCTTCACAGTAGCTGTTACATGTTGAGGGAAAATGCTAAGAAATTGTGACTTTTTTCCCTACTGTTGTATAGTGAACCACATTAAGTGTCCTCTGTGTGACATGACCTGTACTTCTCTGGCATCCTTGAAGACTCACATCAAGTTTCGGCACTGTGATGAGCGTCCATTTTCCTGTGACTTCTGTGAGAGCAGGTGATTGAGTTCAGGTCATCTACCAGTATCTGTACCTGTGTGTTCAACTGGCCAGCATTATTTTTGCAAATGAAGATATGTACAAATCAGTGCCACTACCTTCTCCTGTGTGAATAATATTTTTTGCTATTCCTCTCCAGCTTCAAGAATCAGCATGACCTGAGGAAGCACATGGAAACTCACAATGAGGGAGCTGCTTTTCACTGCAGTGTAGCAGGGTGTGGCTACTCCTCTCGTATGGCCCATACTATGAACCAACACTACAAGAGGGTCCACGAGGTTAGCCTGCATGGTGCTCCGCAAAACCCACATACATAAATTATGGCTGTCACTATTGATTCATCAAGAATCTACCGATTTTAATCTGACAATACATCAAGCAATCATCCATCTATCCATTTTTTGTAACCAATTGTCCTATTCAGGGTCACGGGGGGGGGTCCAGAGTCTATGGGTGCAAGGCAGGGAACAACCCAGGGTGGGGTGCCAGTCTCCAACCCATTGCAGGGCACACTCACACCCCATTCACACCTAGGGGAAATTTGGTAACGCCAATTAATCTCAGTATGTTTTTGTACTGTGGGGGGGGGAACTGGAGTTCCCAGAGGAACCCTCACAATGACACAGGGACAACAGGCAAACTCCACACACGGAGCCATGGCGGAGACTCAAACCCTGGTCCCAGAGGTGTGAGGCAGTAGTGCTAACCACTGCACCACCGTGTCGCCCCATCAAGTAAATGTTTCTAATAAAAATATATGTATATTGCACATTGCAATTGCACGAGGTAGGAACCAGCCACTGTAGGGTGCACAATCAGTCACACATACAGTCAGTTTAGGCACTCCGGTTCACTTAAGTTGCAGATATTTGGACAGTGTTTTAAGATGTATTTACATGGCAGTTGTGCTGTGGTTATATCTTTCTGCATTGCAAAACTTCAGACAACTGCATTTTCCTGCACTTTTAATATGAAGTGCTTCCACACAACTGAGGCTGTCTTCCTTCCGCCTTATTGCCAAGTAATCGAGAAGGAAAATTTTAACCGAAGTTAAATGAGTAATCATGATAGCTGTAATACAAATATTACAACAGTATTGAATGACTAATTCCTAAATTCCTGTATTTTTATAGTGCCTGAGGACAATAACTCTTCAGATTGATGTTGGACTAATTTAGCAGTGTGGATGCCAGTGTTTCCACTTGAAAACTCCGTTTCCAATAGAAATGAGCCTTAGCAATCTAGGCTGATAATTTAAAGAGTTGTGATATTCTCCACAGGGTGATATGGTGTCTAAGTACAAATGCCATCTGTGTGACAAGAGCTTTTCCTGGTGCTATACACTGACCCTACACCTGCGGAAGAAGCATGACCTCAAGTGGCCCTCTGGACACTCCCGCTTCAGGTGGGTGATCTGTGAGTGACATTTGACTTTGTTATAACTAAGGATGCACTGACTGTTCGGCTAGTGACTAGAAATTGGTGATTTTTGCCTTGATCAGTGCTTACCAGCAATCAGGCAAATAAATATGGCCAATTTTAAGAGCTGATTTTTTAATCTAAAGTGGCGTACAAGTAAGCCAATTAGCACATTATAATAGTGACCATATTCGCTTTTTTCCCTGGAATTTTCCTCTTTTTTTCGGGACCTAAAAATGCCTGAAATGTTTGTGGTTTCACTTGGCTTCATGTTGACATTTGCGTTCTGCAGTCCGAATACTTTCTGTGTGCATATTTGCGGTGCTTTGATGCCTCTTTGCATCCTGCCCTCACTGTCTTGACTATGAAAGTCTATGACTTTCCATAGCAAAATATGATCAGCCTACATTACAAACATACATGACTAGGCAGAAGCACTACAACAAAAACAGACCAATGAGAAACAAACCAGTTTCAGCCTGCATAACTTCTCAGCGCTGTCTGTATATCTCACTTCTTTGTCAATTATCTATTTCAATCAAGCTTAATTTAGTGGCTAGATCTGGATCTAACATTTAAATGATCTTTTTTAACTAGTTGGATAACTTGGTGAAAAAAACAGACTTTATATACCATTGGACTGTTAAAAATGTTGTATTTGTGTCATACGGTAAACAGCAAATGGTCCATAGCTATGCTGTGCAGCATGGCTGATGAGGAAGAATTGGTTCCAAAAAAGGTTTGATTTTGATTGTGTGTATTTGCAAAATTTGATGTGGACCAGTCTATTGTAATTTGCAAGACTTGTAAAGATACTGTTCATACAGCAGGTGGCAACACAACCAATCTTTTTAACCACCTGGAACATTAGCACCCACAACCAATCACATGGAATGTCTGGCTATGCTTATATGGGTGAGCAGGTCATTCTCAGCGACATTATCTTCCATACGTTCTTAAGTAACCAAACAGAAGCATGCACTTCTTACTGACCCAATATTTAAATTCTTACTTTGATTATTTAATTTTTATTTAATTTAGCCATCATTTGTTTGTATTTGTTATAAAGGAAGTGTCCGGTTAATGATCAAAGTGATAAATGTTCAATTAAAAAGGGAAAAAAATAATAAAAAGCACTTTTTTCTATTATTAGTTTTTTTTATATGTATATTATTTTACATCCCTTAATAAATAATATTATTGTTGTTATTATTAAGAACATAAGAACTATACAAACGAGAGGAGGCCATTCGGCCCATCGAGCTCGCTTGGGGAGAACTTAACTAATAGCTCAGAGTTGTTAAAATCTTATCTAGCTCTGATTTAAAGGAACCCAAGGATTCAGCTTGCACTACGTTATCAGGAAGACTATTCCATACTCTGACTACACGCTGTGTAAAGAAGTGCTTCCTTAAATCCAGTTTGAAATGTTCTCCCGCTAATTTCCACCTATGGCCACGAGTTCTTGTATTGGAACTAATGCTGAAGTAACTATTCGGTTGAACAGCATCCAAACCTGTTAGAATCTTATAGACCTGGATCATGTCCCCCCTCAGTCTCCTTTGCTTGAGGCTGAACAGATTTAGCTCAAATAACCTTTCCTCGTATGACATTCCTCTAAGACCAGGAATCATTCTTGTGGCCCTACGCTGCACCTTTTCTAAGGCCGCTATGTCCTTTTTAAGATATGGTGACCAAACCTGTACACAATATTCTAGGTGAGGTCTCACCAAGGAATTGTATAATCTTAGCATTACCTCCCTTGACTTAAACTCCACACACCTGGAGATATACCCCAACATCCTATTGGCCTTTTTTATTGCTTCCCCGCACTGGCGAGAATGAGACATGGAAGCATCAACATACACACCAAGGTCTTTCTCATAATCAGCTACTTTTATTTCAGTAGGTCCCATAAAATACCTGTACTTTATATTTCTGCTCCCTACATGGAGTACCTTACATTTGTCTATGTTAAATTTCATCTGCCAGGTGTCAGCCCAGTCACTAATTAAATTAAGGTCCCGCTGTAGCTGCTGAGCCGCTAGTTCAGTATCTGCTACACCACCCACCTTGGTGTCATCTGCAAATTTCACCAGTTTACTGTATATATTGGTGTCTATATCATTTATGTAAATTAGGAACAAAAGTGGTCCTAAAATCGAACCCTGCGGTACCCCACTATGAACGCAGGCCCACTGTGACATTGAGCCTCTTATAACTACTCGCTGCTTCCTATCCGTTAACCAGTTATCAATCCAGGTCGCTACAGTTCCTAAAATACCTGTCGCTTTGAGTTTAAGTGAGAGCCTCTTGTGGGGAACAACATCAAAAGCCTTTTGGAAATCTAAGTAGATGACATCATAGGCCTTCTTATTATCAACTTCCTGAGTAGCTTCCTCAAAAAACTCCCAACAGATTTGTTAAACAGGATCTACCTCTCCTAAATCCATGCTGGCTATCCCTCAAAATGTTATTTGAGTCCAGGTAATCTACCATTTTCTCTTGATTATAGCCTCCATAACTTTACCAGTTATACAACTTAGACTGATTGGCCTATAGTTTGACAAATTACTTCTATCCCCTTTTTTGAAAATGGGCGTTATGTTGGCATGCTTCCAATCAGAAGGTACCACACCTTCAGATAAGGATTTTTGAAACAGTAATGTTAAGGGTCGGCAAATAATATCCCTCATCTCTTTTAACACTATAGGTAAGATGCCATCAGGGCCCTGTGATTTATTTATTTTGAGTAAGCTAGGCTTTGCAAAACATCAGCTTCAGTTATATATATATTAGTTATAGACGATGTTGGATTAGTAATAAGAACTGGTAAGTTACTAGTGTCCTCAACAGTGAATACCCGTGCAAAACTATCATTGAACTCATTTACTATGTCAATGTCGTTTTCAATTATAAGACCCTTACTATCCTGCAGATTAGTAATTTCAGCTTTTAGAGCTCTTTTAGAGTTAAAATACTGGAAGAAACTTTTAACGTCATCCTTAGCCTCCAATGCGATCTTCCTTTCGACATTCCTTTTATTATTATGCTACACATTGTGTTTTTTGTAATGAAAGACTTGCTAGTTACTATGCTGCAAACAGTATTTCTTGTAATGAAAGACTTGTATTAAATTCAGTATGTAAAGCATGAACAAAAAGATGTCAAAGAACTATCCCAAAAACATTTGGAACGACCTGTTTCATTCAACACTTACAGAGCTATTTTTATTTAAAAAGGTTATTTAAAATATTTTAAAGCTAAGTTCAGTAAAGAACTGTTAAAAAAATATTTAGTCTGCTAATTATTATTAAACTTAAGAAAATTGTAACTGGCCAGGGGTGCGTTTCCCAAAACCATAGTTGCTAACTATGTTAGCAACTTGCGTGGTTCAAACTATGTAAGTACGACGCAGGTGTTTCCCAAAACCATAGTTCGAACGAACGTTTGTAAACACTGTCGTTAAGTTGCGTAGTTCGAACTACAGTTCTCGAGCTGTAGTTAGAAGCTTAGTTCCGGGTAAATATGTCGGCGATGGTGGAAAATGCAGTCTAATAAGGGTATAGTCACCGTGTAAGTAAGAAATGTAATAATCATTAATACCTAATAAATAATAATTTAGCTGTATGATCACATATAATGTGAAGTTGTCTGAAAATGTAGTTTGAAATGTAATTGTTGTATGGGTCTCTGGTCATAAGTACGGTAACTGTATGTAGTGAGCAATGGGGACAATTCTCAGACTGCAAAGTATTGTATTAGCACAGGGGTGGCTAATTTTATCCAGAAAGGCCCGTTAGGCACGCAACTTTTCGCTGCAGCTCCGTGCTTAGAGTAGTACGTAGAGGGCTGATAGACTGAAGAGTTCGCACAACTGGGTTTGAGCAACTGATCGAACGGTTATCCCAAAAAAACCTGCAAACACACCGGCCCTTTCTGGATAAGATTGCCCACCCCTGTAGTAGCATATGCAGTTCGTGTGTATTGCTTGGTAAAGGATATTGTGTACCCTGTGGTCATTGTGCCATATGGTACACTTCGCCACATATAGTAAAAAAAATAGAGAATAAAAAAACATTACTAAAATAAAAAGAAAAGAATAAAACCCAAAAATAATAATAATAAATCATTGTCCCTTGTATGTGTACATGTGTGTATTTGTAGCCCTATGCAGACCATTGGCTGTTGTGCAGTTTCTTCATTACACACATAATATCAGAGGGACAACAGTCGCCTTAGAAAAGACTACAGCACTTTGATGAAGTACTCCTTATTCACTGACAGGTGTCATTGCCATATTGGCAGAGTAGAATGACACTACAGCGGTCAGATAAGAATCCATGCCTTTGTACTCTGGAAATGACATCTGTGATAAGAACATAAGAACATGGATATTACATGCACCTGTCTATTCCAGTCAGCCACTAACATTCTGTTAGCAACAACAGATGGCGCGTCTTTCACAAAATGCAATGTCATAGCTAAAAATTAGTCTGTTTACCACTCAAATAAGCGTCTCATTATTTTGTCGCTATTGCTATTTTTTCCATATTATTGGTGTTATGTGACTGACACAATAAATTGATTATATATATATATATATATGATTATTATATATTTATATGATATTACACAGTTGTGCGAATTTTTGTTCACAACCGGCTGTGAACGTTAGACCATTCATATAAAGTTTGTTAGTTGTTGCGCACGACTCACCGTGAGTCAGACCAATCAGAGCTGGAACCATTGTAGTTCGAACTACAGTAGTCCCAACTAACTAACGTGATTCAAACTACTGTGGTACGACGGTTTTGGGAAACAGTCGTACTTCAGATGTTGGTTAGTTTGAACTACCATAGTACGATGCATCGTTAATGCTAACTTCCGTCGTCGTTTGGGAAACGCACCCCATGGTGGGTATTGGCAGGTCAGGCTTTAAAAAAATGGCAGTCGGGATCAGTCAAGGAAAATGTAATCGTGCATCCCTAGTCATAAAAATGTATGTTACACAAGGCTATTAAAATATTCTTTGCAGATAAAATTAACCTTTGAAAGAAAGGGTTTAAGGTTAAAGCTACTTCAGCATTTCATAGGAATCCAAACTTACCTTATGTACATCTGGTTTTTGTTATACAGTAGTAATACATATACATTTTAGTGGTAAGAGATAGTACACTGCATCTCTTCATCTCTATTTAGTGGCCACTTTTATAGATGCTAATATGCGGTGCCTTTTATGACCCCCTATGGTCTCCCTATCCACCTCAAAAGTTGATGTGGTTTGTCCAATGAGATGCCTTTCTGAATACCACTATCGTGCTGAGCTGTATTTAGTTTTTTTTGTATTTGCTGTTAGCTTTTTTGGAGTCTGTTTTCCTCTGACCACTTTCATTAACAATGTGCTTTTTGCAACAGAAATTTCATAGTTTGGGTGTTTTCACTTATCACACGTCATTCTCTCTCAGTTGCAGTATGTGTAAGTGCAGTGGAGTGTGACTCTTGCAACAATCATTCCATGTTTAAAATCGCTTAGTTCACATGTCGAAGCCATTGTAATACTCCAGTAACTGGACCTGTTGACCCTGTCTGAAAGCTCTGTACATTCATTTGCAGCTGCATGATTCACTTTTTGGAGTAGCAGGCTATATGCCTTAACAACTAGGTCACACATAAAGTGCATATTGAATGCACTAGAGTAGGGGTCACCAACTATTTTTCAAGGAGGGCCAAATTCCATCAGCAACACAAAGCCAAGGTCCTCTGCATTTCGGAAAAAAATGTCAGCTGGGTCCGGTCCGGATTCTGTTGTGTTTCAGATGCGAACTTGAGTCCACCAGCTGGTGATCACTGTACTAGAATGTGGCCGTTACCTTTCTTTCATCATCAGCATTTATTTCTTTATGCACATATATGAATACATTTTTCTGTAAATTATATAAAAATTCCCCATTCACTTTCTCATAACTCTATTTACAGTCAGTCACAATCAGAATCAGTGTTAACCACCAATTTTGTCTTTAGGTGACTATATACTGTGTTTACATATGCCATTACTGTACTAATAATGTTCTGAAGTATACTTTGAGAATAAAACCTGCAGTTTTATCATTTTAATTTGTCCTCCCCTCAGATACAAAGAAGATGAGGATGGGTATTTACGGCTGAATATGGTGCGCTACGAGACTGTAGAGGTAACGGAGGAGATCATGAAGAATATGGCCAAGAAACGGACTCCCCGGAAGGCCTCTGGTTCCAGCAGCCAGACCAGGCGCCCTGCCCTCCCAGGAGGGAGCTCCCACAGCATGTCTCCTTCCTCATCCTCCAGTCCCATTGCCCCCTCCTCAGAGCTGCCTGCTTCCCAGAGCCCCCGGGACTTCAGCCAGTCAGAGTACTGTCCTCTGACTACAGTCACAGATTTGGTCAGTGACCATGACAGCAGTAAGGATGTGGCTCGGTCTGCTGCCCCCTTTGGGGCCGTAAAGGCCCTAACTGAAGTGGCTCGTGGGCTGGGCATGGATGTAGTGTAGCTCAAGGCTTCAGCCTTCGCTGGACAGTGAGCTGCATTTTCTTAGGGTTGTCATACAGCAGTGTCCTAGTACGTCTTTGCAGAAAAGAACTATGCATTAGCTTATATTGGATTTCCGCTGACATGAATTTACACCTCTCATGTAAATATACAAAGCACATTCCATTAATAGGGTCATCTACAATGGCCATGCCCTAATTCCAGTTTTACTTTAATCTTTGAGTTGTTTGCCATGAAGTTTAAATTGCTCCAACAAGATGATCGGATAGGTTTTGTTTGAAACGTGACTGTCATACATTTCATTTAGCCCTGTCAAAAGGCTTTTGTTACATTCACTCTAATGTAAGGCTAGTATATTAAATGTCGTTGATTTTGCTGTAATGTAGGAATTCTCTTTAAAATGATCAATAGAGGTGGACTTCATCAGCTTTGTTTGGGTCACTGTCATGTACCAGTTATCAAGCTGTCATGTATTTTCCCTTTGGTTAATTCCTATACTTATTTTATAAATAAATAGTTTTAATGTTTCCATAATATTCTCATCTTTTCCTCATCATGACAATCAACCATACAAATCAAAAAAAGCAATCTGATGACATTTAACTGTCTATGAACCAATATTATATTAATATATATTATAGTAATTTAAAGATATTGTATTATATTATTGTATTATACATATCAATTGTTATATTAATATAATATGTAATATAATTATTATATTCATATTAGATTAATATCATTATAATGTTGAACCAATACATTCTTCTTTTTTCTTAATACTACTTCTTTTTGGGCTTATAACCAAGTATTCAGTGACTTGATTAGATTTAGGTTTACTGTGAATTTCGTAAAGGGTGCTAATTACTCAAATGAGTGTCATTTTGAGTAATTGCGCATGTTATATCGCCCTGCTGCTAATCTGGCATGGTTGTGACAGTGAATCAGCTTCCATGGTGGGCTGTTGGTACAGTTTTCTGCAATACATCCACTCATTCAGTAATAGGTGAATTTAAAGCCCCAATAATAGCTTAACTAAAGTAATTAAGTGCACATAGAGCAAAACTCAAATTAAGGTTAAATCCTTCATTTCCTTGCTGAAGGCCTATGAACATTTGTCTCTCTTGCAAAGGCTCAAATCGGCAATCTTCTGATTACAGGCACACAGAGACTTAACCTGCTGAACCACTCACTAGCCATCAGTGATATAAAGTTACCAGTTAGTTTGAAATGGTTGACAAATGAATTACAAAATTTGCATATTACTTTTTAAAATATTTCCATAACAGAATAAAATTCATATTATAGTCACACACACATACTGTATATATATATATATATATATATATATATATGCTGTGTGTGTGTGTATATATACACACGCACACGCAACCCCTTTCCTGTGTAAAATATAAATAAAAACAAGGCAATGATTTACAAATCAAAGAAACCCATATTTGAAAACAGGGCAAAGACAACATATAAAATGTTGAAACTAAGTTATATTACTTTCTGGCAAATACACTGCCCAGCCAAAAAAAAAAAGTCACCATTTGAATTTTTCATTGGACCGCCTTTAGCTTTGATTATGGTGCACATTTGTCATGGCATTGTTTCCACAGGCTTAAGCAACATCTCACTCTTTATTTTAATCCATATTTGCATTAATTTCTCACCAAGATCCTGTATTGACAAGTGAGTTGAACCACTCCGTAAAGCCTCCTTCAGCACATCCCAAAGACCTTCAATGAGGTTAAGGTCACAACTCTGTGGTGACCAAGTCATGCATGAAAATGATTCCTCATGCCCCCTGAACCACTCTTTGACAATTTGAACCCATTGAATCTTGGCATTCTTGTCCTGGAATATGCCCATGCCAACAGGGAAGAAAAAAAATCCATTTATGATGGATGGAGGTGTAACTTGGCCATTCAGTAGATTCAGGTACTCAACTGACTTTACTTTATTGCTGCATAATGTTGCTGAGCTGTATTAATGATGTAGTCATTGGTTCTTAAGTATTTGCTGATATAAATTCAAACGGTGACTTTTTTTTTTGGCCGGGCAGTGTATATGCTCAATTTGAATTTGAAAGTTGGGACAGGGGCATGTTTACCACTGTGTTGCATCAACCCTTCTTTTATCAACACCTTATCAATGATTGGGAACTGAGGAGACCAGTTGCTGAAGTTTTGAAAGTGAAATGTTGTCCCATTCTTGCCTGATATACACTAGTGGCCAAAATTGTGGAAACACCTAACATTTTTGGCATAGTGCTTTGAAAATTGCTACACAAATATTGGTGGTAAAGTTTATGAACAATCATAGAATTTTTACAAATATCATACTCTGGATGATTGAATAAGTAACTGGAGTAACATTAATAAAGTTCTGCAATCACTAAAAATTGGAAGTGTTTCCAAAATTTTGACCTCTAGTGTAGAATTTCTACTGCTCAACAGTCTTGGGGTCTCCTTTGTCATATTTTTTGATTCATGATGTGCCAAATGTTTTCAGTGGGTGACAGGTCTGGACTGTAGGCAGGCCAGTCTAGTATCTGGACTATTTTATTACGGAGCCATGCTGTTGTAACACAGAATGCGGTTTGACATTGTCTTGCTGAAATATACAAGGCCTACAAAATAAATTAATATAGGTACTCCAGTGAACTGGGCCCATATTCACAAAATATTTTATCTTACCACTAAGAACACTCCTAAGTCACACTAAAAGTTCCTAACTAAATCCTATTCACAAGGCTGCTAAGACCAACTTTTACTATGGAAAAGCTAAGCGAAAGGCTCCGTCACTATGGCTCATGTCAGTTCTCATGCACGAGCTTACCTGCAATAACCACGGGGATTGGTTGATGAGGGGCCAGTATGTGCTGGTGTAATTGTATGCGCAACATCCCACAAACACAAATAAATGAATAAATATAGGATGGAATATGACATGCAAATGAAATAACAGATTAGGTGCTATTTTCAAAAGAAGTGCAGTTTGAATGATTATGTTTTATGTTACAATAAAAACATACATCCAGTTCATTCGATGAAAAAAAAACGCTAATTTGTCATATGCTACCCCCTCCTCCCCTCCTCTCCCAATCCTCCCAATAATTGAAATGGTTCCCAATAATTCCATTACAGTCTCAATGCCATATGCCCTTTACCTATAACACTCAACAAAGGCTGCTAAAATTTCCTTTTGTGCAATAATTTAAATCCAACATGCTGTTCATTATGCTTGTTTTATTTAAAATATGTGTACAGAAAGCCCTATATCATTGCACTGTTTAGTGCTGTTTTAGTTCTTGTGCACATTGTGTTATATCTTGTTATATGTTGTATATTGCATCGTGTTCCATGGAGAAACATTGTCTCATCTCACTATGTACATACAGTATACACAGCTGTGAATGATAATAAAGTACCTTGAACCTTGAACTGAACCTAACTGACAGGCTATTAGACAACATGCCTGTTATAGAATAATAAACAAAATGGCATTACATGGATGTCTAGCAATGAAGATGGATCCATGATGGACACCAGCCCCAAATGCTAAAGAAAACCTAACTGAGCACAAGACCAGCTGCTCCTCCTTGCCCAGTTGGTGTTGGAAGGGAAGTACATAATCAAAGGCAAATTCGGACCTGTCATAACCTCCAAAGCAAAGCTTGGGAAGAAATGAGCTTTCATATAAATGCAGCAGACCCACTCATGCACAGGACAGCTGATGACTGCAAGAAGCACTGGTACGCACTACAGTCGCAGTCGCGAGCAAAAATCGCAGCCTTCAAATGAGCAAGTTCTGCTACAGGTACATCTATTACATGGCTTGATGGATTTCAAAGGCAATTGTCAAACCTGTCTTCGTTGTTGTCATGTACATAGTTTCATATATAAACAAAATGGATAAACATACATACATACATATAAGTTTTATTAGAAATATTATGCTCTATTGGCAGTGATCAGTGATTGCTGAAAATGTTCATGCTTTTGTTAAGGGGGAAGATCAGCACCAAAGGCACTATCACCTACAGCCCCTGTGGTGCACAGCTTGCTTGGTCACGTAGACACTAACATAACTAGCCTGGAGGGGTGCATTGATCTTCCAGTGCAATTAGAAATGGAGAGGCAAGGGGATGTGGATGTAATGATTGCAATTGTGACAAAAGTATTTTTGTTGTGGTATTTAATGAAAGCCAACAAATAGAAGAATTTCAAAACAAGCCCTCCCCCACAAAATGAAATTGCTGACTAATTAATGCATGTTCTACTGATCTCCAAATCTGCTAAAATATAAGCAACAACACACAACAACAACATGTTTGTGGAGGCAGCCATGTTTGTTCCAAGATGTGGAACTCAAATGGAAGATTGGTGAGACGTGACATCATGCACCTCAGAATTTACGACTTCGGAGAGATAATCAAACGCACCATATGTGCCTGCCTTGCTTTCTTCTCGAGTGAGTTGAGAGAAACTGGGGAACAGAATCTAACACTGGGAAAACAAGAAGGACAGGTAAAACACAACCAAGGACACAAAGCAAACACCAAAAACTGAATGCAACCATAAACTCAGGAACTAGGATACAAAGGAAATGCTAGGGAACAAAATCTACTAAACACAAAAACAGAGGTGACTGGGCTTGAACACACAACTAACAGCCGCACGCTCAGCCCATAAGACCACACAGCAATCTGTGGAGCAGCAGTAACACACTAAGGACTTGAAAGACACAGGGAGGACAGGGTGGCCAGCAACACAGACACAAAAGGTTGGGGCAGACGGGTGCTGACCCTGACAGTCAAAGACTGAAGTAATCTCAAAAAATGGATTCTAAAAGGAATCCAAACTAGGCAAAGAATGAAACGGTCCTCTTGGGACAGTTGGTGCTTAAATAGAAGAAGGTAGTGCGAGGAAAATTTGGCCCAACTGTTACAAGCAAATACAAAAAAAATGCTTGCCAAGCCATTGCAAGCTCCATAAATGCTGGGTTTCCTCATACTAGGCGTTCGGCTGAGGTAGGTGGCATGTTTTATCTACCTCGCCTAAGGAAAGAGCAGCTTACAAAGAAAGCACGCAAGCCAGAGGTTTCTTTCATTATTTATATACCTCACATCACCTTTGTTATAATGATTGTTAGTTTAATGTTTCCCTAATGTTTCTCTTGTTAACACACAGGCGGGGGGTCCTCCATGTAAACCTCTCTGAAATGGCAGAAATAGTAGAGATCTTGGGCTCAACAAATGAATTCATTTGTTGCATTGCAGGTGCCCAAGATCCTGCACTGCTGAAACTGTAGGAGTTTCAAAAATGGTATGTAATAAACACAATGGGATGACTCATGTTATAAAAGAACAGTAGCAACTTTTAATCAACATGTGTATTAAATGGACTTGACACTTTTATTCCATTTGTAAGGTTTATTTATTCCTCATATCAGTGTAGTGCAGGTGATGTTGATGCCGGTTCATTCGATGTGTCATCTCCTCAAATGTGCCAAGACGCCTTCTCCTGCCCTCCAGTCGAACCTTCTCCCTCACATGACAGAGGGTTAGTGCAGAGCACAGGAAGTGACCCTGAGGATGACATTGAGTTCCTACAAAGAAAAAAACTTAAATTAGAAAAAAGCTTGTTAGAAAAACTCACAATATTAAAGAACACAGTCTAAATACATGTGCTGTGTTGCTCTAAATAACAGAATGTGTAAATGATTTGCATGGTGCATCATTTACAGCCAGCTTTACATAACCAAAATGAATGTTGGCAAAGCAGTCTCTTATTGATGCTCTGTCTGAAACAATCTGCATGTCATTGGTGGTATCATTAATCTCATCAGAATCATTGTCGCTGTCATCATCACTGTCATCATCACCCAGCAGTGGAAGATTGCAAAATTTGCAAATGTTCTACAATATACTACAAGCTGTAGTGATGCGACCTGCACAAAGAGGGGAATGTCTAATTTTTCTGTGAAGAACAGGAATTGCCACAGGTTTTGCAGCCTTGTGTGAACTACATTTGCAATAGTGATTAAATAGACATTTATTGCATGTATTTCTATACTTACCAGTTATAATTTTGTTGTTCCCCCTGTGCTCTTCTAAGGAGTGAGAAACCAGCACTTTAATGGGTATCCTGAGTCACCCAGGAGATAACACCCAGGAAGTACAATATTTTGATCAAATAAGGCAGTGAGGCCACTTTCAGAAAGAATGTGGGCATCATGCATGGTCCCTGGCCATTTTGGCACAAGGTCCAAAATTGTATAATTAGTAATAAACACAACTTGAACATTGATACTGTGGTATCTTTTTCTGTTTCCGTATTTGTCTTCATGTACAGATGGAGCTATTATGCACACGCGTGCTATCGATGACTCCAACCACACCCACCAGGGAAGCCTGCAATTCTCATAACAGCAGCATGCTACTGCTGTAGGGTTTAGATGTCCATTGGAAAATCGATGAACTGCCTCACTATATTCGGTGCCATCAGGGCCACCAGAGTAGTATTTATTTACTCACTGTGGACTGTGATGGACCACAGTCATCAGTGAAGCACTGCTGCATTTTCCTGGTTGCCAAAAAATGAAGGGTCATTATCACCTTCATTTCTGCAGTTAGTGCATTGTTACGTGAAGTAGGTTGTATTGCACCTCTTATTAGGTCAAGAGACTGACAAAAATAATGCCTATATCTTTTCAACAATTCATTATCATCATATAATTGCAGGACATCCTTTCTTTGCTGGAAAGTGTGTGGTTTCTGTCACGGTGTGTGTAATGCTGCCATCTTCCAACTCCTAACTGGTTTAGGATACTTATCCAACTTTCTTAAATTATTAGACCTAGTCTTAACACTTAAAAACCTTTATGTATGCCATTTATTCTTAATTCTGACAGTAAGAGCAAAATCACATCAATCTTACAATTTTGATACACTTAAGAGTGAAACATTACTCTGAGAGGTTTTCTCCATACTGCCCCTGGTTTTTCTAAACTGCAAATGTCCAAATTGTGGTAAGATGCAAGCCAAGAAGCAATTTCTTCAAACCCTTTATTACTCTCAAAAGAAGGAAAAACAATATCCGGTTACCACCAAGACACATGTAGCCTAGCTAAAACTCTGGCAGGAAGAAAAACAATCCTTCAGAATAAAAGCAGATTTGCTCTGAGAAATCTGACTGGCTAAGAACCTGCTACAAAATCAGTCATACTGGACAGTAAACGGACTTTACCTTGCTAGCTCTCCAGGTAATTGCTGATTGACCCCTTTGTGCGAATGGAGCAGGAAACTGGCCAGAGAATTCACTGCAAGTGAGTGGGTATATTGGTGCCCATATGATTCCATCATGTTACTGGCATGAAAATGGAACAATACAATCAGCCAAGGTTGAACAAGGGAAGAAAAAGACAGTGAAGAAGAAACAAAGAAGACTCCAATGGACATCAATAACTGGAGAGATGACAGGAAGTTCTGTCAGCAGTGCTGTAAACAAAACAATGTGATTTCTGAAGTGTACTTTTGGCATTATGCCCTACCTCCTGTATGCTCTACCCAAGCGCCACTCGTCAAACCAAATGGGAGTATTTTTAGTTGGTATGAATGTATCGGATACAGAAAATCTCTAGTTGCATGCCACGTGTGTGAAAGGGCAACTCCGGAAAAGGTCCAGACCTGATTCTCTAGACAATGTTTGGAGTTCATGTGTGAAAACGGCTTAATGTCAAATTGCCTGACTTTTCTGTGACTTTCAATAGACTAAAAAGTCTTTTCCTGACTAAATAGCTGAATTTCCATGACCTATAATGAAACAGGCTACCTTTGTGCTGAGCAGACCTATCAATTACTGTTTGTACTCTCATATTTAATAGATCAACAGTAGTTTTATGAACTTTACATTTAGCCTATCTGTCATATTCTCAACACTTTGTAGCCAAAGCTCTTGAAATGTACATTTTCTGGGAATGTTTGCTATTGTTAGCAGATACAGGACACTGCATATCTTGACTGAAGTAACTGCCAATTGTTAATGGGTGGGGAGGGAATAAATGGGCATCAAAAAATCAAGTAACCAATAACAGCCACTTATGCAATATTGGAAACGTGGGAAATAACCTAATTAAGAAAAATAATTCATAATAATAAGAAACAAACAAAACAAACAAAATAATAAGAAACAAAATTCCCTGGCCCAAAAAATGATCCACTCACCTGACTTTCCATGTCTGGAATATAGACTTTTTAAAAGTCCATGATATTCCACAAATCATCCATCCATCCATTATCTGTTTATTTAAATCTTTATTTATATTGTCCACATGCTTGACTCAGCATTGCACATCTCCTGTAAAAATAAAAAATAAAAATCCTTGTATCTTTACTTTTAGATGTTTATTTGTATGTGTGTTTTGTTTGTGTCATGATACCACCCGCACCAAAAGAAATTCCTTGTACTTCTCTGTACTTGGCGAATAAAAATGATTCTGATTTCCGTGACCCATGGCAACCCTGTACACATGTAGCCTGTGGTGGAGTGGCATCTTTTCCAAGCTGTTCCCCTGCTTTACACCCTGTGTCTTTAGCCTCGGCAGAAACCATTTGAATTGATAGGGCATGCACACCAGTTTCAGTCCAAAGCACTTTATTTTCCGTAATTAATAAACGAGGCACAAATAACAAAAACATCAAATACCACTTTAACTGCATTTCAGAAAATGATGTTACATTAGTGAATGAATTATTTAAGGGAAACAAGTGCAAAAGCAGTGGACATTTTTAATGTTTTAAATATCAAAGTGCAGTAATTGCATATTCAGAAAGGGCTCTACCGTACCATAAATTATGAACATTTTTGTGAACAACTCATTGAACAACTGCATTAAATCAGTGTGGCCAGTTTCATGGTAAATCTGTTTTACGTTACAACTCAAAATTCAAATACTACACACAATGTAAAGAAACACATATGAGTTTACTTTGGTCAGAGTCCAAAAATAAGGTTGAAAACAAGCACTACAAAATGAGAATGACTTTCTTCTCACTGACAACACTGGATTCCAAAATGTTTTACTGTATTCAACAGCACTGAAAATAAATAAATAAAATATTTGGTAGCCCGTTGTTATATCCAGGATGTATCAAAAAGCTATGCACTACATTCAATGATTGGAATGACTTTGCTCATGGCTCCAAAGACTAAAAGCAGTCTTGAAATTGCGACGACAGAGTTTACAAATGTGCTGCCTCTTAGAGGATGAGGGTGCTGGAGGATGGTTACACACTTGATCGGACTGCTTAGAAGGGCTCAGAGTGTCACACAAGATGCCACTGTGTAGGAGTTCACCTGCTGCATTTTCCTCCGTCTTCCTGCCCATAGCAACAGACACACTTTCTGTAATTTCTGATGGGAGAGGCAGAGATGGGGAATGGGAGGAAAAATCTTTTCTTCTCTTTTTGGATGCTGACTCAGAATTTGGTGTGTGCGACTGAATGTGGCTCCAGAGACGGAAATTGGTTCTGAAAGATTTCTGGCATATATGACAAATGAAAGGTTTGATGTAGCACAGCAGCTCTTGGTGGCGCTCCAGTTGCTTACAGCCACTGAAATGCCTACCACATTTTTCACATGACCACTGGCTAGACTCAAGGGTCTTTGGTCCATGGTTGCAGCTGTTGTCAATGTTTTCCTTAGATGGCTCCTCCTCCACCTTTATTTCTTCCTGGAGTGAGAGCAAACTGATGGAACTGCTCTCAGGATGAAATATCACTGGCTTAGAAGAATCAAAGTCAACATTTTCTCCAGAACCACAACCTTTCATGCCACTGGCTGCATCATTGTTGTGATCCTGATGATAAACAGACACTGGTTCCTTTCCGGTCTCAAGGTTTTGACTGTGAACCTCTACTTGGTGCTGCCATAAGCTGAAGGTGGACTGGAAAGTTCGCTTACATTCATGGCAGGCCAAGTTCTTGTACTCACAGTGGGTCTCAGTTTGATTCTTTTTGAAGGAGTCAAAAGGGCCACAATGTGGACACTTTGATGGTTGACATCTTTGCCCATGCTCTCCCTGCTCATACTTAGCACAGAATTTCTCACTGCAGACACTACAAGAACTCACATCTTGGTTTTTGTCCTTCTGAGAATGAAGACCATGGTCATTTGCCTGGGGTAACTCTTCCTTCACATTATTCAGGATTTCAGATTTCACACAATGGTGCAACATTAAATGACGTTTGAACTGAGACAATAACCTGTATGTATTTCCACACTGAGGGCAGGTGTTGATTACAGACCTTGACCTAAGATGATATTTATGATTTATTTGAGACTGCAGACTTCCAGACTTAAGGCCCCACGGCCTTTTCTTTAATTCTCTTTCTTGCACCAAACTACCAGACTTCCTGTACAATCTGTCATCCATGCCTATGTAGGAGCTAGTAGTAGGAGCTGGATCTTGCAATACCCCATGCTGCGTCTGGCAATGTGTCCATACTTTGAAGTTGGTGTGAAATCGTTTATTACAGATGTCACACGCATACGGCTTTTCTAGATTGTGAAACATGTTTATGTGCCGGCATAGTCCAGTGCTGGACCGGAACACCTTTAAACAATTCCGACATTTGAAAATTCTGTTCCGTTTTAGCTCCCTCTGCATGTCATTGTTTGCTTTGTCGGCTGTGATGCTAGGCCTAGCGCCTTCTGATGAAAAGCTGTGTTCATTAACACCATTTGGTTTTTTTAACGAGCTACTTTCACTGCATAATCTTGCCTTTCTTTGTTCGTCTTCCTCATTCATAGGAATTTCTTTTGGCTCATCAAAGCTCACTGTTGAGTTTCTAACATCAACAGGCAAATCATCCCCAACAGTGACCTGTATTACATCAGAAAGATCTCCCAGTTGATCGGTTGCTTCTATATTAGGGGATTTCACTGGTGATTCTCTTTTTTTTCTTTTATCAAGATGAAATACAGTAGTACATACAGGATTATCTATTGATAATGATTTGGCCAAAGGAGTTTTGAAAAGAAAACCAACTCTGTCAGTCTGCCTAAACTTTTGGTTTCTGTTGCCTGGATATGCTTCTTTGCAGTCAGTCAGCTGTGGATTGTCACTGAGGCTTGTAGTATCTGAGGGTAACTGTCTATGCTGTATTTGCAAATCAATTAAAGATACAGAAGAGGTTACAGATAACTGTTTGGATTCTCCAATAGGTAGAACAGTCTGCTTTCTTATTGCGTGTTCTGATGGAGTTTTCCCATGTAGATGTATAGCCTCAATATGAGAAAAAATATTTCCAGGATTGTCACTATGATTCTGGCCAGCAATGACATTTCTTGAAGTAAAGTTACACTCATTGCCCTCGGAAAACATCTTCTTCTTAGACACAATGTAAGAAACCTGAGGCTTCTTTTCCATTATATTATTCAAGAATTGGATTCCCAAACTACAGCCCAGCTCTTGAACTGCAGCCAGATATCCTTTGTTCACAAACAGTGAAGAGGAATAGATGTAATTTAACACATTCTCAAAGACTTCTGGGTCACAAAAATCGAGCTGGACAACTGACTGTCCTTGAGTGTTTCCACTGTTAAAGATGGTCTGAAAGTACTCACTGCTTGCAGCAAGAACACTCCTGTGAGCCTGAAATTTGTGGTCACCCACAATTATTATCACATCACAGAGCTGACCATTCAATCGCTGTTCATTGAGCAGACTTAATAAGGAGGAGATATGCACCGGATTAATGTAGTGAACCAGACTGTCCATTTTGCCTGTTGGGAAATGAAGAGAGACACTTTCAGATTTCAGACAAAGACAACAACAAGCCATAAGCAAGCATCAATTTAGACTCCTATCCAAAGTTTTTAGTGCATTGAGCCACAAAATGTTATTAAATAATGTAAGAACAATATAATCATTTTAAAATACAGAAATGTGTTATTCATATTGAACTAGCACTGTTTATCACATTTTCATAATTACATAACTAAAAAAATTATTGATCCATATGATAAAATGATTTTGTGAGACATATGACTACTTCACTTATTAGATTCATATGTCATTCATGCGATCTGTTTGTGTTCCATTAAGGATGCTGGTGTGGACAACCGTAGAGATGTAGTGATTTGTGGCTTGATGGTACACTTCTCTGAAAATGTTGAGCACCTCATTACACATTACCAGGTTAGTGTAGTACAGTGTACATCTGCCACACCTTTTCCCTGTACAGCTGCATCCTGAAGTGCCTCTGTTACCACTACAGATGTGATTTTATTTGGCCTCAACAAATTTCACAAGTCCGTAGTTCAAGAACTAAACTACAAAGCAGGCTCAGACTTTGCAAACTGGTACATTATTTAATTAACACATTTGGTCCAGATGACCCTGCATGGTCAAAGTATACCCTTAAAATTGCCAAAATTTAATTAGATTTTTGGCTTAGCAATGTTTAGCCATCAGAAGCAGATATTTGACCTTTCAATCAGTAATTTTTGACAGAAATATATAAATCACAAAGCACATTGTTTTGAAGCTGGCAAAACCAAAGATAAGAACATAAGAACATAAGAACTATACAAACGAGAGGAGGCCATTCGGCCCATCAAGCTCACTTGGGGAGAACTTAACTAATAGCTCAGAGTTGTTAAAATCTTATCTAGCTCTGATTTAAAGGGACCCAAGGATTCAGCTTGCACTATATTATCAGGAAGACTATTCCATACTCTGACTACACGCTGTATAAAGAAGTGCTTCCTTAAATCCAGTTTGAAATGTTCTCCCGCTAATTTCCACCTATGGCCACGAGTTCTTTTATTTGAACTAATGCTGAAGTAACTATTTGGTTGAACAGCATCCAAACCTGTTAGAATCTTATAGACCTGGATCATGTCCCCCCTCAGTCTCCTTTGCTTGAAGCTGAACAGATTTAGCTCAACTAACCTTTCCTTGTATGACATTCCTCTAAGACCAGGAATTCTTGTGGCCCTACGCTGCACCTTTTCTAAGGCCGCAATGTCCTTTTTAAGATATGGTGACCAAACCTGCACACAATATTCTAGGTGAGGTCTCACCAAGGAATTGTATAATCTTAGCATTACCTCCCTTGACTTAAACTCCACACACCTGGAGATATACCCCAACATCCTATTGGCCTTTTTTTATTGCTTCCCCACACTGGCGAGAATGGGACATGGAAGCATCAACATACACACCAAGGTCTTTCTCATAATCAGCTACCTTTATTTCAGTAGGACCCATAAAATACCTGTACTTTATATTTCTGCTCCCTACATGGAGTACCTTACATTTGTCTATGTTAAATTTCATCTGCCAGGTATCGGCCCAGTCACTAATTAAATCAAGATCCCGCTGTAGCTGCTGAGCCGCTAGTTCAGTATCTGCTACATCACCCACCTTGGTGTCATCTGCAAGTTTCACCAGTTTACTGTATATATTGGTGTCTATATCATTATAGATGGAATTGTTTTTTCCATTTTAAGGTCTGCTTTCACCAAGTGGTCATCTCTATAAAACATTTTGATTTTGTTAAATAGAATAACTATAAAGGTACCAGTATGCAAAATTGGAGCCTGCTAGGTGGTTTAGTTATTGATAAATGATTTTCAGAAGTTTATCAAAAACTCACCCTGACACCCCTCTCCCATCACTGAATTGGCTGCATGGATGCACATGGAATTTATTCTGAATTTGTGAGACTGAAGTATGTAAGATTTATGGAAAATTGGTTGATTTGATATGGAATAACTCTGTAGTTACTGCTATCACAATATTTTTCCACTAAGTTTTTTTTAACATGGACTTTCACTTCAAATCCTGTAGTGTTCTGTAGTGTTGGCAAACTGAACCCCAATGACCTGAAACACCACACACTGAAGATTGTAATCAAAGGGGGCTCTGCAGATGGCTGTTAGAGGTGGGGGGCACACAGATGATTGCAGGATTACAAAGTGTCCCAAATGCATGTGTCATCCTTCTTGGCTTGATACATGTGATATATAGTTTTCTTTTTTTTTTTTTTTAAATGTGTCCTGTCCGGCAGCTTTAGCAAGCAGAATAATGGTCTGAATGCACTGCTGTGTCAGACATATTTGCTTTGCCATGAGGGGCTCTATAGACTCTGTATAGGCCCTTCATGTTGGTCAATTTCTTTTTATTTGTATATTTATTGTATTTTATTTTTAACACATGTAAAATATTCCAGTTGCCGAGCTGTCCGGAAGGGAGTGATAGTGAAGAAAAGGGGTAGGGAGAGAGATTAAAAAGGAGGTGAGAGAGGAGAAAAAAAAAAAAACACGAACAAAGGGGGAGACAACAGTGGGAGAGAGGCTAAGAAAGACAAGAGTAACGTAAAAAGCACATATCAAGGAAAAAAAAAAAACAGCATTTGAAATACAACCAAAAATGGACAAATACAAAGACACAACCAGAATTAAAGAAAATCCAAAATTGTTGCATGTGCTTGGAAGGGAGTGTGGAAGTGGGTTTGCATGTGTGGTGTTCTGTGTGGGGGATGTGTGTGAACACGTATACGTGTGTTGGGTGCGTGTGAATTTCTCCATGGAATGTACTTGATAGCAAGGGCGGGGGGCCGCAACCCCACCCCACAAGAGCCAGAGGCCAGCGGAGACAGGCCCAGGAGACCCAAGGCGTCCACAGCCCCCCAAGAGCACAGAAGAGCCAAGGCCCCACGTTCCCACGACAGCCGCGTCCCCACCCCAGCAGGAGGAGGAGGGGGGAGACCCCAGGCGCAGCCCCCCGCAGCCAAAAGGGCACGAGCCCCAGAGAACCAGAGGCAACAGGCAGCCGACCCCGCGAGATGGACGGCCGCTCCCGCACGGGCCAGAGCCAGAGCCAGGGCCCCAGGACCCCAGGCGGCCGGGAGCCGACCGGCCCCCAGTAGAGAGCCCCACCCACGCCGGAGAGGCCCGAGCCCTCCCCAGGCCACCACCCGGGGAGGAGGGCCAGCAACCATGCCAAGGAGGCAGCCGCACCCAGGAAGGAGCAGCTAGCCCCTCACCCAGGCCCACACTGCCCACACAGACACCTCGCAGACACACCTCTCAGCCATACACATAGACCATACACCCACTCACACAACAGACACATACACAGAGACAAAAAGACATAAGCCCATCCACTCCGGACTGCCCTCCGCCATGCGGGGGAACGGACGCCACCCCCCAGCGCCAGCCGCAACCCCAGGGCACCGCCAGCCGGACGACCGCCCGAGTGCCCCCCCACCATCGCGGGCAGGGAGCGGGGGTGTAGGAAGACCCGCCCACTCTCCTCCCCCACGCACCTGTGTGAGAGGTGGAGTGTTGGATGCATGTGTTGGTGAGTGTATGTGGTGTAAGGAGTGAGTGAGTATGACTGTTGAGAAACTTAAGATGGAGTTAAAATTGACGGGGGAAGCGTGGAGGAGAACTGCTTGCAAACAACTCTCCTCCTCATCACCCCCCCACCAAAACCCTCAATGTATACGGTGTAAGTAAAATTGAGGGGCGGGCAGCAGTGAAGAGGTGAGTGAGACCACCTCAGCGGCCCCACCCACCAACCTCTAGGTAGTGCCCCCACCCCCCAAGGCCCTGTGTGTATACTGATATGTGATGACTAAAGTGCAATTAAAACAAGGGCAGGCAGAGGGCCGCACAGCACAGCGAGTAAGGCCATATGCATGGCCCCCCTCACTGCAGCGTGCGCAGCACATTCCCACCCCGAGATCCTACATGTGTGCGTGGCATGTTATGTGAGTGAGGGGGGAGAGGGGCTGGGATTCATGATACCAGGTGGGAGATCACTACCCCCTGGCAGAAGAGAGCCAGCTAACCAAGCTGGCTCATTAGGCACCCCAGCTCCCCACCGCGGCACGGGATGGAGCGGACCCGGGGGGCCCCCGGCGACAACACCCCGGAGCAGTGCCGACGCCAAGAGCTAGCCCCCACCCCCCCCCCACCCCGAAGGACAGCCCGCACTCAGTCACCCACTCATTCGACGACAAAAAGTGGCAGACTAGCCCGGGCTCGAGACATGCCACCCCCCAAACAGCGCAGGCCGGCCCCCCAGACATGGACCGTCCCACCCCCCCCGGCGGCGCCCCAGAGGGAGTGCAGGCCACCCCCGCGCAGGAAGGCGCCCAACGAGGAAACGGCCAGGCCCCGGGCACCAGAGCCCCAGACCCCCACCCAAGCCCGCACCGAAGAGGCCAACCACCCATCCCAGGGCCAGCCCCCAACACCACCGGCACCCTAGACCCCACGCCCCATGACCGCCAGGCAGCACCCGCCCAAGGCCCACCCCACCACCACCAGCCAGGGCAGACACCCAGACATCACAGGACGGCAGCCACAGCCCCCCCCAGCTCCAAGAGGCCACTAGTCGCCCACAGCCCGGGGGCCCAACCCCGCCACCCGTCAGAACCCCGAGGGGACGAGACCACAGCCGACCACCCCCCCTACGTAATGGAATTGGCCAGAATGGACCAGAGAGGATCCAATCTGCCCAATTGATTTTTTTGGAGGGAATTAGACATTCTCTCCAGACTTATGTGGTCTAGAATTAAATTTATATACTGAGTAATACATAAATTATTTTTTGATTTCCAGTTCATGAAGATAGTTTTCTTTGCAATGCCTAAGGCAGTAAGGATCATGTGCGCTTTATTTTCTTCCATATCTAATATACTTGCATCACCTAAAATGCACAATGTAGGTGAGGTTGGGATATAGCAATTAAACCAAATTGATAGATCCTCACAAATCCTTTGCCAGAACTTCTGAACTGGGGTGCAGTACCATATGGCATGCATGTAGTTCTCTACAAAGTCACCTGAGCAGTGGGTGCATAGGTTTGAGTGGATAAGGCCCATTTGGAACATCCTTTGTCCTGTATAATGAGTTCTATGCAGAGTTTTGTATTGTATAAGCTGTAAGTTCGGGTTTTTAGTCATTTTGAAGGTGTTTAAACATATTTTTTTCCAAAAGTTTTGATCTGAATCAATGGATAGATCTTGCTCCCAATTTGAGATTGGAAGGGAAATTGAGTCATCCATTTTTGACAATAACATACATTTTTGACAGTAATTTGGGGCTAGAAAGATTTAAAAATTCTAGCACACATGGAGGTATTTCCAAGTTAAACTTTTTAAGATTGAACCTAGCCTGAATAATGGACTTCAGCTGCTGGTACTCAAGAAATTTACTGTTGCTAATTCCGTATTTTGAGACTAGTTCGTCAAACGAAATAAATTTCCTGTTTTGAATAACATGTTCAAGATTTCTAATCCCTTTGTCATGCCATAAGGGAAAGTTCAATGTTATCTTTTTTCGGCAAATATCTGGATTGTTCCAAATGGGTGTCAATTCACAAGGGATAAGTGGAGACCTTGTAATTTTTAAAAATTCCCACCAGGTTATTAATGAGGTGCTAATACTAAGGCTTTTAAACCTTTACAACGCTTAATGGTAGGGCTTATAAAAGGCAAATCAGACAATTTTACTTCTCCACAGATTGCTTGTTCTAGGTCCAGCCATGGACTATCTACCGGGCTTGATTTGATCCAATTTGATATATACTGCAGTCTGTTGGCTAAGAAGTAGTGATAGAAACTTGGTAGTTCTAGACCACCATTACCTATGGCTTTTTGCAGAGTTTTTAAGCTTATTCGTGACTGTTTGTTCTTCCATAAAAATGACGAGATGCTTGAGTCTAGTGATTTAAACCAAGCCATAGTGGGTTTATTAGGGATCATTGAGAACAAGTAATTGATTTTTGGCAGGACCATCATTTTAATGGTGGCAACTCTTCCAATAAGAGATATAGGTAGAGATTTCCACCGCACAAGATCCTCTTCCACCTTTTTTAACAAAGGAATATGATTAATCTGTACTAGATCTGAAAGCCTGGTGGAAAAAGTTATGCCTAAGTATCTAAGGTTGCCTGACTGTAAAGGAGTAGTAGTTGTGTTTTGGAAACTGCAATTAAAAGGCAAAACTGTTGATTTGCTCCAGTTGACGGAGTAGTCTGATATAGATGAGAACTGATCTATAAGTGATACTGTCTTCAGAAGAGAGGTTGATGAATTCCTAAGAAAAAGTAAAACGTCATCTGCATAAAGGCTTATCTTATGGTCTGTTTTTTCTGTTTGAATTCCTTTAATATCTACATTTTGTCTAATTGCTGCTGCTAGTGGCTCAATGAAGATAACAAAAAGCGAGGGAGAGAGTGGGCAGCCCTGCCTGGTGCCCCTCTGCAAACGGAAGCTTTGGGAAATAAATTCGTTTGTCCTAACACATGCATTTGGGGAGCAGTATAGTGTTTTAATCCAGCTTATGAAGGATGACCCAAATCCAAATTTGTGTAGAACTGCAAATAGAAATTTCAATTTGACTCTGTCAAATGCTTTCTCCGCATCTAGAGAGATAACTGTGGTTTCTAATTTGTTAATGGAGCAGTAGTCTATAACATTTATTAATCTACGTGTATTATTGGCTGAGTGTCTACCCTTGATAAAACCTGTTTGGTCGGGATGTATAAGGAATGGCGTAACTTTTTCTAATCTTTTGGCAAGAGCTTTGCAAATTATTTTAAGATCTACGTTTATCAGTGAGATTGGGCGGTAGCTGGATGTTAGTGTTGGGTCTTTACCAGGCTTTAGAAGCAGGCTGATGTTGGCAGAGTTCATGTTTGAGGATAGCGACCGATCGTTCTGAATTTGAGTAACCATTCTGATAAAAACGGGTGCTAGCGCTGGCCAAAATACCTTGTAGAATTCTGCTGGGAAACCATCTGGACCTGGAGCTTTATTATTTGGTAGAAATTGTATGGCTTCATTGAATTCAGATATTGATAGAGTAGCGTCTAGAACCCTAATTTGTTCATCATTTAGTTTTGGCAGATTTATATTGCTAAGAAAATTGTTGATTTCATCATCAGATGGATTATTCTGTGATGAGTATAAAGCTTTATAACATTCTTTAAAAGATTTATTAATTTGTTCGGGATCATGAGTTACATTCCCGGTCGAGTCTTTAATAGAAGCGATTGTTGTTCTTTCTTTATTGAGTTTTAACTGATTAGCAAGGAATTTCCCAGATTTATTGCCTTGTTCAAAGTTTTCCAAACGCAATCTGTTTACCAGAAATTGTGTCTTCTTATCATTTAACTAAAATTAGAATTTAATGATTTTTCTCAGGTTGCTAAGTATATGCTCTTGCGGCGAGGAAGCATACGCTGTTTCTAGCGATTTAATCTTCTGTTCTAATTCTGCTACATATGTTTTTTCTTTATTTTTTCTATGTGTACAGTAAGATATTATTTTTCCTCTCATTACTGCCTTTCCTTCTTCCCAGAGAATACATGGTGAGACTTCTGGTAGGTCATTGTTATCCAAATATGTTGCCCACTCATTTTTGAAATAATTAATAAAATCTTGTTCTTTAAGTAAGGATGTGTTGAATCTCCAGTTCCTACTTGGTGGTGTGACTCTTTCCTTTGCTAGCAAGAGAGACACTGGTGCGTGATCACTGATAACGATGGAGTGTATCTGGGTTTCTGTGATGTTCCTCATCATTGAGCTGCTAATTAGGAAGTAATCTAAGCGAGAGTGTGAGTGGTGTACTGGTGAGAAGAAGGTGTAATCCCTGGAAGTGGGGTGATGTGAACGTCAGGCATCGCAAAGACCAAAATCATTCATGTATTGTCTAAGAGTATCTGAAGACTGCCAGTTCCGTTGACTCATGGCCGTGTTGAGCCTGTCAATTTCTGGATTCAATACCAAGTTGAAGTCTCCTCCTATTATAAGTGTGGAGTCCGAATGAACAGAAAGTGAAGTGAAGAAAGCATGAAAAAAGGAGGGGTCATCAACATTTGGTCCATAAACACTAGCAATGCAGAAATCCATATTTTGAATAGATAAATTAAGTATAATAAATCTACCTTCTGTATCTGTTATAGTATTGTTAACAGTGAAGTTTATACTTTTATTAATCAATAGGGTTACGCCTCTTTGTTTTGAATTGTAGCAGGCTGAGTACATGTGAGGGTACTGTGGGAAGGTATGTATATGTTCAGATGTTTTGGCCATATGAGTCTCCTGAAGGAGGACAATGTCTGCCTGCAGATCTCTTAACCGATTTGCAATTTTTATCCTCTTTTCCCTGGAACCAATTCCACGTACATTCCATGTGACAAATTTCAGTGTGGTCATGTTTATATTAACTTAAGTTGTTTGATATTCGCTAAAGGTGTGTGCGTGTGTGTGTATTGTGCATGACCTGTATGTTTATGACCTGTTAGTTTTCTACCGAAAACTTCTACTGGAACTCAAAAGTGGGAAATAACAGTTTATGGCAGTGAGGATGTTTATTATCAGATAATGTAGCATACTTTTATGCCTTTCAGTTAAAACTTAAGAGGTTTTCAGTGGGCAGCGGTTAAGGGGATTTTACTACATTGCAAGTTTGTGTTTGAGTTGCAAACAAACTTATGTACCAGAAAGGCAACATTTATTTGTTGAGAAAAATGGTGTTTGTGTTTTTTTCACCATTTATTTTCATTGGCTGTTAAAGGAAAGGCTGTATGCCATTTTGTATTTTCAGAAAATAAATAATACAGATTTGAAGTTGAAGACTTTTATTCGTGTTGTGATGTTTAAAATTATTTTACATGCTAACATCCACCTGCTACTTTCAGTAGTAATTATGTAGTGGTCATGGTGATGATAGTAACTCAGAATATTACTCAAATTTGTCTTTGAATATTAAGAAAATCTAAATGAACCTGCTTAATTTCATTGGCTGGAGAAATATATATTTTTAAGTAAAGATATTAAATTGAATTCATATTCTTTGGTAATGTCAGTTTAAGTTTTTTTTAAGTAAAAGTTACCTAAAGTGGAGTATACTTAAAAACAAGGGTGCAAAAATGGTGCACTATATTTTGGAGTAAAATCAGCTAATTATTTTTTTCAGTGCAATGGGCTACTACCATCTGTGTGCTTTGTCAATAAGGCATCTAAAACACTCAGAATATGTGAAATCCACAGAAATATGTACATCTACTGCAGCTGCGGTTTTGCTGCACCTGGGCAGTGAATAGCAATGAATAAATTACCTAGTAAAAATGTGTGTACTTTAGAAGCAAATTTCAGTAGTAGTAAAATTACAAGCTAAATATATTCAGGAAGGTGCCCATTCACACTGCCTGAAGTTCGACTTCACCTTAATTTCAGTATGTGAGAAATAGCCAATCGTTTAGGTTGAAAGAATTATGTAATATGCAATACACTAATAAATTTGTTTGTTCATAAAACAATCAGTTTAAGTTGGTGTACTCGTTTTCTCTAAAAAAAAAAAAAAACAAAAAAACAACACGCTTACTGTAGGTTATTTGTTTTTTTTGCCCCAATTATTGCTCATACCTCATACATACATGAAATCAACGTAATAAATGTAAGTAATCAAATATAACACATAACTAAAAAAGTTGTTCACAGACATATTAATGTGCGAACAAAATTAAATTTAATTAAAATCGTTAATGCCCGAGTACTGTATTCTATTACACAGAAGCTTCACGAAACGAAGTACTCTCATGCAAGTTGTGCTCAAACCGCGAACCTTCTCATTAAATACCAGATTCAATTGAGGTCGACACATTTTGACGGAAAAGCACATCTCGAAAAACCTCCCAAAATCGACGCAACAGCCGGTAGTAACTAGCCCCCGTCAAGTCAAACGCTTACTTTTAGTAACATAAATACAGTACTTGTGTGAAAACATGTAGGCAGCGCGCATGCGTACTATCATCATACAGTTCATTCTGTGCGCATACTCAGCCCCGACATAAATAAAGAAAAGCGGACAGTTACGTCAAGACAGGATGCCTCTCATCAACAGCAACGATTATGACAAAGACAACTGCTCACGACCAAAGTTATTTATCTCACCTTGACACTGCAGGGATTTTCCTGCTAGTTTCAACAGCAGTTCAGATTTCCACCGAATGTGTAGCGGCGGAGATTTCATCCATCTTGAATTTGACGTCATCAGACACCAAAGGTGAAGTAATGAGGAAAAACGCTTGTCACGTGCACCTTGTCCTCGTAGGTTTCATACATGTTGAGGTGTAACTAAAGCTTAGTTCATATGCTACTTTTTCGCGCGCGGTTAAGACCACTTTTTAGTGCTTGCGAACTCTTATGTGCTTATTACATTTGTCCGTGAACTCAGATGGTCGGGGTTGGCGCATGCCTACAACAATGATTTTCTAGCAGACCAGGGGGTATTCCACAAAGCAGAATTTCCCTGGCTAACGTAAGCCAAACGTGAAAACAGTCAAAAAGCAAGAGAGGTAAATGACATTCCTGTTGGACAATCCTCTCATTTTGCCTAAATTATATGGCTAAAAAACATTGATTTGTGGAATACCCCCTGGAGAGGGCATATGTATTGCAGCAAACAGAATACAAGCAGTTTAGTGAAATGGGTAAAGTTTTATGAACAGTATAAAAGAACTCATGGCCATAGGTGGAAATTAGCAGGAGAACATTTTAAGCTGGATTTGAGAAAGCACTTCTTTACACAGCGTGTAGTTGTATGGAATAATCTTCCTGTTAGTGTAGTGCAAGCAAAAACCTTGGCTTCCTTTAAATCAGAGCTAGATAAGATTTTAACAACTCTGAGCTATTAATTGAGTTCTTCCCAAACAAGCTTGATGGACCAAATGGCCTCCTCTCATTTGTAAATTTTTATGTTTTTATAAAGTAATATTGTAAACGGTATTTTGGCATGCATGCAGCTTGCATGAATACATGCATGAAAATTAGCTGGAACAAAGAACTCTTTGCTGCAGAACATGAATTGCATCAATCAATGGACTCAAATAACATTTTGAGGGATAGCCAGCATGGATTTAGGAGAGGTAGATCCTGTTTAACAAATCTGTTGGAGTTTTTTGAGGAAGCTACTCAGGAAGTTGATGATAAGAAGGCCTATGATGTCATCTATTTAGATTTCCAAAAGGCTTTTGATGTTGTTCCCCACAAGAGGCTCTCACTTAAACTCAAAGCGACAGGTATTTTAGGAACTGTAGCGACTTGGATTGATAACTGGTTAACGGATAGGAAGCAGCGAGTAGTTATAAGAGGCTCGATGTCACAGTGGGCCTGCGTTCATAGTGGGGTACCGCAGGGTTCAATTTTAGGACCACTTTTGTTCCTAATTTACATAAATGATATAGACACCAATATATACAGTAAACTGGTGAAATTTGCAGATGACACCAAGGTGGGTGGTGTAGCAGATACTGAACTAGCGGCTCAGCAGCTACAGCGGGATCTTAATTTAATTAGTGACTGGGCTGACACCTGGCAGATGAAATTTAACATAGACAAATGTAAGGTACTCCATGTAGGGAGCAGAAATATAAAGTACAGGTATTTTATGGGACCTACTGAAATAAAGGTAGCTGATTATGAGAAAGACCTTGGTGTGTATGTTGATGCTTCCATGTCTCATTCTCGCCAGTGTGGGGAAGCAATAAAAAAGGCCAATAGGATGTTGGGGTACATCTCCAGGTGTGTGGAGTTTAAGTCAAGGGAGGTAATGCTAAGATTATACAATTCCTTGGTGAGACCTCACCTAGAATATTGTGTACAGGTTTGGTCACCATATCTTAAAAAGGACATAGCGGCCTTAGAAAAGGTGCAGCGTAGGGCCACAAGAATGATTCCTGGTCTTAGAGGAATGTCATACGAGGAAAGGTTATTTGAGCTAAATCTGTTCAGCCTCAAGCAAAGGAGACTGAGGGGGGACATGATCCAGGTCTATAAGATTCTAACAGGTTTGGATGCTGTTCAACCGAATAGTTACTTCAGCATTAGTTCAAATACAAGAACTCGTGGCCATAGGTGGAAATTAGCGGGAGAACATTTCAAACTGGATTTAAGGAAGCACTTCTTTACACAGCGTGTAGTCAGAGTATGGAATAGTCTTCCTGATAACGTAGTGCAAGCTGAATCCTTGGGTTCCTTTAAATCAGAGCTAGATAAGATTTTAACAACTCTGAGCTATTAGTTAAGTTCTCCCCAAGCGAGCTCGATGGGCCGAATGGCCTCCTCTCGTTTGTAAAGAAAAAGAAAAAAAGAAAAGAAAAGAAATGGGTATGCAAATATAAATGGAAAAATAATGCAATACAAACGTTTACCCAAGCACACAAATGTCAAGAATCACAAATTGATGGCAAACAACTGTTAAGTCTCTTGTGCGACCAACTCAGATCATCCACTGTATGTAGCAGATACATTGTAACAGCTTCACAGACAACTTCACAATTATTTACTTACTTATTTAAAAATGCCTGAAAATTATATTGTTAAAATTCAAGATAAGTAATCGCATTTATTTTAGGTTAAGTCAATTATTTTTAAAAGCAACTATAA
This sequence comes from Paramormyrops kingsleyae, assembly GCF_048594095.1. Classification (NCBI taxonomy): domain Eukaryota; kingdom Metazoa; phylum Chordata; class Actinopteri; order Osteoglossiformes; family Mormyridae; genus Paramormyrops; species Paramormyrops kingsleyae. The sequence continues at coordinate 24,181,572 of NC_132813.1, forward strand.
GCAATAGCTGCAAACCACCTCATTGAAGGTGAATGTGAAGCCTAGCATCTCGTCTCCCTGTAAGGTGGGGGGGGGGTAATTGGGATTGTAACTTTGTACAGCCTGTGTTTTTCTGGATCTGACAGCTGGTAGTTGCCACCTTCCTCCAATAAAAAAATTCTGACAAGCTACAGATATTGTGAGCCCATCAAAGAGCCTGTGCCTGTTTCCATGCCAGGTTAGTAGCATCAAAACAGCAAACGTGTGGATAGCCAACACCAGCTTTGAGGGGTTTTCTTTCAGTTTATCTAAGGATTTCCTGAAGGCTGATGTGCCTCCATACACCTCCTGATTATAGATCATGGCTGAAAACAGAATATCCAATTTTTCCCTGTCTTCAGAAGCTGGAAAATGAAATAATTGTTATGTGCTGCTAGCATACCATCTATCCACAATGTCATGTAGAGATGGGCGATCCACGTTTTTTCAGTTCCGATCCGATTTCGATACACAACTGCCGATACCGATTCCGATACAAGAGCTCTTTTTACTTTGTTATACTTTACATATTATTTTTTTTAAGCTAGTAAATACAGAAGGAAAAAATGTATGACAAAAAATATTTAATTAGGCTACTACAAACATACATAACGTACTGTTCCACCTCATTTGTTTTAAGCGTTTTTGAGGCATTTGCAGTTCAATATGAATATCTTCAAAGCAAATATACACAAGTGGCGAATGCTTAAAATTTTAACAGTTTTTCTCCCATTGGCATCAGCGCAGTTACACTTTTGTTGCGATGGCAGCCCCTCTTGTATCTCAAGCAACGAGTTCGCAAAACAGTCCAATTAAGTTAGCGACTCCAAATTATCCATTGCTTTGTTTTGTCTCACAGTTGGGATTTTCCATTAAACGCTATTCCCACCTCAAAACCTTATTTTACATAGATTGCAAAACGCTGTGCTTCCGGTTTCTGTTAAAAGCCTAAAATACTCCCAGATCGTCACGTCTTATCTTACGCTCCTCGTACTGCGAAGGGTATGCGCATGACCTCACAGCAGGCGGAAGTCACTGTACTCACACCCACTGAGTAGCAAAAAAGACTTAGGGGCAGTGATAGCGTTCGATTTGAATTCCGCAAAAACACACATGTAAAATGGGAAAGAGCTGTCGTGCGATTGATTGCCAAAAACTAAATAAGTAAGTATAGGACGTGGATCGGTCACGCATGGCCGATTCCCGATCCGTCAAATAGGTCTGGATCGGCGCCGATACCGATCCGAATATCGGTATCGGTGCATCTCTAATGTCATGTCAATGATTAGATCAGCACTGTACAAATATACAGTGGTACCTCAATTCTCAAACTCATTAGAACTCGAATTTCTTAAAAGTCGAACCAACCAGTTCGAAAAAAAATTACGTAGAGCTCGATCTGAATCTCAGAAATCAAACCGTGAACGCCGACCTAAGATAACTTGTACATGCAGGGAAATGAGTCACGCGGCACGTCTCTCAGCGGAAACAAAGGGTAAAGCTTCAGTCTCAGCCTTGCATTAGCTGTGATAGCGCCATGCATGTTTACACTAACTGAATACATATATTTAGACAGTAAAAATACATTTAGACAATGATAGACAGTAACAGTAATTATTATTATATAATAAAATAAATTTTAAAATAAAGAGTTCTTATTCATTATTTTAATATCAATAATAAACCATTAATACGTTTAATTATAATAATATTGTTGTGCCGAACGGGGCAGAATGGAGACAAAGGCGCAGACGTCAGGGTATCGGGGAATACGGTGTTTAATTACAGGTAAGGCAGGCATAACGCAGACAGACAATACAATGACCGGACTGGGGAAACAAACTGAAACACGGACGAAATACAGAGGACTAATGACAACACCCAGAAACAGCTGATCACACTGGGATTCCACACGGGGTTAACGAGGGGGCATGGCACACGGAAGGAGCGGATGATCGGGTCAGGACACATTGTTTGGATACATTTATTTTTTTACTTTACAAATTACTGTTTTGATAAATGTGCTTAGATGTGTTTAGTACAGTATATGCTACTCTTGTTTTATCCGGTTCATTTTGTGTTTAAATGCTAAAAAAAAACATATTTAGGTGTAATTTTTTTGGGGCCGGGAACCAATTCATTGGTTTTCCATTATTTCTTATGGGGAAAATTCGATCAGAACTCAAACTTTTTAGGATTCGATCCGGAGTTCTGAACGGATTAAATTCGAGTTCTGAGGTACCACTGTACAAACAAGCTTTATAATGTACGGTTGTATACTGTAATAAGTTCATGACTGTTGAGTACATTACACACTTTTTTTTTTTTTTTTAATAGTGGTTGCCATATTTCTATGTAATTTGCACCACAATTATGCTAATCTTGGCTGAGCAACTGGTGTTCAGGTCCTTCAGCAAAGGCATTGAGGTTAAGAGTATTATGATGGCACCTGTATGACACCTAATAAGAGATACATCATCAATCACAATGCAAAGTACTATCTACACTGTACAGAAATAATTATTAGTGCATTGCAGTTTATGCAGTGTTCCTTACACACTCTCTCCCTCACACAACACTTTGATGCAACAACAGAAGTAATACTACCTTTAAAAGAACTCTGCCCTTTTTTAGGCCTGGTCCTCTCAGCTCTCCAGGCTACCTGTGAGCCTTGCAGCACTCCTGCACATACTGATTGACAGGCTGATTTTGTCCTGGAAACCAGCCAGGTCTTCGGTCTGCTTTTTTTGTAATTGCAGATGTGCATAACCAGTTGGGAGGAAACCTTGTACCACCAACCAAACGCTGGCTAGCAAATTGATGCTAAAGTTACATATACACCGGGGTGCAGATGGCAGGGGGGACTTTTGGTCCAGAAAAATTAATTTCATGATACCTCCATAAGTCTAATTTTGTTCTGGCCACTGTTAATTGTGCCAAATTGTAAGCCTTTTGGTGAACATTTAGAGGTCGGTAAAATATTGCTAATTTAATACATGAAATGAAAATACGGAATTAAAATTAATTTATCAACAAACTTTGAACTGTGAACAAATGCACATGACAAGAAGTTAAAATACATACTTTCTTATTTACAGCTGAAAATAGTCCGGTTATCTTTGCATATGCATCATAAAGCTTCATTAATATGTGAATCCCAGAGTCTGTTTGCTGATGTGGTATTCTTTCACGCTGTCAAATTTCCTGCACCAACACAGCCAGTTGAGCTGCCTCTTTCAAAGTGTCCTTTTTGTCAATGTCGAAATTCATCATAAGTTGAAGAACATCACCATTGGTTGGAAGATGTGAACTGGAAGATTCATCAGTCGCCTTGGCTAACATCCCCCCAGTTATATTGGGATCCTTATCTGCCCCTCCCCAAAATTCCATGCATGCATGTATCCATCAATTTTCTGCACCTGCTTGTCTGGGAATCCAGAGCCTATCATGGAAGCTATGGGCACAAGGCAGTGCCAACCTATCACAGGGCTCACGCACACACCTACAGACAATTTAACTCCAATTCACCTCAGCATCTTTTTGGACTGTGGTGGGTAAACCGGTGTACCCAGTGGAAACCGCTTGATGATACAGGGAGAATATACTGACAACTGAATATATGCCACACTTGGGGCCAGGGTGGAGACTCCAGCCTCAGTCCCAGAGGTACAGTATGAGCAACAGTGCTATCCACTGTAGCACAACACTCCCCCACCCCACATTTGAGGAAAAAAAAATAAGTAGCATCCCTAAATGAGATTGAATATCTGAATGTTTGAACTCATCAAATTGTCAGTCATCATGAACTACTCACGGCAGGTGTTAGCTGCAGGTAGATGCCCACTCACACACATGCCCATGGTGCGTACACATATTCCCACTGTGTCCCTTTCCCTCTGTTCATAGGTAGACATAGTAAAGTGTACGCATTCCTATTAGCCAACATATACGGTATATAACAAAACTGAGTACACCCCTTGTCAATTCACTAATATGTTAAGTATTGACAAATTCTCTCCATTTAATACATTTTTTTCTTGTAGCCATATTCCAAGAAGAATGAAGCCAATTAATTTGAAAAACATATGTCAGAATAATTAAACAATAATGAAGAGTCCATATCTAAGTTCAAACTGCAATATAAGTCCATACACCCTTCATTAGTGACAATCCATTCATTTTTTTATTTGAATCCCCTGGGCCCAGTTGTTCAAACAATTTAATCCAGATCAAAGTAATCCGCAAGATTTTAAAATCCCTTGTTTTGCTATCCAGGATTTGGTAATCCATTTTACTTTTATGCCTGTTTTTCAAAGCAACACTGGATTGGATCACTGTTATCCAAATACAGAATTTTCAGAATTACAGAATTTACCAAATCGGTTTACTAGTGCATTAAATGGAACCAACAGTGTAGCCTACTGGCTATGTCAAGAACAACAGGTAGACCTAAAATACCAGTGGCCACAAATAAACATTATGTGTTTTAATTTGAACAAACAGAAAACACCACAATAAACCAGAGCAACCTCCAATGTTCTCTCAGAATGAGGGACAGACTGGACATGTGGTCAGGGATGCAATTGTAAGACATTACTTCTGACTGGTGAATTGAATAATAGTAATTAATAATAGTAATTACAGTGGTACCTAAGAACTCGAACTTAATCCGTTCAGAACTCCGGATCGAATCCTAAAAAGTTTGAGCTCTGATCGAATTTTCCCCATAAGAAATAATGGAAAAGAAATAAATTGGTTCTCGGCCCCAAAGAATGACATCTAATTTTTTTTTTTTTTTTAGCATTTAAACACAAAATGAACAGGATAAAACAAGAAGAGCATATACTGTACTAAACACATCTAAGCACATTTATCAAAACAGTAATTTGTAAAGTAAGAAAATAAATGTATCCAAACAATGTGTAAAGTAAAAAAAAACAATGTGTCCTGCCTGCTGTCACACTCCGCGTCGGGCGAGCGGAGAATCAGGCGAGAGAGCCGTGAATACAATAACACGGGGTTTATTCAGGGCAGACAGCAACGAACAGTAAACATCACCACTGCACATGACATTAAACAATGACAGATCTGGGGGATACTGACTTAGACGCGGACTAAATACACAAGACAGGCTGAACTTAACAAGCAACAGGTGATTACAATCAGGAAGTAACACGATGTAGCGAGGTGGGCGTGGCACACACGAGGATCGTATGAGCCGGGCGTGACACCCGGATTGTCCGCTCCTTCCGTGTGCCACGCACCCTCCTTAACCCCGTGTGGAATCCCCGCGTGATCAGCTGTTTTTGGTTGTTGTCATTAGTCTTCTGTATTTAGCCCACGTTTCAGTTTGTTTCCCCAGCCCGGTCATTGTATTGTCCGTCTTTGTTTTGTCTGCCTTACCAGTAATTAAACCCCGTATTCCAAGACACCCTGACGTCTGCGCCTTTGTCTCCGTTCCGTTCCCGCTTGGTACGACAATATCATTATAATTAAATGTATTAATGGTTTATTATCAATATTAAAATAATTAATAAATATTTATTTTTAATGTATTTTATTTTATAATAATAATTACTGTTACTGTGGATTATTGTCTAAATGTATTTTTACTGTCTAAATATATGTATTCAGCTAGTGCAGAGGTCAGCAACCTTTTTAAAGCAAAGAGCCATTTTCTCTAAATGTCTGACCCAAGATTTACAAAGAGCCACAATGGGTAAAGAAAGGGGATCGAGATACGATTTTTTAATGTGAAGTGTATATTTACATTTAACGCAAAAATAAAAATACAAGTACTTACAAAAACTATTATAGAAAAACTATTCTGGGGGGGGGGGGGGCATCTCTGGTGTAAATCACTCAGACACAACAGCGTAACAGCGCAAAGGTGACTAACAGTACAACACTGATAGTTCTGTAGCGATAGTCTTCACCCTCATCCCTCCTTTCGTTTGGCGCTGTAGTCGTCTGGGCCCAGTTATTCAAAAGTAATCCAGTGGGATTTTGGATCACGGATTGGATCAAATCTTGGAAATGGGTTTTTCAAAAGTAAAAGAGGGATCCTGAATTAAGATCAGACCACGTAATCCAATCTTATATTTGATTTGGATCAAACCTGCCCTTTGGGTTATTCAAAACTTTGGACTCAGATTGGGATCTATTTGATCCAAAAAAACAGGATTATTCTGATCCCATCAGAAGGGTGGATTCAGTTGTGATTTTTTGACCCAAATAAACCAAATAAAATATATATATAATTTTTTTTAAGTGAATGATCACAAACTTAATGGTTACTGATGATATATAAATTCCTTCATATTTGAAGCCTATATGAAGTATGTCACATATAATGATATTGAGATATGGTAAACAACAACAACAAATTAATAATAGTTCTTATGTTCTTATGTTCTATAGTTCTTAATATCAAAGCTATCAGATGTCAAATAAATGTCACTGTTGCTCATAGCTCTATAATTCCACAGTATATTAATGACAATGACCACAACAGATATACTCATTTAGTCATTTAATAGGAAAAGTAATTTCTCACAATTGCATGTCTAATTGCATGTCCAGAGTGTCCTCATTATGTAAGAACATTGGTGTCTGTCCTGTAAATGATTTTTGACTTTTTGACAGTATTGTTTTTGTTTTGTTATTTAACATTAGAAGAAACTAAAAAAATGTAAAAGGTTTTTTTTTTTTTTGCAGTGTTTACGTTTCTTACAATTAAAACAAACAATGGCTATTTGTGGCCACTGGTATTTTGCCTACCTGTTGTTTTTTTGCTAAGCCAGTAGGCTACACTGTTGGTTCCATTTAAGGCTATGGTAAACAGGATTTGGTAATCCTGAAATTTGATATTTGGATCACAATTGTCAGCCTCGAACAAGAAGGGAGAAGGAGATCCAGGAATGCAGGGGTAAAGGAGCTTTAATAGTAGCACCGGAAGGCGGGGACAGGAGGAGATAGGCTTCTTGCCACGGAGGAGCGCAGCCTCCTCTGCCGAAGCGCAGGGGGAAAGCGCTGTAGGCGAGGGAGCGATCTCTCCGTCAGAGAGCCGATGGCACGGGACCGAAGGGGCGAGCAGGAATCGGTGTCGTTGTCCGTAAGCTGGGTTCGTTATCCGGGAGATCCGTCCGACAAGTAAGCACGAGACCGGGACACACGAGGAGGGGGGAACAGGAGATGCTGGGCTCAGCGGGAAAGGCAGGTCAGGTACGGGAACGGGTCTGAGGAGGGAAGGCAAGAGGGTGAGGATCGCACAACAGGATAACAGGTAAGGATGGGAGAAGCGGGCAGACGAGAGAAACGCTCGGTATGGCTGCAAATCATTAGCTCAATACTTCGCGAAGCATAGCCGGTCCCGTTCTGCTTATAAAGGTAGTCAGTCCTTTGTGGATGGGCTACACCTGTCGCGTCCCTCCTCCGTGGGCGTGACAGTACGGGGACCCGGCTTATCAGGATGGGCTCGATGGAAAGCCAGCTTCATCTCCAGGTCCGACACCGTGGCAGCAGGCACCCAGCTTCGTTCATCCGGACCGTCCCCCTCCCAGTCCACCAGGTATTGGAGCTTCCCCAAGCGTCTGCGGGAATCCAGGAGGGCTTGAATCCGGACCGAGGGTCCTTCGTCCGCCACCGGAGGTAGGTCCTCCTCAGGGTTGTCGGGAGCCGGTTGTAGCGGACTGTACTTAACAGGTTTGAGAAGAGATATGTGGAATGTAGGACAGATCTTGTATATGTGGGGAAGTTGCAACTTTACCGTCACAGGTCCCACTCGTTTGAGGATCCGGAAAGGGCCGATAAAATGAGCTGAGAGCTTCTTACACCCGGGAATCCGTAAATTCTTGGTTGACAGCCACACTTGTTGCCCCACTCTGTATGGGAAGCCAGCACTGCGACGACGATCTGCCTGGACCTTATGTCGATCTGCTTGGTTACGAAGAGCGGCTTGAATTTGACGCCAGGCTCGCTTGCTGTCTTGGTACCAGGTCTCCACTCGGGGCACGGTTCCCGGAGGGGAATCCCAGGGGAACAAGGGTGGTTGGAAGCCTAAAACACATTGGAAAGGAGTCAGTTTAGTGACCAGACTCACTCGGGAGTTAAGGGAATACTCGACCCATATTAGATGGGAGGCCCAGCTCGCTTTTGATACCTCTTGATTAGTGCGTTCGGCTAATCCGTTGGCCTGGGGATGGTAAGCAGAAGTGAGACTGAGAGAAACCCGCAGTTTGGAACAGAACTCCCGAAATACTCTGGAGGTGAACGAGATCCTCCGGGATACCTGTGAAACGGAAGAGCTCGTTAACTAAGACCTCAGCCAACTCGGAGGCAGAAGGCAGTTTCGGGAGGGCAACCAAACGACACATCTTAGAAAATCTATCGACAATAGTGAGGATTGTGGTTTTACCCGAAGATCGGGGTAGATCTGTGATGAAATCCATGGCCACGTGCGACCAAGGTCGAGAGGGAACCGGCAGAGGCTGGAGAAGACCAGCGGGACTTAGGGTAGGCGACTTACACCTTGCGCAATCAGGACAGCTGTCCACAAAGGATTGTACCTGCTGGCGCCAACCAGGCCACCAATACCGTCGGGCAACCAACGTCTGGGTGGCGGGCACCCCGGGGTGCCCGGTCCCTGGTTGAGCGTGAATCCAGCGTAGCAGATCCTGGTGATGAGCTGAAGACACATACAACAAACCAGGTGGACAGTTCGCCGGGGGCGCCCGATTTTCGTTCTCTATCTTAATGGTGTCTTTTAAACCCCAAGTGATAGAAGAAACAAAGCATGAGGGAGGAAGAATTGGGTAAGAGCTTTCTGTGCTTTCCGGAGGGTCGAACTGCCTGGACAGAGCGTCAGCTTTCACATTTTTACTACCAGGCAGATAACTGACCCGAAACGTAAATCGAGCAAACCACAGCGCCCAGCGAGCCTGACGGGAGGTAAGTCGTTTAGCTTAGTGCAGATATTCTAAGTTACGATGGTCTGTTAATACCACAAATGGGTGTCGAGCTCCCTCCAGCCAGTGGCACCACTTTTCTAAGGCTAACTTGATGGCGAGAAGCTCCCGATCCCCTACCTCATAATTTCGTTCCGTGGAGGTTAGCTTTTTTGAATAATACGCACACGGATGTCGTCGACCGGTTTCTGGTTCCCGTTGTATCAGGACGGCTCCCACACCAGCCTCAGAAGCATCCACTTCGACCTCAAAAGGGAGCTCCGGTTTGGGTTGTTTTAACACAGGAGCCAAACAGAAGACTTGCTTCAACCGGGCAAAAGCTTGGTCGGCCTCAGGAGTCCAGCGGAGCCGAGTTGGTTTTCCCCGGGTGAGTGAGGTGAGAGGGGCGGCAATTTTGCTATAATCACGAATAAACCTTCGATAGAAGTTGGCAAACCCGAGAAAACGCTGCAGGTCCTTGATAGTTTTGGGCTGGGGCCACGCTTGTATTGCTGATATCTTTTTGTCATCCATCGCCACAGCTCCTGGTCGAATGACATACCCGAGGAACTTCACAGAGGTTTGGTGAAACTCGCATTTCTCCCCTTTCACGTACAGATGATGTTCTCTCAACTGCTGCAACACTTGCCTCACGTGACGCACGTGATCCTGCTTAGAAGGCGAGTAAATCAGAATGTCGTCAATGTAAACCACCACGCACTTGTATAGCATGTCCTGGAACACTCTATTCATGAACGACTGAAAAATGGAGGGACTATTAGCCAACCCGTAGGGCATCACGAGGTATTCGTATTGCCCCCTACTGGTGATGAACGAGGTCTTCCATTCATCGCCAGCTCGAATTCTCACCAGATTGTAAGCGCTGCGCAAGTCCAGCTTAGTGAAAATCACGGCCTCTCGCATCTGTTCCAAGGCGGATGGAATCAGCGGCAGTGGTTCTCTCCTCTTCACTGTGACGGCATTCAGGGCTCGGTAGTCCACGACCGGTCGGAGTCCTCCATCCTTCTTCTTGATGAAGAAAAACCCGGCCGTCACGGGTGAGGTGGACGGCTGAATAATCCCCTGTTTTAGTCCCTCACGGATGTAGCTCTCCAGGAACTCCTCTTCCTGTAAGGAAACAGGGTACAACCTGCCACGGGGTAAGTTAGCGCCCTCTATGAGTTCAATGGCACAATCGCACTCCCGGTGAGGGGGGAGATTAAAAGCCCTCTCCTTACTGAAGACATCCTTGAAGTCTTGATATTCCCGCGGGATAATTTCAAGGTTCTCTGGTTCAGGGCTTTCTATCCCGGTAGCTTTCAAGGGGAGAGACATACAGTTATGTCGGCATTGTTCAGACCATGCTACTATCTCCCCGGTCCGCCAATCCAAGTGGGGATTATGCTTTCTCAACCAAGGAAGCCCAAGGATCAGCTGATCCTTCGCTTGAGGGAGGACAAAGACCTTAATTTCCTCCCTATGTAGAGCCCCCACCTGTATCACCATAGGGCCAGTACGTTGATGGATCGTTCCCCCCACCATCCGCTCCCCCGTGACTCCGTGTACCACAATAGGGGAAGTAAGGTAGTAAGCAGGGGCAGACCCATTAGGTTAGCGAGATCAACATTTATGAAATTGCCCGCGGCCCCACTATCGATCAATGCGTTCACCTTGCGTTGTTTGTTTCCCCCTTCCAAGAACACCGGCACCGTGATTTGAGAAACTGACACCGGAGGTAAGAAAGACACACCTACCGGAAGAGAGGTTTCTTCGTGATCGGGCCGAACAGGGCAGGCGGAGATGGCGTGTCCGGCTCCTCCACAATACAGACATAGACCGCCTTGAACACGTCTCCGTCACTCTCCTGAGGTAAGGGGGGACCGGCCCACTTGCATAGGCTCAGGAGCCTCGATCGCGAGGAGCGGGGACCCTTGAGAGGCTTCAGGCTGATGGCGTCGGCGCCTCCTGTCTCGCACGGTGTTATCCAGCCGAACCGCCTGTCGGACTAGGTCATCAAAGGAAGGAGCCTCTCCCTTGTGTGACAACTCGTCCTGTAGCTCCGGATTCAGGGCTCGTAACAAAATAGTCTGCAGGCAGTCATCAGGCCATCTGAGATTCACGGCGATGGTCCTGAATTCCAAGGAAAACTCAGCGGCCGAACGCTTCCCTTGGCGAAAAGTAATCCAATCCGGGTCTTCTCCCCACAGCCGAATGGTCAAAAACCTCCATCAGCACGCGATGGAATTCCCTCCCGGAGTCTAGGAGGGGACTGCTGTCCGCCCACAATGCCGTTGCCCACTCACGAGCACGGCCCGTAAACAGGGAGATAGTAAACCGTACCTCTGCTCCCGGGCTGTGGAACATCTCGGGGTGTTCCTCCACATAGAATCCACACTGCATGAGGAATCCCCGGCATTGGTCTGGATTCCCGTCGTATCGCTCCGGCATGGCAATCGGCACAGGGGCTGTGGGCCGTGGGGGAGAGTCAGGAAGGGGTACTCGGGCGGCTTGTGAAGCGACCAGTTGCTCCAGGGCGGCCATGCGGTTCTCTAGTGCCCCTGCTGGATCCATCATTAGGCGAAGTATTCTGTCAGCCTCGAACAAGAAGGGAGAAGGAGATCCAGGAATGCAGGGGTAAAGGAGCTTTAATAGTAGCACCGGAAGGCGGGGACAGGAGGAGATAGGCTTCTTGTCGCGGAGGAGCGCAGCCTCCTCTGCCGAAGCGCAGGGGGAAAGCGCTGTAGGCGAGGGAGCGATCTCTCCGTCAGAGAGCCGATGGCACGGGACCGAAGGGGCGAGCAGGAATCGGTGTCGTTGTCCATAAGGTGGGTTCGTTATCCGGGAGATCCGTCCGACAGGTAAGCACGAGACCAGGACACACGAGGAGGGGGGAACAGGAGATGCTGGGTTCAGCGGGAAAGGCAGGTCAGGTACGGGAACGGGTCTGAGGAGGGAAGGCAAGAGGGTGAGGATCGCACAACAGGATAACAGGTAAGGATGGGAGAAGCGGGCAGACGAGAGATGAGAGAAACGCTCGGTATGGCTGCAAATCATTAGCGCAATACTTCGCGAAGCATAGCCGGTCCCGTTCTGCTTATAAAGGTAGTCAGTCCTTTGTGGATGGGCTACACCTGTTGCGTCCCGCCTCCGTGGGCGTGACAACAATGATCCAACCCAATGTTCCTTTAAAAAACTGTCATAAAAGTAAGATAGATCAGTTAATCCTGGATAGCAAAACATGGGATTTCCAAATCCGGACCAATTTGATCCAGATTAAATTTTTTGAAAAACTGGGCCCTGGTCTTCGCTCTCCACTTCAGTACTGTAACCCTGCTGACCGAGCAGCGCAAAATGTACTCACCATTCCGAACTCAGCTGGCTATAATATGTAAATCGGAGATTATATAATCCTTTTTACGAAGACCTGGGAAGGTGTGGTGACGATTTACTACAGTGTGGGGAAGCAATAAAAAAGGCCAATAGGATGTTGGGGTACATCTCCAGGTGTGTGGAGTTTAAGTCAAGGGAGGTAATGCTAAGATTATACAATTCCTTGGTGAGACCTCACCTAGAATATTGTGTACAGGTTTGGTCACCATATCTTAAAAAGGACATAGCGGCCTTAGAAAAGGTGCAGCGTAGGGCCACAAGAATGATTCCTGGTCTTAGAGGAATGTCATACGAGGAAAGGTTATTTGAGCTAAATCTGTTCAGCCTCAAGCAAAGGAGACTGAGGGGGGACATGATCCAGGTCTATAAGATTCTAACAGGTTTGGATGCTGTTCAACTGAATAGTTACTTCAGCATTAGTTCAAATACAAGAACTCGTGGCCATAGGTGGAAATTAGCGGGAGAACATTTCAAACTGGATTTAAGGAAGCACTTCTTTACACAGCGTGTAGTCAGAGTATGGAATAGTCTTCCTGATAACGTAGTGCAAGCTGAATCCTTGGGTTCCTTTAAATCAGAGCTAGATAAGATTTTAACAACTCTGAGCTATTAGTTAAGTTCTCCCCAAGCGAGCTCGATGGGCCGAATGGCCTCCTCTCGTTTGTATAGTTCTTATGTTCTTAAAAAGGATATGAAAGAATTAGGAATCCCAATAAACGTTGAAGTGTACATCCAATCTCAGGTGCTTAAGAAAACTCCGGAAAGCACATCATTTGACCAGAGACGTAATCTCGTTTTAGCGAATGACTTTGAGGAAGATATAAATTATGCAGTTAAGATGTAACAGAAGCAGACTGCCTCATTCACACATAGCTAAAGAAATATCTAAACGAAAAATAATAATATGAACCCATAAATAAATTATTTAATTTTACGAAAATATTATCATGATATGTTAAGACATGAAAATGTAAATTCGTCTATCGTTATGAGAAGAGCGGCAGCCACGTGATAAAAGAGCCGCACATGGCTCGCGAGCCACAGGTTGCCGACCCCTGAGCTAGTGTAAACATGCAGGATGCTCTCACAGCAAATGCGAGGCTGAGACCGAAGCATTACCCTTTGTTTCTGCTGAGAGATGTGCCGCGTGACTCATTTACCTGCACGCACAAGTTATCTTAGGTCGTTGTTCATGGTTCGACTTCCGAGATTCAGATCGAGTTCTAGTTATTTTACATTTTTTTTAAACTGGTTGGTTCGACTTTTAAGAAATTCGAGTTCTAATGAGTTTGAGTACTGAGGTACCACTGTATTGTCATTTTCATTAAAATACAATGGACAGTAGAGCTTTTTGTTTTGAGCTTTGAGATTTTGTTTGAGTACAGATATCTTTTTTTTCCCTTGACTATGCCGAAAAGCTTCATGTCTTATTTCCTACTTAATTTTCACTGCCACTGTCCTCGTTCAACAATTGTACAAAATATAAATAAGTGTATATATCATCAGCAAACATTGCTTTTGTGATCAATTTTTTTAATCATTTAAAATTTTGTGCCAGAAATCCACCCTTGTGTTGGGATCAGGATTATCCTGATTTTTTGGATCAAATGTATCTCAATTCAAACACAAACTTTTGAACAACACAAAGTGAAGGTTTGCTCCAGATTAAAACCGAGATTGGATTAGGTGATCTGATCTGATTTCAGAATCCCTCTTTTCCCTTTGAACAACCTGTTTTCAAGATTCAATCCAATCCGTTATCTGAAATCCAATTGGATTACTTTTGAACAACTGGGCCCTGGCCATTGATGATACCAGTGTTGTACAAATCTGTGGAGAGATGTTCTGCTGTTCTTCACAGATGATTATTTTCAGCTGTGTTTTGCTGGAGGGGTTTTGTTGCTGTATCTTCCACTTTAATCATTTCTGTATCAGGGGTTTCCAGACTTTTTCATGCCAAGATCCCCTAAGACACTTGTCTCAGGCTGCCTATCCAAAAAAAAAATACACATACACCGCATATAACGTGCCTATTTGTAGACTACTATATATACTATATGCTACATATACTATATTACATGTTAGGAGCATAAAACTATATAGAACAAGACACATTATACACAAATCAAAGAGACAATTTCATGCTGACCGAAATATAGACTGCTCATAACCAAAACAATCAATCAAACAAACAAACAAATAAAACTAATGAGACTTTTGGGCTTGGCTATTCTTGCATAGTTTGTCCACTCCGGGTTGCAGCCGTCTTAGGAACAATCTAAATTCTTTCTCCACGTTTAGACATGCTTTGTTTTTTGTTTTTAGTACTTTTAATATATACAAAAGTGCCTCACACAGGTATGTTGTTTCAAAGGCAATAGTGTCAGGGTCAGCCCCTGCTGTGGTCCTTCCGTGCCCCTTCCCCGTTTGACCAGCAGGTGGTGCTGGTCATCCCGTCCATACGTCAGTCCTTGTTTCTCCCCGGTCTCGTGGCTCAATGTATTAAGCATGTGCTGTTTGTTTGCCCCTCGGTCCTGAGTTCCCTCTTGTTGTGAGTTCGAATCCCGCCTCCTCTGTTTTTGTATTTTGCTCCCTAGTGTTTCATTTGAGTTTCTTTAGTTCTTGTGTCTGATTTTGTAGTTGGTTTTGTCCCTTGTGCCCCTGCTTGTGTCTTTACCTGTTTTATTCCCTAGTGTTGGTTTCTGTTTCCTTGATTAATTCTTAGTTTCCCTGATTGTTAGTGTCTTTGAGTTAATTGGTTTCACCTGTGTCCTGTTTCCCTAGTCTTTGTTAATCAGCCTCACCTGCCCTGTGTTAGTCATTACCCCTGTAGTATATTAGTTCCTGCCTTTGTTCTGTTCCCCGCTGGTTCATTGCGTCGTGTCTCAGTCGTCTATGCCCTTGTCTAGCCTTGTCTCTGGTTTTCCCTTGATTGTAGTTTACTTTAGTGTCGTGCTAGTTAGTTTTCCTTGTGTGTTATTTAGTATAGTTAATTCCTCCCTGTTTTAGTTTTGACCCCTCGTGGTCTTTTTGGTTTTCTTGTGTTTTGTTGTCTTTGTTTAATAAACCCTGTTTTGTTTGCTGGAGCCGCAAGTGGATCGTCCGCCCCTTATTTGTGCACCATGCCTCGTTCCTGTTCCCGTGCCGTCCAGAAACATGACAAATAGGTATTGGGTGTCTTTTTCACATGAAACTGGGTATTCATTTCTCCGATTACTCCAAAATTCTGCCAGGGGAGCAGCACAGAATTGCATTTTCAAACTTCCAGCATTAGCAATTTCAATTAATTGCTCTTGTGACCTCTAATCAAGACTCTCATTATCAGTTCTTTATTTGAAAGGTTTTCGTTTCCTGTAAAAATGATGGCTGCTTATGTATTCCTTCAGGTGGATAAGATGTGACAATATTATAGGCTGGACACTGTCTGCAGTGACACTGAATGTTCTAAATTCATTAAGCTTCCTCCCACACAGTCTGATTTTCTGTATGAATGCATAAATTAAGTATGTTGTGATTGTGGCCCTGCATGCTTTTATTCAGGTTATTTAACAGCTGAAATTTGTTTGACAAGTAAGGAAGCTTTAGAACTCATGGCTGGTTCCTAGAACACAAGGCAAATTGAGTGCTCACATGAGAGGCAGTCACACAGCTCTTTGTGGAGTTCAAACACTCATTGAGAAACTAGACAGCCACTGGACCCCAGAATGTAGCAGAAGATTTTCAAATTGGCACCCATGCCTGTCATTACATAGTTTGCCAAACATTCTGTTTAAGGTGACATGCTAACAACTTGCAACATTTTGAAGAACACGTTTCAATGTGTCCTCCAGTCTTTTAGTGACAAGTGCTTCTCTGTGAAGGATGCAGTGTGTATCCACAGCATCCGGAGTTTTGGTCTTTATTAATGCAAGGACTCTACAATGCATGCCTGTCATGTCAGTGGCTCCATTCATGCATACCCCCATGCAATGACACCAGTTAACTGAATTTACCTGCATGAAATGTACATGCATATTATTTATATAATACATTGTGGGGACCATTTTTTCAGTCCCCCAAGGGGAAACTCAATGTTATACAAATCTGTGATTTGTGACTGCAATCAAAAAACTAAAAAGATCAAAAGTCTTGTTCTTTGGTTGTTTATGGTTAAGGTTAGGGCTGGGTAGAGGTCAATGTCATTTTTGGGATTAGGGTTTTTCCCATAGAAGTGAATGGACGGTCCCCACAAAGATGCATATGTGTGTGTGTGTCTGTCCATACGTGCATCTGTATATTACATTGTGGGGACCAAAATGTGAAAAAATCCATCATTTTGATGTTGTGAGGACAATTTTGGATTCCATTGGATTTGCAGCAGAAGCCACACTGAAACAACTCAGGTCTTCCAAAAACATCCATCCATCCATCCATTAGCTTAGTCCACAGGTCGGCAATTAGCGGCCCCCGGGCCACATGTGGCCCGCAAGCAAAAACATCTGGCCCGTGAGATTGTTTGAACTAGAGAATGAAAATAAATAAATGATATTTTTTAAAAATCAGACTGACAGTCTCAAAAAAGCTCTTTATTTGGAAACCTCATTTTTCAGAACAGAAATATTTCAATCGATCTAAATTCTTATTTGTTATATCTGGATACGAGGGTGAATAAGCGCATCAGCGAGGTGCAGAGCGAACGCTCAACATGCAAAAACAAATGACGTCAGCGGACAGCGTCTGGTGCTGAAATTCCAATAGTCTCTAAAACACAAGTTGTCACTCAAACAACGGACATAGGCGTCATATTATTGTGAAAATTAAAACACTTCTTTCAAACAGGCCAGACATCAAACAAATTAGCCATTGTTTTGGTTGTGGCCCGCCATGTAATGGCTTGGAAAAAATCTGGCCCGAGGCCAAACTTAATTGCCGACCCCTGGCTTAGTCCATTATCCGAGGTCGGGTCGCGGGGGCAGCAGTCTCAGCAGGGAAACGCAGACTTCCCTCTCCCCTGCCACTTCTTCCAGCTCCTCTGGGGGAATCCCGAGGCGTTCCCAGGCCAGCCGAGAGACATAGTCCCTCCAGCGTGTCCTGGGTCTTCCCCGGGGCCTCCTCCCAGTGGGACATGCCCGGAACACCTCACCAGGGAGGCGTCCAGGAGGCATCCTAAGCAGATGCCCGAGCCACCTCATCTGGCTCCTCTCAATGCGGAGGAGCAGCGGCTCTACTCTGAGTCCCTCCCGAATGACCGAACTTCTCACCCCATCTCTAAGGGAGAGCCCAGCCACGCTGCGGAGAAAACTCATTTTGGCCGTTTGCACTCGCGATCTCGTTCTTTCAGTCACTACCCACAGCTTGTGACCATAGGTGAGGGTAGGAACGTAGATCTACTCGTAAATCGAGAGCTTTGCCTTTTTTCTCAGCTCCTTCACCACGACAGACCGCGCCCGCATCACTGCTGACGTTCCAAAAACATTTCTGAGTGAAATGGACTGAGATTAAGATGGACTGCAAGATGCTTTTGATTACATTCACTGAGAAGTTGCTGAAAAGGGCTCCAATGCATCACACATTAGTGAGAAGTATGAAGTTTTAAGGAGCGGTGTGCAAGTCAAATGAAAAAAATGCTGCACATACTTCTTGGAGCTAACAGTATAGATGAGGCAATGTGTGATGATGTCCTCAGAAAGTTTAGGGAGTTTTGTGATTCGGCTGCTATTCAGGCTAAATTTTACAACAAAACAGATCAAATGGACACCCTGCTACATGAGAAAATGGGGATAAAGCCATCATTTTCCAGAGTGTGGAATTTGGTAAAGATTCTACTAGCCTTATCTCATGGACAGGCTAGCATGGAGAGAAGGTTTTCCTTTAACAAAGAATTGATTGAGGTGAATCAAAAGGAGAGGTCTCTGGTGGCTCAGAGGCTCATTGTTGACCATGTCAGGCCTGTTGGGGGCATAACCAAGGAGGAGATCACAAAAGAGCTACTCCTTTCAGCTGCAGGAGCCAAGCAGAAGTAGTATGCCCAGGGACGGATTATGGGTTGTGTGGGCCCCTGGGCAAAACGTTCGCGAGGGCCCCCCCCCCCCTCAAAAAAAAAACCAAAAAAAAAAACCGCCAGCATTGTCTGGGATGGCTAGTTGCTACGTCATCATGCCACTTGTGGGTCCAAACTAGTGCGGCGTACCGTGTTGTAAAAGCAGAATGATGTTGACAAAACTATCTTTTGCCGCTTTTTACCTCGGAAAAAGTGAAAAGAAGGTGGCTTAAGTTGATACAGTAAGTTGGATCTCAAATTAGGCTGTGTACCATATCCCTTACAGAACGGAGTGATCAGGGGTGTAGTGGTAAAATAAGAGGTGGGTGAACTACGAATTCTGTGATCACATTTTGTGCATAAACTATACTATGATGTGCATTTAGATCAATTGAGAAGTGGGTAAACTCTAATTCTGAAATTTCAGAGGTGGGTAAACCGTGTTTACTTGCGTTTAGCCTCCACTACAGCCCTGGGAGTGATTACACTGGTCAAACTCTTACACTGCTACACTGGTCTGGGGGCCACTCAGCGGGCAGGTTAACCGCCTCCATCCCACCATGCTACCGCTCCCTAGTCAGAGGGCCTTCTGTAAGGCTGTTAACACGCCCTCCCCCCAGAAGCCAGGGGCCCCATGGTAGGGGCCCTTGTAATCAGATGGCCCTCTAAAGGTACACTACACCCTCCTCCCTAGGGCCTCCTAGTAGGGCCCTCATAATCAGAGGGCCCTCTAAAAGCCCCCAAAGCCCCCATCCTCCCTAGGACCCCCTGGTAGCCAGAAGCCAGGACCATAATAGGAGGACCTAAGAGGGCCTTCTAAAAGTAGGCTCCCATGCACCCATTTCCCTTTAAAGTTCCTATAGCAGGGCCGGGGGCCCCCTGAAAGCACCGACCCCCCCCACCACCACCACCACCACCACCACAATTCAAGGGCCCTTGGCAGCCAAACGCCCTCCCTCCATGTTTCCATCAGAGGCCCTATAGGGTC
The DNA here is from genome assembly GCF_048594095.1 of Paramormyrops kingsleyae. Classification (NCBI taxonomy): domain Eukaryota; kingdom Metazoa; phylum Chordata; class Actinopteri; order Osteoglossiformes; family Mormyridae; genus Paramormyrops; species Paramormyrops kingsleyae. The sequence goes on from NC_132813.1 coordinate 24,200,932, forward strand.
AGGGGCCCTTGTAGGCAGAGGATCAAAGAATGTAGGCCCTCTAAAATAGACAAACGAAAATACACTCACCTAAAGGATTATTAGGAACACCATACTAATACGGTGTTTGACCCCCTTTCGCCTTCAGAACTGCCTTAATTCTACGTGGCATTGATTCAACAAGGTACTGAAAGCATTCTTTAGAAGTGTTGGCCCATATTGATAGGATAGCATCTTGCAGTTCATGGAGATTTGTGGGATGCACATCCAGGGCACGAAGCTCCCGTTCCACCACATCCCAAAGATGCTCTATTGGGTTGATTTCTTGTGACTGTAGGGGCCATTTTAGTACAGTGAACTCATTGTCATGTTCAAGAAACCCTGGGCAGCGGCCCCGCTGGCCCGGTCCGTAATCCGTCCCTGAGTATGCCTACCTGGATGAGGAGAAAAGAAAAGAAGAAAGAACAGCAAGATGTTGAGTTGAAGTGGAAGACCTTCACAGATGAGCTGCAAGAATTGAAAAAGAAGATGGCTAGGGTGGATGCTGATAATTGTGCCCTTGAGAAATCAGCTGATGAATATGCTGAGAAAGCAGAAGCTACAAGCAATCTGGCCTTCACCAAATTCAACAGTTTGTGTCGAATTATCAGTAATTATCAGTAATTAGGTTTATTTTAAAGATCTATATCTATAGAAAAGAGCAGTAAATTTTGAAATGGCATCAAAATACTGTGTACTGTATGATGCAAATTGCTTTGAGATAAGGTAATGTTATGAGAATATGAAAATGTGCTATACAAATACAATTGAATTGAATATAATGTCTGACAGTATGACAGAATCAAAATGAGATACCACCCAAGCCTAGTGCTAGCTGGGGGGCGTGTTCGCGTGTGTAGAACCCAATAATGTAATAATTTCCTGATGATGGAACAACTCCACATAACTACATCAAATTGTTATAAAACCTGATAATAGCATAACTTTCCATTAATGTAATACGAAACCTTAACCAATAATGTAATAAGTTATTACATTAACAGGAGGTTATTACATTATCCATCCATCCATTACCTTCCGCTTGTCCAGGGTTCGGGTTGCGGGGGTAGCAGCTTCAGGAGAGATACCCAGACCTCCCTCTCCCCAGCTACCTCTACCAGGTCTTCAGGGGGGATGCCGAGGTGTTTCCAGGCCAACCGAGAGATATAATCCCTCCAGCATGTTCTGGGTCTGTCCCGGGGCCTCCTCCCTGTAGGACATGCACGGAAAACCTCTCCTGGTAGCTGGCCAGGAGGCATCCGCGCCAGGTGTCCAAACCACCTCAACTGGCTCCTTTCGACATGGAGAAGCAGCGGTTCTACTGTGAGACTCTCCTGGATATCCAAACTTCTCACCCTATCCCTAAGGGAGAGCCCAGACACCCTTCCGGAGAAACCTCATTTCGGCTGCCTGTATTCGTGATCTCATTCTTTCGGTCATTACCCATAGCTCATGACCATAGGTGAGGGTAGGGACGAAGATGGACCAATAGATCGAAAGCTTTGCTTTTTGGCTCAGTTCTTTCTTAGCCACGACGAACCAGTTAAGCGCCTGCAAAACTGCAGATGCCGCTCCGATTCGTCTGTCCAGCTCTCGATCTTGCCTACCCTCACTCGTGAACGAGACCCCGAGATACTTGAACTCCACTTGAGTCAGTACCTCCTCCTTGACCTGAAGAGGGTAATCCACCCGTTTCCAGCTGGAGGAGCTAATCCTCATCCGCGCCGCTTCGCACTCAGCTGCAAACCGCCCCAGAGCACGCTGGAGGTCCCCAGCAGATGAAGCCAACAGGACGACATCGTCCGCAAAAAGCAGCAAGGCAATCCTGAGGCCAGCAAATTGGACACCCTCAACACCCTGGCTGTGCCTAGAAATCTTGTCCATAAATATTATAAACAAGACTGATGACAAAGGGCAGCCCTGGTGGAGCCCAACCCGCACTGGGAACATGTGGCTTCAGCATTAGTTCCAATACAAGAACTCGTGGCCATAGGTGGAAATTAGCGGGAGAACATTTCAAACTGGATTTAAGGAAGCACTTCTTTACACAGCGTGTAGTCAGAGTATGGAATAGTCTTCCTGATAACGTAGTGCAAGCTGAATCCTTGGGTTCCTTTAAATCAGAGCTAGATAAGATTTTAACAACTCTGAGCTATTAGTTAAGTTCTCCCCAAGCGAGCTCGATGGGCCGAATGGCCTCCTCTCGTTTGTATAGTTCTTATGTTCTTATGTCCGACTTATTACCGACAATGCAGACCAAGCTTCTGCTCCGTTCATACAGGGACCGAATCGGCCACAATAGTGGACCCCAAACCCCATACTCCTAAAGCACCCCCCACAGGGCACCTCGGGGAACCCGGTCGTAAGCCTTTTCTAAGTCCTCAAAACACATGTAGACTGGATAGGCAAACTCTCAGGCCCCCTCCAGTACCCTCGCAAGGGTGTAAAGCTGGTCCAGTGTTCCACGGCCAGGACGAAAACTGCATTGTTCCTCCTGAATCCGAGATTCGACTATCGATCTCACCCTCCTCTCCAGTACCCTGGAATAGACTTTCCCAGGAAGGCTGAGAAGTGTGATCCCCCTATAGTTGGAACACACCCTCCAGTCCCCTTTCTTAAATAAGGGGACCACCACCTCGGTCTGCCAATCCAGCGGTACTGCCCCTGACCTCCTCACGCTGTTGAGAAGGCGTGTCAGCCATGACAGCCCCACAACATCCAGAGTCTTTAGGTACTCCGGGTGGATGTCGTCCACCTCCGGGGTCCGGCCACTACACAGCTCTTTAACTACCCTGGTCACCTGGTGATGGGCAAGTCCACCCCAGCCCCCTTGGGCCCCGTGCCCTCAGATGTCTCAAAGGCAGTGCGCACAGATGTATCTGAGGCAGGGTTGAGGAGGTCCTCAAAGTATTCCTTCCACCTCTGGGTGATGTCACCAGGTGAGGTCAACAGCACCCTCTCCCCACTATAAATAGTAGGAACCAGGAGCTGCTTCCCCCTCCTGATATTCTGGATGGTTTGCCAGAACCTTTTTGAGGCCGACCGAAAGTCACTTTCCATGGCCTCACCAAACTCCTCCCATGCCTGGGTTTTTGCTTCCGCAACCACCTGAGCCGCATTTCCCCTGGCCTGCCGGTACCCGTTAGCTGCCTCGGGAGACCCCCAGACTAATAATTCCCGGTAGGCCTCCGCCACGACTGGCACCGACCACCCTGCAGCCACAACTCTGTACGGCCGCTTCCACAGTGGTGGTCTGGAACAGTGTCCATTCAGACTCAATGTCCCCAACCTCCCCCAGTATGCAGTTGGAGTTCTGCCAGAGGTGCAAGTTGAAGATCTGGTGAACAGGAGCCTCTGCCAGATGTTCCCAGCGTACCCTCACTATGCGGTATATTTTCCCACCCCAGCCCAGCGCCGCTCACCTGCCGCAACTCCAGAAGAAAAGAGCATCCAGCGCCTCTCCCGGAGATTGGTTCCAGAACCAACGCTATGTGTTGAGGTAAGCCCGACTATATCTAGCTGGTATCTATCAACCTCACGCACAAGCTCAGGCTCCTTCCCCAAAAGAGAGGTAACATTTCATGTCCCAAAAGCCAGTTTTGTCAGCTGGGGATCAGTCCGCCAGGGCCTCCCTTGGCTGCCACCCGATCCACATAGCACTGGACCCCTAACATTCCCCTTGTGGGAGGTGGGCCCTCCTGGGGATGGTCCTGCGTACCTCTTTCGGGCTGGGCCCTAGTCCAGGGTGAGGGAAACGAGACCTTGCTGTGGTTATTTTTCATCAGGGTTTTTTTCAGATTGCTCTTCATCTGGCTCCTTATTTGGGAACTTACCCTACCAGGCGCTAATGGCCCCGACAACATAGCCCCCAGGGTCACTGAGGCATATAAACCTTTCCACCATGACAATGTGGCAATCCAAGGAGACAATAATTCAGGTCCAGAAAGTAAAAATCCAGACCAAGAGTATAAAGAGCTGAGTATAAAGAATCATAGCATATCTGTCTGAGTGACAGACTGGCTCCTTCCAGGCACGCTTATGACAGATCAATCATTGGCTACTGAAACTGGCTCTTAGTACATGGAATGTAACCTCTCTGGTAGGAATGGAGCCTGAGCTGGTGTGGGAGACAGAGAGATACTGAACATAAGGGTGTTCATAAGAGCACCTGGCACCAGAGCATTGTAGGCCGTGGTTTGATTGATCGATTTTTTAATCATATCATCAGATCTGCACTGGCAGATTTTGGACGCTTAGGTGAAGAGAGGAGCTGACCTGTCATCTGATCACCACCTGGTAATGAGCTGGATCCGATGGCGGGGGAAGATGTCAGGTAGACCTGGTAGTACCAAATGCATAGTGAGGGTTTGCTGGGAATGTCTGACAGAGGCCCTTGTCCGAGAGATCTTCATCTCGTACCTCTGGCGGAACTTCTCTTGCATCCTGTGGGAGTCATGGGACATGGAGCCTGAATGGCTGATGTTCTGGGACTCCATTGCTGAGGCAGCGGTGCGGAGGTACGGCCGTAAGGTTGTTGTCATGGTGGCAATCCCCAAACCCAGTAGTGAACACCAACGGTAAAGGGACCTGTCAGGCTGAAAAAGGAGGCCTTCCAAGCTTTGTTAGCTTGTGGCAGTCCTGAAGCAGCTACAGAAATGGTAAATTTGTTAGTACCCATCCACAAAAAACAAAAAACACAACTATATCTGAAATAATTTTAAACTGACAAAAATTTTATGACATCCCTTATTGTTTACTCCATATTTAACACAAATCAGACTTTACTTTTGATTATTGATTCAGTTGAATACAGTGGTACCTCAAAACTCGAACTTAATCCGTTCAGAACTCGAATCCTGAAAAGTTCGGGTTCTGATCGAATTTTCCCTATAAGAAATAATGGAAAACCAATGAATTGGTTCCCGGCCCCAAAAAATTACACCTAAATATGTTTTTTTTTAGCATTTAAACACAAAATGAACCGGATAAAACAAGAAGAGCATATACTGTACTAAACACATCTAAGCACATTTATCAAAACAGTAATTTGTAAAGTAAGAAAATAAATGTATCCAAATAATGTGTAAATTAAAAAAATAAACGATGTGTCCTGCCTCGATCGTCCGCTCCTTCCGTGTGCCTCGCCCCCTCGTTAACCTCGTGTGGAATCCCAATGTGATCAGCTGTTTCTAGTTGTTGTCATGAGTCCTCTGTATTTCGTCCGCGTTTCAGTTTGTTTCCCCAGTCCGGTCATTGTATTGTCCGTCTGCGTTTTGCCTGCCTTACCTGTAATTAAACCCCGTATTCCCCGATACCCTGACGTCTGCGCCTTTGTCTCCGTTACGTCCCTGCTTGGCACGACAATATTATTGTAATTAAATGTATTAATGGTTTATTATTAATATTAAAATAATTAATAAGAAATCTTTATTTTTAAATGTATTTTATTATATAATAATAATTACTGTTACATTACTGTTACTGTCTATCATTGTCTAAATGTATTTTTACTGTCTAAATATATGTATTCAGCCAGTGTAAACATGTACGGTGCTCTCACAGCAAATGCGAGGCTGAGACTGAAGCTTTACCCTTTGTTTCCGCTGAGAGACGTGCCGCGTGACTCATTTCCCCGCGCGTACAAGTTATCTTAGGTCGGCGTTCACGGTTTGACTTCTGAGATTCAGATCAAGTACTAGGTAATTTTTTTCCGAACTGGTTGGTTCGACTTCTAAGAAATTCGAGTTCTAATGAGTTTGAGAACTGAGGTACCACTGTATTTTATATAATTAAACACATGAAAATGGTACGGACAAAAAAGATTTGCAGCAATCACTACCAACAAGTGATCTCTGTACTTCACAGTGAGACATTGGTATTTGCCAACGGGTAGTTTGGCCCATTCCTCCTGAGAAAACTGCTCAAACTTTCTCAGGTTTAAAGGGTGGCATCTTCACACTGCAATTTTCAGATTTTTCCATATACTGTATATTCAATAGGATTTAGGATTAAGGTCTGGGCTCCAGGAGGGCAATTTAAGAATAGTCCATGTTTTTTTCTCAGCCATTCTTGAGTGCTTTTAGCTGTATGTTTTGGGCCATTATCCTTTTTGAAGACTGAGGCTGAGCTTTCTGACACTGGGCAGTATGTTTCGCTCCAGGATGCCTTGGTAGTCTCAATTTTAGGACCTCTATTGTTCCTAATTTACATTAATGATATTGACACAAATACATACAGTAAACTGGTTAAATTTGCAGACGACACCAAGGTGGGCGGGGTAGCAGATACTAATCTAGCAGCAGAGAGGCTTCAACGGGGTCTGGATTTAATTAGCGAATGGGCTGATACATGGCAGATGAAATTTAACACAGATAAATGCAAGGTAATCCATGCAGGGAGCAGAAATATAAAGTACAGATATTTTATGGGTTCCACTGAAATAAAGGTAGCTGATTACGAGAAAGATCTCGGTATGTATGTTGATGCTTCCATGTCCCCCTCTCGCCAGTGTGGGGAAGCAATAAAAAAAGGCGAACAGAATGTTGGGTTATATCTCTAGATGTGTGGAGTTTAAGTCAAGGGAGGTGATGTTACACTTATATAATTCCTTGGTAAGACCCCACCTAGAATACTGTGTGCAGGTTTGGTCACCATACCTCAAGAAGGACATTGCTGCCTTGGAAAAGGTGCAACGAAGAGCTACGAGAATGATTCCTGGTCTTAGAGGAATGTCTTATGAGGAGAGGTTAGCGGAACTGAATCTGTTTAGCCTTGAGCAAAGGAGACTAAGGGGGGATATGATTCAGGTCTATAAGATTCTAACGGGTCTGGATGCTGTTCAGCCAAAACACTATTTCAATATTAGTCTAAATACTAGAAATCGTGGCCATAAGTGGAAATTAGCGGGAGAACATTTTAAAACAAATTTGAGGAAGCACTTCTTTACACAGCGTGTAGTTAGAGTATGGAATAGTCTTCCTGCTAGTGTAGTGGAAGCTAAAACCCTGGGTTCCTTTAAATCAGAGCTAGATAAGATTTTAACAACTCTGAGCTATTAGTTAAGTTCTCCCCAAACAAGCTTGATGGGCCGAATGGCCTCCTCTCGTTTGTAAATTTCTTATGTTCTTATGTTCTTATGTTGAGACCTCATTGTGCCCTGCACAGTTTCCCCATGCCTGATGCAGCAAAGCAGCCCCAAAACAAAACTGAGCCCCCTCCATGTTTCACAGTAGGTATGGTGTTCTTTTCTTTTAAAACTAGATTTTCCCATCTATAGACATAGAGCTGAAATGACTGGCTAAAGAGCTCCAGTTTAGTCTCATCAGTACAAATGACATTCTCTCAGAAACTTTGGGTCTTGTCAACATGCATTTTGGTGAATTCCAGTCTGGCTCTTTTTTATGTTTTTCTGTCAATAGTGGAGCCCTCCTGGGTCTTTTTCCATGGAGCCCATTATTGTTCAAAATGCGATGGATGGTGCAATACGAAAGTGACGTACCTTGACCTTGGAGCTCATCTTGAATAATAATAGTCATCACTTTATTAATCCACATTGGGAAATTGTCTTTATGCCTCCCCCAACTTGCTTTTTTGAAGCAAGCTGTCCACGAAGGACAGCCACCCTTAGTGGCACCCAGGGGTTAAGGACCTTGCTCAAGGACCCACAGACATGCTGAGGTTGGGTTTGAACCAGTGACCTTGTGATTACAAGCACAGCCCACTGAACCACACACTGGTTTTGGATGGTTTTCTTGACTCTTTTTCTACCATCCGCAATACCCTTTTGATCAACCTGGGGTTGCATTTCCACTTGTGTCCATGTCCTGGGAGGTTGGCTACAGTCCCTTGAACCTTATAGTTTTTAATAATATTGGCACCTGTGGTCGCAGGAACATTAAGCTGCTTGGATGCTCTAATACCCTTTACCTTAAACATGGTTATCTATAATCTTCTTTCTGAGCTCCTCAGACAGCTCTCTCCTTTGCTTCCTCTGGCCCATGTTCAGTGTGGTGCACAATGATACTAACACAGTACAGTAAAATCCTGTTAACAGACTTCAAGGGACCTGGCAAAACAGTCCGTTATATCCAAAGTCCATTATATCCAGAGTTGCTGTATGCCCAGAACACAACTACAGGACACCATTTACTCATGCCACACCCCACCAGACGCACTTGTGGTATAGATTATTATATTGTACATGTAGTAATACAACTTTACCTGACCAGATGCGTGACTATTAATAATCCCGACTACGTATCTGCGCTGGATATCACCGGCACGCCACACGCCTTGTAGGCGGAGCTGCATGTCCGTTATAGCTGAACAAAACTACAGCCAAAAGCAGCCCTGGGGACCAAATTGTTTGTCTGTTATAAGCGAAATTCTGTTATATGTGAGTCCGCTATATCCAATGCTTTTTCTGCATGTTCGTACAGGCGCACGGCCGGGGAAGGTCTATGTCAGGGTATTGAAGAGGAGGGTCAGCCCGTTATGCTACGTTCACACCGCGAGCGTCAAAGACGCCAGCCGTCGCTCCCGCCGCCCTGAAGGCGACGCTAGCCAGCGCCGGAGACGCTCTCTGACGTCATAGAGTGGGCGGGGACAAGGCCGCTCAGAATGCCAGGCTCTGAGAACTTTTTAAAGGGGTCGCAAAACAAACAAACGTGTAGCTTATATCTTTGCACCGACTCCTGATAGGACATAATTTGTCAAATAAATATTGTTGTGAGCCAGTTATTTGCATTCCCACTTAAAATCAAGCGTTCTGGTGGGAAAATGTTACCTATAAATAGTGTAGCGCTTCTTTTCAAATTTACCTTGGATCACAATGGATGATCGCCAAGTAGTTGCTTGTGCTTTATGTTTCTTTAGTTAACATAAATAGTACTTAAAATGTTTCACGACAGTTCTACTAAAACACATAATTATGTTTTGACAAACACTAATGCTATAAATAGGTTTAACATTACCGACAATTTGCACTGTTTTCTCTGCTATGGCGCCAAAATTACTACAAAAAAATATATTATGCACTTCACCATCTCACCTGGAACACCGATTGTTTCGGACACTCTGGTCCATGCCTCATTTTTTTTATTTATGTCCCTGTATGCAAACAGAGACACATCATATATAACTGGGTACCCGGCCACAGCAATAATAAGTCTCTCCTTCATTGTGCCTAGGAACGGTTGGGTCGGAACAAAAGTTTACACGCTTATGTTCTGCGGCGCTCTCTTTAGCGGAGCATCTCTACATTCCCATTGGTTGCCGCCCAACCGCGTCACAGCTCATTACCATAAAGTTGACTGGGATTCAACTTCTGTCTGACGCTCCCGCCGCCCAGATCGCGACGCGCCGCGCCGCGCTGCTCCTCGACGCCTCCCGACGCTCCCTCCCATAGAGAATGAATGACTTCCGGTCGCTTTGACGCTCTCGCCGCTCGCAGTGTGAACGTAGCATGAACGTAGCATCATTCACCCCCAGAGACGCTGAGCGTCCGTGGGCGGGACATAATCGCAGCGTTTATCCAATGACCGTCTAGTTTCAAAGCACTGAAAAAAAACGTTCAAAGCAGCCGCATTGAAGTCAATGGACGCTGGGCTTCAACGGGGAAATGCACTGTGACGCTACGGGAATGTATGAGAAGAAAATTTTTAGTCAATAAAATGTTAATACAATAGTACATAATTTGACCATTAATTTTGTGACATTATAGGGGAAGCTGAGCTTCCCTTGCAGTCTTAAAGAAATCTCCACTGTTGCAACTACACCATTTAGTCATCTTCATGTAGCCAAGACTTTGGTGATCAGATATCTGGGATCAAAACAAACTTCCACCATCGCTTAGTATGTACTTTTATAAAGTTTCTATAAGTGTTCCAAACTGCATTTTGGAATGTCTATACTTTGATGTTAAATTACTAACTTCACATAAATCTGACATATTTACAAAGTAAATTAAGATTAAGATGAGTTTAATGCCAAAACAAATAATTTATTTGCCATGAATTAAGTTTATGATATTGAATGAAATTTGTGACCATGCCCCAGTCAGTGAAAGTGTTCCCTACCCATAGACCCCAGAGGGTTAATTTACATCAAAAAGTGGATGTCAGACAACTTCCTCCAGTTAAATCTAGATAAGACTGAGGTTCTTCTTACTGGCACTTAAGCCACCAGAAGTACACTGACATCATAATCAATCTGGATGGACTATCTATTGCACCAAGAACTGTTGTTAAAACCCTTTTGTCAAGGACTCGGGCAGGTTTGGTGCGGGGACGAGGCATAGTGCAGGCAGAAATTTGGACGACCCACTTGCAGCTTACTTAAAAGGGGTTTATTTAACAGAACAGAAAACACTATGAACACAACAAAACCAAAAGGACCACGAGGGGTTAAAAACTAAAGGGGATAAACAAAGACTAATGCACAAAGGGGATCAGGCAATTAGGCAGGATGCAACAAACAGAATATCCAAAACTACACTACATCCAACTATCTATCTCCAACTATCTCAAACTATCTCAAACATCAAACAGAACATTCACAATCATCTCAAACAATGAACCACTGGGGAACTGAACAGAAGCAGGGACTAAAATACTAAGGGGTAACAAGACTAACACTAGGCAGGTGAGGCTAATTAACAAAGACAGGGCACAGATGAAACTAGCAGATGAAACCTGGCAGATGAAATTTAACATAGACAAATCTAAGGTACTCCATGTAGGGAGCAGAAATATAAAGTACAGGTATTTTATGGGAGCTACTGAATTAAAGGTAGCTGATTATGAGAAAGACCTTGGTGTGTATGTTGATGCTTCCATGTCTCATTCTCGCCAGTGCGGGGAAGCAATAAAAAAGGCCAATAGGATGTTGGGGTATATCTCCAGGTGTGTGGAGTTTAAGTCAAGGGAGGTAATGCTAAGATTATACAATTCCTTGGTGAGACCTCACCTAGAATATTGTGTACAGGTTTGGTCACCATATCTTAAAAAGGACATAGTGGCCTTAGAAAAGGTGCAGCGTAGGGCCACAAGAATGATTCCTGGTCTTAGAGGAATGTCCTACGAGGAAAGGTTAATTGAGCTAAATCTGTTCAGCCTCAAGCAAAGGAGACTGAGGGGGGACATGATCCAGGTCTATAAGATTCTAACAGGTTTGGATGCTGTTCAACCGAATAGTTACTTCAGCATTAGTTCAAATACAAGAACTCGTGGCCATAGGTGGAAATTAGCGGGAGAACATTTCAAACTGGATTTAAGGAAGCACTTCTTTACACAGCGTGTAGTCAGAGTATGGAATAGTCTTCCTGATAACGTAGTGCAAGCTGAATCCTTGGGTTCCTTTAAATCAGAGCTAGATAAGATTTTAACAACTCTGAGCTATTAGTTAAGTTCTCCCCAAGCGAGCTCGATGGGCCGAATGGCCTCCTCTCGTTTGTATAGTTCTTATGTTCTTATGTTCTTAGTTAACTCAAAAGGAACTAAAACTGGGAAACTAAGAACTAAACAAGAAACAGGGAAACAGAATCTAACACTGGGGCATTACAGACAGGTAAAAACACAAGCAGGGGCACAAGGAACGAAACCAAAGCGAAATACAAAATCACCAGACACAAGAACTAGAAAAACTCAAATAAAACTCTAGGCAGCAAACTACAGAGGAGGCAGGATTTGAACACAGCACAAGGATCCCAGGCAACCACATGCTCAACAAGTTGAGCTAGGCGGCCAATAGGGAGCAGGGGAAAACACAAAGACTGACAACACGAGAGACTGGATGACCAGCAATGCCTGCTGGCCAAACGGGGAAGGGACAGAGTGGGACAACAGGAGCTGACCCTGACACCTTGGTGTTATTCTAGATTCAGATCTTTCGATTGATGTACATGCTTCTAACATTAGCCGTACTGCCTTCCTTCACCTGCATAATATTGCCAAATTAAGAAACATGCTATTCTTTCAAGATGCAGAGAAATTGGTTCATACGTTTATTACCTCCAGGCTTGATTACTGTAATGTCTTAATCTCTGGTTGTCCAAATAGGTCAGTAAATAAACTCCAGCTAGTCCAGAATGCAGCAGCAAGAGTCCCTAACAAAACTAAAAAAATATTATCATATTACCCCAATTTTACCTTCACTCCACTGGCTGCCAGTTAGATTTCATGTTGACTACAAAATACTACTCTTAACTTATAAAGCTATAGAACACTTCCTATTAGTGTTTGGAACTCAGAAACAATCTCTGCTTTTAAGTCAAGGCTTAAGACTTTACTTCTTTTTTTAAAGGAGCTACTGAATATCCAAATTTCCCCCTTGAGGATAAATAAAGTATGTATGTATGTATGTATATATCATCCATCCATCTATCTATCTATCTATCTATCTATCTAATCTATCTATCTATCTAATCATCTTTAGTCAGTCTTTTGGATATTAAAATCTCCTTTTCTAAGGTGAATGGGAGATCTGGAGGTTCATGGTCATTTGAAATTAAAGATGGAAGGGGGGGTTGGTGCTGTTGCCCTGCTACTCTCACCGATCACTTAAGTTGTTGACAGTAGTTTGGCTATATGCCAAAACCCCTGGAAACCCTCATGTCTGTGCTTCCTTCCAGGTCTCTCTTTTAGCCAGGCTGCCATAGTTACTTTAGTATCGCCGGAGGTTAGGTTAGGTGTTGGGAAATAACTCTCTTCTCCATCTTCTCTTTTCCAAGCTGATACTACACTACTTGAACCCTCACCTGGACTCCTTGGAGATAATTACATGGAACCAACTGGAACTTCTAAAACTATATGGACTGGAATTAATGTCAGGGTCAATACAATTTCATGCTCTCCGGTCACTCAGAGGAGGATGGGGTCCTCTCAAGGTTTCTTCCTGCTAGAGGGAGTTTTTCCTTTGCCACTGTCGCCTCTGGCTTGCTTGGTGGGGGTTCGGGCTGGTTATATGTAAAGTGCTTTGTGACAATGACTGTTGTTAAAAGCGCCATATAAATAAAATTGAATTGAATTGAATTGAGTTAACTACTTGGTTATAGTCAATAAAACATGTAGCTATTGAGCTGATTATTCATTCATGATCTAATAATACATGTTGGTTATTCTACATAGGTATATGTAAGCGATTTTTATAATAAGTAATAAAAACAAATTTTGTTAAAAACATCCGGAAATGTATTTTTTTGGTATAAATGTTGCTGCCATGGTATGGGTGAACATATGCTCATGTACCCTCAGTGGCACCTCCTCCTAGTGGTAACTTTTTTAGCCATGTCAAGCACAAAATGACATGCTTTTTTCCATGTTAAATAATGGTGCAATTTGAAGTAAACTGCCTACCACAAACCATAGTTAATCATGCTGTATAATTCATTAAAATACTCTCCTGCTTTGAAAGGGAACTCCTACAAATGCATATGCAATATGGCCAGTCGCAAAAATAACTTTGTCAGTGCCTTTCCACCGCTAACTTTTCACCATGCATCTATAGCAAATCTCGACAGTACTATTTTTAATTTTTTTATATATATATTCCCTCCACCACCCCCCTCTGCGGAGGACTGCTTTATTTTTATTCATTTATTTATTAATTTATTTTTATTTGACTTCCTCAAGAGAAGGAGAGGGAGAGAGAGGGAGGAAAAAGGAGAAGGGGGATAGAGAGAGAGGGGGAGAGAGAGAAAAAAAAAACAGATAATCTGCTTCAATGTCTGCTGAAGAGAGAAAACAACAACCAACATCTGTATGAATCACAACGAACATCAAACGTTAAATGTTGTTGAACAGCACACACAACCAAGCATTACAACACATGCCCAGAAGCTACAGCCGATCAAGACAGTGTGTGTCCGTGAGCACCTGTCCCCACACCTGTGTGTGTGAGCGCGCTGGTGTTCATAAGGTTTCTCCATGTAAATGTCTAGTAGTGTGTGTGGGGAGCCTCAGCCCCGCCCCCCCAGGACATGAAGCTGACATGGAGGAGACCCGGGCCCCAGACATCCAGAGGCCCCCCAGGGCACGGGAACCCCAGGAGGACCACTGCAGGGACAATTGCAGCCCCCACCCAGAAAAGGGCAGAGGAGCGCTCCGGAGGGTGGCCATCCGGCAGCCACATCGCAGGAGCCCCAGGGGGCGGCGATTGACCCATTCACCCAACCTGGAAACACACAGAAATGAACGCCGTACACACACTCACACTCCCCATATATACTCTATACTCCGAGATCCAGGCACCACCACCCCCAGAGGAGCAATCCGACCGGGCAGCCAGCTCTTCTTCTCAGCCTCCGGCTCCAGATGGCAAACAGAGAACGGGGGTGTGAAAAGACCCCATTCTTCCCTTCGCCCGCTCAGATGTGCTGTTTGTGCGTGTTGTTCTAAAGTGCTTTAAAACAGGGGAAGGGCATGGCGCTAACCACCCTCTGCCAATCAGCAGCTGGTGTCAGCTCGACCCCTACCCAGAACCCTCAATGGCTATGTGCGACTTAAAATTGAGAAGTGGGCACTGGCAACAGAGGTAAGGCTGAGTAAACAGACCGCCCTCCGGATGCCATTTTGTGTGCCCACCCCCAAGGCCCTAAATGTATGTGTCATGAGAGAGTAAGTAATGAGAGTGTCTAAGTTGTGATGTATGATTGAGACACAGGTGGTCACGAGGAGACAGAGGAGGAATACCTCCCCTGCATCCCAGTGATGCACCTGCACCTCAAAGCCCTACATGCATGTTGGTGTGATGGAGGGAAGTATTTATGGATGGGGAGGAAAGGATCGGGGGGGGAGGGGCAAAGTACCCCCCCTCTGGAGCCAGCTCCCCCGCTGACCCCCATAAGCACCCCCGTTCCCCGAAATCCACCCAGGGTGGGGGGCCCAGGCCCATCCAGACCGGGGCCCAGAGCAGCGGCACCACCGGGCACCACAGAGCCCGGGGCGGCCAACCAGACCCCACCACAGAGGAAAAGCTACACCCACCCCACCATTCAGTCAACTCCCAGACTACATAAGACAATAGATACCAAAGTTGAGTCCATTTTCCTCCTTTATTGGATCCCCCCCCCCCCCACAGAGTGGATACCCCTAAGGCAGGGACCACCTGCGGACAGATGGTAACAACCTCCCCGCCAGCTAAAGAGGCCCCCAGCCCCACCGACGCGCCGAAGGCCCCCGCGCCAACCCACATCCCGGCGACACACCCACCAGCACCCAAGCCCCTCCGGCCCAGCCGGAACCCCAGCCTGGAGGCAGAGCACCCCCAGAACCCCAAGCCTGCCCCGGACCCACCCAGGAGCAGCACGGCCGCCAGGCCGGTAAGCTACGTCCGCCGGCACAGGCTACCCCAGCAGCACTGCATGCAGCTGCCAGAAAGGCGCCACCCAAGAGCCACCAAAGCCCCATCCAGGCCAGGACCGCAGTCCCAGTGCCGAACCCCCCCAGAAACCCCCCCCCCCAGGGAACCCCCAGACGCCCCAAGCTCATATGCCCCCCCCCACACCAACAACAAAGACCGAAGCGGGACAAACCTGCGACCCCCCACCGCCACTAGGTGATGGAGCTGATCAAAGGAGCCCAGAGAGATTGGTCTAATGTGGCGGCAGAAGCTGTATCAAGACTAATATGGTCCAGCAAACTCTCTCTATATTGGTTGATATTAAGGTTATTTTTATTTTTCCTGAACATCCGATGCCCTTTATAGTGCACTCTATGCAGGATTTTGTATTGTATTAATTGTAAATTGGGACTTCTAATCAGTTCAAAGGTTTTTAAATATGTCTTAGACCAGAAATTGTGGTCCCAGCTGATTGATAAATCTGCCTCCCATTTTGCAATAGGAAGGGATATTGATTCATCCATTTTCGAAAGTGTCCTGTATATTTTAGACAGTAATTTGAGGGTTTTGAGATTAAGGAATTCTGCCACACTTGGTGGTATTTGTAATTTGATTTGATTAGACTTGAATTTCCTTTTTACTATAGATTTAACTTGTTGATATTCTAAAAATGTATTCTTGTTAATCCCATGTCTTTTAACTAGTAAGTCAAAGGGGATAAAGTCTATTTCTTCGAATATATGTTCCAAGTATTTAATACCTTTACAACTCCAATCCGGGAAATATATCATATTATTGTTTAGTAGTATGTCAGGGTTGTTCCAGATGGGAGTACGTTTGCATGGGATTAATGAAGACTCAGTCGTTTTTAGAAACTCCCACCATGCTGTCAGAGAAGAGCTGATATTGATGCTTTTGAAGCATTCGTGTCGTTTAATGTTTGAGCTAATGAATGGTAGATCC
Organism: Paramormyrops kingsleyae; assembly: GCF_048594095.1. NCBI lineage: Eukaryota > Metazoa > Chordata > Actinopteri > Osteoglossiformes > Mormyridae > Paramormyrops > Paramormyrops kingsleyae. The sequence goes on from NC_132813.1 coordinate 24,217,249, forward strand.
GAAATGTCTATGTTATTGCATAGTGCCTGTTCTACGTCTAGCCAAGGTTCATCTAGGAGGGTATGTTTTAGCCACCCTGAGATGTTTTGAAGCCTGTTGGCTAAGAGGTAGTGGTGAAAGTTAGGCAGATCTAGTCCTCCTTTGTCCTTGGTCCTTTCCAGCGTTTTTAAGCTAATAGAGGTATCGTCTTAATAGGAAAGCATCTGTGGTAGCAGACTGGTCCCAAAGACATATGTATTCCTCGTATGGGGAATATCATTAACAGTGGTAAGTTTTCTTGTCTTGCCATTCACATTAGTTGGGAATCTTGAAATTCCGGCCAGGAAGTTGCACTGTCTAGCCTAGATTCAATGTATCATGCCTCTCTACGTTTTATTTTAAATGCAAAATCCCTCACTCATCATTGCATTTTATACGACTTAGTTGGCTGGACGTCATTAACCATCCGTAGAAAACGGCATTGGTACATGTTTGTTTATAAAGCTTTGCTGGGTAAACTCCCAGAATATCTCAGTACCCTACTCTGCATCAGCTCCAATAGCTACCACTTGCGTGCCTCCAAGTGGTTGTCTTTATATGTCACCCAGGTCCTGACAGACCTTGGCAAAACAGCATTTTCTCATTACACGCCATGGTTATGGAACAACCTTCAAAAAGTTCTTAAATTGCAAACACTAATATCTTTAAAGGATTTTAAGATCATCATAAATAGAACAGTGACTGAGGAATGTCAATGTTTTGCTTGAGAAGCCACTGTGCAAAAACAATTGTTCTTCTGTTCACTGTTTTACTGTTTAATGTTTTATTGTCATGTATATGTTTATGTTTTGTATGGCTGCTACCTTGGCCAAGTCTCTCTTGTAAAAGAGATTTTATATCTCAATGGGACTTCCTGGTAAAATAAAGGTAAATAAATAAATAAATAATTTTGACTGCTAGATAGAAGTTGGTGATATGATAACTTACAAAAGTCTTGACACACAGGTGGCACAGTGGGGCAGTGCTTAGCACTGTTGCCTCACTTCTCTGAGATGTGAGTTCAAGCCTCTGCCAGGATTCCATGTGTGTGGAGTTTCCCTGTGTAATTGTGGGGTTTCTTCTGGGTATGCTGGATTCCCCTCATAGTCCAAGGTGGGTTAAGGCTAATTGGAGTTCCATGATTATCCATGTGTGAGTGATTATCCTTATGTTGAGTTAGTACCCCATCTAGGATTGTTCCCTGCCTTGGGCCCATAGGCTCTGGGCCCCTGTGATCCTGAATAGGGCAAGTGGTTTCAGAAAATGGATGCTGTCACTCAAAACCCGTAAGAGTGGCATGAACAGAAGGAAGCATAAACTGGTGTTTCATACAACTGAGAGAGTTTTTCTTTTATAAGTGTGCTAATTTAAATAATTAAAATGGCCAGTGTTCCCATCATAAAACCTGTCCATAGCACAGATGAAAATTTCAATACAGAAATCATTCAACATGGTGACACTTTGCCCTAAAATAAAAAACAGACAAAAATATCAGCACCATATTTTGTGTTATTGTAAAGCAGCATTAAGACCAGAACAGTAATACATAGTATAAATAATGGTTTTAAGCAGTGCTATTGATGTGCACTTGCACATATACAACACAGCAAGTTGTATTGGAAACGAACAGTCTGACTGACTACAGTGTCACATCAGTAAAAAGCACCTTTATATTACACATCAATATGTAAACATAGGACACAATTTTAATAAAAAAAACCTATAGCAGCTTCCATTGACCACTGCAATACAAACCAGATATTGGGCAAAAGAAAGGAAATTAGTATAGCACACTAGGTGTCATATCACCTGTTACATCCCCAGTAATCTAGGGGCAGGCAGGGCACAACAACCAGTCAACCAAAAGAACCAAAAGGGAAGGAAACCCACATACACACGAGGTTCAACACTTATTAGATTTAATAGTGGGGAGAATTACACGGCAAATAAACTGTACAGATTAGGCCTGGGAGGTTGAACTTCATTAATCAATTAAAATTTCAAAAATAATTACATATTTAATGGCAAAAAACCATGTTAGAATTTTTGAAGATTTCTGTAGGCTACTATTAGTCATCAAACATGCATTTCCTCATTTGCCTAATGGCCCTTGTCACTTAATGTAGAATAAAAAATCTTCTGTGAATTTATTCAGCTGGACAGAATGGCTGAAACTAGGCAGCAAGAAATTAGTGAAATAATGCATGATTTACAACAAGAATGTGAAGATATAAGGAACTCTGCCTGGTTGACTGCAGACTGTTTAGATTTGATTGAGAATCTTTAATGGTGATTCTTATCACCAATATTTCAGAATATTAGAATAGTTTGCTTCTGAACATCCTGTCAAAATAGCATATACTATGCTATAATATCTGGACAGTATGAAAAATTAGGTTCCCTCCAAACTTAGTTATACGTAACCAAAACCAAAGGCAGCATTTGATTGCATGTCACTTTAAGTTTTAAGCTATTTTATGCACATAAATCTTTGTTAGCTGTCTAATGTCAATTGTTTGAAATTTTAATTTCACACTACAATTTAGACAGTTTTTTGTCGCTGCTGGCATTTCTGTCCTGTTGGTAGTTAAATAAATAAAAATGTGTTATTACATATTATTGTCTACTTGTCATTTTCCTTAAGACCATAGGAATACACTACTCCAAATGTTCAGCAGTGTGGAAACAAGGCCTCACGAATGCTAGCCACCTAAACCAACAAACAACACGAAGCCTTAATGGCAGCCAATACCCAGCACAGGACTTAGGCCAAAACAGCGCAAATAGCAAGGGTACAAAAACATCAGTCCCTGTCAAGAAGGACTTCACTGCTTTTATAGGGGAAGCTGAACACTGATTGGATTGATTGGACAGGGTGCTCCAATTATAAGACATTGACTTCCCTTCACAGCTAGATACAATTTCCCTGATGACCAAAGGGAGACAATTAGTGAAGCAAGCAATCCAGAAAACCCACCAATGAAGTTAACATCAGTTTTACCATTCATCAGTAAATGAAGTATACCTGAAATCATAGTACAAAAACAGAGTTTTGCCAATATCTGGTTAATATCTACCCCAAATCTTCTGGGGCATGCTGGGTATACATCAGCAGCCAGCAGCAAGGCTATGATTCTGACTAGCCAAGCTCCACCAGAGGATTATGCCTCTACCCAGTTACCCCATAAACAAAAAGACAAAATAATGAAAAAGTGCACTAATGGAAAGACTGGTATGCAGTCGTATATCTATAACTTATCAGATTTAAGGTACCCCAGTTTAAATTAACTTTATCTTCATTCCCTTACAACTAGCCCAGACTAGCTTAAATCTGACAAGTTAACCAGCTAAGCAAGAAAACCAGCTTCAGAATACAAGCCCCTAATGTCTATCAAACTTGCGAGAGAAACAGCAAGTCTGATAGTGTATTCTGAATTATCCTTCCTGCAGGAAAACTGTACCAGCCTGTACAGCACTAGCAATCAGATCTAGCTTGAAGGAACAATTAAAATTAGGGACGATGAGCAAAGAAGAGTGGCAGAGTAGACTTTTTAGCTATAGCACATCTATAGTCACTGCAGTATGTGTGCACTTTTGAATAGAACTGTTAAAATCTATAACATTTGTCTGCAGCAGTAAATCAGGGGATAAAAACAATTTCATCCATAAGTTGAGAGGATTGTGAATGGTATGCCTCTACACCAACTCCACAGGACTGAACCAAATGGACTCCTGCGGAGTTTCATGAACAGCAAACAAAACAAAGGGCACCGGTTCATGTCAACTATTCCCAGTATCCAAGCAGTACTCATGCAATATTGCCTTTAAGGTTTGGTGCCGATGCTCAAGTGCTCAAGTGCCCCTTGACTTTAATGGTGGTACGGACTGGACATAACATCTCACGCCTACAGACTGCATAGACTTCTTAAATGCCCATGAAATAAAATGTGACCCCTGATCACACAGAACACCCCAGTCCTCAAATCCTTACTAATCCCCCACCAAAATACTAGGTGGACCACTCCTGTTCCTGATTGTAGGGGCAATTAACAATCAAATACTTAAACCCTTGAGACTCTCACCTAAGTGCAAAGTCGTGTCTCTCTTTTGTGAATTACATGCTGTGTGTTTGATTTGGTTTTAAATTCTATCCTCCTGAGACCCCACCCATCCATTTATGTCCATTTTAGCGGACATTTTGTTTTTGCATCTTTTCACTGATGTAAGGAAACATATTTATTCCTGTTGTACACTAAAGAGGACATGCTGTGAAATTAAAAATAAAAATAAAGTTGAAAAAATCTAAATTGTAAGATGTCTTATTTCCTCCAAAGACAAATAACCTAAAATTGAAGGACACTTTTTTCTCAGGAGGCTATAGTACAGGGGTGCTTTTTCTCTAGTTATACGATTCTGAATTGACCTCAAAACTCTGTCTACACCTGATCTACTTTTGCATGAATGTTTAACTTGATTTTGCAATAGCAATTTGGATTTTGGAAAATAAATTCTGCAATTGGATCCATACTTGTGAGTTTCATGACTCCGTGATACTGGGTACAATTACCTTGTCTTTAAATCAGTCTTGCTTTCTTCAGTCCAAGTCTAATACACAATTATACTAATTGCATAACTGCACAGGCAGTATAGTTGTCTTTGGCTTGTCTATGCCTTTTTAAAAATCTTGAATATGTGTACAAATTAAATAGAAAATTAATGAAAATAATTTAGAACTTTCTAAACTTTGTATAATATATGAGATAAAAGAAACTTTCTATATTTTAAGGTCTGTCTTTAAAATATCCACTGGTGTCTTGGTATCTGTTTGCTTACACCTGATCACTTCCGGTTTAATAAAACATAAATTCATCAACACAGAAGGTAACTCAAATAACTTCCTTAGAGTATAATACTGAAATGCTATGCAGTGATGATGGGATAGATGTGGAAAAACTGACACTACTACATCCACATTCAGAATGAGTATAAAAACAATCATATCTACAAACTAAGAAGCAAATAAGAGTGAAGGCAGAGAGAAGATGTTCATTTTTCCCATCAAAAAATAACAGTGATACTACAGTACTATTACTCTTTAGCTTCAGCAAGTTTGTTGTTAATCTCTTTACTTTTCTTTTTGTCATTCTCTGTGGGTGCTGACTTGGGATCCTCCTCCTTTTTCTTGGCACTCCGCACCGATGACAGCTGCTTCTCTTTCCCTTTCTTTACAGGTTTACTACAGCTTGGTGTCGTTGTCTTCGTTGGTTTAGAATGAGGAGTGCTTGGCCTCTCCGCCTGGGGAAGCAAGGGGGATGACTTTAAAGCTGAAAACTGTGATTAACTTAAAATAAAATGTTTATTTACAATTTATACATTCAAAGAGCTAAGTATAATGTGTACAAAGTATAATAGCAAAGCAATGTAACTGGTTTTAATGGCCTTTTTGACCATGATACTCAACAGACTGCTGCAGGCTACTAAACAAAACAAAAAACTAGCTTTATATTATGTACTGATTTTGTTTGGTAAGCAGACCCAATCTTCAGCCACTAAGAATATGATCATAGCCCATTCCTCCCACCTTAATGGGTTCTTTGCCAGGCTCACTGTACAAGCTGCGTATCCTTCGATGCTCCTGTATCTTGTTGTCAGTGGGTATGTTCTGCACTTGCTCCCCCCTAAAGGTGGCGCTGTAGCTGGTCTCCAGGCTAGCCTTCTCTTCCACTGGGGGGGCGTACTGTGGTTTGGCTTTTATCGGCCTCACTGGCTTCACGTCAGCATAAGCTTTGAATTCATTCCTTAAAAAAAGAAATGGATGTAAGAAAAATACACAATAAGAAAACATGGAATCTATCAAGAAATCCTCCCAAGACTCCAAAAATAAAACCATTAAATTTTTGTAGTGTGCCATGAGATTTGTGTGATGCCAAGATAATGGTTGCTACTTACAGGACTGCAAATGGACCGCAATTTTCATTGACTTAATTAAGATATAATCCATCCATCCATCCATCCATCCATCCATCCAATGGACTGGTCAACAAACACAGTTGCCCTGTATAGGAAGGGCCAAAGTCACCTCCACCTGTTGAGGAGACTGAGGTCCTTCGGGGTGTGCAGAGAACTCCTACGGACTTTTTATGACACGGTAGTGGCCTCAGTAGTTCTCTATGCTGTTGTGTGCTGGGCAGGGAGTAGCTCGGACAGAGACAGGAAAAAACTTAACAAGCTTGTTAAGAAAGCTGGCTCTGTCCTGGGCTGCACACTGGACACCATCGAGGAGGTGGCGGACAGAAGGATAATACTAAAACTGTCATCCATTATGGATAACTCCTCCCACCCCCTGCACCACACTGTGGAGGCTCTGAGCAGCTCCTTCAGCACAAGACTGCTACACCCTCAGTGCAAGAAGGAGCGCTTCCGTCGATCATTCCTCCCCACAGCTATTAGACTTTACAACACATCACTGCAGTGACCACATAATCAGTATATATAATCCCTGTATATGTACATATGTGTGTATATATATGTATATGTGTGTGTGTGTGTGTGTGTGTGTATATGTATGTATGTATATATATATATATATTTCAGCAGCTGTTATCCATATACCTAGCATTGTGTATATGTTTCTTTTTTTCTTACATTTTTACTTATATATTTTTACAGTTTTAGAATTTTTTTTCTATTGTTTTTATTATCTGTATTGTTATTTTTTTGCTGATCCTATGGATCCTGTCATTTTTTGTACTGTCTTTTTTCATTATTGCTGCTGTTTCTCAAAGAATTTCCCCATTGTGGGATTAATAAAGTCTAAACTAATCTAATCTAATCCATCCATCCATCTGCCCATTCAGTACTGGGTCATAGGATACATATAGTTAATGCAGAATAAATTATTCATCATGGTGTATCATTGTCTTAGAGTAACTTGCCAAACTAAATTCCATAATACGCAAACTTCACAGAGTATGTCACCAATATGATAATGTATATGTTTCACTACTTTAATAAAACATAGTTTAAACCAATGTCCATAGGCAAGGTGATATAGTGATCTATTCTTTGTATAAAGAAAGAAATTCCCCATAGTATACACTTCCTTCCATACACAAACCTATTATCCTAGTCTGGGTTGTGGGACGGGGTATAGACAGAAGGCTGTGGTATACCCTGTATGGGACGCCAGTCCATCATAGGGACCATACACAATAATACCCTATAAGATTTTAGAGATCTTTTGACTGCTAGGGGAAACAAGAGTATACCAACACAATATGGCAAGAACCTGAAAACCCCACACACTCTGGCAGTGTAAGGAACAGATCTAACCAATGAGCCACCACAGGCCACTCCTGCACACCAATATACTGAATACTGAGTGCAAATAAAAGTCAGCAATTTACATGAATCACAGGTCTGTGGACTGGAGAAAAAGTGGGATACTTGAGAACCATGCAATCACGTGAGACAGAGCACACAGTTCCATCACAATATTTAAAGCCACCAGCCTAGAAGTATGAGGTGACAGTGCTAACTCTACCAGCTTCATTTTAAACAAGATACATGCATCCATACATCCATCCATTTTCTGTACTTGCTTGTCCTATGCAGGGTCTTGGGGGTCCAAAGCCTATCCCAGAAGTTATGGGCTCAAGACAGGGAATAACTCAGAATGGGACATAAGATACATGCAAATTACGTTTGCAATGATAGTGGCAGCATAGGACCCAGGCCAAAATGCATGATAAGACTGACTAGTTATGCAGCAAGAATGAGAGAGATGCTGAGGATGTTTAAACATTCAGAGTATGGAAACACATTGCTTACTTGAATGGATTTTGTGCTAACTTGCACCAATTTCAAAATTTTGATTTCTTGAATTTTTAAAAAATATTTTTGATCCGTGTACATTTGATTCCATGCTACTGAAACCCACATAAAGCCCATTGTAATTTAATGTATTTCATTCAAAATGTCTGTCATCAAAGGAAAGGGGCAAAACTGAGATTCATAACCTTTCAGAATAATTAATTGCTGATGTTACTGTTAGAGTGCTGTAGTGGGTTATATTGCCTTATATTTCTGTGTGTCTGCAGTTTGCTGGGCTGTGTGGGTTTTCACCCACAGCCCAAAGTCAAACAGTTAAGTGAAATGACATCTCTGAACTGTCTGTAGTGTCTGGGTGAGACCAATCTGCAGTTCAGGCCTGTGCCCCGCCCTTCTGTGCTGTGCTCCAGGCCTCCCCAGCAACCTTGTTCTGGATGTGGTTGGAAGATACACATTACTGTTAAGATTATTATTCTAATTCTAATATCTAAATAAATAACTATGTTGTGTTCGATATTAGATTTGCCAAGAAATATGGAAGAATCACAGCTTTTTTGATGACTGATTAAGAGCCAATAATTCCTGAAAAGCTGTTCATGTCAGACATATTAAACAGAGATCATATAAAAACAACCACAAGCATAAGGTGTCATCTAAAATATTCACACTTACTTATTTTCCAGGGCTCCTCTAGAGTTAAAAGCCCAACTATGCATTATCCTTAAGGCCTTTGGTGTCAAAGATTATGATAATGGAAGATATCTGATATCTAAAGAAATTTTCAATGTCAGGATCCCCAGAGATTTTGAATGTCAGGATATATTATAAAATTTTTAAATGTATTACTCAGTCTGATCTCCTGTAAATAACTAATGAAGGACTTAGATGTCACATATTAATTAAATATGTAAAATTACAGTTCTCACAGAAAGTCTTGATGCTTACTTAATTTGATAAAAATGTTGCAAATTTATAGATTTCATAACAAAAGTCCACTGACATTCAATGTTCATGCATATGTCTTCTGTACAGACATTTTCTTTTCATTAAGTGTCATGATTTTTTTTGTTGTTGATTGATTCAATTTCCTATTAATTGCAATTGTAGTAATCAACTCCCAAAAGGATACCAAACACAAATCTTTGGTGTTTTATGTTAGTGTAAAGTTATTGCACCTAGTGAGCCTGCTTGTCAATGGACTTTTTAACTCAAAACTGACACTTGGATTTCAATTTATTACTATACTTGAAACGAATGGTTTACTTAAAACTGCCGATTGTTTGTAAAGTGTATGTGTATGTAAACTACTGAATAACTTAATATTTTAAAAGTATTTTTGTTATAAAACCAATACATTTGCAATAGTTTTACAAGAATTAAGCAAGTGTCCCAAGACTATCTGTGAGTACTGTTACTCTTCCTAAGACATTTTAATGGTTATGTTTATATTTCGATGCTAATATGCATAGTAAAAAAACGTGTGGTCTATTTTACGCTGTCAGAATTTATGAATAATGAGGCTCAGACATTATTTTACTGTAAATGAAGAAATAGGACCATCGACTTACCTATACGAGCTTCCTGTGAATTCCTCCTTTATCTGCCTGTTCAGTGCATCTGCCACAGCCCTTCCTTTGCTCCCAACAACTTCACCCCTAGGTTGCAGGCCATCTGCTTTAACCTTTTCAAGTGACTTCTTCCCTTGCTTCTTTTTTTTCTCTCTAATCTCCTTCTCCTGCACCTTGTCAGTAATTTCGCTCTTCTCCACACCACCGGCATCCTCCGCAGACGCAGCAGGACCGGCGTACCGAGACCTTTGCTCTGTGTCACTGGCCACAAAGCTGCTCGCACTAGGCTTGGGAATCCAAGGGTGGTCTCGCTTATTCGGAATCGGCCAAGGCTTGAAATCCTTCTGGTACTGCGTCTCATTATTGAAAGGGGTATGCGACGGATGATACTCGTTCTTGGGCTTGCAGCTTCGTTCCGGGCGGACTTTCCAAGCTTTGAAGTCCTGGCGCATTACAGATGAGCTCAACAATTGCGCAACATCAGCAGCAGCTGAAGCACCAGCTACTCCTACCCGATTACTATGGGATGGCTGTGTTTCTATGGCCAGTCGAGACTGGGGATGCGGCTGTTTTCGCTGGTGCCGCACATGGAAATGCTGCTCATCGGTCACATCGGAATATTTTGTAAACACCAAAGGCACAGCGATGTCACCTTTGTCCAACTCACTCCAGAAACGGTTGATGCAACATGCCCTGGTAATGCAGGGCCAGGCCATTATTACCGTGGAAAATATCTAATGACTGTATTAAATCATGTATGCCGCGACAGCAATAGCACGAAATGTATTTCGATCGAATGCGTCCAGCGAGGAACAGATGGATCCTTGAATCTTGGATATGAGATGGAAAAACAATGTTCCTCTAAGACAAAAGAGTTCCTCCAAAAGCCCTTGCAAAAAGCAGAATTGCCCACGGCTTGATAATCTTCCAACAATTACATGCGAAATGAATGCATAATACAAATGACAAAATGGTGGGAAAATTGTAAAAAAGAAGATAATAAATCTTAAATCCCTTTGACGTCTTTTTCATGTAAACGAATAAGACATTTCTCTGTTTATACTATGGCAATAGAAAGAACGAAGGCGACCACACCCGTTTGCCGAGAAATCCCGAGAAGATGCACCGCACTCGAATCAGCACCTGCCTCCGTCACAGTCACCCTTTAGCAGGAGTGGGTGGAGGCTGCACATTTAACTCTTCACTTACAGAAAGTACAATCCAGCATTGATTTATATAAATGTTTCGTAATATGCTTGTAATACATCCATTTCCCAAAACTCTGGACTATTTTCTCAGCTAATCCTCTGGCAATTTTACCCATATCTGAGGTCTTGATGGGATGAGGGTTGCCGTGTTTACGGCTGGCCATTTGATTTGGTAGAGGCTTAATTATATCATGACTATGAACATTCATTTGTTGAATAAATTTTGTTTTCGTTTGCATATATTGCGGTACGATAAACGCATATTATGCAAGATATTTATATATATTTATCAAACAAGAAATCCTCATATATAAGGTAGGCTATATTAATTATTAAGGAAAGACGTACGTATACTTCGTATGTTAATGAAGAGCAGTTTCTGTTAACTATATTCTATAAAATACTGTATATTTTAGACTTTTCTCTGGAGTACAGTGATCTCTTTTATCAAAATACTCTCTGACGTAAGTGTGTTAGCAAGAAAACCATTAGCAATTAGCCATTAGGCGTATATTTTTCAGAGACAGTATTTCCGAAGTGCAATTTTTTTGTAAAAAAATAAAATAAAAAAGACCTTCTTTGTATTCTTATTCTTATTTTATTGATGAGCCATTTCCCTAGTAACTTAAAATAACCAAATTTACACAAGTCTCTGTTTAGTTTAAGATGAGGTAACATATGATAAACTTTATTACTCGATTCCTTATGTAGTACAAAGCAAGAGAAAGTGCAAACAGGGGCTTTCTTAAAAACGTTGATTGATTTGTAAAATGGAACTTTTGAAGGATTTTGATGGAACAATAACTTAACTTTCCTTTATTCCATCCATCCATCCATCTTGCTTGCTTATCCTGGACTAGGTGATTGGGGGTTTGAATCCTGCTTGCTGTGTTTGTAGAGTCTGTATGTTCTGACCAGGTCCATCTTCAAAGATGCCAGCCATCACAGGCACAAACTGTTTTTGCTCCTACCATTAGGGAAATGGTACTGGAACTTCAGCACAGGGACAAACAGACTCTATAACAGCTTCTAAGGTTCTGCCCTCAGCCAGTAAGGCTACTCAATAGCTGATTATGCTATTAATGTGGACACTTTGCAAATTTCTTTTTTTTTTTTTTTTACTTTTATTTACATACTTTTTTTTTTTACGTATCATTAGTAAATGGCCTGCATTTACTGCTGTATGCTTTACTGTTGTGTATTTGATAAATAAACTTTGATTATGGTTTATCTATCCGCACATCACATTTTACCCAGTGACAGGATTACAAGGACAGTTTCATGGAGGCACCTGAAACCCAGGATAGTAAGAACAAAAGTCAGGTTACAGACACTGTCTTGGTAAGATGGTGACAGTGTGACTCAGTGAATCATACTGCTGCCTCACACCACTAAGGTACTGCTTCTCTGCTATATGTGTGTGGAATTATTAGCTGCTCCCCACATTGTACGAGCTTCTTCCGGGTACTCCAGTTGCATTTAGGCTAAGTGGGGTGTCTCTAAATTGCATAGTGTGTATACACTCACCTAAAGGATTATTAGGAACACCATACTAATACGGTGTTTGACCCCCTTTCGCCTTCAGAACTGCCTTAATTCTACGTGGCATTGATTCAACAAGGTGCTGAAAGCATTCTTTAGAAATGTTTGCCCATATTGATAGGATAGCATCTTGCAGTTGATGGAGATTTGTGGGATGCACATCCAGGGCACGAAGCTCCCGTTCCACCACATCCCAAAGATGCTCTATTGGGTTGAGATCTGGTGACTGTAGTACAGTGAACTCATTGTCATGTTCAAGAAACCAATTTGAAATGATTTGAGCTTTGTGACATGGTGCATTATCCTGCTGGAAGTAGCCATCAGAGGATGGGTACATGGTGGTCATAAAGGGATGGACATGGTCAGAAACAATGCTCAGGTAGGCCGTGGCATTTAAACGATGCCCAGTTGGCACTAAGGGGCCTAAAGTGTGCCAAGAAAACATCCCCCACACCATTACACCACCACCACCAGCCCGCACAGTGGTAACAAGGCATGATGGATCCATGTTCTCATTCTGTTTACGCCAAATTCTGACTCTACCATTTGAATGTCTCAACAGAAATCGAGACTCATCAGACCAGGCAACATTTTTCCAGTCTTCAACTGTCCAATTTTGGTGAGCTCGTGCAAATTGTAGCCTCTTTTTCCTATTTGTAGTGGAGATGAGTGGTACCCGGTGGGGTTCTTCTGCTGTTGTAGCCCATCCGCCTCAAGGTTGTTTGTGTTGTGGCTTCACAAATGCTTTGCTGCATACCTCGGTTGTAACGAGTGGTTATTTCAGTCAAAGTTGCTCTTCTATCAGCTTGAATCAGTCGGCCCATTCTCCTCTGACCTCTAGCATCAACAAGGCATTTTTGCCCACAGGACTGCCGCATACTGGATGTTTTTCCCTTTGCACACCATTCTTTGTAAACCCTAGAAATGGTTGTGCGTGAAAATCCCAGTAACTGAGCAGATTGTGAAATACTCAGACCGGCCCGTCTGGCACCAACAACCATGCCACGCTCAAAATTGCTTAAATCACCTTTCTGTCCCATTCTGACATTCAATTTGGAGTTCAGGAGATTGTCTTGACCATTACCACACCCATAAATGCATTGAAGCAACTGCCATGTGATTGGTTGATTAGATAATTGCATTAATGAGAAATTTAACAGGTGTTCCTAATAATCCTTTAGGTGAGTGTATATGTGTTCTTTGTTGGACTGGCATCCCATCCATGGTGTACCTCAGTCATGTGATCTGTGCTGGTTTGATGGGCTGCAACCCACCCCCATGACTCTGAATAAGAGAGTTGTTCAAAGATAAATATATAATAGTTAAGAAGAAAGAAAATATTCATCTAAAAAAATTCAAGATTTTGTCTGCTGCCATTTATTCTGTTTATTGCACTTTTTTTACCCACCTTAGAAAAAATGGAACAGTTACTTAAATTATTTTTTTAACAGACTGGATGATCTCTAAGTAACAGCCTTTTTAAAGGGTGTTACCAAAGGTGCCAAATATCTGTGATATTTTTGTATTCTGGTAATGATTGGTTGTCATTAGTTGGACAAACAAAAAAATGATGAATTGACCAGTTAACATTGCTTTACAAAGTTAGTTTCTCTGGCCGTTATGTCAAAATTTCAGAAATATGACAGCAGAGCAAAGAAATGGAAAGCACAAAACTGAAAGGGCTTCATAATCAGGAGACACAGAAAAAGATTCCCAGGCTTACTGGGTACTTTAGGCCTACTGGCATTTCTAGTTCTGTCAGGGATCTGGCCGGCTTTAGCACAAGGATGAGGCATCATGCAGGCGGGGAACAAAAATGTGGACAACCCACTTGGGTCAGGGGGGTATTCCATGAAAGTAGCTAAAGAAAGGCAGACTTTCCAGAAAAAGTCAGACTCAACCAAGGTCCATTTCTAAACTTAGCCTCATGTCGTTCCACGAACACAGTTCAGTTTTAACTAATCAAGGCTCGAGAGCTTTGCTTTTTGGTTCAGTTCTTTCTTAGCCACGACGAACCAGTTAAGCGCCTGCAAAACTGCAGACGCCGCTCCAATTTGTCTATCCAGCTCCCGATCTGGCCTACCTTCACTCCTGAACAACACCCCGAGATACTTAAACTCCTCCACTTGAGGCAGTACGTCTTCCCTGACCTGAAGAGGGTAATCTACCCGTTTCCGGCTGAGAACCATGGTCTTGGACTTGACCCCCAGACTAATAATTCCCGGTAAGCCTCCTTCTTCAGCTTGACTGGAACAGTGTCCATTCAGACTCAATGTCCCCGACCTCCCCCGGTATGCATTTGGAATTCTGCCGGAAGTGCAAGTTAAAGCTCCGGCGAACAGGAGCCTCTGCCAGACGTTCCCAGCAGACCCTCACTATGCGCTTGGACCTACCAGGTCTGACCGGCTTCCTCCCCCGCCACCTGAGCCAACTCACCACCAGGTGGTGATCAGTTGACAGCTCTGCCCCTCTCTTTACCCGAGTGTCCAAGACGGAAGGTCGCAGATCAGATGATACGATTATGAAATCGATCATCGACCTGTAGCCCCGGGCATGTTCGTACCATGTCCACTTATGGACACCCTTATGCTCAAACATGGTTGTTATGGACAAACCATGCATTGCACAGAAGTCCAATAACAGAACACCACTCGGGTTCAGATCAGGGAGGCCGTTCCTCCCAATCACCCCCCTCCAGGTTACACTGTCATTGCCCACGTGAGCGTTGAAGTCCCCCAGCAAAACGATGGAATCCCCTCGTGGCACACTAACGAGCATACCACTAAGGGAATCCAAGAAGAATGGGTACTCTGAACTGATATTCGGCGCATAAGCGCAGATGACAGTCAGAGACCTATCCTCGACCCGAAGGCGCAGGGAAACAGCCCTCTCGTTCACCGGGGTAAACTCCGTTGTTAAAGCACCGAGCTGTGGGGCCCCACCCCAGCCCGGCATCGCTCACCCGCCGCAACTCCAGAAAAGAACGTCCAGCCCCTCTCCAGGGGCCTCATGTATAACGACGAGTGTAGAATTCACACTAAAACAAGGCGTACGGACAAAACTAGGAATGTGCGTAAGCAAGAAAAAATCCAGATGCATAAAACTGTGCGTAAGCACAGATCTACGCACATTCCCTTTATAAATCCCAATGAGCGTGAAATTTAACGTACGTGAATGAGCCCACAGCCACCCCCCCGACCCGCCCATAATTATGTATATTTGCATATGTAAATCTGTATAAATGCCCGCTTTGTTCTATGTTTTTCTTAAACAACAATGAATAAACCACGTGGGAAAAAGAAGTATTTCAGTGAGTGCGAAGTGGAGGTCATGTTAACAGAAATCGAGAAAAGAAAAGTGATATTATTTGGTGGTATAAGTGGCATCAGCAATAAACGAAAGTTGACGGAGTGGCACAACGTGGCAGAGTCAGTTAAAAGTGTTGGTTCCGAAAATGGCACGGTGGCCGAAATTAAAAAGAAGTGGTCGGAAATTAAAATTGACGTGAAAAAACGAGCGGCCGCTCACCGTAAGAGTCTTAAAAGCACAGGCGGAGGTTGCGGAATTCCTGGTATCACACCCTTTGAGCAACTAGTTGCTGCGATGATTGGGGACACACTTTTATCGGGTGAGGGGGACGCCGATGTCAGCGCGGGTGAGTTTTTCTCGTACCATACTTGTTTGAATTACTTGCATGTTTATGAATAACACGTAGGGCGCAGATGCGGTGTTACTTTAGTTTATTCTGTTTGTTTATTCTTACAGACAATAGTACAAGAGGTGCCCCCAGTGCATTAATTGAGTACATTAATAAAGTGAAAGTGCTTTCTATTTACATAAGCATAAGCAAATTCGTTCTCTGAAGGTGACTTTATAGCAATGTGTGCGCAGTCGATAATTCGACTACATTTGGAAAAACGGACATCGCTGCGAATTGCGCTTTAATGTTTGCCTGTTCACCCACAGTGTAGGGAAAATTTATATATCTCGATGACAAGCGGATTATGCCATCCCATACAGCTGGCATGGCACGACTCAGTGATGACTGAGAAATGCCTGATCGGTCCGCAAGTTCACGCTGAAAAGCACCTGTGGCTAAAAATCCGAGGGTGGAGAGAACTTGTACAGGTACCGGTAAGGCGCAATTTCTTGCAGTCTTCCTCCGTAAAGCTGGCTCCAGTTCAGCACACAGCTCCAAGAGGATAGCTCTTGGAAATCTGAATCGACTTAGTAGCCAGTCATCATCATGAGCCAAGAAATCACTGTGATCCCTGAATACACACTCTCTTCTGACTCTTCCATTTGCAATGTCCTCTAACAATGCAAGAGCAGCCATGGTTGGAATATTTTTTGTCTTTCCCTGCACCGTTTTATTGTCACAGATTGATTACGATCAGGTGACCGATGGCCAATTAATTTCTGTGTATTTCATGCAGACCGCGTCATGAATGCGAGTCTGACACAGTGAAACTGCAGTAGCACTCTTTTGCCAGTAGGTGCCTCCATTTTGCCAAATCGAGCAGAAACTTGCGTACGCCTTGTCTGGGGTTGCCGTGAGAATGTGCGTGGCGGTACGCCAAGTTTAGTTTTTATACATCTCGACGTGAGCGTGGAAACGGGCGTGCGCAACATTTTTGTGCGTAAGCACCGTTTATACATGAGGCCCCAGGAGATTGGTTCCAGAACCCATGCTATGCCTTGAGGTGAGTCCGACTATATCTAGTCGATATTTCTCAACATCACGCACAAGCTCAGGCTCCTTCCACACCAGAGAGGTGACATTCCATGTCCCGAGTGCCAGTTTTGTCAGCCGGGGATCGGACCGCCAGGGCCTCCCTTGGCCGCCACCCGATCCACAATGCACCGAACCCCTGACATTCCCCTTGCGGGTGGTGGGCCCACCTGGGGACAGTCCCGTGTGCCTCTTTCGGGCTATGCCCGGCTGGGCCCCATGGGCCAAGGCCCGGCCACCAGGCGCTCACCAACAGGCCCCTCCCCCAGGCCTGGCTCCAGGGTGATTCAGCGGGGATTCATTTAAGACACGTTGATGGAACGGAACTCTCACTTAAATAAGACTGACTTGTCAAAATAAGTCAGACTTTCCCTTAATCCTGCTTCGTGGAATACCCCCCAGGGCAACAAGGGTCAGGCAGAACATATAGCAAAACAACAGCATCAAACATTTCATACCTACAACATACAAGGAACCACTAAGGAACTGAACTGAGACAGAGACTAAAATACTAAGGGGTAACGAGACTAACACAGGACAGGTGAGACTAATTAACAAGGACTAGTAAGACAGGCAACAGGTGAAACTAATAAGCTAAAACATGAAACGCAAACTAGGAAACAGAATGGGGATAACAGACCAGTAAAAACACAGTCAAGGGCACAAGGACAAAAAACCAAAACCGAATACAAATCAAAACACAGGGACTTGAAAACTGATTCAATTGTAACACAAGGGAACAAAATCTACAAAAACAGAAGTTGGGATTCGAACACACAACAGAGAAGTTCACAGACAACTGTATGCTCAACACGTCAAGCCATTCAGCTGACAGGGAGTAGGGGACAACACAAAGACTGACAGGATGGACAGGATGGCCAGTAACAGGTGGCCAAACGGGGAAGGAACACGAAAGACTGGGAACAGCAGGAGCTGACCCTGACAAGTTCAAGCCATTTGCTATATGCAGACCCAGCAGATACACTGTAGCTGTTACCAGTATGTGTAAAAAATGACCGGTTATACTTCAGGAGTACCACAACATGTGCCCAAATGAGAATTCTTACAACACAGATCCTGCACTTTGCAGAGAAATTGATGAAAATGTGTGACACTACTGGGCTAAAAATGGACCAGAACTGTGATAACAAAAATGCCGGCATTAGACTGGTCCTTCTTCAAGAGTTTGCATACCCTTAGTTCTTAATACTGTGTATTTCCGCCTTTAGCATCAATCATGACTTTGCAATCTTTTGTGATAGTTGTTATGAGACCCTTGATTTTCTCAGGTGCCAAAGTTGCCATTTCTCCTTCACAACAAGCCCCCAGGTCTCATAAATTCTCAGGTTGTCTTGCATGACCTGCACATTTGAGAGGTGGTTGAATGATATTGAGATCAGGAGACTGTGATGGCCATTCCAGCACCTTCACTGCTGAAAGGTCGGCTTGGCCTTGTGTTTTGGATCATTGTCATGGTGTAAGATCCAAGTGCATCTCATGTGCAGCTTCCAGGCTGATGAATGCAAATTGTTCTCCAGTATTTTCTGATGACATGCTGCATTCATCTCGCCATCAATTTTGACTAAATTCTTTGAACCTTTATAGCTCATACACCCCCAAAACATCAGAGATCCACCTCCATGCATCACAGTGGGGAAGGTGTACTTTTCATCATTAACCTTGTTGATTGTTGTTGTTGTTGGCTGTCGGTGGTGCAGAGTCAAGAACCTGCGCCTCAACACCACAAAAACAAAGGAGCTGGCTATTGATTTCAGAATCAAATAAAAAAAAATGTAAAATAAAACTGACATCCAACCACTCACCATCGCCAGGGCAAATGTGGAGAGGGTCCTGGTGTTCAGGTTCTTGGGTATTGAATTGGAGGATGACCTGACCTGGAGCGCTAACACTAAGGAGCTACTGAAAAAGGCGCAGCAGAGACTGTATTTTCTGTGAATCCTCAGAAAGAACCGTCTCCCCAAAAATCTGCTCCTTGCCTTTTACAACTGTTCCATCGAGAGCGTACTTACCTATGGACTTTGCATGTGGTACGGCAGCTGTACAGATGTGAAAACTCTCCACAGGGTCATCAGGGCAGCAGAGAAAACAATTGGCTGCCCTCTCCCCACCCTGGAACAAATCTAAACCTCCCGATGCTGAAAAAAAAAAGCTATGGACATTTTACATGATTCATCACATCCCGGTCACTGTCTCTTTCAGCTTTTGCCATCAGGCAAGAAATACAGAACAATGAAAATCAGGACAAACCTAAAAAACAGTTTTTTAATCATGGCCTTAAACTCAAAATAGGACTGTTAATTTTTATATTTCATAAGTGCAATTTGTATAGTGAGTGCAATTTGTATATTTTTAATATATTCTTTTATTACTCTTATGCCTCACATTCAGTTGACTGCATTTTCTCAATTCCGTTGTCAAGTGACAATGACAATAAAGATTATCTTATCTTAGATCTCCAAACAGAGTGTTTCTGGCTGTAACCAAGTTCAGTTTTGGCCTCATCTCTCCAACTGACTTTGTTCTAAAGTTTTGAGGCTTGTCTAGATGCTGTTTGGCATATTGTAAGCAGGCTGTTTTGTAGTATTGGAACAGTGAAGGCTTTTTTCTTGCAACTTGACCATTTATGTTCTAGAAACTCCTCATTGTGCATCTTGAAACAGCAACACCACATTTTTTGCAGAGAAGCCTGTATTTGAGCTGAGGTGGATTGCAAGTTTTTCTTTGCATCCCAAAAAATGTATCTGGTATTTATCTTGGTTGGTCTACCTGACTTTGGCTTGGTATCAGCAGAACCCCTAATTTTCCACTTCATTATCAGAGTTTGAACAATACTAACTGGCATTTTCAAATCTTTTCATATCTTTTTATTTCCTTTTCCTAATTTATAGAATTCAACAACCTTTTCTTACAGGTCCTTTGATAGTTCTTTGTTCTTTCCCCATACCACAGTATCCAGCATGTCAGTTCTGCCCTGGATGAATTTAAATTGACTATTTATACACACTTGATATCAATCAAAGAAGTCACAGGTGTGGACCCTTACCCTTTATTTCCCTAAATGAACCTCTGTCGGTCAACGTATGTGTATGTAATCAGGCCCAACATTCTAGGGCGTGTAAACTTTTGATCTGGCCCATTTGCCCATTTGGGTGATTTTCATAATAAGTTAAAAAGAACACACACAATTATATGAAAATTAGCTGTTTTGCCTTACCACTCTTCCTAAATAAAAGAGAAGTGTTCAAGTCATATCATACAGTACAAACAATGGCCAATATTTCACGAAAGCTGCCAGGGTATGTGCGCTTATGACCACAACTGTATATGTAAGCTCTGCTGGAGACATTAAATAATGATTTTGCAAATTTTCACCAACTAAAAGCCACACTTGAGGAACCTTATGCTAATTAGTTTACAGGATATGGGCATTGACATGAATAATTGCAGAGGTCAGTGCTGTGACAATGCAGCCCACAGGCCTGGCATTTACAAAGGTCTACAAGCTCATATTAAAGAGATAAATCCTCTAATTTCTGTAAGTGAACGAAAGAACATAAGAAATTTACAAAAGGAGGAGGCCTTTCGGCCCATCAAGCTTTTTTGTTGAGAATTCAACTAATAGCTCAGAGATGTTAAAATCTTATCTAGCTCCGATTTAAAGGAACCCAATGTTTTAGCTTGCACTACACTAACAGGAAGATTATTCCATACTCTAACTACTTGCTGTGTAAAATGTTCTCCTGCTAATTTCTACCTATGGCAGGGGTGTCAAACTGCAGTCCTAGAGGGCCGGAGCCCTGTGTAGCTTAGTTCATTCCCTATACCACCACAAACGATTCAGCTCAAGAGCTGTGTGGTAATTAGGACAAGGAGTTTAATCGGGTGTGTTAAATAAGGGGAAACCCAAAATTGTGCAGGGCTCTTGCCCTCCAGGACTAGAGTTTGACACCCGTGACCTATGGCCGCGAGTTCTAGTATTTAAACTAATATTGAAATAGCCATTTGGCTGAACGGCATCCAGACCCGTTAGAATCTAATAGACCTGGATCATGTCCCCCCTTACACTCTAAAAACTGCTGGGTTAAAAACAACCCAATTTGGGTTATTTTGGTAACCCAGCGCTGGGTAAAAAAGGGACTAACCCAATGCTGGGTTATTTTGACCCAACAAGTTGGGTTACACGTTTAACCCAGCATGCTGGGTTGTGATTTTTAACCCAACTATTAGTTAAAAATGACTACACTGCTGGGTTGAATGTAACCCAAAATGGGTCAGAAATTTAATCTAGAAACTTTGGTGATTAAAATTACTAAAATAAAAACAATTCTACAGCAATACATACTTCAGTAATGGAATTTTATTTATGACAAAACATGTAAAAAATGTGTCCATATGAATTTAAGACATTTTTCCCATCTCCACCTCAGCATCAAGACAATTTCTATTAAAATGTATCAAACTGTATCACAGAAACACTGTGACTGAAGTCAGTAACAATGCATCAGACTGAAGTCAGACAAATTAACTTTAGAAAAACACAATTTGAAATATGAAAACTTTTCATAACATTTACATCATGCATAAACATTAATATATCCTGAGATATACAGGAATCATCAGTAAGAATCAATTGCAATGTAATTGCAGAGTAGAGGAAAAATAAAAGTATGTAGAAGTAATAATGAAAAAGCATCTAACTGACTGAAGTCAGAAAGATTAACTTTAAAATACAAATTTGTGCATAAACATTAACATATCCTGATATATATAAATCATCAACTGAAAAAATATGTAGAATTAATAATGAAACGGCATCAAACTGACTGAAAAAACAAACGAAAAAAAAACTTAAGAAAATACAAATTTAAGATTAGGAAAAAATAGGAAAACATTTTATAACTTTCCCATTAACAATTATGTGCAAACATCAATATATCCTGAGATATAAAGTGACTGAAATCAAATTTACTTCCAAGAAAATATGTATTTAAAATATGAAAACATTTAAAACGTCCACTGCAGCAAGTAATGTACTTTGCTCAAATGCTGTGCCATTTATTATAGCAAAGGCTTGAAAGCAGTGGTTGTCTCCAGTGTTGCCAACTTAGCGACTTTGTCGCTAGATTTAGCGACTTTTCAGACCCCCTTGACGACTTTTTTTCAAAAAAGCGCCTAGCGACAAATCTAGCGACTTTTGGACAAACCTTAGCAACTTTCCAAATGTCGCCAGTACTGTCCTGTAAGCGCGAGGTCTTGCTTTCTCGGTATAGTTACTCATCTCCCTGTGTCTGCTCTGATCAGTCAGCGCTAGCTCCGGCTGAAAGGAGCAGCATATTCCCGTCACCGCAAGGTAGCTGACATAGATGTGAATGAGCTGCGCATGTGCAAACGGTGTTGCCACGGACCAATCACTTACCTGCTTCTCCTTTGCTTGAAATAAAACTATTTAATTTGACCGTTTCTTCTTATTTTTCCTTATTTATTTATTTTTTCTTCTGATGCACTTATATTACTCACTGTTACAGAGCTTAAGTTCATTCCAGTTTCTGAACTCGTCTGAGATCGTTTACTGAGCTACATCTGATTGACTACGTGATTCTACTTACTCATACACAACGATAAACTTCATTAAACTTATTAAACTCATATACACATAAAAAAACATACGTATAATGTTGTCTGACAGAAAATATGTAACGTAATTGATAACAGTTTTATATTGAACACGTGAGGAAGGATTAGGGAAAACACGCAGAATGCAAATACGACGTAATTACGTCATCAATATGCAAATATACGCATGACGTCATCTAGCGACATTTGGCGACTTTTCGAGCAGACTTTAGCTACTTTCCATTGAAAATAGTTGGCAACACTGGTTGTCTCCAAGCATGAGAACATAAGAAAATTCAATGGACTCTTCTGAACGAAGGTATACTCAGCCATATTGGTCCCAATCTGAAAAAAGGAAAAATAAATAAAAAAGAAATGGTATAGATTCATTAAGAACTCAAAAATGTGTAAAAGTTAAATATCCTTAGAGCTACCTTCAGAACACCTAAAAAACCTTTAGGAGCATTAAAGACCATAACACACCAAGCTATCAGCATTAGTTAACCACTGACCATGGCCTTAGCACTATGCTTAGAAAATGTCCGTCGAACATGCTTAGTTTCAAGCCTCCTTTAGCCTGAGCTGAGCTCAGACATTCCCGCCTGCATCAAACCATTTACAGGATTAAAGAAATTACATGTTCGTAGTAAATTAACATCGTTTGCTGTCGAATGTACAACTAAGTCAAACGAATTGAACGAAATGTACCTTACAAGCAGAGCGGGAAATTTATGTGGATGTGCTGACAAAATCAAATTAGTTAAGTAAACTCCGCTATATCAAAACCGTATCTAACACAGTAAATCATTAATAATAAACAAAGTAGATTTAACATATACAAAAGTAATATTTAAAAATTTTACGTTATCCTTTCCAAGCTCCTTCCGATGACGATGTCACGCGCGCTTTCCCGTCCACTGAGCAAGAGATCGGCCGTCGCTTAGTCGTTAGGTAATCTCAGTTCAACTGACTGAAAGCCTAAAATTTGCGTGTATATATATTATACAGTAAAGCAAATGTTTTATTTATTATGAACATTGTTAAATACACACTGAATAACTTACGTTTCAGACAGAATTTCACTGGCTTCCCTCTAAAGACGGCGCAAAACTCCGTCAACTCTCGCTGATGTCCCTGGATGTTGACGTGACGTGCGTGTTCTCTTTCACGTCCGCGTTCCCAACCCAGCACTGCTGGGTTATAGATCAAGACCGATTTTCAACCCAAATTGGGTTAAATCAACCCAACTTTGTTACCCAGCAGTTTTCATTTGGGTTGAAAAAACAACCCAGCGTTTTTTAGAGTGTAGTCTCCTTTGCTCAAGGCTAAACAGATTCAGCTCAGCTAACCTCTCCTCATAAGACATTCCTCTAAGACCAGAAATCATTCTCGTAGCCCTTCGTTGCATGTTTTATAAGGCAGCAATGTCCTTTTTAAGGTATGGTGACCAAACCTGCACACAATATTCTATAGGTGGGGTCTTACCAAAGAATTGCATAATCTTAACATCGCCTTTTTTATTGCTTCCCCGCACTGGCGAGAATGAGACATGGAAGCATCAACATACACACCAAGGTCTTTCTCATAATCAGCTACCTTTATTTCAGTGGAACCCATAGAATATCTGTACTTCATATTTCTGCTCCATGCATGGATTACTATCTGCTACACCACCCATCTTGGTGTCGTCTGCAAATTTAACCAGTTTACTGTATATAATATTTTTAATGTAAATTATAACATTGGTACTAAAATTGAACCCTGCGGTACCTCACTATGAACACAGGCCCACTGTGACATTGTGCCTCTAATAACTACCCACTGCTTCCTGTCTGTTAACCAGTTTTCAATCCAAGCTGCTACAGTTCCTAAAATCCCTGATGTTTTGAACTCAAGCAGGTGCCGTTTGTGGGGGACAACATCAAAGGCCTTCTGGAAATCTAAGTAGATCACATCATAGGCCTTTTTGTGATCAATTTCACTTGTAGCTTCCTCAAAGAACTAAAGTAGATTCGTTAAGCAGGATCTACCTCTCCTAAATCCATGTTGGCTATCCTTTATAATGTTATTTGCATCTAGGTAATCTACCATTTTCACTTGAATTATAGCTTCCATTATTTTTCCAGTAATGCTAGTTAAACTGATTGGCCTATAGTTTGCTGGATTACTTCTATCCCCTTTTTTGAATATGGGTGTTATATTAGCATGCTTCCAATCTGATGGTACCACACCCGCAGATAACAATTTCTGGAATATTAAAGTTAAAGGTTGGCTAATAATATCCCTCATCTCTTTTAAAACTATAGGTAAGATGCCATCAGGCCCCTGCGATTTATTTATTTTGAGTTTAGCTAGGCTTAGTATCACGTCAACCTCAGTTATACATATATTGGTCATAGACGATGCTGTATTCGTATTAATTGGTGGTAAGTTACTTGTGTTCTCCATTGTGAACACCCTTGAAAAATAATCATTAAATTAATTTACTATATCAATTTCATTATCAATTATAAGTCCCTTACTATCCTGCAAATTAGTGATTTCAGCTTTTAGTGCTCTCTTGGAGTTAAAATATTGGAAGAAACCTTTACTGTCATGCTTAGCCTCCAATGCAATTTTTCTTTCTACATCCCTCTTGGATAGCCTAATGTCATTTTTTAACTCTGCCTGTAGACTTAGATACTCCTGCTTAATTTTGAAATCATTAGTTATTTTCCAATTGTGGAACAGAGCCCTTTTCCTCCTGACTTTATTCTTAATTTCCTTAGTAAACCACCTTGGTTGTCGTTTCCTAGATTTAGTTTTGCTGGAAACAGGTATGAAGTCCTCTTGCACTTGCAACAATGTGCTTTTGAAAAATTCCCATGCCTCTTCAACTGTTTTGCTATTTAACTCTGTCCAGTTTACAGTTTCTAATTTCCGTCTCATACCATTAAAGTTAGCCTTCCTAACATTGTATACTTTTAATTTCGACTTTGCTCTTCGGACACTAAAATTAACCTCGAATTTAACCATGTTATGATCACTACCGTACAATGGGTCTAAAACCTCTAATTTTCCAATCCTATCCTGGTTATTACAGAAAACAAGATCAAGAAGGGCTTCTCCCCTGGTAGGAGTATTAACAAACTGAGTAAAAAAACAATCCTGTACTAATTCCACCATCTCAAGTTCATTTACAGAAGAGCCAGAGACTGTGTCCCACTGTATCCCAGGTAAATTAAAATCACCCATAACCACCACATCATTTTTATTACTCATAATCCTGATATCATCATATAACATTCTGCTTTCCTCAACAGCTACATTA
Organism: Paramormyrops kingsleyae; assembly: GCF_048594095.1. Classification (NCBI taxonomy): domain Eukaryota; kingdom Metazoa; phylum Chordata; class Actinopteri; order Osteoglossiformes; family Mormyridae; genus Paramormyrops; species Paramormyrops kingsleyae. The sequence goes on from NC_132813.1 coordinate 24,243,091, forward strand.
GGTGCTCTATAACAAACCCCGACAATTAGGCCATTTGAATCTTTAGCATCAAGTTTTATCCATACAGCTTCTGAATTTTTATTTTTAACAGTGAGATCCCTTGCCTGCAAGTTTTCTTTTACGTATACTGCAACACCACCTCCCTTCTTGCCTATCCGGTGTCTACGGAACAACGTATAACCATCCATATTATATTCATCACCATCATTGTCACTCGTCCATGTTTCAGTTATTCCTATAATGTCGTAATTGTCTGAAGAAATTAAAGCCTCTAAGTCATTAATTTTGTTTCTAATACTCCTAGCATTCAAATACAGACCACTAATGGTAGGCCTTTTACAGTGTCTACTTTTAATATTTATTTGGGCTTTCCGTCTCTCCCCACATAAATTCTTAACTGACCTCCCTGCCCCCCCAGTCCCTAGTTTAAACATTCCTCAACTATTCTGCACATACGCCTCCCCAATACACTGGTTCCCCTATGGTTCAGATGCAACCCGTCCGGCTTGAACAGGTCCCACCTGTTCCAGAAGGTCTTCCAGTGCCCCATAAACCTGAACCCCTCTTTCCTACACCACCATTTTAGCCACGCATTTAATCCCCTTATCTCAGCTAACTTTGCCTGACTTGCACGTGGCACAGGAAGTATTTCAGAGAATACCACCGTGGATGTTCTGCTTCTAAGCTTATCCGCGACTTCTATAAATTTATCTTGCAGAACAGCCCTCCTGCCCTTTCCTATGTCATTGGTGCCAACATGCACCACGACCACTGGATCCACCCCGACATATTAGTCATAGACGACGCTGGATTAGGAATGAGTCAGTATTTTACTCGTGTCCTCTACAGTGAATACTTGTGCAAAACAATCATTAGACTCATTAACTATATTTGAATTATAATTGAATAATTTCATTTTCAATTATAAGTCTCATACGATCCCGCGGATTACAGATTTCAGCTTTTCGAGCTCCTTTGCAGTTAAAATATTGGAATTTTTTTTTATGTCATCTTTAGCCTCCAATGCAATCTTCCTTTCAACATTCCTCTTAGTGAGTCTAATATTATTTTTTATCATAACCTGTAGACTTAGATACTCATGCTTTATTCCGACATCATCAGTTATTTTCCATTTGTGGAACAGAGCTACCTTCTCTTCCTGACTGTATTCTTAATTTCACTAGTAAACCACCTTGGCTGCAGTTTCTTATATTTAGTTTTGCTGGAAACAGGTATGAAGTCCTTTTGCACTTGCAATAATGTGCTTTTAAAAAATTCCCATGCCTCTTCAATAGTTTTGTTATTTGACTCCATCCAGTTTGTAGTTTCTAGTTTCAGTCTCATACCATTAAAGTTAGCCTTCCTAACATTGTAAATTTTTCTTTTGGACTTTGCTCTTCAGAGGCTAAAATTAACCTCAAATTTAACCATGCTATGGTCACTACTGTCAAGTGGCTGTAAATCCTCTTATTTTCCTATCCTATCCTGGTTATTAGAGAAAACAAGATTGAGAATGGCTTCTTCCCTGGCATAGATTTTAACAGAGTAAAAAAGCAATCCTGTACCAATCCCACCATCTCAAGTTCATTTACAGTATCCCAGGTAAATTAAAATCATTAAAATTCCCGGAGAGCTCAGTGAGAGGCCTTTGCCCCAGGGGGGGTATTAGGGGAAAGAAGATTCCACACAATAGATTTGAAATGAAGCAATCAAAAGTGTGATTGAAGTGTAGGCTTTCAACTTTAATTGAAGGGGTTTAACTGAATGTGCTCTCCCACTGCAGGAACCTTTTTCAGGCATTTTCTTAAGGACAGTCAAAATGTACATATGCATTTTTGCTGTCAGCAATCTGCTACCACATTCCTTTTGAGCTTTGTGAACAGCCACGGTGTTGCTGTTTGCCGTTATTGTACTTTAGAATCCTTCATATTTCACCACAATAATTTTCTGTTCCACTGCATTGAAATACAAATCCTTGTAGCGATCCATACTTAAGTGATTGTTGTTCATGGCATGCTTTTATGTGCATGTGCTCAGGAAGTAATCTTGGGCTCCACACGTCCACTACATAGTCCTCTATAAGTGAATCGGACATTTTGTAGTGGTATTGAATTCTTAGCCGTAAATTTTATTCACTATATAGTCAAAATCACTTCAAAATTGGTGGAAGGTTCACCAAAATGTAATGTACAGAAGCTGTGTCCTACATCAGCTGACTTAGACCATCATGCATTGTGGCCTGTCACATGAGTGTTGGAACCATATTTCAGAACTGGATTATATACACTCACCTAAAGGATTATTAGGAACACCTGTTCAATTTCTCATTAATGCAATTATCTTACTTATATATTTTTACAGTTTTAGAAAAAATTTTCTATTGTTTTTATTATCTGTATTGTTATTTTTTTTGCTGATCCTATGGATCCTGTCCTTTTTTGTACTGTCTTTTTTCATTATTGCTGCTGTTTCTCAAAGAATTTCCCCATTGTGGGATTAATAAAGTCTAATCTAATCTAATCTAATCTAATCTAACCTAATCAACCAATCACATGGCAGTTGCTTCAATGCATTTAGGGGTGTGGTCCTGGTCAAGACAATCTCCTGAACTCCAAACTGAATGTCAGAATGGGAAAGAAAGGTTATTTAAGCAATTTTGAGCGTGGCATGGTTGTTGGTGCCAGACGGGCCGGTCTGAGTATTTCACAATCTGCTCAGTTACTGGGATTTTCATGCACAACCATTTCTAGGGTTTACAAAGAATGGTGTGCAAAGGGAAAAACATCCAGTATGCGGCAGTCCTGTGGGCGAAAATGCCTTGTTGATGCTAGAGGTCAGAGGAGAATGGGCCGACTGATTCAAGCTGATAGAAGAGCAACTTTGACTGAAATAACCACTCGTTACAACCGAGGTATGCAGCAAAGCATTTGTGAAGCCACAACATGCACAACCTTGAGGCGGATGGGCTACATCAGCAGAAGACCCCACCGGGTACCACTCATCTCCACTACAAATAGGAAAAAGAGGCTACAATTTGCATGAGCTCACCAAAATTGGACAGTTGAAGACTGGAAAAATGTTGCCTGGTCTGATGAGTCTCGATTTCTGTTGAGACATTCAAATGGTAGAGTCAGAATTTGGCGTAAACAGAATGAGAACATGGATCCATCATGCCTCGTTACCACTGTGCAGGCTGGTGGTGGTGGTGTAATGGTGTGGGGGATGTTTTCTTGGCACACTTTAGGCCCCTTAGTGCCAATTGGGCATCGTTTAAATGCCATGGCCTACCTGAGCATTGTTTCTGACCATGTCCATCCCTTTATGACCACCATGTACCCATCCTCTGATGGCTACTTCCAGCAGGATAATGCACCATGTCACAAAGCTCGAATCATTTCAAATTGGTTTCTTGAACATGACAATGAGTTCACTGTACTAAAATGGCCCCCACAGTCACCAGATCTCAACCCAATAGAGCATCTTTGGGATGTGGTGGAACGGGAGCTTCGTGCCCTGGATGTGCATCCCACAAATCTCCATCAACTGCAAGATGCTATCCTATCAATATGGGCCAACATTTCTAAAGAATGCTTTCAGCACCTTGTTGAATCAATGCCACGTAGAATTAAGGCAGTTCTGAAGACGAAAGGGGGTCAAACACCGTATTAGTATGGTGTTCCTAATAATCCTTTAGGTGAGTGTATGTTAACTGTTGTTAAGTAGCATAATTATGAAATACTTGCACAACATACACTATATGGACATAAGTACAGTGGTACCTCAGAACTCAAATTTAATCAGTTCAGAACTCCGGATCGAATCCTAAAAAGTTCGAGTTATGATCGAATTTTCCCCATAAGAAATAATGGAAAACCAATTAATTGGTTCCCGGCCCCAAAAAATTACACCTAAATATTTTTTTTTTTAGCATTTAAACACAAAATGAACCGGATAAAACAAGAAGAGCATATACTGTACTAAACACATCTAAGCACATTTATCAAAACAGTAATTTGTAAAGTAGGAAAATAAATGTATCCAAACAATGTGTCCTGCCCCGATCGTCCGCTCCTTCCGTGTGCCATGCCCCCTTGTTAACCCCGTGTGGAATCCCTGTGTGATCAGCTGTTTCTGGTATAATAATAATTACTGTTACTGTCTATCATTGTCTAAATGTATTTTTACTGTATAAATATATGTGTTCAGCTAGTGTAAACATGCACGATGCTATCACAGCGAATGCGAGGCTGAGGCTTTGTTTCCACTGAGAGACGTGCCGCGTGACTCAATTCCCCTCGTGTACAAGTTATCTTAGGTCGACATTCACGGTTTGACTTCTGAGATTCAGATCGAGTTCCAGGTAATTTTTTTTCCAACTGGCTGGTTCGACTTTTAAGAAGTTCGAGTTCGAGTTCGTGAACTGAGGTACCACTGTATTGGGATACCTGACCATTACACCCATAGGAACTTTTATGACATCCCATTCTAAGGCCATAGGTATCATTATGGAGATGGTCCCCCCTTTGCAGCTACAACAGCTGCCACTCTTCTAGGAAGTCTTTCCACAAGATTTTGGAGTGTGTCTGTGCATTTGTGAGGTGAAGCACTGATGTTGGATGTGCTAGCCTGCCCTGCAATCTCCATTCTAGTTTATCCAAAATGTGTTTGATAAGGTTGAGGTCAGGGCTCTGTGTGGGCCAGTTAAGGTCTCCCACATCAACCATGTCTTTATGGACCTTGCTTTGTGCACTGGGGCACAGTCATGCTGGAACAGAAAAGGGCCTTCCCCAAGCTGTTCCCACAAGGTTGGAAGCATATAATTGCCCAAAATGTCTTGGTATGCATATCAGACTGAAGAGTGGCAGCTGTTATAGCTGCAAAGGAAGGACCAATTCCTTATTTTATTTATATGTTGCTTATGACATGAAAATGAGATATCATAAAAGTTCCTGTGGATGTCTGTCCTGTCTGGCAGATTAGCAACACACAGTATTTTCTATAACGTGTTCTACATGTTCAGTTTTAGATAAAATCCACATGTGAGATATAACAATGATTTCTCATCTTTTTCCCTTCATCAAATTCCCCGTTAGTGGCTAGTGAAAACAGGATCTGAGACAACCATGGATTTGAGCTGTGCATGCACTGCTAATCTGAGTCAAACTATTAAAGTATTAAACCTTTCAAGTAATAAAGGACTTTAGACCATCAGCCATCAACACCCTTATCAATTATAAAAAATTAAGGCCTATCTCATGTATTTGCATGCTTTTTCATGAAGTGGCTGATTACTTTTAATTGTCTATATTGACACAGACAAAGCTCCTCACATGAACTGGATTGTATGTTTTTGTATACTTTTAGTTACTTTATAGTTTTAGTTATTTTTTATTTGCTTTTGTATATGGCTTTCAACGCTGGCACATGCATGACTCAGATCCACAGGTGACTCAGATCCTGTAGTGACAATGCTAACTGAATGGTTTAATTTTTGCTATGAATGCTTATAAATAGTTAACGCCTTAATGCTTGCTATTATTCAGGAAACCTTAAAGTGCTTTTTTGTTTTTAAAGGAAATTAATCCTTGAGTCCGCGGTTCTACCGGTGGGATAAAAACAGAATCACGCCAAACTGTCTAAAAAAAACTCCACAAGTTTTTGTCTTAGACACAAAAGACAAACACATTGAAACCTTGAACAGTCTACTTTCCAAATATGTATAGGTAATAACTAAATATATTTTTAGAGGTTTTTAAGAAGAATAAAAAGATCAAGAGTCACTGACTCCAGTGCAGGGGAATTTATAGCTATTGAAAAGATCAGGGTTTAAGTCAAGTTTAGTTGATTGCTACTGTAAAAACTTGTCTTTAATTAAAAAGAAAAGATATGCAAACTGCTTGTAACTAGGTTGTTGTTTTAGCATTTTCACTATCTTTATGGGAATTTTTGAAGGAATAAGACTACAAAGCAATCGTTTTATTTAACTTATGTTTTTAAAAGAATACATGTTGTAAAACAGATTAAAATTGTACGGATTGTATTTGCTGAAAATAAGATATTTTACATAAAATAATTTTTGCACTAAAATCACTTGTATATTTCACATAAATGATGCAACTTGTTCAAAAATGCATTTAAAAACAAAATTGAAAAATAAAAGCAGATGTGTTTCCTAAAAGCATAGTTGCTCATTTTGTTAGTGACTTACATGTGTCAGGGTCAGCCTCCCGCTGTGGTCCTTCCGTGCCCCTTCCCCGTTTGACCAGCAGGTGGTGCTGGTCATCCCGTCCATACGTCAGTCCTTGTTTCTCCCCTGTCTTTTGTCTGGTCTTGTGGCTCAATGTATTAAGCATGTGCTGTCTGTTTGCCCCTCGGTCCTGAGTTCCCTCTTGTTGTGAGTTCGAATCCCGCCTCCTCTGTTTTTGTATTTTGCTCCCTAGTGTTTCATTTGAGTTTCTTTAGTTCTTGTGTCTGATTTTGTAGTTGGTTTTGGTTTTGTCCCTTGTGCCCCTGCTTGTGTCTTTACCTGTTTTATTCCCTAGTGTTGGTTTCTGTTTCCTTGATTAATTCTTAGTTTCCCTGATTGTTAGTGTCTTTGAGTTAATTGGTTTCACCTGTGTCCTGTTTCCCTAGTCTTTGTTAATCAGCCTCACCTGCCCTGTGTTAGTCATTACCCCTGTAGTATATTAGTTCCTGCCTTTGTTCTGTTCCCCGCTGGTTCATCGCGTCGTGTCGTGTCTCATGTCTAAGCTCGTGTCTCTGAGGTCTACGCTTGTCTATGGTTTGTCTACGTCATCTATGCCCTTGTCTAGTCTTGTCTCTGGTTTTACTTCAGTGTCGTGCTAGTTAGTTTTCCTTGTGTGTTAGTTAGTTTAGTTAATTCCTCCCTGTTTTAGTTTTGACCCCTCGTGGTCTTTTTGGTTTTGTTGTGTTTTCTGTTTTGTTTAATAAACCCTGTTTTGTTTGCTGGAGCCGCAAGTGGGTCGTCCGCCCCTTCTTTGTGCACCATGCCCCGTTCCCGTGCCGTCCAGAACCATGACAACATGATTAACTGGATTACGTTTTTCAATTGATTGACACCACTAATCATGACCAAGAATGAATACTATTCAAAATCTTGAGAGAATTTCCCCATAGGGATAAATATGGTATCAGCCATTTGTGTTGTGAACAGATTTGCAGCATTATGTGTTTTTAGGATTTGAGTGTGTTGACATTTGCACATTGAGTCATTGGCCGCCATACGAGCCTGCAATTTGGTGAAATTATCTTTTAATTATTCTTAGAGATTTATGTATTGGGAAAAATGACAAAAATATGCAGTAACCTCTCTGATCAAACTTCTCTGATCCCAGGTGAACATTATTGAATAAATCATGGACTGGGATGAGAAACTGACACTCAGTTCAGGGGATGGCAAATCTGTCCTGGAGCCTGTTTCACGAAGCAGGATTACTTGCTTAGCCAGATAACTTGCCAGATTTAAGGTAGTCTGGTCTAAATAGACCTTATTTTCATCAACTTACATTTAGCCCATACTACCTTAAATCTGGCAAATTATCTGGCTAAGCAAGTAATCCTGCTTTGTTAAACAGGCCCCTGGAGTGCTGCTATCCAACAGGTTTTCTATCCTGCTTGAGATCCTATCGGGCTGAGATCAGGTGTGGTTCATCAATGACTGGGGCTGGGGTTCCACAGAGCAGGATTTCTCAATTAGCTGCATTAAACTAGAAGTCATGATCGTCCAATAGGAGTTTAGGTTAGACGCATTCCTTCTGAACAATCATGACTTCTAGTTTAAATTAACCCAGCTAACTGAGAAATCCTGCTTCATGGAACACCTCCAGGTAGGGCAGAAAACCAGCTGGATAACAGCACTCCAGGGCCCAGTTGTTCAAAAGCAATCCAATGGGATTTTGGGTAACAGATTGGATTGAATCTTGAAAATGGGTTGTTCAAATGGAAAAGAGGGATTCTGAAATCAGATCAGATCACCTAATCCAATCTCAGTTTTAATCTAGATTAAACCTTCACTTTGTGTTGTTCAAAAGCTTGTGTTTGAATTGGGATACATTTGATCCCAAATATCAGGATAATCCTGATGCCAACACAAAGGTGGATTCAGTGTGGATTTCTGACACAAAATTAAGTACGACTTTAAAATTGACCAAAAAAGCTATGTTTGCAGGCGATGTATACATTTATTTATATTTTGTACAATTGTTGAACTAGGACAGTGGCAATGAAAATAAAGTAGGGAATAAGACATGAAGCCTTTGGGTATAGTCAAGGGAAAAAATCCCTGTAAGATATCGGTACTCAAACAAAATCTCAAAGCTCAAAAAGCTCTACTGTCCATTGTATTTTAATGAAAAGGACAATTACTATTACTCATCAGTCAGAAGTAATTTCTTACAATTGCATCCCTGATTACGGGTCCAATCTGGCCCTCATTTGGAGCGAACATTGGAGGTTGCTCTGGTTGCGCTTCATCAGGCTCAGGTCCATCATAAACATCATCAAGAGGAACATTACGCCTGGCGTTCCATGTTATGCAAAACAATACAGGCTAGTATTATACTGCATGTCACCTTGGGTTCCACCCACAAGTAGTTAAGGCATGCAAAGTGCCTTTTCAGGACTCCATTTAAGCGCTCAATTGCACATCTTGTTTTGCAATGTGCAGAGTTGAAACCTGCCTGCTCAGATGTGTCTGCAACTGGAAAAGGGGTCATCAGCCATGGTAGGACTGGATAAGCACTGTCTCCCAATATTATGCCATTTGGTCGGTTGGACTGGAGCTCTCTGTGTAGTGTGCTCTCCCTCAGGATACGTGCATCATGGACAGACCCTGGCCACTTCACAACACAGTTTGTGATGATGAGGTCAACGTTTCCCATAAGTTGGATATTGATGCTGTGCCTCCCCTTTCAGTTCACATACTGCCACTCCCTTTCATGAGGTGTTTGAATATGCATATGAGTACAATCAATGACACCAATAGTATTAGGTAAGGTCCCTAAAAGAAAGAAACTTTGCTTAGTTTGTGCCATCTGGTCATCCTTGTGAAATTAAACAAATTCATTGACCAGACTGGCCAATTCAACTGAGACAGCTTTCACCACATTAATAACAGCTGATTTGTCCACTCCCATATTGCAGTGCAATTAGGCACTGTTCCTCCACAAACAGAGCATGACTCATTTAGGTTTTGTGCTGTAACTTTGGCCTGACTAGGTCTGCAATATACTTGATATCATCTCTCCCAAAGTGAAAACAGGCATAGAGTATCTCTGTAGTGTATTGCGCAAGTGGTTTGGCGTGCTCAGCATACACTCTTTCATGGTATCTTCTCCTTCCCAACCAGTGGTAGCAATGAACAACACCTGCCATGCCAATGCCTCTGTAAATCTATGACCAAGGTGTATAAGAAATTGGTGATTTTAATTGGTCACACACCAATAAATCAACAACAAGCTGACTGGTTTGCCATGTGTTGAATTACCCCAATCAGGCACAAGGCCTATAAGATCAGTGTTAGCTACATAAAAGAGATGGAACCATGGACTCTGAAGGGCCTAATTTCACAGTGCAGAAAATCATGCACTGTTGGAAGGGTGTTAGGTGCCATTATTCCTCCATAGTAGGATGTTTCAGTTCATTAAAGGGTAGAGAAGTGACCAAGAAATGCAAACATAACATTTGGGAGGACATCACCAAGAATGTGAATGCTATAGGGGCTGGTCAGAAACGGACCACAAAACAAGTCATATTAAGATGGAAGAACCTTAAAGCAAAGGCAACAAAGGACCTTCCTGAGGCTAAAAACCCCAAAACGGGTAAGTATACAGGGGTATACAGACATTGTCCTTGACATTATTGGTAGTGACAAATCAGAAGCTTTGCATGGAATTGATGGTGTTGAAGTCGATGGTGAGCCCACAGTTATAGAAGAGGAAATATTTGTTCTCAATCTAAGTCAAGTGGTTGAGGAAAAAGGTGGATCCTCACAGGTAGAGCCAGCTGTTGTCATAGAACCTTTGAAAAGAAAGCGTAAGCATTCTTCAAACCTGGATGGTGACGCCTATGAATTGCTTCTTAAACGAGAAACTGAAAGAGCAGCAGTGCAGATTCAGCTGGCAAAGGAACAAATCCTCCTTACCCAACTACAACAAACTAAAGTCAGAATGGAAATCCAACTCCTAAAAGCAGAGTTTGAAAGAGCTGGCCTCTGTACCAATGAAGAACTGATGATCATAAATGTTCCTTATTTTAACTATTGGACATTTTTTATTATTAAAAATAACCACAGTGCATATGTGGAGAAATTATGTTTTTGTTTCAGTGGTTAATTTATTCATTCTTGTGAGACTGAAATGGAATTTGGCTGTTTAAAAATGAAATGGAAAATGTTTATTGTGGTGTTTTCTGTTTCTTCCAATTAAAACACATGATGGTTATTTGGCTACTGGTATTTTTGGTCTGCCTGTTGTTCTTTACATAGCCAACAGGCTACACTGTGGGTTCCATTTAAAGCACTAGTAAACCGGATTTGGTAATCCCTGAAAATTCTGTATTTGGAAAACAGTGATCCAGTCCACTGCTGCTTTGAAAAACTGGCATAAAAGTAAAATGGATGACCAAATCCCAGATAGCAAAACAAGGGATTTCAAAATCCGGATTACTTTGATCTGGATTAAATTGCTTGAACAGCTGGGCCAGAGTCCTGCACCGGGTCGGGTACCTGCAGATAGTTGCTGAAACGGGTGGATTTTAATGTTCTGGAAATTTACAGGTAGGTAATTCATTACACACGGGAGGGTAAGAGGTCAATTAAAACAGTATTGTAGCCTGCAAAAATAACATTTAAGCGAAAATATCTATGTATTAGACTATCATGTACAAATTGTCATCATCACAGTGTGTTCAGTATGTCGGGGGTACCTTATGGTGCTTTCGATTATTTCTCTCCAAGTCGTAACTCGGATGAAAACGTCACGAAAAACGTCACTTCCCATCGGAAACACGCTCTTTTATGACGTTGATGTCGGACAAGATTTTGTTGTCCGAGTTGCCCCTGTGATGTAATTTCAACATGGCGGCTTACACACTCAACAGTAATTCTATTTTATAAATCTTTAAAAATGTTTGTTAAATGTATTAATAGTTATAAATGTAACTGCACGTGTTTGATTTAGAGAATACCATATCATGACCGTAAACAGTATCCTATCATGCAATATCAGATTTTTACCAGACTTGTTAGTGTCTTTGGTTTGTAGTTTGTTTGCCTCTCGAAAAAAGAATATTGCTATGAATGTGCTAAAATATTTTATAAAGCTTTTAATGGGGTTTGATTAGACCGTATTTCTTGTTTGTCTCTCGGAAAAAATAATCTCACTCCAAATCTGCTAAAATATAAAGCAACAACACAGCAGCATGTTCATGGAGGCAGCCATATTTGTTCCAAGATGTGGTAGCTTGGACGGGAGATTGTCGGACGTGATGTCACTCAACTCGGAATTTCCGAGTTCCGAGAGAAAAACGAACGCACCATTAGATAACCGCCTTGACAAACATTCACATACACGTCTGAATCCTTGTTGAAGCGTGTCGTCGTGTTCTCTCTTTCACGCTCATCACAGTATGGATAGCTTAGATCTATCTGAGGTGTGGTGCTGTACTGTGCGGGTGCAGGTCTCCAAAAGTGGACCCGTGCAGGACTCTCAGCTGGGCCCAGGAAAGGAATTGCCTAACCGTGCCATAGTGCATCCATCCATTTTATCCAGTTAAAATGAGCCTGGAACCTATCACAATAAACAATGGGCATAAGACAAGGGACAATAACTTGCACACTGTAGACAATTTAGAGAACAGTTCACCTAATGATATTTTTTTTTGGATAAGGGGAGGAAATGAGTATTTTGAGAAAAACCATGTGAAAATAAAATGATGAATGTGTATACACAGACAGGGACAGAAATCAAATCCCCAATGATAGGCTGTAAGCACAAGACTATGGGGCTAGCCTTTGAGCCACTGTTTCACCCTAAATTCAATTCAATTTTATTTATTTATATAGCGCATTATCACAACATTACATTGTCTCAATGCGCTTTACATTTCTGCCTCATAAGGACCCCCCATTGAGTAAGCCAAAGGCAACGGTGGCAAGGAAAAACTCCCTAAGAGGAAGAAACCTTGGGAGGAACCAGACCCAAAGGGGGAGCCCATCCTCCAGGGGCCGGCAGATGAGTCAAACAAACAAGATGAAATGACTAAGCTAATACAGGGGTTGAAATATATGTCTCAATGCAGCGGCCGACCGGTGCAGGCACGTGGTGCTTGATGCACGATGGCAGGATTAATAGAGGCACAGCCGCAGGGAAGGATGGCGAGGCATCGTGTTGAGCCAAGGGCAGGCAGGTTGGAGGGTAGTTGCTGGTGGTGGAGGTAATTGTCTTGTAGGCAGCAGAGGCATAAATTCTTCAACGACATTGTGCTCCAGGGAGCACACCCCAGAAGGGGTGAGGGAGGAAGTAAGAAAAAAATTGTGTATTAGTCACAGTTGAGGAAACCAGAGGCAGTGCAAGCAAACTGATCGAGTGCAATATTCGTCTAGGCTCCGGCAGATCTGGGTATAGCAGCATGAGAAAGAGGGAGAGACAGGCGGGAACACAGGCATGGGGACTCCCTGAACATCAGCACTCTAGTGTAGAGCTAGAGTGACAGCACTGATGCCTCAGTTTATCCAAAGCCAATGACACCGATCCCCACCCAGCTCATCACCTCATACTGTTAGTCTGACTGGGAGTGAGGGACTAGCTTGAACCAGAACTAGGTTTCCTATACGCTAAGCTATACAAGTGCGTTTTTAATCTAGACTTGAAAAGCGAGAGTGTGCCTGAATCCCGCACATCCGCCGGGAGACCATTCCACAGCTGCGGAGCTCTGTAGGAGAATGCTCTGCAGCCTGCCGTAGCCCTGTCTACTTTAGGAACTAATAGATATCCTGCTCCTTGTGAACGAAGCAGGCGAGAAGGGTTGTAAGGGACCAGAAGATCATTGAGATATTGTGGTGCAAGGCCATTCAGAGTTTTGTAGGTCAATAGCAATATTTTGTAATCAATCCTAAGCTTGACCGGTAGCCAGTGCAGGGAAGACAGGATAGGGCTAATGTGATCAAATTTTTTAGTTTTTGTGAGAACTCTGGCAGCTGCATTTTGTACTAACTGAAGTTTATGTAGGGATCCAGATGGACAACCCGAAAGGAGGGCATTGCAGTAGTCCAATCTAGATGTTATAAAGGCATGTATTAGTTTTTCTGCATCTTGAAAGGAAAGCAGCTTCCGAAGCTTGGCTATGTTCCGTAGATGGTAAAATGCCGTACTGGTAATGCTATTTATGTGAGCACTGAAGCAGAGGTCGGAGTCTACCAGGACACCAAGATTTCTGACCACTGTTTTAAATTGAGTAGGGAGGCCGCTAGGGTTGGGGTTTACAAACTTATTGCGGGCCTCCTTAGGACCGATTAAAAGAACCTCAGTTTTTTCAGTATTTAACATGAGGAAATTCCTTGCCATCCAACAACGGATGTCTAGCAGACAGTCGGCTAAAGAAGAGAGCTGGGATGCGTCACTAGGTTTGACAGATAGATACAATTGTGTATCATCAGCATAACAATGAAAATTAACACTGTAATTTCTAATTATGTTACCAAGCGGTAGCATATATAGATTGAACAGTAGTGGGCCCAACACTGATCCCTGCGGGACACCATATCTTACTTTAGTGGCTATGGATGACTCATTGTTTACATGGACAAACTGGTAACGATCAGTTAAATACGAACGAAACCACAGTAGTGCTGTCTCTTTAATGCCAATCAATGTTTCCAACTGGTCCAAAAGAATATTATGGTCTACAGTATCGAATGCTGCAGTTAGATCCAGTAAGAATAATAGCGATATACAGCCACGGTCGGAAGCCATAAGCAAGTCGTTTATCACTTTGATTAAGGCCGTTTCTGTGCTATGATTGGGTCTGAAACCAGACTGATATAGCTCGTTAGCATTATTATCTTGGAGAAAGGAAGACAGCTGGTGAGCAACAACTTTCTCTAGAATTTTAGAAATGAAGGGAAGATTTGAGATGGGTCTATAGTTTCCTAAGTCACTAGGTTCAAGATTTGGTTTCTTTAAGATAGGTCTAATAACAGCCATTTTAAAAGATTTAGGAACATATCCAAGACTAAGAGATGAGTTTAAGAAATTTAACAATGTAGTGCTAATCAGTGGTGCAATTTCCTTAAGTAGATTGGTGGGTATTGGGTCAACAAGGCTAGTAGTGGGTTTGCAAGAGGAAATTAACTGAAGGAGTTCTGTCTGCACTACAGGAGTGAAACATTCAAAGGTGTTATCATTAGTACTAATAACACTAGCGCTAGCAGAGGATTGGTGGTTGTGTGCAATCGTGGGCGTGCTCGTGATGGTATGTCTAATCGTGGTTATTTTATTATTAAAAAACGCAATAAAGGCATCACTACCAAGAGCTTCTGGGACTTGTTTGTTTAAGATTGAACGATTCTTTGTTAACCTAGATACAGAATCAAATAGGAATTTAGGATTGGTTTTGTTATTTTCTATTAGTTTAGAGAGATACATAGACCTAGCAGTCATTAGTGCATGTCTATACTTAGACAGGCTCTCTTTCCAGGCAAATCTAAAAACTTCTAATTTTGTTGACCGCCATTTGCGTTCTAGCTTTCGTGAAGCTTGTTTAAGTTCACGTGTACGGTTAGAGTACCAGGGGGCAGGTTTCTTATCTCTATGTTTTATTTTCTTGAGTGGTGCTACATGATCAAGAGTGGTACAAAATGATTCTACCATGTTCACGGTTACCTGTTCAAGTTCATTTACGCATGACACTTCAGAGGTTAGGTTAAAGGACTGTGGGAGCTGTTCCAGAAAAGTTGCAGCGGATAATGAGGCTATGGAACGTCTAGTATCGTACCTCTGGCCTGGGGCCTTAGGGGAGTTATGTTGTATTTGAAATGTTAAAAGGTAATGATCTGAAAGTAGAGGATTCTGAGGGATAATTGATATGTGTTCTACCAGGACACCATGACTAAGAATCAGGTCTAGGGTGTGGTTACAGGCATGAGTTGCCCCAGTTACATTCTGATGTACACCGACAGAGTCAAGAATGGTAGTAAATGCTTTTGTTACTGGATCACTTTCATTTTCCATATGAATATTAAAATCACCAACAATCAAGGCCTTGTCGGTAGTAACCACCAAGCTTGTTAAGAAATCTGCAAATTCCTTAAGGAAATTGCTATAGGGGCCTGGCGGTCTATACACAATGGCAATGGTGATTGGAGGTGTAGAACTACACTTAGATGTGCTAGCAAGACTTAGAATAATAAATTCAAACGTACTAAAGCTATAACCAGTATTTTCACGCACTCCTAGGTCGGTCTTAAATATTGCAGCAACTCCACCACCTTTGCGATCGGGTCGAGGATTATGCCTATAGCTATATTCAGCTGGAGTGGATTCATTTAGTGCCATGAACTCATTCGGTTTTAGCCAAGTCTCAGTAAGACATAGGGCACTAAGATTAGAATCAGTAATGATTTCATTTACGAGCAATGTCTTAGGAGCCAGCGATCTAATGTTCAGGAGTCCAAGTTTTAGGTTTGCATTACACCTACTATCCAGAGTTGAAATAGGTCTAATTTCTTTAAGGTTTGTAAGACATGAACTACGATGGAATGACCCCCCACGATTAAAACCGCGGGGAACAGACACAGTCTCAATAATATGAAGCCTGGGTGACGACTCTAAGCGACTAGCAGGCGGTCGGTTAAGCCGTTTTGCCTGCCGCCTTGGCTTGGCTCTGGTTAGTCAGCAATCAGCCCTAAGACTGTGAGCTATGCTTTTTGACAGGAGATCGGCACCAGCCCACGTGGGGTGAATACCGTCCCTCTTCAAAAGCCAAGGCCTACCCCAGAATGTCCGCCAATGGTCTATATAACCCACACCATTTATCGGGCACCATTCCGACAGCCAGCGATGCAGCGACGACAATCTGCTGTACATTTCATCGCCACGTCTAGCAGGGATGGGGCCAGAGCATGTTACTGACGCGGACATCTTCTTCGCAAGGCTGCACACCGCTATGAAATTTGCTTTAGTGATCTCCGATTGCCTCAACCGTACATCATTTGTGCCGACGTGGATAACAATATGCGAATACTTACGTTTACTCTTAGCCAGCACTTTTAAGTTTGATAAGATGTCGGTCGCTCGGGCACCAGGGAGACAATTAACTACAGTACGGCCGCTGGAGTCGCTACTCTCACGTTTCTTAGCATAGAATCACCGATTACCAGAGCGCTTTCAACAGGCGGCTCAGTGGGTATTTCACTGAGTGGGGAGAACCTGTTGGAAACGTGAATGGGTGAATGGTGCCGGTGTGAGTCCTGTTTGGACTTACGGCTATGCCGCCGGGTCGTCACCCACTCGCCTTGCTGCGAAGGCCCTGCTGCCGGAGCCGGGGGAGACTGGCTCACTATAGCGGACATATCTGGAGCTGCTAACACTGCGTCAATAAAACTCTCACTCTCCTGAATCTCCCGTAACGTCCGGATGCGTCCCTCTAAGTCTGCGATGTTCTCCGTCAGCCTGGCAACTAGCTTACACTTATCGCAGACAAATGTACCGCTAATGACGGGAGAAGAATAACTAAACATACTGCACTCGGAGCAAACGACAGGAGCCATAGTGATATACTTACGTTTAGCGGGGAATTAATCCGTTGTGGATTTGGAAGATTATCAGGAGACTATTAAGCTTGCCAAGATTTATCCGATTGCTTAATTATAACTCTAAGTATTATTTGGGTTATAGTTATAGTTATAGTTTAAAAGTTTGCGCGGTAGCAACCAGTCTCGCTCACGCAGGAAACAGCACACAGGAAACAGCAAACAGGAAACACCATAAATAGTTACACCTATTTTATTTGTTTTTTCTTTTATTTAAAGACAATATCAAATGGGTTTCCTTTATACAAAACAAAGTTTTATGCTTCATCACAAAAATAAACAAGGGTAAAAAAAAACATGGTTTCACTTATTTGCTGTCAATATTAAGTATGAAAATAATTATTTTACATTTTAAATAAACTTTAAAATAGACTGCTTCAGTCCATTTTTAACAAACATAAAATACCACCTAATATTGAATTGATTCAAAATGTGTTTATAGTACTGTTTCATTTTTAAAATACAGAAAAGATGTTCCCTTCAAATTTTGCCAGCTTTACTAGAGCATGTCACTTCATCTTCTTCAGAAAACTGTACTAACGGCCATAAAATATGTACCTAATATGCAAAATAATAAAGATTTCTCTGACTTCTGCAAAACAATCATTTTCAACATTCTCCACAACCCATGCAACAAACATTTTTATTGGTACAGTCAAAGGTTTTTCCATACATCTTTCATATTTTAAATACTAATGATACCCACATGTGGTTAGTTACTGGATGCAGTTTTTCTCAACAGGTTATTTTTAAGTAATGGCAGCAAATATTCAGTAGTTTCCTAAACAGGATACTGCCTACAATTTCATTCCATTATCTGGACAGAAAATGGTAGTACATTCATTAGCTAACTGACTTGATATTAAAACAATTAAATATAAAGGATATAAACTTCACATTTGTTCCGTCATTCTGCACAGCTGCCTGGAATTATACTATTAATATATAAACCAAAGCTGTTTTAGTTGTCAAATGATATGACAAGCTAAAAGGGAAAAAAATGAAACTACATGCGTGTTACAATTCAGGATCTCAATATGACAAAATACTCAAAGTAGTTTATTACTACAATCAAAACTTAAGCATGCTGCGTTCAACATCTTTGAGCTAAGAAATAAGTTAAATGCATATGTTATGTACAGTTTACATCCTGTGATAAAACGGTGATCAAATGGTCAAAAACAACTAAGCAACATAAACATTATAAACTGAATACCAGAAAGTAAGTTTTATATTTAAAGAACGTATACTTGGATATACACAAGCTGGAGCTGTGTGAAAAGCAAAACAAAACCTTTAAGATTCCAAAACCCATTCCTATAACAGACTGTTCAGCAGATCTATTAGGTTCTTGCTTTGCCAAATCACCAATGAAGAAAATAAAGCATAATTAGGTGGGACCTGTTGTCTTCCACACTGGTGTAAGGCACGTTCAGCTGTCTGTTACCTCCAGCTCAGTTTCCCTTTCTGGATACAGTTTGTTGTAAGTATCGACCATTACGTCCAAGTCATACTTAATATCATAATTGATGTTAAGCAGTGCCAAGCTCTTGGACCTTTGGTTGATGGGTGTGTCTGCAAGGTAGGCATTCATTCGCTTACGGGCTGTCTCACACTTGGGACTTTCAAGTCGCAGGACTGGCAATGTGCACAGGACTTTAAGAAAGGCATGGACATTAGGGAAGAACTTCACCTCTGACAGCTGGAGTGTTTCCTGGATAGTGGAAGGCAAGCTTATCTCCTTACCTCTGTGCTTCCATTTGATCCTCCAACAGTGTAACTCTGCAGGGAGTGTGTCTGGGTTGGGTAGGTCATTCCGGTACATGTCCGCATTATTCTCTTCAGATGTATTGAACTTCAGCTGCCTCATGACTGCAGGAACTAAGGAAAGGCACTTGAGAGCCTTTAAGTGATTCTCTGAAAAGACCTCCTTTAGTTCTTGCATGACATGCCCAACCACTGGAATGGTCAAGTGCTCTTTAAAGTAGCCCTCTGGCTGGATGTCTACTGTGACTTCTGCACGTTGCTTCCGGAAATACAGTCGGGGAACCTTCACTGAAATCTCCATGGCAGCAGCTAGGTTAACTGCTTCTTCAAACCAGAACTCATGGTACACCTCAATGTTATCCAAAACTTCATTCAGTGAATGCAATACAGCTGTCAAACTGTTGGCAGCAAAGTACACATCCAGAGTCATTCCTTGCAGGTTCTTTCCAAATGCTCTTGTGAAGGACAGGGCATTTTTCAGCACTACTAACGTCACTACAAATTCAAAGTCTGACAGAGCTTCAGAAATTATATACGCATCGTTGGCTAACTGGTCGCTCCATCTGCAGTCCTCATTGTCGTGAATACTGTCCATGCACAGCAAAATGGATTCTAGTAAGTCTACTGCCAAATCAAATATATCATGTCTCTCTGTCCATTTAAGACGACAAGCCTCTTTGAGATCATTGGCCTTCTCATTGTTGCCCTGGTAGAATATGGAAATGGCATGCTCTAACTCAGTTTGTAATGAAGGTGATCTGCTGAAAAATGAGTCTACCTTTTTCAGTGTTGACATAACAACTTGCACTCTACTCAGGGGCAAACTGTTAGCCAGATAAACATTGAGTGCACAAGTAGAACAGGGAGTATATATTGCCATGGGATACTTCTCCATCAGTTTAGCTGCAATACTTTTGATCTTTCTAACAAATACACCAGAGGCAACATGGGCTTGACCACGGCAACACTCCATGTCTAGACCCCACTTCTCAATGATTAGGTTTACCAGCTTCCCAGTGAGGACCTCCTCATCCTCTTCAAAAGGCAGAAATTCTATGAATTCCTCACGGAGGCAGCTGTTACTGTCAACAAAGCGAAGGAATATGGGCAGGTAAAGCCCCTCAGGAAACTGGACCAAATCACCAGTGACTATTGAGAAGAATCGCCCATCTCTGGCCTCATGGAGCAGTTCTTCACGGACACATCCTTCACATACCTCAAGCATCTGTGCCTGCTGGGTGAAGGGGCAGTACTCAGCATTCACAGCTGTGGTTTCAAATCTTTTCCTCAGTACTTCATCCCCTGCATTGATGCGATATTCCAGCAAGGCTTGAAAATTGCTTGGTGTGAAACATTCACTCTTCTCTTCGTTTTCTACATGAAAGTTTAATGGGATGTTCTGCTTTCCAGTAACAATAATAATTTCAAAAAGGGATTTCAGGTAATCCCTCAGCTCTTTTTCCTCTGCAGTTAACAGAGGGATATCCTCATTGTTCTTCCTCATCTCTTCCTCATCTTCACCTGTTACATTTTCATTTCTAATTTGTGGTTGTTCAACAGCATCTTCCACTGGCATAGTGAGGAGGAGGAAGAGGACGAGAGAGAGTGAGCAATCAAGCAACTTGATGTGTTCATTATATACTATAGTTTATATTTAAATGATGAAAACTTACACCGCCTCTCTTTTATCTTCCTGATTTCCTCTTCAGTCTGTTTAAAAATAATGTATGTCCATCATATTCAGTTCTTTTAAAAAACAAGCAGTCCTAAAAATGCTTGTCCATTAGAATGCATAGAAATAAAGCATTCGAATAAGCAGAAAAAAGATCAGAGGAACAAAAACAAATTTAAACACTTACTAGTTCTTTAATTCGTTTTCGGTGTCTGCTGTGTGGATTGTTCAAATGGCTGGTCAGGTCAAAAATGGTGGGAATGGCTGTATCTTTAAGTACTGTCCGATATGGGCTCTGGAACACATACAAGATTAAATTTATTAATCCTAGATTCTTTATATATCAGGGTAGAGCACAAAGGCAGTCACCCATTTCTAGAAATTATGTCATTGAGATTTACACAAGTCAACACGGCCACAGTGCAATGGCTGAACCTCGCCTTAGATGAGCTACGTTTGTAATCTCCTGTCAGGTAATTGTCATGCAAAGCCTTAAAACATAGTAAAACTGTCATTAGGGTGAAATCAACAAGCAATACTTACTCCGACATTCAAAGTTTGGGGTCACTTAGAAATTTCCTTGTCTTCCATGAAAACATACATGAAATGAGTTTGAATAGGAAATATAGCTAAATAAATAGGAAATGGTCATTGACAAAGTTAGAAATATTTTTTTTTATTAAAATAATTGTGTTTTTCAAACTTTGCTTTCATCAAACAAGTCTTCCATTTGGAGCAATTACAGCCTTGTAGACCTTGGGCATTCTAGATGTCAAATTGTTGAGGTAATCTTGATGAGATTTTATCCCGTGCTTCCTGAAGCATCTCCCACAAGTTGGATTGGCTTGATGGGCATCTCTTAGGTATCTTTCGGTCAGGCTGCTCCTATAACAGCTCAATAAAGTTGTGATCCGGTGACTGCTGGCCACTCCATTATACGCACACAATACCAGCTGAGTGCTTCTTCCCTAAATAGTTCTTGCATAGTTTGGAGTGGTGTTTGGGTCACTGTCCTGTTGTAGGATGACCATGGCACATGGTGCCATCCGCAGGATATAGTATGGCCTTGCAAAATGAAGTGATACCCTTCCTTCAAGACCCATTTTAGCCTGTATAAATCTGCCACTTTACCTTCACGAAAGCAGCCCCAAGACTGCCTCCACCATGCTTGACAGATGTTGTCAAGCACTCCTCCAGCATCCTTTCATTTTATCTGTATCTCTCAAATGTTCTTCTTTGTGATCCGAACACCTCAAACTTAGATTTGTCTGTCCATAGCACTTTCCCCCCCCCAATCTTCCTCTTTTCAGTGCCTTTGTTCATTTGCCCATCTGTCTTTTATTTATATTTCCCATTCTGAGATATGTCTTTTTTGTGGCTACTATTTAATGAAGCTGCTAGCTTCATTATTTTCTGTTTCCAAAATAAAAAGTGGTGTTCCTAAAGAAGTTTTGCTGCTGAATTCAAATCTGACTTCAGTTTCTTTCCAGCACGTACAGTTTTTGAGAAAAACAGAAATGAAATTTTGTATAGTCAATCTATAACACTGCACAACCTTCTTTTTTTCTTTTTTTAAAGTTCTACTTCCTGAAAAGTTTTTACTGATTGCGACAAGTACCTGGTGGCTAGGCACAAATATATTTTTGGTTTTGCTGCAACACTAAGGAACTCTCAGAAATAGACAGGTAACTGTGTACTGGCAATAACGTATTTAATCGGGTTTATGTTTCTCATACAATATTAAGTTTAACATAATTAGAAGTGTTTTGCTCTTGATTTTCATTCGTATTCAATGTCAGGTGCATCACGTTGCAGTGTCCAACAGTAGTAAGCAGAAATATTTGTACCTGGTGACAGCAAACACCATTCTGTAACACCTAAATTTCTCATTCGTGGGATAATAAAAGGTTTATTCTATTCTATTTCTGCAGTCTCTAACCAGATCGTTTAATTCTGACTGTTATGAGTTGTGGATCACCTGATGAGCACGGTTCAAAATTCGGATCATTGTCACTGCCAGTTCCCTGCATTGCAGTTTCTTCATCTGCTTCGTCTAAGGTACATTCCTCTGGTGGTTTTGGAATTTGAAGACTGTTGTCATGTGGCACGGGTCTCATTGCTAAAGGCAGATTAGGGTATTCAACTGACTTCTTGTTTTTAGCACAGAAACCAGATACATTAAACAGAAGTAACAGTCCGTCACATGGTCTTTCTGTTCTTGTCATATCATCGGGACAGCAAACAGCATTGCCTTTCGAGTGCCTCTGAGCCAGGCTCTTGTCGCACAACAAATGTGAGGCATCCATTCCTTGTCTCGATCATCGATTTTATAGCCGAGGTACAGATGATATGCTTTCTTCACAAGAGTAGTCACTAAGCATCTCTAAGGTGCAAGCATATATTCACCATAAATATAGAAGAATCTTATGACATTGACGAGACATATCGACCGACACTAATCATACTGCAAACACCTATAGCATCTAGCTTACTTATTACATTGCTACTGAGGCAATGCTATATTCTGAAACAATACATACACACTATCAGGTCTTTATTAACCCAATGAGCAGCATCTGTGTATGCAAGCCACTTTTATAGCCTGCTGCCCAGGCTGCAAACTTCCACAGAACAGCTTCCAACCTGGCCTTTTTACATTTCACATTCCCAGACTGTACAAAACATTGTTAATGTTTCTTAATGAAATGAAAAATTTTGGACACAAAAATAAGAAAAATACATAACAAAACTGAAGATTTCGATGAAACGGTACGTAATGGGCAAATTTGGATGCGATTTTACATTTACATTTACAGCATTTGGCAGACGCCCTTAGCCAGAGCGACTTACATTAAGTGCTTTAAGACTCTACAATGAATTTTTCCCGATACTAGCTCAATAATTTTTCATGCCAAAAATCTATAAGGAACACCCAACAGCAAAAACTTTGTTGTGCAGTGTTATGGTTAGAGTCAGTTTGTGCTGCTCCGTGTGAAGGGAGTAGTACATAGCATTGTACGAGATCTTCACTTTCCTGGTAATTTCTCAGACAGAATAACCTTCATTTCTCAGAACAAGAATCTTCTGAGACTCATCAGTATAAAGTTTTTTTTTTCTGTCCATTTTGAGCTTGAAATCGAACCCACAATTACTGATGCTTCAGATACTCACCTAGTCCAAAGAAAGCCAGTTTTATTGCTTCTTTTATTTTATTTTCATCTGTGTCAACATAATTGGAAAAAGGTCTTCTAATGAAAAACCTTTTAAACCTATGTAGATATTCCATTAAAAACAGCCGTTTCCAGCTATGATAGTCATTTACAAAATTAACAATGTCTACACAGTTTTATTATGTATTCTAATGGACAAAAAACTTTTTTTTTTCCCCTTCACAAGGAAATTTCTAAGTGACCCCAAACTTTTGAATGGGTTCCTTCTCTTATTCTACCTGTAAAGAGTTTTCATAAATTTAAAAATTAAATTTACAATGATGCTCAGCAAACAAATATTCACCCTGAAGGTGAAGTCTAGAGAAAGAGGTGTTACCTTTATTCAACATATCAATTCCCTACACATCTATACAGGCAAAGAAAATTAATACATTGTGAAAACATAAAACATTAGGGCTGTAACGGTACATGTATTCGTTCCGAACCGTCACGGTACATGGGTCACGGTTCGGTACATGATGTCGTACGGAGAATACGCGGTACGGCGGAGAATACGCGATTAAAGCAATGCGGAACTAAATTTACTAGCATGAGTTTCATACGGAAACATTTAACAGCGACCTTTAAAAAGTTTAGCTTCAAGCTGATTCGCATCTCGTGAAAGCGCTCATAACATGGCTACTGAAAACGGTACAGATGAGCTGGAAGACCCGCCTGCATCTTTTAAATCAAGCGTGTGGGATTATTTTGGGTTCCCAGTGAATTACGACGGCAATGGAGTGCGAATCGTAGATCGGACAAAGACAGTGTGTCGGCGTTGCTCGGCACCTGTAGGGTGTGTGTGTGGAAACACATCAAATATGATAACAGATCTTCGACGGCATCACCCAGATGTGAAAATAACCACCGGAGCGAGGCAAAAAAAACCCGGAGTCCAACTGCTGCTCCCAGCAGTTTTTAAACAGCCTCTAGATGCCAGTGCAGACAGAACTAAAAAAATTACAGAAGCAATTGGAATTCATATTTCATCAGCTATGCAGCCTTATGCAGTGGTAGATGACCCCGGCTTTAAGTATTTATTAAAAGTGCTCGAGCCTCGTTACAACATTCCATCCCGTGTGCACATGAGCCAGGCAGTGGTTCCTGCACTGTACCGGCATACACGAGCTGTGATCGAAAGTGAGCTGGCCGCTGCACCTGCTGTAGCGTTAACAACTGATTTATGGACCTCTCGTGCTACAGAATGCTACCTCACAGTGACCGCCCACTTTATCAGCTCTGAGTGGGAAATGAAAAATCCTGTTCTCCAAAACGCGTCCTGTTTATGAAAAGCACACTACCGCTCACCTAGCTGAGAAGCTACAAGAGACAGTAGCAGAGTGGAAATTAAAAGGGCCTACAACTACCATCGCAGTAACCACAGACAATGTGGTTGTTAATGCTATAAGTGAAGCAGGACTGGGTCCACATATAGGGTGCTTTGCCCATACTTTAAATTTAGCATCACAAAAAGCAATGGCAATCAACCAGGTATCTCGACTTCTAGGGAAAATCAGAAGAGCAATTTCTTTTTTCCATCGAAGCACAACAGCAGCTAATATTTTAGAACTCAAGCAGGAAATGCTTCACTTGCCAAAACACTCTCATCAACGATGTGCCCACACGCTGGAACTCAAGCTATGACATGGTTGAGCGGTATCTAGAGCAGCAAACTGCTGTCTACTCCGCTCTAACAGAGCGGGCCCTCAAAAACAAGGAGATTTCCTACCTGTGTGACCAAGAGGTCAGTGTAGGGGAGAAGGTGATAGAGATTATGAAGCCATTGAAGACCATCACTACAATACTGAGCACTGAAACAACACCATCAGTTTCAATTATCCTACCCCTCAAAACAATGATCCTAAAGTCCATGGAACAAAAAGATGTTGACACTCCTACTGCAGGGCTTGTCCTTTAAGGTGCGCAATTGCGCGTGCACGCCATCACGCGCCTAAAATGGTGAGGAGCTGCGCAAAGAAATGCGCGCCTATCAATAAAAAAGAATTCAATTGTACGCGCCTTTTGTCACGTGACCACTCGACGCTCCACGGAATTATTCATAACAACAATGGCGTCGAAAAAAAGCATAGATAACAAGGGTCATTCGTGTCAGAATGCAACGTTTTTGGGGAGGGGAGCGATGGTTGGTGTTAAACAATTAATTCATAACGAATTAATTAATTTTAGCCTACCGTTTCCACTACCTGACCCGCATGGTCTTTGTTTTACCCATAACCAAACCATAAATAAATAAAGATGTTACACACAAATTACCACCTGTCAATCACTTTTTCCGCGGGACTCTGGCAGGAATAGGCACAGTGATCTGTGTCGTTATAATGGCGTCGACAAACTCGGTTGGTAAAAAAAGGTGCAAATTCACCTTTCTGGCAATACTTTAGCTTTAGACCGAATGAAACAGGACAGCCACGAGATACGCCTGAAGTGGTGTGTAGGATTTAGATGCGCAGACGTTCTGTTCGTTATGGTAAAACCATGAAAAAGGCATATTTGGTGTAGTTTATTCAATCTAATTTAATTTAAAAAAAAAAAAATTCTGCTGTTTCTGTATGCTTCATTTATTAATGTAAACGAACTAGTTTGTGTAATTCGTTTGGAGTTCACTGTAATTTGTATTGTGATCGCTATAACAACTTCCTTGTTATTATTTCCTCATAATAATAATAATAATATAAGTAAAGATGCGGAAATTGAAAGCATGCATTTAATTTGGCTATATAGTGTGATTAAGTGGTGTGTTTTTCGTGAGCTGGTTGCTGCTGCAGCGGGGGTGGGGCGGAGGATCGCGATGTCGGCTCAGCATCGTGATGTCTATCGGCGATGGACGATGGCATCTACTATCGACCCAACCCTATTGTCCAACTCTTAATATTGAGCTATCCCCACTCCTAGTCCTAGTCCAACAGCAATATCCTTGGCTACTGTCATTACTCACCCTGTGGTCTAGTTACAGATTATATCCTGGAAGGCAACCTACTCAAAAATACTCAAGCACTTAAGAGATGGCA
Source organism: Paramormyrops kingsleyae (assembly GCF_048594095.1). Lineage (NCBI taxonomy): Eukaryota > Metazoa > Chordata > Actinopteri > Osteoglossiformes > Mormyridae > Paramormyrops > Paramormyrops kingsleyae. Next base: position 24,269,596 of record NC_132813.1, read on the forward strand.
TCTTCATAACTAGTTAGTCTTAGCTGTATACATGTTAAGGATTGGCTGCTGCTGGGATCGACTGCTGATGTGTTTTTCATCCAAGAATTAAGTTTTCAGAGAAGACACTGGCTAACAAATGAATTTCAGTGGAGAAACAGAATTTGGCTCATACAAATTATTGGATGCCATCTCTAAGTTTTGGCCCATATAATCTTAATATTATGGTGCTCTTCCCCTCTGAGCCTTCTGCAGCAAGTGTTATGCAAATTGAGGACAATCTCCAAAGTATTGATGCAAAAAAGACTGAATTCTGAATTGCAAATTTTATTCACCAATAAAAAGTGATTCACTTTAAATGGGTTTCTACAAAATATGTTAAAGCATTAAAACTAGGATAAAACAACTAACACTAGGACTTTTTGGATTTTGTCCCATTGCACCAAAGTCCAACCACATTTTAGGCGCACAAAAAAGGTAAAATTGTGCACCTAGCACTTTTAGGGTGCACAAAAAAAATTGTGCACCTAGCACTTTTTAGGTGCACAAATTTGTGTGCGCCTGCATTTTTCAAAGGACAAGCCCTGCTACTGCCAGAGAAATCAAGCATGTCATCAGTGAAAACGTGCAAAACAGATACTCTGACCCTGGTCTTCAGGACTTTCTTCACAAGTGTACTGCTCTTGATCCAAGATTCAAGAAACTTCCTCATTTGGATCCTGCCTGTCATCAAAAAAATCTATGACAATCTCATCACAGAAATTCTGAGCAATACAGAACAGGTATGTATTATGTATCTTATATTAAGGTTGATATTTTATATGAAAATACCTCATAATAATTTCTTCTGTCCTAATTGACCTAATTATCACTATCTTTCTTTTTGTGATTTAACACTATAGGATGTGAGTGAATGCACTACATATACTGGCCAGTCCAACTCCAGTGACATCAGAGCCAGCATCTTCCCCTCCTACAAAGGAGGTCAGCTATGGCTGAACTTTTTGACTCACATTTTCAATCTGGTCAGAGGAGTAAGCCTGATTTGAAGCAGCAGTTGAGGGAGGAAGTGTATGCCTACATGGCAAAAGAATGTGTTTCAATCGATTCCAACCCACTTGCCTGGTGGAAGGCTCATGAGTCTGTTCATCCTAATCTGGCCATGATGGCAAAATGTTTTCTGGCTGTACCAGCCACCTCAGTCCCCAGTGAAAGGGTTTTTTCAACAGCAGGTGACATAGTAACTGCCAGCCGATCGGCCCTTGCAACAGACAATGTGGACAAATGAATTTTTTTGAAGAAAAACTTAAAAATAAAATCTGAAGTCTGAGCACCTTTCAGAGGTATATAATTGACTGATACAACATTCAATCACACAGTTAATCACAAATGTGATTTGTTTTACTTAAATGAATAATACTTGAATAACTTCATTTTTTTGTAAAATATTAAGAAATGTTTTTTCAGTGCATACTTTCACTGTGAGTTTGCTGTTTTCACTACATAGTAGATGAAAATGTGAAAATATTCTTGTGCCTTATTTTTGAAAAAAAGAAACTAAAGTTGCCAGTTGGCAAAAGAATGCCATACCTGCCATCTCACTTACTCTCTATTAGGTAAGACTAATATTAATTGCTAATTTCTATTAATAACACAAGATGTTTCAGTTGTTTTTTGTCATCCATACATGAAAATATAAGCAAGAGTGTGTGTTTACTGGTTAACACTGCTGTTTATTTAAAATAAACGAAAACAAACCAAGGCTCATGCTTTAGAATTTTTTGTTACTTAACTTCACTGTATCGGAACCGTACCGAACCGTGATGTCAGAACTATAGTGTGAACCGAACCGTGACCTGTCTGTACCGATACACCCGTATAAAACATGCAACTTTTTCTCAAAAATATCCTCAAACATCTCAAGGACACATATGCAGTAGCCATTTAATATATCTTAGAAGTTGTCTATCATTGTGTAGCATTCACATATAGTCATATTTCAAACAATACAGTCCATCCAGGATTTCGTGATTCTGTGATCAGAAAAATTTACGCAAAATCACCTCTTGGCCATATCCTCAGGAAATCTGGTATTCAGTTCCAGTGTTACACTGGTGACACCCGGCTTTGTCTACTAAGCCTTATGGCGCTTTTCCACTGCATAGTACGGCACGACACGGTTCAGTTCAGCTCACTTTTGGGGGGTTTTCCACTGGGAACAGTACCTGGTACCTGGTCCTTTTTTTAGTACCACCTCAGCCGAGGTTCCAAGCGCGCCGAACCGTTACCAAAACGTGACGTGTAAACTCTACTGGTCACTGATTGGCCGGAGAAAATCGTCATTACTGCGTCACTGAACTTGCGACACGAGACACAACAGACCCGCTAGATTTTTAGCACAGCCAGCGAAGGTTCGGACGCACCATTTTGTTTTAACTAAAAATGGTCTTGCTGTTAAAAACATCCACATGCCGAAAATGAAGAACACCATTCCGTCGATATGCTCCATTGTTGTGTGTTTGTTTGTGGCGCATTTACGATGATGTCACGGCAATAGAGGCGGCGCAACTATAACGACACGTGAATAATCCCGCCCACTCTAAAGCGGCACTAAACTGCAGTCGAAATGCAAACTGAGCCAAACCAAGGTGAGCTGTACTGAACCGTGCTGTGCCGTACTATGCAGTGGAAAAGCGCCATAACTGTACTCTTTCAGCGTCCTCCCTTTCTGTCTAATTCTGGCTCTCATCTAATTTTTCCAAACTTTCCTAGTAGGGAAACTGCTTCATTCAGACCGTACAGTTGACAATTTCATTGTTCCTCTGTCCCTCCAGGTTATAAGTCTGAGTATCATCCTGGATAGTAGAATCTGACCTGTTACACCACTCTACACGTTGTTTACAAAAATCTGATGTGGACCTATGTGTATCTATCAAAGTTTGGTCTATGCCATCTCTTAAATTTAACAACACTGCTATTCTTGTACATGCTCTGGTTGTATCTCACACTAATTACAGCAATGCTATCCTCTTCCCTTCCACATAAACGCCACCACAAACCTCAGCTTATTCAGAATTCAGCTGCCTGTGTCATTACCAGAACCCCTTCAACAGACCATACACATGGAGATAAGTATTGAGACCCCTGGCCATTACACTTACAAGAACTTTTATGACATCCAACCCTAAATCCATAGGCATCAATATGGAGTTGCCCCCTCCCACTATCCCCTTTGCAGTTACAATAACTGTCACTCTTCTGAGAAGGCTTTCCACAAATTTTGGAGTGTGTCTGTGGGAATTTTTGCCCATTCATCCAGAAAAGCATTTGCGAGGTATGTTACTGATGTTGGACTTGAACACCTAGCTTGCAATCTCTGTTCTAGTTCATCCCAAAGGTGTTTGACAGGATTGAGGTCAAACCGCGTGTGCAGGCCAGTCAAGTTCTTCCACACCAAACTCACCCAAGTACGTCTTTATGGACCTTGCTTGAACAATGCAGTCAGGCAGATAAGATTCTCCTCGCATCTGTTGAACCCAAACCCGTCCATCAGACTGCCAGATAGAGAAGCTTGATTTGTCACTCCACATAAGATGTTTCCACGGCTCCAGAGTAGCCTGCAAATTCGTCATTGACTTTGTTTTCCCTTAACACATCCACTTTGAAATAATACCACTTACAGTTTACTGTGGAATATCTAGCTGGGAAGAAATTTCACAAACCGACTTGCAAAGGTGGCATCCTATGACAGTACCATGCTTCAATTCACGGAGCTCTTCAGAATGATCCATTCTTTTACAAATCTTCGTAAACCTGACTGCATGTCTAGATTCTTAATTTTATACACGTGGCAATTGATCCGAATGAAACACCTGAATTCAATGAAACTCTCTGATCTCCTTCACATCTGCACACCCTTCCACAACCGTAGGTCTTCTTCCTCCATCAATTTCACTAAACCTTCTGCGCACCTGACTACTGAGAGTCAGAACGTTTAGTCGTGCTGCTCCTCACCTCCGTCCCTCAATACATATATATTCTTTCTCTTCCTAATGTACGACCCCTGGCAATTGCATTGCATTTATTTTAATAAAATGGTTATATGTAGTGGCAGAGTTAGTAAATTTATAAAGTTTAGTTTTAATGTTTGGCAGTGGTTTCGATTTTATATGCGTTCAGCATGGAGACAATAAGGCTGTTTAAAATTAGTGTATGGGAAAAACAAAAAAGTATTAAAGAAGTGTGATTGGTTAGGGGTTAGCCTGTCAAAACACTTGGTATTGGGGAGGGGCGGGGCTGATGGGGAAGGAGAGAAGGAGTAGGGAGCGTGGAAGAAAGGAAGGTTCTCTTTATGTTTTGATTTATTAGGTGCATGAGCTAAGTTTAAAGTTTACAGTTAATTTCAAAGGTTGTGCTGTGTGGCTATCGTCTACTTTTTCTTTTAGTTATTGTTCCCATCTTCTTTCTGGGACTGTAATGGCAGATCAGTAAGCGTTCAGCTGCTCGCCGAAGACTTGTTTTAGCAGCTAACGACACCGCGCAGAGTTCGCTCGGGACAGTGTGCGGGGAAACAGCAGGGTGTACGAATGATGCAACATTGGGATTTGCTGTGAGGTGCCAGCCCAGGAGGACAACGCACAGACAACTGTTCATTGGAAGTCTTCACTTTTGGATGCTAATGGGTCAAGACGCTTCCTGGTGTACAGAGAGGAAGGGTTTCGTGAGTAAAGGAAAAGAACATGTTCTGGTCCGCCATTACGAGCTACAATTTGCGTGCCAACTAAAGGGTGTGTGTGGTTGTATTTAAAACCCGGGTATTTTATTTCTATTTTGGAATTATCCATCGTGTATTTTCTGTTTTCTTATCGTGTATGTAACAGTGAGTAGAGCAGTAGCTGTTTTGCCTAAAGGTAATCTTTTGGAGTTAAGCGTAAATGACGCATACAGATTTTTTTCTTTCTGTAAATAAATAAGGACATAAGAAATTTACAAACGAGAGGGAGCCATTCGGCCCATCAAGCTCGTTTGGGGAGAACTTAACTAATAGCTCAGAGTTGTTAAAATCTTATCTAGCTCCGATTTAAAGAAACCCAGGGTTTTAGCTTCCATAACACTAGCAGGAAGACAATTCCATACTCTAACTACACTCTGTGTAAAGAAGTGCTTCCTCAAATTTGTTTTAAAATGTCCTCCCGCTAATTTCCACTTATGGCCACGAGTTCGAGTATTTAAACTAATATTGAAATAGCCATTTGGCTGAACAGCACACAATATTCTAGGTGGGGTCTTACCAAGGAATTGTATAATCTTAACATCACCTCCCTTGACTTAAACTCCACACACCTAGATATATAACCCAACATCCTATTGTCCTTTTTAATTGCTTCCCCACACTGGCGAGAGTGGGACATGGAAGCATCAACATACACACCAAGATCTTTCTCGTAATCAGTACAGCCCGACCGATAAAGGATTTTGAAGGCCAATACCGATACAAATATTTGTTGGTTTTAAAATCCGATATATCGGCCGATATATATATACACACAGTCGAACTTCGTTACAACGTACCTCGGGGGAATTAAGAATTTGTACGTTATAACCATAGTACGTTGTAACCAAGTCCCTCAAAATGAATGATAGAACACAAAATGTATATAAAAAAACTTTTAGAAAACACCCCTCAAGTAGACACTATGACATACAGCTTGTGTAGTTTGAAGAATATACTGTAATAGGAACTATATTCTTCAAACTAGGTTAATATCAGTTACTCATAGACAGCCGACATAACGCAAAATCCACTGCCGGCTTATCGTTCAAATCGCCTTACTGTAACCTAATGTCAAACCGAAATTATGCACCTGTATATGATTCAATTGGCTGAAATAAATTTCGATACATGTGTTAGACATCTGTCTTTTGTTAATTTCTTTCACTATATGTCACACAATTACCCCAATAACCACACAGTTTCAGAACTTAGTTCGCGTCGGCAGTATAAGGCTGCCATGTATAATTCTGAATTATTTCCACCTTGTCGGTCAGCGAAATCTGTTTCCTTTTAGCAGGCATCTTGCTTGATATGCGGCAGCATGACACCATGCAAAATCATGAAAAAAAGGGGGCTGCATGCAAGGAGTCCGGCCGGCGTGGAATGCTTCGTGAGGATAAGTTCATACAGTTAGGCGTTGCTAAGCGATGTAGATGGCCGGCAACAGCCGATTCTGAATTGTGCGCGCGCTCGGAAGATGAGGCTGTACGTTGTAACGAAGGTCAATTTGCCTATTTTCCTCTGAAAATCATACGTTATATCGAAGTTTACGCTGTAAAGGTGTATGTTCTAAGCGATACCGGCAAATGGAATAATGCATTACGCGAATTCGGGACATCGAAATTTGAACGTTGTATTGGTGTAAACGTTATAAACGGGGTACGTTGTAACGAGGTTCGACTGTATTTTAAATTTCAGAAACGCGCAACAAAACATTAACAGATTTAACTAACATTAGTTATTTATAGTTATTTATGAGTTTTAACTAACATATGATAATGCATTTTAAAAAGAAACTTGTTTCTTTTATTGTCACAACAGAACAGAGGAACATCAAATATATAAAAGTTCTGATAAATAAAATGTATAAAAATACAGACTTAAGATATGAAACGTAAAGTCCTAAAGTAAAGTATTAAAGAAATACTTCAGTCTCATTGTCGAAAGTTAAAAGGACAGTCAGTCAACTACACTGTAACAACGTAACGTAATTACTAGCTAATTCCGCTTCACTCTCGGCTTATTTAACAGCAGCAAAACTGGACATGATAGTCACGAATTTTGTCATGCTTATTTGAGTTAAGAGAACTGATGGGGATGTTCTTTAAATTGTTATTCAAGCAATGTATGTCTCGTGACCAACTCACCATGAACACACTTCACTGATGATCTCACTCGCGGATAACTGGTTCTCTCTGTCCGACTCTGGCTGGATCAGCAGGTTGCAGGATGTGTGGCGCGTTATACACGAGTGTTGCCAACAGGGACGGTGTAGAGTGCCCTCTGCTGTACAAACTATACAACACCAACACTCATGACATGGTTGAAGGGTGTTTTGTCCGTTTTTATTTTATTTTTTAAATATTCATTTATCGGCCATTATAAATGCCGATACCGATAGTTTGGAAAATGCCTAATATCGGCCGATAATATCGGCCTGCCGATAAATCAGTCGGGCTCTAGTAATCAGCTACCTTTATTTCAGTGGAACCCACAAAATATCTGTACTTTATATTTCTGCTCCCTTGCATGGATTAACTTACATTTATCTGTGTTAAATTTCATCTGCCAAGTATCAGCCCAGCCGCTAATTAAATCCAGATCCCGTTGTAGCCTCTCTGCTGCTAGATCAGTATCTGCTACATCACCCACCTTGGTGTCGTCTGCAAATTTAACCAGTTTACTGTATATATTGGTGTCAATATCATTAATGTAAATTAGGAACAGTAGTGGTCCCTTAATTTGAACCCTGCGGTACCCCACTATGAACGCAGGCCCACTGTGACATTATGCCTCTAATAACTACTCGCTGCTTCTCGTCAGTTAACCGGTTTTCGACCCAAGCTGCCACAGTTCCTAAAATCCCTGCAGCTTTGAGCTTTAGCAAGAGCCGTTTGTGGGGGACAACATCAAAGGCCTTCTGGAAATCTAAGTAGATCACATCGTAGGCCTTTTTGTGATCAATTTCACTCATAGCTTCCTCAAAGAACTCAAGTAGATTCGTTAAACAGGATCTACCTCTCCTAAATCGATGTTGGCTATCCCTCAGAATGTTATTTGCAGCCAGGTAATCTACCATTTTCACTTGGATTATAGCTTCCATTATTTTGCCAGTAATGCTAGTTAAACTGATTGGCCTATAGTGTGCTGGATTACTTCTATCCTCTTTTTTGAATATAGGTGTTATATTAGCATGCTTTCAATCTGAAGGTACCGCACCCGCAGACAACGATTTCTGTAATATTAAAGTTAAAAGTTGGCTAATAATATCCCTCATCTCTTTTAAAACTATAGGTAATATGCCCATGCCTCTTCAACTGTTTTGCTATTTAACTCCGTCCAGTTCACAGTTTCTAGTTTCAGTCCCATACCATTAAAGTTAGCCTTCCTAACATTGCATACTTTTAATTTCGACTTTGCTCTTTGGACACTAAAATTAACCTCAAATTTAACCATGTTATGATCACTACCGTCCAATGGTTCTAAAACCTCTAATTTTCCAATCCTATCCTGGTTATTAGAGAAAACAAGATCAAGAAGGGCTTCTCCCCTGGTAGGGGTATTGACAAACCGAGTAAAAAAACAATCCTGTACTAATTCCAACATCTCAGTTTCATTTACAGAAGAGCCAAAGACTGTGTCCCACTGTATCCCAGGTAAATTAAAATCACCCATGACCACCACATAATTTTTATTACTTATAATCCTGATATCGTCATATAACATTCTGCTTTCCTCTGCAGCTACATTAGGTGCTCTATAACAAACACCGACAATTAGGCCATTTGAGTTTTTAGCATCAAGCTTTATCCATACAGCTTCTGTACTTTTAATTTTATCAGTGAACTCCCTTGCCTGCAAGTTTTCTTTTACGTATACTGCAACACCACCTCCCTTCTTGCCTATCCGGTCTCTACGGAACAACGTATAACCATCCATATTATATTCTTCACCATCATTGTCACTCATCCATGTTTCAGTTATTCCTATAATGTCCAATTGTGTCCGATGAAATTAGAGCCTCTAAATCATTAATTTTGTTCTAATACTCCTAGCATCTAACCCTCTGGGGTCTAGGGGTAGGGAACACGTTTTCACTCACTGGGGCATGGTCACACATTTCATGCAATATCAAACTTAATTCATGGTAAATAAATTATTTCTTATATTTGTTTTGGCATTAAACTCATCTATCTTAGTGTACTTTGTAAATATGTTAGATTTATGTTAAGTTTGTAATTTGACATCAAAGTATAGACATTGCAAAATGCAGTTTGGAACAATTGCAGACACATTATAAAATGTACATAGTAAGCAATGCTGGCAGTTTGTTTTGATCCCAGATATCTGATCAACAAAGTCTTGGCTACATGAAGATGACTAAATGGTGTAGTTGCAATATTCAGTTGAATAAATAAATAAGAAAAACCGAACTCATGTCACTATTTCTGGCTCCTTTCATTGAATATGTAGCAACTTTCATGTGTATGCATGAGCCATTGTCACCTGGCCACATCCCCCACCCCCTTTTATAGTGCTGACAGGGATGTATCTGGATCGTGTTTCACCGTTGCGCTGTTCATCAAATTACCATGCAAATGCCATTTGAATACACGCTAATGCGGCTATTTAGAATGTGAATAGCGATCTTCGGGTGAGAGCGGTACTACACGCCCCCGATGCAGGTAAAACAAAGTAAGGTAAGTTTGCCGATTTAACTTAATTTTAAAAAAATTAATACTTCCGACAATGGACGTTTTGAAAAGAAGACCGATTACAGATTTAGTCAGTGTTTTTTTCATGTTTCTATAATAAGATTTTAGCGAGTTATGAATTGAAATACATGAGAAAGATACTCGGCATCGCCGACGATGCCGTGGACTCCAGAGGGTTAAATACAGACCACAAATGGTAGGCCTTTTACAGTGCCCACTTTTAATATTTATTGGGGCTTTCTGTCTCTCCCCACATAAATTCTTAACTAACCTCCCTGCCCCCTCAGTTCCTAGTTTAAACATTCCTCAACTACTCTACATATACGCCTCCCCAATACACTGGTTCCCCTATGGTTCAGATGCAACCCGTCCACCTTGAACAGGTCCCACCTGTTCCAGAAGGTATTCCAGTGCCCCATAAGCCTAAACCCTTCTTTCCTACACCACAATTTTAGCCATGCATTTATTCCCCTTATCTCAGCTAACTTAGCCTGGCTTGCACGTGGCACGGGAAGTATTCCAGAGAATACCACCATGGATGTTCTGCTTCTAAGCTTATTCGCGACTTCTATAACATGCAACATGCACCACGACAACTGGATCCACCCTCGATTCAGAAGGTCCCCTACCTGGGCCCCAAGCAGGCAAGACACCATATGGGACCCTCTATCACGGGTGCACACATAACTGTCTACACCTCTAATAATTGAATCCCCTACTACCACAACCTCCCTCCTCCTGGGGGTAGGTGGCTCCATGGTGCCCAAGGGTCCACCTGCCTCCCCAGTCTCTTCCGGCTCTAAAGTTGGAAGCACCTGAAAGCGGTTAGACACCGTAACTTCAGGTGATGCCGCCTTTGTGAATTGTGTACGCCCTTTTCTATGTCTATGACCTCCGTTCACCCAGCTCTTTCGACTTACCTGTTCATCATTCTCCCCTCTCCCCGCTTGTGACGTACACACAGTCTCCCTAAAAGGCATGTTCTCTCTCCTTTAACTCACTGTTATGTTGGATGAGAGCCAGTTGTTCCTCAAGGTCACAAACCTGGACCATGAGTGAGTCCACTAACTTACATTGCTCGCAAGCGAAGTCCGACTGGACAAGCATCCAGAAGGGCAAATATCTCGCAAACACAACACTGAGCTGGCCCCATAATTACCTAACTCACTATGACCCCGTCCTTTAATCCCAGCCCAGTATATTAATATAGCGTATTTAAACTTTTAGTTGATCTAATTAACATATAGTTAAAACAATAAAGTGCCGAGTACAATAAAACACTAAATTAAGGCCCAATCCCAATACCCCCACTTAACCCTATCCCTTAGCCCGACCCTTCCTATTTCATGGTCCTATTTTGCGTGTACCCGTGTAGGGTAGTGTTGTCCCATTTCTTTTTAGCAGCGAGGGGTAGTGATGTTCAGCCCTCAAGATAGCCCTTGAAACAGAGATTTTTCAGATACTGACTCAAAACCGAGTGAAAGAAGAAAATTCCCACAATGCATTGCAATACACAAGAAAAGAAAAGATGGCTAGCAGTGTGGGGAAAGAAGCTCATAAATGTAAGTACATCTTTATAAATACGCTTGCAAAAAAACCAAATTTTAGCGGAATATCTTAGTTTAATGTAAGTGAAACGGCGTATGAGGATTAATTTTTCAAAAACAATTTTCTGAAAATCGCTAATTCTGTGCGTAGAGATAGAGCAGTATTTCTGTAGTATTTATAGAGAAAGAACTGAGCAGGGGTGAGTTTCACAAAACTTAAGAACGTATTTATTCAGAGAGAGAGCATTCAAACTCCTTTTTATGTAGTTTTTACACTTTTGGGAAACTCACCCCCGATTGTTTTCTGTGTTTCGTGCAATAGTCTTCTGCATTATTCTACATCGTGGAATATGTAAAAGACATTGTTCCTGACATGTTGTTTATGCAACATAAAGATATTGTTTATGCAAAACGTGTGCATGTTTTATAGAAATATTGCATGCAATATGCTTCATTTTATATCTGCGTGCCATTGCCAAAGGAATGCTAATCCACAAATTGACAGTGTCATAATCATGTTGTAATATTCTAGGGGCATGTCAGTGGTATAATCATGTTGTAATGTTAAAGTGACTTGTCTGTGTTATAAGCATGTTGTACTATTCCAAGGACTCCCGAGCAAACCAGGCAGCTCATAAAGTTCAGTGCACATAATGAAGAGCAGTTCACCAAAAAAAAAATATGCTGCTAAACAGCTATGGGAGTGAGTCCACCATCCGGCGGCTCCGGGCAGGAAAGCGGTGCAACATCAACACTATTTATGGTGGGGATGGGGTGCTGCTGACCTCAACCCGGGACGTTTTGGGTCGATGGAAGGAGTACTTCGAAGACCACCTCAATCCCACCGACAGAGGGTGTGCTCCAACTATAGGGGATCATACTCTTCATACTCTTCAGCCTCCCTGGTAAGGTCTATTCGGGGGTTCTGGAGAGGAGGGTCCACCGGAATGTCAAACCTCGGATTCAGGAGGAGCAGTGTGGTTTTCGCCCCGGCCGTGGAACAATGGACCAGCTCCATACTCTCCGCAGAGTTCTGGAGGGTTCATGGGAGTTTGCCCAACCAGTCTACATGTGTTTTGTGGACTTGGAGAAGGCATTCGACCGTGTCCCTCGGGGAGTCCTGTGGGGGGTGCTCCGGGAGTATGGGGTGCCGGGCTTCCTTATAAGGGCTGTTCCGTCCCTGTATAACCGGTGCCAGAGTCTGGTCCACATGGGCGGCAATAAGTCGGTCTTGTTTCCGGTGAGGGTTGGACTCTGTCAGGGCTGCCCTTTGTCACCGATTCTGTTCATAGTTTTTATGGACAGAATTTCTAGGCGCAGCCAGGGCGTTGCGGGTGTCCGGTTTGGTGACCTCAGGATTAGGTCTCTGCTTTTTGCAGATGATGTGGTTCTGTTGGCCTCATCGGACCGTGACCTTCAGCTCTCGCTGGGACAGTTCGCAGCTGAGTGTGAAGCGGCTGGGATGAGAATCAGCACCTCCAAATCCAAGACCATGGTCCTCAGCCGGAAAAGGGTAGAATGCTCTCTCCGGGTCGGGGATGGGGTCCTTCTCCAAGTGGAGGAGTTTAAGTATCTCGGGGTCTTGTTCACGAGTGTCTGTCATGGTAAAGAAGGAGCTGAGCCAAAAGGCGAAGCTCTCGATTTACCAGTCGATCTACGCTCGTACCCTCACCTATGGTCACGAGCTGTGGGTAGTGACCGAAAGAACGAGATCCCGAGTGCAAGCGGCCGAAATGAGTTTCCTCCGCAGGGTGGCTGGGCTCTCCCTTAGAGATAGGGTAAGGAGCTCAGTCATTCGGGAGGGACTCAGAGTAGAGCCGCTGCTCCGCCGCATTGAGAGGAGTCAGATGAGGTGGCTCAGGCATCTGATTAGGATGCCTCCTGGACGCCTCCCTGGTGAGGTGTTCCGGGCATGTCCCACTGGGAGGAGGCCCCTGGGAAGACCCATGGACACGCTGGAGGGACTATGTCTCTCGGCTGGCCTGGGAACATCTCGGGATTCCCCCAGAGGAGCTGGATGAAGTGGCCGGGGAGTGGGAAGTTTGGGTTTTCGCTGCTGAGACTGCTGCCCCCACGACCCGACCTCGGATAAGCGGGAGATAATGGATGGATGGATGGATTCTCACAGCAGTTTTAAACCCTGGGTCCGACGTGCTGTATAATGTATATCCTAAATCACAATTTTTATGACTTGCTAATCGCGTTGTTTCAAATCGTTCAGCCCTAATCCTAGACGTATATTCTTGCCTGGTACAATCCACTTAAGCTCCTCCCTTGTGGTGTAATGTATTGGTGTCCATGGTAGAATGGTCACAGGGCTAGACATAAGCCGCGGCACCGCGGCCAATGGCCGTCGTGCCTTTCAAAATTGGCCGCACGCCTCCTCAAAATTGAAGTACCTTACGGCCAAGATTGGCCTGCCTTTAATGTTTGTCTGGTCGTATGCCCCCTTTTTACCGAAAGTAACGTTCATTACACAAAAGACTTGCGCACGACACGGTCCACTTTACCTCGTCAACAATCGATGCATCTGTACTGAACCCGAACCCAACCTTCGATACGAGAAACGAGGTCGACCCGCACATCTCGTAATTCCCAACTACTGAATGAACCGCAATGAATTCTGGTCAATTCATTGAATTCTGGTCACAATGGTGCATCATCGGGGGTTACGTTTTTTGATTGGAAAAGCCATCCGACGGTTTCCGAATAACAGATAGGTGTCCTCTTCGGTAATCATCGTGTAGTTGTCGTCTGCTGCTTATGCTGTCACCATGCCTCGCAAAGATTGAGAACGTAAAAGAAAGCAAGCTGAACTCGCGGCTACTGCCGCAAAATGTTGCAAATTATCTACTTTGTTCAGGTAAGTGTCAGATGGTGTTGTAAAAAAACATTTGCCGAGGCAGAGCAGATTTGACTCAGAGAAGTACCAAGCTCTGCTGGGAGGATATAGGACTGGTAGCGTGCAGTGTGCAAAAAACGAACGTCAAGTCAATTGTCATGTACACTAAAAGAATACGGGTGTTCTGAGCAAACAAATACAAAAATATTGACGGCTCCTTTATTGTTGGATTTTGTTTTTTGAAATAAAGCTATATATATATATCTATAAATATATATATTCTGTCTCAAATCGAAGGTCGTATTGCGTAGGTTGTCTAAACTTGGTAATTACAGTAATTGGTAATTAGTGACTCAGTATTGACCCAATTCCTTTTTGCAAAGTTTCTGCTTTTTTGAAAATAAAAAAATGCATCCTTTATGGAAATAAAATTCCTCCACAAGGCCCGAGGTGTCCTATGAAATTTCCAGATTTTGGCCTTATGCCCAGGCTTAATGGCCTTGTGCCCTAGAAAAAATATGAATAGCCAAGGCCAAAGTGGCTGTGCCCTCCTAAATCCTTATGTCTAGCCCTGTGGTCAGTAATACACATGGTCAAAAAGCCAGCTGGGTGGAGGGGCTACACTACCTTCAAATTGCGCCTTAAAATATACCTTAATTTACTTGCTTATTCAGTCTGACTGTCATTCCACTTGGCAACACTCGCATTGTCCGGCATTATATAACTTAATTTCTAATGCTTATTTCTTCACATTTTTCTTAGATTGATTTAATAATGGATAGCTACTATGTGTGTTTTCTTATTGTGTCTTAATATACTGTCAATAGTTTGCTATTATAGAATAATAATAACACCTATCGATCACTGTGGAAAAATTCTCTTTTCGTCTACCTCATCTTACTTTCCATGACACACAAATAGGTAAGAGCAAGCTTGGCAGCGAAGGGCAGCCACCTGCATTGACACCCATCGAGTTGGGGGTTAAGGGCCTTGATGAAGGGCCCACAGACATGTAACTATTCTGCTGAAGCTGGGCTCGAGCTGACAACCTGAGTACTGCGACAGATGACCTGGCTCGCACAATTCCCTTACCTAAACCTTATACAGCTGGTTTGGGATGAGTTAGATCGAAGAGTAAGAGCAGGTTACCCAGCTTGTACCCAGAACTAGTGAAAACTTTTATATATAGAGAGCATTGAAATATGATCATGTTATACAATATGAAATATAAAAAGTAATTTCTTCACTGGAAGCAGGTTGTAAAAAATGCACAAACTTGCAATTTTGCCAATTTATGCAAATTTTGCACAAAAAGAGCACATACAACTCCGCAATTTGCATCACAAATTGTGAGAAAAGCTGCTGCAAAAACAAGTGTTTCTGGCTGCAACAATCAAAAACACCCACAGAGACTGAAAATAGTTCCTCCTTGTAATTAAGGACAGAGTAAAACCATTTTAAGCATGATGAACTGCTCACTGGCAATTTTCTGAGGACTGAGATTCACACCAAAAAAAAATTTTAAAATACGTATTACACATACATCACAAAGACATTTTTTATGTGAATAAATTCCTAACTATTGAATTTCAGAGGAATTACCTATTTATAATTAAAAAGACTTATGAGAGAATAACAATAGAGTATGCTGACATACAATGGACATGAACGACTTGCGTTCTTACCGTTTTACATATCATAGATGGCTCAAAATGTTTGGCGCACAGTCTGTAGTGCTTGTTCAATTGATCTGAAGTTTTATCCTCCAGGTCTGCTCGCCGGCAGTTCTCCACCCACAGCTTGCATCTAATGGAGAAAAACATGCAGAGTGGAACCATTCTGTGCCATACAAACTAGATCTGCAGTTCCTTGAGCATTGTCGAAGAAGTTGATCATGACTTGACAAGCAGCACACAAATCAAAGGCAGTAAAATTGGAAGCAGGTGAAATTGTAGTTAATCTCAAGAGGCCAGGGCTTTTGTGCAAAACAGCTTCTGTGAATAGTTAAATGAATGGCTGTAATTGCAAAACTTAATACATACATATTCACTAAATGTAGCATTTGTATGATTATAAATAATGGAAATCAAGCAATTGCATAACGTCATACATTTAATAAAGGAAACTAATTTGGGAAATTTTGTTATACTTAATGCTGGATTAAACAATACTAGGCAACGTTGCAAAGGGACAGAACATTTCCAGTAAATTTCTGGAAACTTTCGATGGGAAGAAGGGTTGCAAAGAGGCAGATTTTTTTTTTAAACTTCTCATGGAAAGTCAAACTGGGGAAATATTGAACTCTGTGGAACTCCACGCGAGCTGTCAGATACCGCAAAGAAAGCAAAGTGTATGAATAATACAACATAGAATATGACTTATAAGCAGTGTGTTTTGATGCAGAAGCTTTTATGCTCACATAATTATTCACAAGGCCTTGGTTCCACAATGATATCACTATTACTGTCAGTTTATTCTGATTAATCCCTATACATACATTCCATGGACACCTTCCATCTTCTTTCTCTGAATTTTGCAATCATGAACAATACCAAAAGGGCTAATGAATACAATGAACAATGTACCTTCTGAACACTACTGTATCTACTATACAATATGCAAAGAACTTCCATGTAAAAGCCAATTGTATTACACAGGTGTCCAGTAGACAAGTGTGAATTAAAGATAATACGAACTTTACTCATTTATTGATACAAACAGCTGGGCACAAAAAAGCAGGAAAAGTAGATGCTGCATTTTTGAATTGGCTTGACGATATGACTGCAGACGAACAATGTCCTTAAAAGGGCTATAATAAACACAATATTGCTAGTATTGAACGTGTATCTCAACATCCAGTTACAAAACTTTCGTATATCCATTAGTAGCATGGAACAACTTCCCATACGAAGCCTGGGTTTACGAACTCCATTACAATACAAATTGTCCCACAGCACAATTCTATTAGCGCTTACCATCATCTAGCCTCTGCGGCAGACCTCGTCCCTAACGTAAAAGGGTATCTAGTATGACACTTCCAATTTATGGTCTAAATTTCAAGCAACGAGTATTAAACGAAAGGACGAAAATGCAGTGCTTAACCTACTTTCTCATTAATGTTTGTTACTAACACGGTGTGTTAGTAACAAAACTGCAATACACGTCCAACGAGCAAAGAAATAACTGATGTTTACGTTTTCTGCGCAGTACCTTCACTTACATTCAGTGTGAGGCGGTAGTGTTCGCAATAAAATACTGGACTCGAAGTATATTTAGAAAGAAAGCTGGGTGCTGTTCCGTGTTTTTAAAGGGTTTTCTCCCAGGTTAAACATAAAAGATGTTAAAAGACCGAACGTGCATTCTAACAGTAACTTGCTTGACGTGAATTTGCTAGGCTAAATTGTAACTGATTACTGCAGGGCGAAGAGCAAGCATACAAACATTATCGACTCGTGTCGCCTTCAAAGGCTAGTTAGCAATCTATTTCCAAACACCTGGCTTACTCTTACATTTCCTTGAAAGAAAGTAAGCTCTTGCCAGAAGTACAAGAGCATTGTTTAATTTGAAAACGCATGATTTATACTAGTCCTTTTAGCCACATACACCACTATTTCTATGTAGTTTATTGATTATGAACTACTATGTCCTGGTAAAATTTATCGTACCTTTGAGGGTCCCTCGGAAACCTAAAAAATGCTAGGTCCGATTGGGTGCTTTTTCTGGTACAATTTGGAGCCGCACAAAAATTTGGCATTATGTTGCGAAAAAAAAGTTCTTCAGGAGAGCTTCTGAGTAAATGAGCCACAAAAAGAAAAACTAGTTAAACTGAAACTTTAAATAAAAGGTATTCTTTAAAAAATATTTGAACAGCAGAAAACTAAAACGAAAAGCGCGCAACACCGCTGTCTGTGGCCTGGAGGATTCAGCAAGAGACAGACGCTTCCGTCCCACAATGCACCACTGCGCCAAAGACTATTGGCTGAGGTACGTCTTCCCACCCTTCATGAATGCTCCTGAAACGGAAACCTATGGGTTTAAATGTGAATAAAGTTTTTGCATCTATGCAATATGCAAAACATTTTCAAAAAAATAATGGACCGGACGTACTGTTGAAAATACTTGGTTTTAGAAAATACCGAAAAGTATCTGTCAAAAAGAGTGGGCTCGTCCGGGATTTGAACCCGGGACCTCTCGCACCCGAAGCGAGAATCATACCCCTAGACCAACGAGCCATGGTATACAAATGCTGCCAAATGTTCCTTTGTATGCTTCACGAAATGGTTACTTCATACATTTTCTTGCTCATTCGATACTTTTGTGTAATTTATTGTACATATTTACACGTTAACGATTAACAACTAGTTATCTAGATCAGTTTTGTAACCTAATTTGAACCACCTAGCTAGGTGATTAATAATTTTACAGCTGAATCAGTGGCGACTATTGAACGAAGCAAACTCTAGGCTGACCCCGCCCCCCCGGAATAATTTCAGATCTAGCTATATATATTAATCATTACTATAAGTATTATAATATTCACTGCGCTCTACTAAACGTGGTCCATAGATTGCTAATTGTCCTCCGCGGAATAAATATGATTTTTGGGACCGAACGTGACAAACGCTCTGTTGTGCGCAGAAACTAGTTTTCTATGGCATGCATGAGACCGTTTTTCCGCCACGTCAAAAGAAGTACAAGCGCATCGCATCTCATGGTTCGGTGAACGTGAGCCCGAAGTTCAAATTTGTTGAACACTGGCGTGCCGCGGCCTGATGTATTGTTGGCGCAGACAATAGGAAGTTCGTGGAAGAAAATGGAGAAGACCGTCTTGGCGATATGACTGAATCGCGATTTTTCCCAGTAACATAATAATAATAATAATAATGTTTCAGTTTTCGAGTATTGAGCGGCGTCGTTTGCGACCCCTCTCTGCCGTGTCCAAGGCCGACCCCTAGGATGAAAATTACGTGACAATCGCTACCTGCCGTGTATAAACTAGCCTTAAGATGATAACTCAGTTCCAATTTTTCTGCCCTCTGTCACTGCAGCTACAATTTTGATAAAGCGTACATTTTTAGGTCTAGATTTTCATCCATGTAATGTTTTCATTAAATTTAAGATCCATCAACGATCAAATAGACAGGGGCGGGTTTAGAAGGTTGACACTTGCCCCCCCAGTGCCGCCTTAACGGCATTGGTGTAGAATACTGCCCAGGATCATTTGATCAGAGTGCTGTCAATCATTCCTTGGCAACCTGACAATACCGGTGATTGGATCTGAGGGCTATCTATCTATCAGACGCCACTCGACTGCAGACGGCATCTCAGTTATGCAGTTGAAAATATGTGAACTGGGTTGTTGACCTTTTTTCTGTATTTAAAAATATTATGCGTAAAGGCGACTCTCACATGTATAATGGCTTCTACAGGCCTGGCCAAAAGTTTTGAGAATGACACAAATATAAATTTTCACAAAGTCTGCTGCCTCAGTTTTTATGATGACAATTTGCATATACTCCAGAATGTTATGAAGAGTGATCAGATGAATTAATTGCAAAGTCCCTCTTTGCCATGAAAATGAACTTAATCCCAAAAAACCCATTTCCACTGCATTTCAGCCCTGCCACAAAAGGACCTGCTGACATACACTCACCTAAAGGATTATTAGGAACACCATACTAATACGGTGTTTGAACCCCTTTCGCCTTCAGAACTGCCTTAATTCTACTTGGCATTGATTCAACAAGGTGCTGAAAGCATTCTTTAGAAATGTTGGCCCATATTGATAGGATAGCATCTTGCAGTTCATGGAGATTTGTGGGATGCACATCCAGGGCACGAAGCTCCCGTTCCACCACATCCCAAAGATGCTCTATTGGGTTGAGATCTGGTGACTGTGGGGGCCATTTTAGTACAGTGAACTCATTGTCATGTTCAAGAAACCAATTTGAAATGATTCGAGCTTTGTGACATGGTGCATTATCCTGCTGGAAGTAGCCATCAGAGGATGGGTACATGGTGGTCATAAAGGGATGGACATGGTCAGAAACAATGCTCAGGTAGGCCGTGGCATTTAAACGATGCCCAATTGGCACTAAGGGGCCTAAATTGTGCCAAGAAAACATCCCCCACACCATTACACCACCACCACCAGCCTGCACAGTGGTAACAAGGCATGATGGATCCATGTTCTCATTCTGTTTACGCCAAATTCTGACTCTACCATTTGAATGTCTCAACAGAAATCGAGACTCATCAGACCAGGCAACATTTGTCCAGTCTTCAACAGTCCAATTTTGGTGAGCTCGTGCAAATTGTAGCCTCTTTTTCCTATTTGTAGTGGAGATGAGTGGTACCCGGTGGGGTCTTCTGCTGTTGTAGCCCATCCGCCTCAAGATTGTGCGTGTTGTGGCTTCACAAATGCTTTGCTGCATACCTCGGTTGTAACGAGTGGTTATTTCAGTCAAAGTTGCTCTTCTATCAGCTTGAATCAGTCGGCCCATTCTCCTCTGACCTCTAGCATCAACAAGGCATTTTCGCCCACAGGACTGCCACATACTGGATGTTTTTCCCTTTGCACACCATTCTTTGTAAACCCTAGAAATAGTTGTGCATGAAAATCCCAGTAACTGAGCAGATTGTGAAATACTCAGACCGGCCCGTCTGGCACCAACAACCATGCCACGCTCAAAATTGCTTAAATCACCTTTCTTTCCCATTCTGACATTCAATTTGGAGTTCAGGAGATTGTCTTGACCAGGACCACACCCCTAAATGCATTGAAGCAACTGCCATGTGATTGGTTGATTAGATAATTGCACTAATGAGAAATTGAACAGGTGTTCCTAATAATCCTTTAGGTGAGTGTAATTTCAGTGATTCTATCGTTAACACAGGTGAGAGTGTAAGGACAAAGCTGGAGATCACTCTGTCATGCTGATTGAGTTAGAATAGCAGACTGGAAGCTTTTTAAGATGGGTTGTGCTTGAAATCATTCTTCTTCCTCTGTGAACCATGGTTACCTGCAAGGAAACACATGCAATTATCATTGCTTTGCAAAAGGGCTTCACAGGCAAGGATACAGTAAGACTGCACCTAAATCAACCATTTTATAGATCATGAAGAACTTCAAGGAGAGAGGTTCAGTTGTTGTGAAGATGGCTTCAGGGTGCCCAAGAAAGTCCAGCAAGCACCAGGACCGTCTCCTAAAGTTGATTCAGCTGCAGGATCGGGGCACCACCAGTGCAGAGCTTGCTCAGGAATGGTAGCAGGCAGGTATGAGTGCATCTGCACGCACAGTGACACAAAGACTTTTGGAGGATGACCTGGTGCCCAGAAGGGCAGCAAAGAAGCCACTTCTCTTCAAGAACAACATCAGGGACAGACTGATATTCTGCAAAAAGGTACAGGGATTTGATTGCTGAGGACTTGGGTAAAGTCATTTTCACTAATGAATCCCCTTTCCAATTGTTTGATGCTTCCGGAGAAAAGATTAACTGGAGAAGAAAAGGTGAGCGCTACCATCAGTCTTGTGTCATGCCAACAGTAAAGCATCCTGAGACCATTCATGTTTGGGGTTGCTTCTCAGCCAAGGGAGTGAGCTCACTCACAATTTTGCCGGAGAACACGGCTATGAATAAAAAATGGTACCAAAACGTCCTCCTAGAGCAATTTCTCTCAACCGTCCAAGAACAGTTTGGTGATGAACAATGCCTTTTCCAGCATGATGGAGCACTGTACCATAAGGCAAAAGTGATAACTACAGTAAGTGACTTGGGGAACAAAACATCAACATTTTGGGTCCATGGCCAGGAAACTCCCCAGACCTTAATCCCATTGAGAATTTGTGGTCAATCCTGAAGTGGTGGGTGGATAAACAAAAATCCACAAATTCTGACAAACTTTAAGCATTGATTATGCAAGAATGGGCTGCCATCAGTCAGGATTTGACCCTGAAGTTGATTGACAGCATGGCAGGGTGAATTGCAGAGGTCTTAAAAAAGAAGGGTCAACACTGCAAATATTGACTCTTTGCATAAACTTAATGTAATCACCAATAAAAACCTTTGACACTTATGATATGCTTGTAATTATACTTCAGTATAACTTTGTAAATCTTTTTGTCAGATGTTTTCTAACACTGAAGCAGCAAACTTTGTGAAAACCAATACTTGTGTCATTCTCAAAACTTTTGGCGATTGTACTCTCTGCAACAAGTTGCCAGATAGTGTGAAGAGTTTCCAATGCAACAGTTTGACAAAACCTGTCCAATCTGTCAACATTGCTCTGGATTGAGCCACACTTTAATCTTGTGATAATGTAGCAGGACAGGCAGACGTGGGTTAGAGTGCACATAATTAAAAGCTGCCACTTTTCTTGCCTTTCTAGTTTTTATTTTCTTATTACTCCTGTTCCTTGTCTGATTTCTAATTGTTGGTTGATAATTGTTGTCTTCAGTTTTTGTTGAGTGTAATCAAACATGCATGATAAGTGCCCTCGATTGTGCCCTTCTGCCATATCCTTTCTCTCTTCAGCCTCCTTGATTCATCGTTGAAAGCTTTTATAATTGCATAAGAAGTGATTTCTGAGATAACAAATGTCCACATGGAGTCTTAAGCAGCTCTTGATATTTGTTGTAGTTTGTTTTGCAACTGCTAAAACATTGTGAGGCCCAGCGGACCCAAATTACGGAGTGGTGGGCAAGGAGCAAGGCAGCATCTTCACACACAAGGCTCTTTTATTGACAACCCTTAAAAACTATATATAAAAAATCATCTTAAATGTAAGTCTATTAAAAAGTTAAAAGTTTTAAAATAGGGACAAAGCAGGCGACTTCCTACTATCACTCAGAAGTGAGGCCGACTATCACGGGGCACTTGGATTTCCTTTACAAAGCACAAACATTATCTTTGAATTTCACTATGTTTTAGTCCCAAGTAATGCAGGCAATATTATAAAATTTGCAATAAAATTCAATGATAAAATCAATAAACCAAGTTCCACACATAAAACATTAAGCACACTTTACCAAAACCAGAGGTAGTTTCCATGTGCTTAAACAGAGCATTGTCATCAACCCTCAGGATGAAGAGTCACCCAAAAAAACCCATGGGGCTGAAGCCAGAAGAGACCCTTCCACCTCTCCTTGGCCTTGTGGTAGACCCATTGGATGACACCAGTATCCATCCTGAAATTCAAGTCGGCCCAGATTTTGTGAAATACCCCATGTGCCTCCAGATGTAACCCTCTACAGATTAGTGCGGTCCTTGCATTCCACAGCTCTCGATGGGTAATGCTGACCAGCAGCCGTATGCAGGGGCCGAAGGGGTTATGGAGGTTAGGAAACCACCCCTTCAACACCTTGTTGTAGGTCAGATCGGGCTGCGGATCTGCACGTCTGCAAAGGCCCACTACCAACCCCCAAACTCTTTGTGCATGCCCACAGTCCCAAAACACGCTTGATGGCTTCTTCTTCATTCTATTGGGGCAGCAGGGGTGTCTGGTCAGCTTATGCCTGTCCAAGTCACCCATGACTGGCAGCTTACCATGAAGGCACTGCTAGTTCAGGTCCTGCAGCCATTGATTCTAGCTCATGTGCCCTCCTCAAGGCCCAGCATGGCCTGAGTACCCATATGACCAAGAAAAGCCTTATAAAGGCTTAATCAGGGCCTCTGCTTTGACACCTACCTAGATGGACTTACTCCACTTCACGACATGGCTATAGTAGGCCAGCAGGGTCTCAGCCTTGGGGCCAAGGTTGGTCCATAACGTCCCCAGGCGTCTCATGGAGAGAGCCAGCTGCAGATGCACAAAGTGCTGATGGGGGTGCTTGAGGGGAGCTGTGAGGCATGTGCAGAACTGCGAGAAGAGAGAGAAGTCAAAAACATCCCTCCCCCCACTGTCCTTTCTAAGATACATCACTTTCCTACACACACACTTATTCCTGCCCCCCCTAGACGAGGTTAAAAACATCCGTCACCAGGCCTCACCGCGTGAAGTGGGGCAAAGGGTACACATGCTCAAAGTAGAGCAGGGTGGGAAGAATTTCTACTTTAACGGCCAAGACCTTACCTTGGAAGGACTCCTACCTTCCAATCTTCTGCCTGGTGATCGCCAACCTCCCTTCCCAGTTCAAATGGGTGACACCATCTGAGAGGCCCTTCCACCTCTCCTTGGCCTTGTGGTAGACCCGTTGGATGACATCAGTATCCATGTGCCTCCAGATGAAACCCTCTACAGATGAGTGCACTTTGAGAGGTTCGCCACAGACAGTAAGACCACCTATAACATGATCAACCTTCTTATGAAATAGATGACCTCTGACCCACAGCCCATAAAATAACTCACACATCAAATCCCAGCAATAACAGCCCATTACATTTAACTATTTACACACACTACTGTACTGGCTCCTTTAATCACCCCAACATGACATGGTGGGTACATGCACACCATGCTATTACAACACTGACATTAGCACTACACCTGGCGTCATATACCAGGAATACGTGACATGGAATAGGCTAACAACAGCAAATACATGCAGGGGATATGTGCACATTGGGAAACATGCAAATTACCACCGCTAGCTACAGGCAACTCGCCGATGCTACAATATATTCTAAAATTACATCCCATCTTTTCAGTGAATAATGACAGTGACGCAGTTCTTTAGCATTTTGATTGTTGTGGTAAGTGATAATTTTTTGTTCATAAGATGAATTTATGTGATTTTGAAACATTGAGTAAGCAGCTGAAACAAGTAAGGCATTTTGCAGGCGTTGTTTAGCTGTACAGCATAAATTGATATGGTGACTACATTTAAAGTTTAGAAAATTTTAAGTTTTTTTTGGAAAATGTTCTTAAAAATAGAGAAAAACGTTTTAAAATAATTGCTCATCTTTTTAAATTTGTCTTCTTATCTCCCTCTGGTGGTTGAAGGGCATTATTGCATATGATTTGTAGGAACTCGCTGTGAAACTGACCCATTTTAATTATTCTTCAAATTGAGAATATGAGAAGATTGAGACCAACAATTTGAATGGCATCTTCTATAAAAGTATGAGTATGCCCTGTATGGACCTAACTGAGCCATTTCAGTTTGGTAATGATCACATAAATGACCTCTGTTGATGCAATGATGACTACAGAAAAAAAACGTGGTTGGTGCAGAGAGAATGGAAATTACCATTACTGCAGTGTGATTTGGCCTTCATGACCTCAAGTGATACATGTTATTACTTAACCTCCGAATCAGCTAGAAGTTAAAATCCATTTGCCATCCTTGGGACAAGTGATACAAAGGCAGTCTGAAATGTAAGAAAATCCTTGAAATAAAGCAAATATAATAAAGAAGTTACACATATAGAACATAAAAGTAGAGATTACACATAGATGATACTTGCTTTTTTACAACAACATTTAACCAATATTGCAGTTTAAAATACCTATAATGAATTATTGAATTACATAGTATATCTCCTCTGATTAAGACTAATTTAATGAAAACTAATTTACTAAGCACAGAAAACCAAGATTATTTTGTAAATAAAAACAGAAAAAAATCCTACATGTCCCATTCAAAATGACCACATATTAAATATGTATCCCATGAAGCTAGGTTTAACAGCACATGATAAAAGAATGAGATCCTCACTCTACTGACGGGGTGAGGGTTGTGCTGTTTTGTGTGTGTGTGCGTGTTTTTTTTTTAAGCATTTTTAAGCAATTAATCCCTGCTGCTAAAACGATCAGGGTTTGTTTGTTCTAACCCGCACAGGAACAGCAAAGGACTAAGAGAAAGGCAATGTAGGGATGATAGAATTTTAAATGTGCTCTGAGCTGATACCTTTTTTGTGTGTGTGTGTGTGTGTGTGTGTGTGTGCATATGTGTGCGTGTGTGTGTGTGTGTGCGCGCACGTGTATAAGCAGCCTGTGTCCCCTTGGGTCTCTGTGTATGTCGTCACTAGTCATCACTGACTCAGCCTGCCCACCCTCCACAGATCCCTGCTCAGTCAGTCCACCAGCAGCCGCACAGCACACACTCCTACAGCCCCTGCCAGCTGCAGTCAGTGCTCCTTCCGCTCGCAGTCATTGAACAGAAGTAGCCGTCACGAGTTAGCTTCTTAAACACGTGATAAAGAAGAAGAGGGTGAGAAGAGACAGTGGGGAAAAGAAGAGAAGGAAGGGAGAAAACGAATCAGCAAAGCTGCAGCTTCGCTGTGATTCGCACCTGCTAGCATGCTGCTCCGTGCATTTGCTCTGCTGTTGCTCAGTGCTGGATGTTGCCTAACCTCACCGCCGACCCCTGCTCTGTCCTCCTTATTGATACCTTCTCTGGCCACACCTCCTCCAGACCCCTGTGAGGGACATCCTTGCCTTAACAGTGGTTCTTGCATCTCTCTGTCCTCATCGCTGAGGACACTTGACAAACCACCAGACACTGAGACATACACCTGCGCCTGTATTGCTGGCTTCACTGGCCACAACTGTGAGGTAAGCTGTGTTCCATCCTCCCCATTTTTGCACCATCCACTCCCTCTCCATTGCTTGTTTTCTTGTGTTCAGCTTGTTACCATGGTAACAGGGTGGCATGTCATGCTTGTTTAGTGGCAGTATAATGTCAGTGGCAGCATGGGAATTATATGGTGACTTTCCTCACAAATTGGAAAAGGACATTTGTGACCCAAGTGTTATATTAATCTCTCTGATTCATTGCCATTTTTATACATTTTCAAGAAAATCTGTGAATATATAGTCTGGCAGTATCTCAAATTAGCCTTCAGGTATAGTGTGAGGGTGTGGCTGTTTTCCAAATTCAATAAAACCATTGGACTGAATACGATTTTGAGGTCAGTTGGTAAGGTGAGCCATCAGTTTGTAATGGATGTTATGGATGCTGCACCACATATTTCTGTCAATTGAGAATTCCATTAGCGAGCCTCATACTTTTAGCGATAATGTGCCAGTGCAGTTTGACCGTCATGGCAATATGGCAAATCAACAGCTCATTTGAATTGATAATGATGCTCACTTTCACTTGGGTGAAACACTTAGTATAGAAACAGGTATATGTTCTATTGTAACGCTATGGGGTACATAATGATATGAACACAGTTGTGGTTTCATGGTAATAGATATGTTAAAGTCAGGTTTTGAGGAACTTGTGCTGATTGTCATATAATCATGTTATTCGTTCTTATAGTTGCCCTCCAAATTACAAATGAGGAACTGGTTAGTCAACTCTGAAAGTACTTTTTGACACACATACCTGTATGTTCTGTTTGCTGTCAGGCATTTCAGTGTGGAAAGGTATTGGTGTCTTATACTACAGATTTTCTGTTGTAGGCTGTAGTTCTGCATGATGTTCAGTTCTGTATGAACCCAAGGAGATTTGGAGGACATGTCAGGTCTCTGACAGTTTGGATATATTATTGCTGATAAGATCACATATAGGTAGGATCGAAGAGTTACATGTCTTTATATATTTTAGATATTAAATAAAATGTGCTGGAGCTTCTGCCCCTTTGTTGTAGTATCTTCAAACTATGCACCCTTTGATTGGCAAAAATCCTTGTAACTGAAAGGAAAGATAAGAAAAAACATTTTCAGGATAATATTGTAACCTTGATGGTTTTAGTATTTCTTTTTCTGGCTGTGAGTGATTCAGACATTTTCAGCAAGAGACTGCCCTATTTGCTCTCCCAGAATAGCACAGTACAGCACGCTCCAGTGCC
The DNA here is from genome assembly GCF_048594095.1 of Paramormyrops kingsleyae. NCBI lineage: Eukaryota > Metazoa > Chordata > Actinopteri > Osteoglossiformes > Mormyridae > Paramormyrops > Paramormyrops kingsleyae. Next base: position 24,297,189 of record NC_132813.1, read on the forward strand.
TGAGCCCAGCCCGGTCTGCTCCTTCACCATTGCCACTGGAGACCTTCAGGATAAATTGATTTGTCTCTTTATTTCTTGCCATGGCAACAAGACAAAGAATCGATAAAGATAAACCAAACTACTAGTCCACATAGCTTGTTAGCATTTCATTCTGAATCAAAGTGTGAGACAGAGAGTGAATATTGTAGAAGATGTAACAGAATACAGAACCATCCACGCATTCCTTCCTTGGTTTTACTGAATGTGAATAATGAGGGCATTTGTGGGCATTTGTTAAGCAAGTGTGGAAAGTAGTGAAAAAAACAGAAATGCAAAAATGGCTGAGCTGAGGCCTGCATGTTGTAGGCTAACTATCTAATGGCTAATATCCAGGTGATTTGGTTTGGTGGTTCAAAATCAGATATGTGCCAAATATTTTATTAAGGAAACACCAGGTTCTAAGTCATAAAACATATCATGCTAAACATGAGAAAACAATATATCTTGATAAATAAACAATCTAATATTTACTCATTGGTTCCTCTGTTTCCTTGCCTGCTTTAAAGAAACCACAATCATCAAGTGAACAAAGGCAGCATTTAGTGGACCTTTCATAGAAATCCCCTAAAAGAATACTTCTAGTAATTGTGTTATTTCTCAAGTTTCATTGCAAGCAGGCCTAGTTTCTAAATTAAGCATCTTCTTTAGAAAGAGTGTAAGATGAGGCCCTCAGATGAATTTGATTTTCAGTCTTCAAGGACACAGCCAAACCTTTTACATTGGTGTGGCCAGACTTAGAACCAATGATTTTACTGGGGTGGCAATGGAGTAAAACACAAACCCAAAATCCAATTAACTGAAAATGTGGTGAAAATGACAAATATTTAACTATGCATAACAGAAGTAACAAATACAGGTATTGCCCCTCAAAAAGGAAAAAGTTATATGTTGTTATATGTCTTAGGATCTCTTTGGATAACATCACACACCTAAAACAGCATGAATACAGACTGTGGAGTCTGATTTTCCGTTTCATTCTATAACCTGAGGGCGTCATCATCAGGACAAACACATCTGTCAGACAAACACCTTTATTTCATAAAATATATTATCATATATTCAAAAAGGATAAAATTTGACTCAATTGTCAAACAACAGTTTATATGTTATGTTTGTTATTGTTATTTTTTTATTCCCCCAAACCCCCTGATAAGAGGACCATCAACAAATCTTATTGATACGCTGATTTTCATATTGTGATGAGTGCGTGAGACATTTTAATAAATGAGACGACAGCTGAAAGTTGTTCCCTCTACTAATCCCTAGCACTGGTCAAAGTCGCAACAGCACAGACATGGAAGCAACAATTAACGTGACAGTCACATTCATAGTTGTACGGTAATAAAACACACATATTACATGGTAACAATGACACGGATATGACATTTACAATTTACAACAAAAATACACAAAGACACATATTAATGTACACTATTTATAGAAACATCTGCAGAGATGCAAGGCATGCTGGTAAAGTTCATAATTGGTCGTGCTGACAAGCCCTACAGCGACCCCCAATTCTTTCAAAAAGTCCCACAGATGCGGCAGAGGCTAGCACCGTCAGGAGGACTGATGTGTCACAGACTGTCGTACATTGATCTCCCAGCATGTTCTCCACAGCTGCTGCAGGGGTATTCAACTGGGCCTTGGGGCAATCAAGTGCCAGGCGCTCCTAGTGCAGAACCATAGCCTTTCGTTGCTTGGGCCTTTTGGCCTGGGTCCTTGTCTCAACCAGTGGCTGCCCAGCTTGGGCAACCTCCCCTTCTTTCAAATATGGCGGTACACCCAAACATGCTCCCTGATGCTGAAGTCCACACAGGAACTCTAGAACTGGCTCCTTCAGTACCTCTATCTGAAGGTGTGGCATGAACACCAAGCCTACCAGAGTGTACAGCTCCCTCTTAAACATCAGCGCATCTGGGGTTCACTGGCTTCTCACCTGCACTGCAGCCTGGTATGCCCACAGGACCAGGGACAGGTGTCGGTTCCAGTCACACTGGTGGTCAGCAACAAGTATGGTAAGCAACAGAGGGAGCATGTGGCTATACTTCTCCAACAGCCCATCACTCTGAGGATGGAGGGGGGTGGTGCAGGTCTTTGCAATGCCTAGCTGCTTGCAGATCTCGCCAACTACCTGTGATTTGAAGTTCTGCTACAGGTCCTTGTGCAGCTCCTCTGTCATTCTAAAGTGGCAGAAGAACTCTTCCACTAGTTTTTTGAATGTGGTCCCTGTACTATGGTAAGGAACCATGTACCCCTCAGGCCACCTGGTGAAATAATCCTTGGCTAAGTGCACATAATGGTTCCCGGAATTGCTGCAAGGGAAAGGACCCAGGATATCCACCTCGACCTTCTCTATGGGTACTCCCACCCAGTGTTGGGGAAAGTTACTCTTAAATTTAATATATTACAATACTGAGTTACTCCCCCCAAAAAGTAACTAATTGCATTACTTAGTTACTTTTTATGGAAAGTAATGCGTTATATTACTTTTGCGTTACTTATTTCTTACCTGGCTAAAGCTTTTTGTTGTTCAGGCCTTAGAATTATTATTTCATTTTCTTTTAAAAACACATATATAGAATAATAATATAGAATTATATAATATTCTCAGAACTTTCAGAGCTATGCATGCCATTTAAAAAAAATCTCAACATTAATTATTGAAAGTTGAAAATTAATGTGTTTGTTAAGTTTTTATTTTTGTTTTGGTAGGCTATGGCCTACATAAAGTAAATTCACTGTCCAATGAGATAATAAAGAGTGCAATATAGGCTAGATAATTGCCATTGTGAAATAAGTTATATTAGGGCAAAAGACAGATCTTAAACATTTAAAATGTTTAATAACTTTTTAGAGAACAATGAAATTGTACTACTCAAGTGATCTGAATTCCTTAGTTCAATTTTTATCAGATTATTCAAGTCAGCCTATGTGTTTCTATGATGCTTCAAAAACATTATTTCTCTGTTCACGCTCCACTTAATCTGCCAATGAATTCAACGATCTTATCAGATCTCCAGCCGCCATGTTTCAAACGATCTAAACGTAACGCGCTTCCGCCAATCCCCGCCTTGACGCAATGATTGCCGTAGGGTGGGCGTGGTCAGCTCGGAATGCATTTTCAAAGCAGCACTGAGTGCGTGATTCTACGTGACTACGTTCGTTTTAATTAAATATTTTTTTAAGCAAATTAATTAAAATAGAAAAGTAACTCGCGCTACTTTTTTTAAAAAAGTAACTCAAATATTGATGTGTAAATTTATAAAGTAATGCGTTATATTACTCGTTACTTAAGAAAAGTAATATTATTACGTAACGCACGTTACTTGTAACGCGTTACCCCCAACACTGCTCCCACCTGGCACTGCTGCATGTACGCCCAGGACTAGTGGCTTGGGTCCTAGTGGGCAGTACACTTGTTGCAGCAGTGCACAAACAGTGCTGTGTCCTTTCTGCAACCAGGTCAATAGAAGCGGCTCTGCTGATTTCCCAGTACTCGTTTCATCAACCTCTTGATGGTACAGGGGGAGTGACAGAGCCCGAATGGCATGACCCAGAAGTGCCATAGACCCTGGATAATGGTGAGCGTAGTCTTGCTTCGAGCATCTGGGGCTGATTTGAACTGCCAATAGCTACTCTGAAGGTCTAAGGAGCTAAACTACACCAGTCCCATGATGTGATCCAGTGTGTTACCATTCTTGGGCAGTGGGAACAAGTCCTCCTGAGTTATAGCATTCAGATGCCAGAAGTCCACACAGAAATGTCATGATCTTTCTTTATAATGAGGACTGCCAGCACAGCCAATGGACTCTCAGAAGGCTTGATGACTCCCACTGCTGTCATTTCCTGGATTTTCTGCTCTGCTGGCTAATTCTTAGTAAGTGACAGCCAGTGAGGACATTGATGGTTGGGTTGGGCATCACTGCAAAGGATTTTCAACCAAGTATTAAAAATGATCATTATAGTTTTGCTATTGATAGTTTGTCCGATTACTTTTGAGCCCCTGAAAATGGGGGGATTATACATAAATGGGTACAATTCTTAAAGGGGTAATACGATATTTTAAACGGCTTGAATTAAAGCTGAAAGTCTATACCTCAATCCCATTTTTAATGCTTAATTTCATTGTGGCGATGTGCACAGCTAAAATCATGAAAATTGTGTCATTGTTCAAATACTTATGGACCAAGCTAAATGGTCAATATAGGCACTTCCATTTCATTTAAATGCAAACTCCACACACACAAAGCAGCGCTGGGCGCCGACAGCACTACCCACATGCAGACCCCAGTATTATGCTTACATGCTGTGCAATGTTAATATCAACATACAATTATCACATCAACCCTCAAGTTGCAATAAAACATTTGTCTGTCACAGGAAACAAAATTTAGCAAGCTTTGCATTTTGCTATTTCAACATTGTTTAGTACAGTATATAACTATATCAAGGGCAGTGTGTGGATCAGCAGGGTACGCCACTGTGCTTGTTATTGGAAGGTTGGTGGTTCAAACCTGGACAGAATAGCCACATGTTTGTGGGCCCCTCTTCCTGATACACCATCTAAGTGTCCTGGAGTTAAACAGAGGAGAGGAGAAAGAGGAGTTGAAGACACAGAGACAGCTGTCATTCTCTCCCTGCTCTCAACTCTTTCTTTGCAGATAAACAACAGATTGGTTGCCTTGGAAAAGATGGTTAGTGACAATTTCAGTGTGATTTCAGAAGTGAAAGAAGCAATCAAGGAAAACATTACACAGATTACAGGTGTTAAAGAATAATTTGATTCTATTTGTGTACAGATAAAAATTATTATGGATAGATTTGAACACATCGAATCACAGATCACTAAGTGTGAAGCAAACTTTGACACACAAGACAAACAGATTTCTTACCTGAAAAGTTACTCACATTTCTGGATTCTAAAACTCTATGGCTTAGATGAGAAGGAAGAACAGGACAGAACGTCAAAGTGCCAAACCCTTCTTCCAGAGGTCAGGGATAAATTTCCAGACGTCATTGATATGGTGCACTGGCTTGGCCTCAGGAAGCTGGATAACATCCAACTTAGAGGCATCATCCAGGAGTTCACCTCTACTGCAATGCTAATTGGCGTTCTGCAAAAAAATCATCTTTTTTCAAGAGTAACAACTTGAAGCTGGCAGAGGATTTTTCTGCAGAAAACAGGGAAAGGAGGAAGAGCATGTGGCTCACCGTGGAAAAGGCACCGAAAGAAAACAAGCTGGCTTTCTTTGTTGGAGGTGATACTTTTGTGAATGGAACTGAAATATTCCCACCACAGAGGCACGGTTGATGTGCCACATTTAGCATGAGATACAAACAAGGTGAAGTTTACAATATCATTTAATTTTCCATTATTTTCTCCACAGGGGTATTTAATCTTTTTTGATGAACACTTAATTGCACTTGCAAGTTAATTAGGAGCAGGATGTTTCATGTTAAAAGTTGCAAAGATGTCTATTTAATATGCTTTATTTTGAAGATACATACTAATGCTGTGTAAAGAGCAAAATAGGGTATGATTGAAAGCAGCTATTTTAAGTTATTTACGTCTTTTTACATTATAAATGAAGACTGAGAGTAAAATGGTGCTCTTAAAACTTTCCAGAGGATTTATGCCATTTTGAACACACAGTACTTTATCCTCATGTTCACCAGTATTGCTAGCAATAATTACATGTAACTAATGCTAGAGTTGGATGTCTCGAGACCAGTCTTCTTCTTGCTGTCTCAGATCGACATAGTGGGTCGGGAGATTTGGAGCGAAAAGTATACGACACACAACGTAACGTTCCATAATGCAACAGTCTTAAAGTCTGGAGTCTTAAAGCACTTATGTAAGTCGCTCTGGCTAAGGGCGTCTGCCAAATGATGTAAATGTAAATGTAAATGCAACATTATTATTATTTCGCCGTTCGCGCCCTTCAAAAGCAACCAATCAATGACATACATGCATTTTGTTGTGATTCAGACATTGGCGCTCATCCAATCAAAATACGCGTTATATGCGTAAAATAAGTGTAGCGCTAGACGTCAGTTAAATGTAGGGCTGTACGATTTGGGGAAAATATCGAATCGCGATTTTTCTGACAGAAATTGCGATTACGATTTGAATTTTTTTTATGTCAAGCTTCAGTTCAATATTCAGTGTGTAGTAATTTAAAACATGACGCAGCATGAGATACCATCGATCAGTATTAACTGGTCTACGTTCTAATGCAAGGACGAGAATTTAAAGATGTGATATGTCAAGTTAAATAAAGTAATAATTAAAATTATTATAATTATAATATTAATATATTATAATAATTATATTATACTTGTTATTATAATAAAAATAGCGATCTTGCAGGTAACGCTTATTACCCTCCTAATAACACTAGAACCGCCTTTTCCCACGCCAATGAACAAGCAAGAACTACTTCGGTGTATGTAGCCCTTCTGTTTGCGCTATTGTGTTGTTAGCTGCTGTTATTAACACTAATAACACTCAAAAACCCATAATGTTCATAACAGAGTGGCTGTTCTGTCCTGAAACCGTAAAGCTGGAAATTTTTAAACGTAGTATGCATTTTATAAAATGTTGAATAAATAGAAGTCGTTTATTGGTGATTTCATGTTGGTCGAAGTTTCCACTTTACTGTATATGGTTATTTTCTATACAAATCGATTCAGGTGAAACAAAGAATATATGTGTTCATGGTTGCAAACTCTTTCAGACTCTCACGTAAGAAATCTTACGGCAAATCTATATTCCATTCTGAAATTAAAATTAGCTGCATCAAAAATGTTACTGCAGTTTGCAAACCCTACAGACTATTTACAAGGTAATAAAACTTACATACATGTAAATGTGTGTGCAGAACAGAGAACAGAAAATCTCACTCCATGCAGGTGACCAAAGTTGCCAACCCTGCATTTTATTTTACATGAGAAGTAAAATGCAGTTTTCGACTGAAGCAGCTTATCATTCCTTTGCTTTGTTACTCGGACAAATACAAAACGGATGATTAAACATTATATGCGTCTCTTTTTGTATGTTTTCTAAATAAGACCGCGTGCCCATAACCAACTGTAATAGCGATTAAAGCGATCTATTCTTTTAAGTATTTATGTTAAAGCAAGACTTTCATTTTATTACTGTTGTGTTGGAAACAGTTAATCAGAAATCAGAATAAGCTTTATTGCCAGGTATGTTAACACATACAAGGAATTTGTTATAGTGACAGAACTTTACAGTGCAACAGAATGACAGTGACAAGACAAGACACAGGTAATAAAAAGATTAAATTATTAAATTAAATTTAATAAGCACAAAAACATATGACATAAACACGACTGTATTGTGGGTTTTACGGTTTTTTGGAGGTCACCGACTCCGCTGCTGTGAGAATTATACTGACTCTCTCCTTGTTTTGATGGGTTAGCGGTATACTAATACTATTGCCTATTAACTAGTGCTGTCAAACGATTAAAATTTTTAATCAGATTAATCACAGGGTTGCTGTGGATTAATTTCGATTAATCACGATTAAATATAATTCATTTTTAATCTATATTAATCACATTTCATTTTGCATGAGCAAACAGACTCAAAAAAAAAGGGAATATATATGCACTTAACATGTTTATTGAACATCTTGAATACGAGTCGGATGCAATCCATCTGCCACAGAAGTGCAATATACCATGGACCCATTTCAAAAAGCAAGATTTTCTGGTTAGCCGGACAACTTGTCGGATTTAAGGTACCTCAGTTTAAAAGGTCTTTATCTTCGTTCACTTACAATTAGCCCGAACTACCTTAAATTCGACAAATAATCCGACTAATCATGAAATCCAATTCTAGCCCGGTTAATTGGTAGCCATTGTTAGCAATATCACTTGATCACACATTACGCGCGGTGCTTCACGTATAAAACTCCGTAGCAACACGTCCACAGATAAGTTGGACGGTATAGTGTGTGCGACCGATTTAATGAGCCAGAAATGAGAAGTAGTGCTTAAACAGGATAAAACTACAACTTTCCTTTCTGTTGATAAAGGGCGTAGCCATGTTCGATTCTGAACTCGGGATCCTCTGCGTTATCCGAGATATTTCTCGGATCTCCGAGAAACGGGAGCGCGCATGTCATCACTTCCGTCTTCGAAACTCAGAATCCGAGTTCCGAGGGCAAATGGAATGCACGATATTGGCCCAATCCCAAACTATACCCTCGATACTCCGCCTTCATTTCGAGTCACACTCCCGCCGAGTCACCCTCACAACACGCCCTATGCACTTAAACTGAAGAAAACTGTCACAAGAAAGATTTGAGACAGACTTGCCCTCGCAGCGCGTTTTTACAGTCTTCTTTACCGGAAAGAGGAAATGCATTACGTAGTGATTTGACGAAATGGATCCATCAAGAAGCTGTATTGTATTTTCTTTAATGACATATCAGTTATTTTAAAAAAGCACAAAGTTTATCTAATGCGAGAAGACGACGGCTACATCGTCTTATTGCACTGAGCAATTTTAAGTATTGACGATTGTACAATTTCTACCATGCGTGTAAACTTAATTAGTTTACACGCATAAAACATTACGCATTACTTCTGTACCAAATACCAGATCCAGATCTGTAGAGGAAAAAACAGGCAAATATGAAACATAAATTGTTATTGCTGGTGTGATGTTGATCGAGTTTGCGTACGAATGTTTCTTCGCGTGGTTTCTAGTTTGAAAAGTACACAAAATCTCTCGTAATCGGATCACGATAAAATCTATCTGTACTGACCAGCTACAAATAACTGCTTTCCTAATTTTTTTTCTGCAGCGATGAATTATAACATGTAACATAGACTTTCTATATGTATTTCACAGTGCTGTTAGAATCCAATTATTAAATTATCGCGCTGTTCTGTTTCCTGTGCGCTAGGAATTGTGGGATATGGAAGTGGTAGTGGAATCGCGCGAGCCACCATCGTTGCTGACTCGCTAAAGGAGGGCATAATCGACCACTCCCCCTTAGCCCTTGCTGCTTTGAGACACACTTCAACATGGCGACGGGTCTCGGGAACGCGCAAACGAAGGCGGAGTGGTGAGGCGGAGTGTGTAGGGACCAGTTTGGGATTGGGCCATTAACAAAAACCAAAGGTATGATACGCTGAAGAATATCGCAGCTGGTGTTTAAAAGGAGCTCGCCGGTTCTATTGATGATAGGACCTTTCTGAAACAATCTCGGACCATGAAATAGGAAGGCAATTCACTTATAACTCAGTAGCGGAATCAGTATTTTTCCGAACCGCAAAAGTAACATTTTCCTTGGGTTTCATGTGTTTGCTGTTTGTAGGCCTATACGCCTTCTTGGGCCACTTCTGATTGGTGAGCATGAATGGCACGCGAGAAGCACGGCGCTTGTGATTGGTGAGAATGACTGTCACACAGGGAGCACGGCATGAATTTGTAAAACTATTCTCACAGCAGTTTTAAACCTTGGGTCCGACGTGCTGTATAATGTATATCCTAAATCGCAATTTTTATGACTTGCTAATCAACTTGCTTGTTTCAAATCGCGATTTCGATTTGAAATCGATAAATCGTCCAGCCCTAGTTGAATGTTTAATCACATGCCACTGCAGACATCAAGATGTCAGAATCTTTTAAGCACTTGTCCTTATTTTTATTAATGCACAATTTGATGTGCAGTTTGTATTGGTATATAGTATTTGTAGTTTGCATTTGATTCATGTGACGTGTGTGCATGTCTTTATATTGTTTGATTACAGTATTTTACTTAAAATGGTGTTTGACTAAATAAATGTGACCATTGACTTTTAAATAACATCTGCATATCACGTTGTGTTGACTTAACAGGCCTAATTTATTTCTGGGAAGTTGATATCATACAGTGTCATTTGGCTAGTACTACTACAATGGGACATGATGCAATTTCATGCTTATTGTGTATCTTCAATTTGTTAGTTTCATCTACAAATTAAGTATAATTGAAATCAGTTACATATTTCCCATCCTTTAGACAGTTGTTGGAGGTGTTAGCTGTTTTGTCAGATGACTTAGGGACCAGTCAGTACCCGTTATGTCAGTCCTCAACAGCACGCAAAAGTTAATTAAGGGAGTCTTTCTTTTCGGTCTCGGTCTTGGTCTCGTCTCGACTTTGTCTTGGTCTGGACTCGGTCTGTCTTGGTCTTAGTCTTGGTCTTGTCTTGGTCTTGATACCCTCTGGTCTTGGTAGTGTCTTGGTCTTGGTTTAAGCGGTCTTGACTACAAGTCTAACTAATGCTCACATTCTTCTTAAAAAAGACTTGCTGTTCTCATCCCCTGGTAAGTAAGTAAGTACACTCTTAGGGACTGTAAGTTTTCTCTCGGTGCAATGCCATTTATTTGGTTTATGTATTAACTCTTTTAACTTGAGGGGGCTAATAAATAAAATGTAAAGCTACATTTCTATATTGCAAACTACATGATTTTTGTTTTCTATAAGAATCTCATTCAATGGAGCAAGATGCTAGTTTCTGGAGATCAGAGTGGAAAGGTTAGTTATGGTTGTCCCACGCATTGGAACGCTCAGCTGGTGTTTGTATTTTGAAAAAAAAATGTTGTAATGGGAAAGTAACAAAGACTGTAACAAAGAAGGCCATTATATACTCAGCAAAAAAAAGAAACGTCCCTTTTTCAGGACTGTGTATTTCAACAATAATGTTGTAAAAATCCAAATAACTTTACAGATCTTCATTGTAAAGGGTTTAAACAATGTTTTCCATGCATGTTCAATTAACCATAATCAATTAATTAACATGCACCTGTGGAATGGTCGTTAAGACCTTAACAGCTTACAGAAAGTAGGCATTTAAGGTCACAGTTCTAAAAACGCAGGACACTAAAGAGACTTGTCTACCGACTGTGAAAAACACCCAAAGAAAGATGCCCAGGGTCACTGCTCATCTGCGTGAACGTGCATTAGGCATGCTGCAGGGAGGCATGAGGACTGCTGATGTGGCTAGGGCAATAAATTGCCATGTCCGCACTGTGAGACGCCTAAGACAGCACTACAGGGAGACAGGAAGGACAGCTGATCATCCTCGCAGTGGAAGACCACGTGTAACAACACCTGCACAGGATCGGTACATCCGAATATCACACCTGCGTGACAGGTACAGGATGGCCACAACTAGAGGTCGACTGATGTATCGGTTTTGCCGATTAATCGGCACCGATAGTTGATTCCCGGAACTATCGGTTATCGGCAAAAATCCACGCCGATAGTTTTTCCGGGTTGCGTCAGAGCTGAAGCGGCTGAGAACGGTCCTTTGTCCTTATACAGTGCAAGAGCCAACATGTATATCTATGGCAAGAGCCGCCTCTATAGGCGAAAATCGCTGTAAAGCACATGCTTTTGTTTTGACACGTGATACTGTTAGTTGCAAGGAGAGCGCAAGCTGCCTGGAGAGAGCGCGGTGCACGGACAACGCTGACACTTCAAATGCACGTTTAAAACACAGACAGCGAAAAGGTATGTATACAGTACACTACAGTACATGTTTTCATCTCAATATAAAGTAACAAGTAACAAACAGCAGTATGTTTGTCGACAAGGCTGAGAGGACGCTAACATTAGCAGTACATCAACTTGATCAAGCGGTTAAAATAATGTGGCAAAAATACACGCAAGTCCGACCCAGATGTTTAATGTCATGATTGTTACCATCAGGAATGCATTCGATTTCAGTTCTTTTTATCTTCAGGCACAGGGTGCGATTTGCCGGGGGGATCCGACTGGAGCGCTTCGAAACAGTGAATCTTTTTGCGACGCAGTGTTTTACTGATTCGGAGTTTCAAAAAGCTCTGATACTTTGCTCACCTTCTCTATATAATATATTTGTTGTTTGAAATGAAATCATTACTATTATAGGCCTAACTTACGATGTTTTTATTAAATTTATCACGTAATACAGCTCCCTTCGTATTAAATCCATTTCATGACGTGACACTCATTATCTGGTTCTTGCCTAAAAAGACAGGTATATAATGAGCGTTGTTAACAGATTACAAACAGTTTGGTCAACCTCTGCCTATGGAGAGAGAAAAAAGTTTTCAAAATAGAAGCAAATATAGTGGGAGACTACACATATAATATACATTTATATAATTAATATTATATATAATTATAATATTATATAATTATATAATTATTATAATTAATTTTGTATAACTTTTTTTTAATTTATTTGGAGTGTTACTTTTTCTTTCAGTTTGAAAGCATGTCTTTAATTTACCTCAATATTTATTAATATATTCATATTTATTTCATATAGCACATTTTCATGATTCAGTACTGTTTTTTTGTTTGGTTTTTGTAATAAAGTTTAGTACTATTTTACATGTAGTGTTGTGTTTTAATTTAGTTTTTTTTTTTTTTAATCCAGTATCCATTTTAAAAACTATCGGTTAATTAATCGGTTATCGGCAAGTACGGACCAACCTAGCTATCGGTATCGGTAAAATTCAATATCGGTCGACCTCTAGCCACAACAACTGCCCGAGTCACACCAGGAACACACAATCCCTCCATCAGTGCTCAGACTGTCCGCAATAGGCTGAGAGAGGCTGGACTGAGGGCTTGTGTGTTCCTGGTGTGACTCGGGCAGTTGTTGTGGCCATCCTGTACCTGTCACGTAGGTGTGATATTCGGATGTGCATGTTAATTAATTGATTATGGTTAATTGAACATGCATGGAAAACAGTGTTTAGACCCTTTACAATGAAGATCTGTAAAGTTATTTGGATTTTTACAACATTATTGTTGAAATACACAGTCCTGAAATTGGGACGTTTCTTTTTTTGCAGAGTATATATTATTTGTACTTGATAATGCAAACTTTGATTATTGTACATTACAGTTCATGTTGATGGTTTTAACTCACAAGAAGAGAATCATACCAATAATGACAGGTTAGAAGGTCGACTGCTTCACTGTTTATATAAATTTCCAAACACTTCCATACATTTTGGAGGAGACTTCAATTCTGTGTTAGATAATCGCATTGACTGGTGGCCTTCAAGGACTTCAGCTTCCTCTAGTTCTCAAGTGAAAATGTTTGTGCATAGATTTAATTTACCTGGTACATGTAGGGATACCCATCTACTACAGAAATAATATACATGGTGCAACAAGTCATCATGAATCCAGTCAAGCATCCATTAATTGCTTGACTTGTGATCGATTAATTAATAATTAATTAATCTTAAAAGATCCAAATCATATTTTGACAGACATTTTACCATCACCATTATCCGACACTAAGGCTATCTACATTAATGTGCCTTTATCATCGTTCTGATCTACCCCTAAATCCTCATACTGGAAAACTCTACTAGTACTACCTTTAAGCATAGTGAGGTACCTGCTGAAATTGATAGAATGATTAGGTATTACTGGAACAAAGCTATAAATGAAAAAGTGTACGGTAATAACTGAGCGTTTACAAGATAATAAAATACCAAATCACTGCACTGAGTTTTATAGTAATCTTTATGCTGCTGTCAGGATCAGTCCCAGCCCTAGCCTGAATGTCATCCCGGCTTGATCACAGGTGTTGCTGGCCATCCCATTCCTAGTGCTTGAGTCCTGAGTGTTTAGTGATGATGACTAGTGTTTAGTTAATTGTTATGGCTTAAACCTGTATATATTTGCTTGCCCTGTTCCTTTGTTGGTTATTGTAGATGTCAGTGTTGTATGCCTCCAGCTTGTTCTCAGATTTTGTAGGTGCTGTTTGTTGTCTTAAATGAGTCTTGTGTGTATACCTGCGTTCAGGTATAGCACCTGTTAGTTCTCCATGGCCCGTCTCCTTTTTATTTGCTCCCTCATGGTTCCTCTTGTTTCTTGTGGTTTTTGAATTTCAGTGAAGTCCCACACTATATGTTCTAAATACATACAGCAACATTGGGCTAAATTTTACAGACTCCAGCTCTCTGAACAATACATTTAAAATAGAATGGATCAAACAGTATCCAAAAAACCCTGCTTCTATTTGGAATTTAATCTCTCATAACATGTTTTCACATTTAGTTGGGCAAAAATGTATTCTGCTGTTTAATTATATTATTTAAAAAAATCCCTCTTAAACCCTTAAGTATTCATCAACAGATTCTCCTGACATGGTGTTTGATTTATAAGCACAATTTCTCCCCGCAGGCGGGGCACAGATACTTAGTAATAACTGTTACTATTATATACTATAAGTATATATTATGAACAAATCATTAACAAATATAGTCGCTACTTGAGATAAAATGCTTCATGATTCATTAATGATAAACAAATATGAGAAGTATTTCATTTGTGTTATTCATTACTTTTTCCTTAAGTAGTTACTGTGTAGTTCCTTCAGGAGTTTAAAAAAGGTTTACAGAATTATTTATTGATTTTAAATTGATATTTATTGATTCAGTGGTACCTCAGAACTGTAACTTAATTTGTTCAGAACTTTTTAGAATCCTAAAAAGTTCGAGTTCTGATTGAATTTTCCCCATAAGAAATAATGAAAAACCAATTAACTGGTTCCCGGCCCCAAAAAATGTTTTTTTTTTTTTCTTTTTAGCATTTAAACACAAAATGAACAGGATAAAACAAGAAGAGCATACACTGTACTAAACACATCTAAGCACGTTTATCAAAACAGTAATTTGTAAAGTAAGAAAATAAATGTATCCAAACAATGTGTAAAAAAGCAGTGTGTCCTGCCCCGATCGTCCACTCGTTAACCTCGTGTGGAATCCCCGTGTGATCAGCTGTGTCTGGTTGTTGTCATTATTCCTCTGTATTTCGTCTGCGTTTCAGTTTGTTTCCCTAGTCCGGTCATTGTATTGTCCATCTGCGTTTTACCCTCCTTACCTGTAATTAAACCCCGTATTCCAGGATACCCTGACGTCTGCGCCTTTGTCTCCGTTCCATCCCCTCTCGGCATGACAATATTATTATAATTAAATGTATTAATGGTTTATTATTAATGATATTAAAACAATTCATAAGTAATGTTTATTTTAAAATGTATTTTATTATATAATAATAATTACTCTTACTGTCTATCATTGTCTAAATGTATTTTTACTGTCTAAATATATGTATTCAGGTAGTGTAAACATGCACGATGCTATCACAGCAGTTGCGAGGCTGAGACTAAAGCGTTACCCTTCGTTTCCGCTGAGAGACGTGCCGCGTGACTCATTTCCCCGTGCGTGCAAGTTATCTTAGGTCGGCATTCACGGTTCAACTTCTGAGATTCAGATCGAGTTCTAGGTCATTTTTTTTCCAAACTGGTTGGTTCGACTTTTAAGAAATTCGAGTTCTAATGAGTTCAAGAACTGAGGTACCACTGTATTTATTGATTAGGAACAAATATGGTACTTGATTGAGATAAAATGTCAAGATTCCTTAATGATGAATTAACATGAGATCAGTATGTAACTAAGACTTAGTATGTCATTAATTAATATACAAGTAATAGCATAATACTATATTATTTTTTTGTGTCATTATTTTTTTTTGTGCGTAATATGGCCTTAAAAGGACATATTTAAACTTGGTAACGATTCAGTCATCTAAGGTACTGAGAATGTTCGGTTATTTATGTACATAAAATGTGAATGGGACTATTTTTTTAAGTGGAAGCTTTGTAATTAGCAAAAAAATCATTGTATTTTATCATAGTCTGTGAAATTAATAATTAATTTGCCAAGTAGCCATACGTTGTTCCTCATAAATTACATCGATGATGAAAATAAGAGCAAATAAGCATCCTCCCAGACCATGTGCCAGAAGGAGGAAATCAAGCTGAAAATCTAGACCATCCAGCCTAATGCCTGGAATCTGGCCACCCAAGTGACTAGCTATATGTTAATGTTACTGACCCTTGTTTGAACATGTGAGTAATTTTAAAACATTAAGGTAAACTATACATAGTGCTTTATTTACAGTATCTAAACATGATGCTGATATGATTGATTATGCCATTATCTTGTAACTATGAGAAATGCTGGCAAACACAATCTTGCGTCACCTGCCTATTTTTATTAACCTGTTTGAATGTGCAAATATATTTCACGCTGTTCTCCTTGAAGAAAAGCACCAACTAATATAAGAATTTTTAAATATCAACCCTAAGAAATCAGAACAGGGATCTACTGGAAAATGACAGTGGCACTGTACTACCTATGGAGAGAAGTACTATTTTGGCCCTGGTGTCCGGATTGAAGGCTGTAAAGCAACATGCTCTACACATTCTTTGCTGTCAGGTAGCTACTGGATGCTGACAGATAACAGTAAAAGAGGCTTCTACATGAGTCAGTAAAAGAGTCTAATAATGGTGTCATGGAGGTGGTTGGTGATATAAGGATAAACATCACGAAACTGGGTCCTAAATTGCTTTAATAATTAAGTAAGCCAGGAGGTGGTTGGTGATATAAGGATAAACATCATGAAACTGGGTCCTAAATTGCTTTTAATAATTTAGTAAGCCACTCCCTGGAGCAATTAGGGTTCAGGGCCTTGCATAAGAGCCCAACAGTTCTGTGAAGCATTTGATTTGAACCAGCATAACCATGTTCTTCCCTATATGTTCCCCTTTTTCAAGAATGACATTAATCTGTTGCTGTGTTGGTATAATGCCATCACTGAAACACAATATATGATGTATCGGCACTAGAACTGTACACTGTGGCTGGTCGCACCCCAAACCTCTTTTACTTTTTGCGGATTGTCTGACAGATTCCTCTGATTTAAACTTGCATCTTGGAGATAAGTGACTTTCCAAGTAGGTGTAATGACATAGTTGGAGATTCAGGTGTAGAGTACAGAAGATTCGTTATGGAAACCAGGCAATGAAAAACAGAATAGGCAGGAATCTTGATCGGGGCACAGAAGGTCAGGACACAGAGAAAGCACTCAGTATCCTGTGTGGGAACAACCAATATGTCACACTGAGGGATCGGACAGGTATGCTTAAATAGTTAAAGAACAGGTGTGGGTCATGATTAACTTGTTGACCTGTGTCCGCACTAGGAACACTAGAACACTAGGAGCGAGTTTCCAGTGTTCACACCACTGTGTTACCAGAAGACCAGCACAAAACTTATATTTCAAAATTGAGAGCTTAACAAATACTGTGTCTTGCTTTATGAAATAATAACATCCATAATACCATTTTTCAGCCAATTTATTTTTGTAAACAACATTAAATCTCTCCAGGAATTTCACTCGGGACTTGTTCAATTTGGCAGAAAGACAATTGCAATGTAATTTGTATATTCAGCTATGTGACATGTGCAGAGGGTAATCCCTTCCACAACTACAAACTTTCAAACACACGTTGACTCACATTTTGCATAATGAAAATGTCAGTAATACCGGTTTATGGGGCTATAACTCAGTCTGTTGTTTTGTGGTTTAGTTACTCAAAAAAGAGAAGAACAGCATGTGCATCTCTGTTGTAGATGCAGGAGGCAGTATGGGGATTAAAGGCGACAGGCTTTACAGACTGGCAATGACCTGCAACTGAGCAATCCCTGCAGTCATGACATCACAGCCGCTTTCACCTGACTTACTAAAAATAGACTCTGCTGACAGCTCATGTCTCTTCATTCCCCCACTCTGCTTCTTGGTTCTCTTCCCCCCCTCCCCAACCCCCACCCACCCACTGTCATGTCATGTCATATGACAGGGTTACACAGGATCTGAACCATATGAGATCATGTCTTTAGGATTGTTTAATTTTTCACTGAAACCTTGGTAACACTTTACATTAACTGCACCTTCATAATGCTTTTATATTGCATTCATAAATTTCAGTGTACCTTTACAGTATAATGGCTTGTTTGTCTCTAGAGTCCATCTATAATGTTCAAAAGAGTATGACTGAAAACACCTGATGTTGTATACAATAGTGAGTCACTGGCAAAATGAGGAACATGATTCCCAATATTTGAACCTAATGACATTTGAGGTATGGAAATACAGGGAATCTGTTTTTGTGTGTGTGTGTGTGTGTGTGTGTGTGTGTGTGTGTGTGTGTGTGTGTGTGTGTGAACCAAAAGGGAATAACTGGTTGGAAGATGGGTGGATGGAAATGGTGCCCTTTAAAATATATATAAACTTCATGTGCATAACATTAACCACATTAAATACTCAACCGGCAGTGCAGTATATCCATTCATATGTTTTCCAAATGTTTAGCCTATCCAGTATTGAGTTATGGACAGTAATATGCATGTTTAACTAATAGCGAAATTTAGAACTGTATTATGAGATCCAATGCATATAATGAACAAGCAAAATAATGAACACTCAATGCTTTATATACAGTCATGGCCGAGATTATCGGCACCCCTGGAATTTTTACAGAAAATGCACCATTTCTTCCAGAAAATTGTTACAATTACAAATGTTTTGGTATACACATGTTTATTTTCTTTATGTGCATTGGATCAACTCCAAAAATGGGCCACACGAAATTATTGGACCCTTTTCAAAATTGTGGGTAAATCGTTTTATTTCATATGATGCTTGTTTGAACTCACCTGTGGCAAGGTGCTGGCAATATAGCAATCACACCTGAAGCCAGATAAAACACTCCCACCAGTGGACAGAGAGCGCACGTTGGAAAGCTGTAAACCTAGGGGAAGCACTGGTCTGTATGTGCCACACTAAGCATGGAGAACAGAAAGAAGAGTAGAGAATTGCCTGAGGAGTTGAGAACAATAATTGTGGAGAAATATCAACAATCCCAAGGCTACAAGTCCATCTCCAGAGATCTTCATGTTCCTTTGTCCACTGTGCACAACATAATCAAGAAGTTTTCAACACATGGCACTGTAGCTAATCTCCCTGGACGTGGATGGAAGCAAAAAGTTGAGAAAAGACTACAATTCAGGATAGTCCAATTGGTGGATAAACAGCCCAAATCAACTTCTAAACAAATTCAAGCTGTTCTACAGACTCAGGGTGCAACAGTGTCAGCTCAAACTATCCATCGACATCTGAACAAAATGAAACACTATGGCAGGAGACCCAGGGGGACCTGACTGCTGACACAGAAACATAAAAAAGCCAGACTGGAGTTTGCCAAAATGTACTTGAGGAAGCCAAAATCATTCTGGGAGAATGTCTTGTGGACAGATGAGACCAAGGTAGAGTTTTTTTTGGTAAAGCTCATCATTCTACTGTTTACAGAAAACAGAATGAGGCCTCCAAAGAAAAGAACATGGTACCTACAGTCAAACGTGGTGGAGGTTCAAAGATCTTTTGGGGATGTTTTGCTGCCTCTGGCACTGGGTGCCTTGACTGTGTGCAATGCATCATAAAATCTGAAGACTACCAAAAGATTTTGGGGTGCAATGTAGGGCCCAGTGTCAGAAAGCTGGGTCTGCATCAGAGGTCCTGGGTGTTCCAGCAGGACAATGACCCCAAACATACCTCTAAAAGCACCCAGAAATGGTTAAAGACAAAGCGCTGGAGAGTTCTGAAATGGCCAGCAATGAGTCCAGATCTAAATCCGATTGAACACTTATGGAGAGATCTGAAAATTGCTGTTGGGAGAAGGCACCCTTCAAATCTGAGAGACATTGAGCAGTTTGCTGAAGAAGAGTGGTCGAAAATTCCAGTTGAGAAGTGTAACAAGTTTGTTGATGGTTATAGGAAGTGATTGGTTTCAGTTATTTTTTCCAAATATTAAGTTGAGGGTGCCAATAATATTGTCTGGCCAAGTTTTTGAGTTTTGTGTGAAATTATGTCAAATTTGGCTCTTTTTCCTCTGATATTTGTGTTGTTCCAATGCACATTAAGGAAATAAGCATGTGTATACCAAAACATTTGTAATTGAATTTTCTGTGAGAAAAAAAATTCTGGAAAAATTCCAGGGGTGCTGATAATTTTGGCCATGACTGTAATGATAAATAATCTAGTTGTGAAGAGAAATGGTTTATGTGATGTACAATACTCATGTATACTCCTTTTGTATTTTTCATTCCTGTTCTCCAACATGATTCCTCAGACATGACATCTTCTTCACAATTCCCAGGTATCCTGTTGACATTTCTCATAGTGTAATTTCTAAATAGAAGCTGAACGTCTAATAGTTACAAACTCATGCTTGTACAAAAGAGCCACTGAAGCTTCTGAAAGTTTTCAGTCCTAAGTACTTAATACCTTTAGACCTGAGGTCGCTAAACAGCGAACCATGGTCTGGGTCCATGCCGTCCTACCCAGACCCCGACCTATGATCGATAAATTATTGAGAATTATTAAACTGTTTCTATTTTAACCAGTGCGGGTTTTCTAGTCTTTACAGCACTTGTTCAGCAGTCTTGGAAACTCACAGACCAATTGTACGTGTTGTAAATCATCTCAAGTTTTGCTACACAGCCATAAAATCTGTGCATTTCGATCAACTTGAGTCAGTGAGTGATGAGATAGGAGAGACGATGAAAGTTGACAGTCAGATTAGTGAGTCAAATAAAAGTAATTTCACATGCCATACTCTAAAAAGAGAAAAGAAGACAGCAAAAACACAGCATTTAATCAAGGATGGACTGACTCTTACCTCTTGGTTGTTCCCACTGGCAAACATATCCACTCAAAACCAAAGTGAGGGCACAGAAAATAAATGATCGAAGGATCCAATATGATCCATCTACCAAAATATAAGCACATTCATTCACTGCCCAACTGCATGCTAACAAAGATTCTGTTAAAGTTGCTCAGATTTTGGGTAAAAAAAAGAACCATTCACTGACGGAGTGCATGAATATGGTAGCTGAAACTTTTTGTGAAAAAATCAAGCAAATCATCAGCTACAAGCCAGCATCATCAGCTACAAAGAAAACTGAAATATGAACCCAGGACATACTAGCACAGCTGGATGAAGAAATTCATGACACCATGTATAGGCTTAGCTGTAGGTGAGTCCACTGATGTGTCTGACAATGCTCAGCTGTTAGTTTATGTAAAGTTCTTCAACAAGGAGAAGAGAGAGTTCTGTGAAGACCTGTTAGGTGTGACACCCCTTCAGACCAGTACAAAAGGAGAGGACATTTAACAGGCCATAAAGGAGATGTTAAGAGGAGAATAGAGTTGAAACAAATGGTTTCAATAACCACAGATGGAGCCTCTACTATGATAAGGAGAGAAAAAGGAGCTGAGGAAAGAATGACAGAGGATAATCCTGAGCTCATCTCTTACCATTGCATAATTCATCAATTGGTCCTGTGCTCCACCAGGTCAGACAAGTATGCTGAGGTGATGAACACACTGACGAGAATTATGAACTTTCTCAGGGCATTCTCTTCCCACCAGCATGGTCAATGAAATATTCAGAGAACCTTCTGGTGCACAACAATGTAAGGCTCAGCAAAGGCAAGGTGTAGGAGTGCTTTTGGTCCATCCAAAGGAAAATCACAGCATTTTTGGCATAGCTGAAGAGTGAGAAGACAACGTCATTTTCTCTCCTATTAGAAGACGAGAAGAACATAGAAATTGTGGTTCATATTTCATCTCACCTGAATGAACTGAATTTAAAACTATAGGGCAAGGACAACTCAGTTTGTGACCTGATGACACCTTCCACAGGAAACCTGAGATTGTTCAAGGAAGGCCTACAGGGACCCCAACAGTGCAGGAACAGGTTCAGGGTGAGAGAGGTGTCTTCTTTTGTTCACTTTGTTGACAAATTAATGTAAACTTCAGCAAACATTTTGACAGCTTCTACCTTGGACAGCAGCTTACCCTGTTCACAAAGAACCCATTCCTCATCATAGCTGTCAGGATTTTCTTAAAGAACATCACACATCAATTCAAGTGAGCAAATGTTAAACCTCTCAAGATGCAACTGGTCGATCTCAAAGTAGATGTGGCCCTGAAAGAGTATTTTGGAGGAACTGACCCTGCCACTTTCTGGCTCTAAATGGTCTAGGAGTCAACTTTCCCAGGTCCGAGAAAATAGCCCTGTAGATCTTGGCTATGTTCAGCTCCACATATAGCTGTGAGACAAGTTTCTCCACAATGAATATTATTAAAACCAAATATCATTCCAGGCTCACCAGTGAGCATATGTATAAGAATGGTCCTGTTACCACTCCAGCCAAGATATTAAATCCTGGCAGGACAGGCTGGAGTCAATTTCTCTCACTGAAGGTGGGGGAGTGGGATATGAGAAAGAAAGAAAGAAAGAAAGAAAGTGAAAAGGCGATGATTAAGTGGTTTAATTGTTAGGTTGTGTATTATAAAATTGGCCAATCAAGAAAGAGTAGGAGTATCTTTGCTCCAGGAAATTTTCTGTAACTGAATCTCTTTTAATTTTTAATCAAATATCCCTGCTTTAGACTATGAGTGACTTTGTAATAGGGCAGTGGTGGCTTGATGGTTAGGGTAGCGCACTTGTAATTGAAAGATTGCAGGTTCAAATCCCCCACCAGCAAGTCACGACTGAGGTACCCTGAGCAAGGTACCGTCCCCAAGCACTGCTCCCCGGGCGCTGAATTAGCTGCCCCCTGCTATGTCACGAAAGTCACATATGGGTCAAATGCAGAGGACACATTTCATTGTTGCGCACTGTGTGCTGTGGTGTGTTGACACTGATCACTTAATTCTAACTTTGTAACTGTTAGGTAAAATTTCTTGTTATAATTCTATTTCTATTCTATTTCTATTTCTTATTTTAAATACAATCACCCTACCCTATCTTAGAGGAGGAAATTTAATATGCTAGTTTTCCAGAGACATTTCTGCTGGAAGCAATTAGCTTTTATGTTTGGGTACCATTTCTACAGTCCTTGCTCAGGCCTTGCTGTGTCATCATTAGATACAGAGCCAAGAACGTTGAAGGTCTAAAGTAAGATGCATTAATTCATTATTTGTTTGGTACACCCTATTTTTCTACAATCCACTGACTCTTCTTAACTTTGAAATGTGGATCTGCTGACTATTCAATGGGATCATCTGTCAAAATGGCAGCATGCTAGACAACAGTTTTCCTCAATGAAAAGAGAAATGGAAGTAAAATACAAATGTGGGAGAAATGTTTCTGTTTGCTTTGTGTGGCACGTCCCAAAAATTAAAGATGCTAAGCTCTCTGATGAATATAACATTCTTTTGATAAATAACTAAGTTTTTATGCAAGTTATGTTGCATCTACATAGTGTTTAATCGTATTCCCTGGATTGGATCTCATTACCACTTCAAAAAAATATATATGGATGAAAATCTACACATCATAGACCAAACACCTGAGCCTCAAAAATGAAATTGGCAACAGAGAGCAGCAGAGGGCGAAAAAGAAGGTTTTAGTTGCCATCTTGTGAACACAGCCATCTGATTTTCAGAATATTTCTAAATAACAGAAAAAATATATAAACGTTATCAGCCGCCCCCCCCGCTCTGCAGATCTTTTTGGTAGCAGCCTGGCAGCCAGTCAGCAAAATTCATTGTGGGGAACTTTTCATGTGGGAGTTTAATCAAATCACTTAGCACTAGTCCAAGTGAACCTGATTCCATTAAGACAATTCATATAAAGTGCTAAAGGGGCACCAAATATTTGGCTTGACCCTGTACTCAAGCCCCAAGTTTTGCTCATAACTGTGTATTTATATTGTGGTGTTGGACAGACCGAGGCATTGTGGGAGCAGAGAGAAACATGGAGACTCGCTTATCATGGAGAACACGCTCTTTATTAGCAGTCCTGAAAAGGACTACATCAGGCACCCAATGAGCACCGAACCAATCACACACAGCAGAAACACAAGGTTGTCAGATGCTGCACTGTAAGATGCATACACAGTGGGAGATTTACATAAGCTAAATACTCACGGGGGTCGGACATGGTACACACAAGACACGGGCAAACACATGTGCGACAATAGGGAAATGTAACCATTAACATTAACAACAACAATACAACAAGGGCTATTTACAACTGCACGTGGGGCATGCTGGGACATGCAACCCGCCAGTGCAACAATATTGTAGTGCCGAGCAGAGCAAGGCATCGCGAGAGCAGCGAAGAACAAGGAGACTTGCTTGCCGGGAAGAGCACGCTCTTTTATTAAAGTCCTTAACAGGATTGCAACAGGCACCCAACGAGCACCAAACCCAATACAACAGCAGAAACACAAAGAGGTCAGACGCAGAAATGTAGGGTACACAAACAGTGGGAGATTTATACAAAGCTAAGGACACGCAAGGATTGGACAGGGTGCACATAAGACACAGGCAAACATACATGCCTCACCCGGGAAATACAACTTGCATTTACAGAAGCAACAACAATTACACACAGGGGCTATTTACACGGCCCACAATCATACACAGATCTCGCTGTACTGCTCCCCCCCCCCCCCCCAAAGATCTACTATCCCCGTGACCACCATCCTCAGTCCCCACCTCAATTCTGAAGCAAGTCACAGGTGTTCAATGGCAGCTGCCAGTTTGTCACCTCCAATGACAGAGTACTGTCAGCTCCCAATGCTAGTGAGCACTGGCGGGGCATTGCTGATGGCAGGGGCTGCATGACAGATCCCCTCGGCCAACAACCTTCTTCTTACGTGCCTTATTTGGATCTGGTACCCCTTCCAGAGGGTCCACCTGGCCAGGGAACGCCACTCCCAATGACTCCCATAGCCAGGCCCCCTTCTCTGGGGACACCCAGCACTTCTTTCTACTCTGCTTATTAGGGCCTTATTAGGCAGGCTGGTCTTGCCAGGGGGGGGGTCTCCTGCTCCTGCATAGCTGCTTCTGCTTCACAGCTCGGATAGCCTCTTGTAGGCATACCAAGTGGGCCTCCCCCTCCCGCTGCTTGTAGAGGTCCTTCGTCAGCTGGGCCTCCAGAGTGAGGCATGCCTCCTTGCGGTCCTGCACCATGGCCTTTGCCTCCTGCAGCCTGTGGCGCTTCTGGGCCAGCTGGGCTTCCAAGCCGCGACACACCTTCTCCCGGCCAAGTAGAATCATCTCATGGCCCATAATGCTGCCTCCACTGCCTCGGCCAGACACATCTGGCAGTTGCGCTCCTGATCCTAACTGGCCAGCTCACTGTGCAGCCACTTCAGCTCCTGCCGCTTGTGCTCCTTGGACTCCCACAGCCGCTCCTGGTCTTGCTGTTCCCACTCCCGCTGGTCAAGTTCGTGGCGTTCCTGGGCTAACCAGACCTCCCAGCTGCAGCACACCTCCTAACGATCCAACAGAGTAGCTTCCGTCCGCTGCCTCTGGTGGTCATGCTCGCTGCTGGGGTCACACTGTGGCTCCTCGTGACTGACGAGTGAGGAGCCCTTGTCAGCCGCTGAGTGGTTGGAGTCCACGGTGGTGCCTGCCCTCTTTAGTCGCCAATGTCGTCTCCAATGAGAGTCTGGTGCGGCCAGTGCACTTCTGCCAAGCAGGATGGCCGCTCTATTCCCTGCAGTGCACTCAGCTTGTCTGCTGGTGGGTTTGGGGCAGACATTCGGGCAAGAGTGTAGCCGGTGCCCTCTCTTGCCTCAGGTATAGTAGACAAACTTCTCTCTCCTGTCCGTCTTCTCCTCCGAACCGTTTCTGCTTCGCTGCTTCATTGCCACCTCGAGGCCTGCCAGGCTGCAGCAGGCTTTCCGGATGATGTAGAGCGTCCGCTCCAGCATCGCTAGTGGGATTGCTTCCGGCATCCTACTTCTGACACCACTGTAGCACCAGGCAGACTGTCGCAAGAGCAACAAAGAATGAGGAGACTTGCTTGCTAGGAAAAACATGCTCTTTTATGATAGTCCATAACAGCACCAAACCTTTGCTGTGTCCTATTTTAAATCAAAATGAGACGTGATTTGTCTCGTATTGTATATATGCAACATTACATAGTAGATACCTACAGAGCCCTGGAGAGGCGCAGGTTATACTCCTTCCACCACAAGACAAAGTCCTCTACTAGTCCTCTATACTCTGACTCATCTCCGTTAATGACGTGTCCTACAATGGAGGAGTTGTCAGAGAACTTCTGCAGACTCAGGGAGAGGGAGAACAGGTACTGTAGGACCTCACAGAGCTGGCTGGCACATGTCTTTAGCACCCTGGGGCTGTTTCCTTCAGGGCCTTCAAACTTTCCTGTGCATGAGTTTCTCCAGCTTTTTCCTCACCTGGTCAGTAAAGGCAGACAGACTGGGAAGGGAAGTGGGGGTGGAGACCTTGAGTTTGATGGGCAAGTCACAGGGAACTGTGGAGATTGTAGAGGGGGGAAGGGGCAGTGAGGGCAAACTCACACTTGGCCCAGTTGCCTTGCACTCTGCCTTTACATGATTGCCCCCTTCCCTCTCCCCCACTTGTCTGCACTCACATTGCACTTAATGTTTAAGACCTGAGCACGCGTTTGTCATTGCCATTACTCCATTTTCACCAGTGTGGTGCTGGGCTTTTTTCCAGTCATGAACTGGTTCTGAGCGTTTCCACCGCAAAAAAAAAAAAACTGGCCCTGGGCCAGGAAAAATAACTGCAGCATGGCACCACAGAAAAGCTGGTTTGAACCAAGTTGCAACCATAACATCAGCAAAATTGGGAACGACTATAACGTCCACATCTTCTGCATTACTGGATAATTTGATCAATAACAGATGTAGTTTTGTCTAATATTGCCAGTACTATAAGTGAAACAACTTGCCAGTGCCTATTAATGGAATAATGTTACATATTTTTTTTATTCTGTGGAAAATGAAAGATCAACCTGTTCATCTGTATTCCATGCTCGGGCACAGTTAGTGATCCCAATTCCAACTAAACGTGCCTGGACCCACTTCTTCCAGGTACAGTGCGATCACACCAGTCAAACAAACTGGGCTTTTGGGGGGCAAAAATGCTCAGGCGCAGTGCAGATCTCTTAGTGTGTCTACAGCATGAGTTGTTGGTGTTGGGGGAGGGTAAGACTTGTGAGCCCTCTCTGTCCCCTTCCACTACAATGTTAACAGCTTGTTTGCATCTGATGATGGTGTTCATCCCATTTCCCACTTCCTTTGTGCTGTTCTGCTGTAGCTTATGCTTCAGCTTCTCCCTGTAGCTGTTTTTCCTATGGAGGGATGAATCTTCAGTTCTGCCTGCAGCTGCTTGATCTCCTCCTTGTCACCAGACCTGAATGTCCTCTTCATGATTTGAAGGTCCTTCAGATCCTTTGTGATCCATGGTGTGTTACTGGGAAAGCAGCGCACTGATTTTGTGGGGACTGTGTTGTCCTTACAGAAGTGGATGTAGTCTGTGATACAGTGGCCTCAGTGTCCTCCCTGTATGATGCACAGAGCATGTCCCAGTCTGTCTCTGTCTCTGAAGCCATCCTTCAGAGCCTCCTCAGCCTCTTTCCACTTCCTTACCATCCTGGTGGTCACTGGTAGCTGATGACTGTCTGGTTTATAGGTTGGTGTAAGATGAGCCATGTTGCAATCAAAGGTGGCAGAGTTATAAGAACATAAGAAATTTACAAACGAGAGGAGGCCATTCGGCCCATCAAGCTCGTTTGGGGAGAACTTAACTAATAGCTCAAAGTTGTTAAAATCTTATCTAGCTCTGATTTAAAGGAAGCCAGGGTTTTAGCTTGCACTACATGAAAAGGAAGATTATTCCATACTCTAACTACACGCTGTGTAAAGAAGTGCTTTCTCAAATTCAGTTTAAAATGTTCTCCTGCTAATTTCCACCTATAGCCACGAGTTCTAGTATTTAAACTAATTTTGAAGTAGCCATTTGGCTGAACAGCATCCAGACCTCTTAGAATCTTATATAATTGGATCATGTCCCCCCTTAATCTCCTTTGTGCGAGGCTGAACAGATTCAGCTCAGCTAACCTCTCCTCATAAGACATTCCTCTAAGACCAGGAATCATTCTTGTAGCCCTACGTTGAACCTTTTCCAAGGCAGCAATGTCCTTTTTAAGGTATGGTGACCAAACCTGCACACAATATTCTAGGTGGAGTCTTACCAAGGAATTGTATAACCGTAGCATCACCTCCCTTGACTTAAACTCCACACACCTAGAGATGTAACCCAACATCCTATTGGCCTTTTAAAATGCTTCCCCACACTGGCGAGAGTGGAACATAGAAGCATCAACATACCCACCGAGGTCTTTCTCATAATCAGCTACCTTTATTTCAGTGGAACCCATAAAATATCTGTACTTTGTATTTCTGCTCCCTGCATGGATTACCTTACATTTATCTGTGTTAAATTTCATCTGCCAAGTATCAGCCCAGTCGCTAATTAAATCCAGATCCCGTTGTAGCCTCTCTGCTGCTAGATCAGTATCTGCTACACCACCCACCTTGGTGTCGTCTGCAAATTAAACCAGTTTACTGTATATATTGGTGTTAGTATCATCAATGCAAATTAGGAACAACAGTGGTCCTAAAATTGAACCCTGCAGTACCCCACTATGAACACAGGCCCACTGTGACATTGTGCCTCTAATAACTACCCGCTGCTTCCTGTTTGTTAACCAGTTTTCAATCCAAGGTGCTACAGTTCCTAAAATCCCTGCAGCTCTGATCTTAAACAAGAGCCGTTTGTGGGGGACAACATCAAAGGCCTTCTGGAAATCTAAGTACATCACGTCATAGGCCTTTTTGTGATCAATTTCTCTTGTAGCTTCCTCAAAGAACTCAAGTAGATTAGTTAAACAGGATCTACCGCTCCTAAATCCATGTTGGCTATCCCTCAAAATGTTATTTGTATCCAGGTAATCTACCATTTTCACTTGGATTATAGCTTCCATTACTTTTCCAGTTATGCAAGTTAAACTGATTGGCCTATAGTTTGCTGGATTACTTCTATCCACTTTTTTGAATATGGGTGTTATATTAGCATGCTTCCAATCAGAAGGTACCACACCATTAGATAAGGATTTCTGAAATAGTAAAGTTAAAGGTTGGCTAATAATATCCCTCATCTCTTTTAAAACTATAGGTAAGATCAGCCTCAGTTATACATATATTGGTCATAGATAACGCGCTGTATTTGTACTAAATGGTGGCAAGTTATTTGTGTTCTCTACTGTGAACACCTGTGCAAAATAATCATTAAACTCATTTACTATGTCGGGACCGATCGCGGTGCACGGAACGGGGAAGCAGGAGAGGAAGACAAAGGATTGGGTAACACAGGATTTAATCGGGAAACGGAGCAGGGACATGTAACAAACTAAGGAACGAGCAACACCACACCATCAGACTACTGGACTTCAATGACAGACCTAGGGAAACGGACTCAAACGTGGACTAAAATACACAGGACTCAATGGAAAAACAGGAAACAGCTGATAACAAGCGGGATTCCACACGAGGTTAATGAGGGGGTGTGGCACACAGGAGGATCGGACGAGCAGGGCATGACATACTATATCAATTTCAACAAAAGATTTCCATGGCTCCATGTTAATCCTGGTGTGGAAGGGGTACTGTGTTGTGTTTTTACTGTAGTAAAGCTGTTAATTCAGAGATGTCACCACTTGCAAAGAATTCAGAACCAGCATTTATTTGGACTGGAGAAAATTGGAAATAAGCCCTTGAGCGATTCAGTTCACATGAAAAATCAGAATGTCACAAGACAGCAATAACAACACATGTGTATGAAGACAGGTCAGTTCAATTGCAGCTATCTAGTGTGGCTGCTAAACAGCAGGAGGAAGCTAGGGCATGTCTTTTGAAAATCATTGGTGGTATGCAGATGTTAGCCAGGCAGGGCTTACCTTTTGAGGAGCATGAGTGTGATGAAGAGAATCTTGATCAGTTACTCAAGTACAAATCAGAGGATGATCCTTGCCTTACCAAGTGGTTGATGGGTAGAAAGGACGTCAATGCTTCAGCTCCAATTCAGAATGAATTCCTGCAGTTGTTTAGCAACTCTATCATAACGGGAACAGTAGCCTAGACAATATCAAATCACTTCCACAATTGCAGTTTGCTGTGATGGTGGATGGTACATGAGATGTGTCCGGAAACTGAGTAAAAAAACAATACTGTACTAATTCCACCATCTCAAGTTAATTTACAGAAGAGTCAGAGACTGTGTCCCACTGTATCCCAGGTAAATTAAAATCACCCATAACTACCACATCATTTTTATTATTCATAATCCTGATTATGTCATATAACATTCTGCTTTCCTCTGCAGCTACATTAGGTGCTCAATAACAAACACCGACAATTAGGCCATTTGAGTTTTTAGCATCTAGTTTTACCCACACAGCTTCTGTACTTTTATTTTTATCAGTGAGCTCCCTTGTCTGCAAGTTTTCATTTACGTATACTGCAACACCACCTCCCTTCCTGCCTATCCAGTCTCTACGGAATAACATATAACCATTCATATTATATCTTTCTCCATCATTGACACTTATCCATGTTTCTGTCATTCCTATAATGTCATAAGTGTCTGATGAAATTAAAGCCTCTAAATCATGAATTTTGTTTCTAGTACTCCTAGCATTTAAATACAGACCACAAAGGGTAGGCCTTTTACAGTGCCCACTTTTAATATTTATTGCGGCTTTCCGTCTCTCCCCACCTAAATTCTTAACTAACCTCCCTGCCCCCCCAGTCCCTAATTTAATCATTCCTCAACTACTCTACACATGCACTTCCCCAATACACTGGTTCCTCTATGGTTCAGAAGCAACCCGTCTGGCTTGAACAGGTCCCACCTGTTCCAGAAGGTCTTCCAGTGCCCCATAAACCTAAACCCCTCTTTCCTACACCACCCTTTTAGCCACGTGCTTCATCTCCTTATCTCAGCTAACTTAGCCTGGCTTGCACGTGGCACAGGAAGTATTCCAGAGAACACCACCGTGGACGTTCTGCTTCTAAGCTTATCTGCGACTTCTATAAATTTATCCTGCAGAACAGCCCTCCTGCCCTTTCCTATGTTGTTGGTGCCAACATGCACCACAACCACTGGATCCACCCCGGCTGAGGCCAAAAGCCTGTTTACTCGATTCGGAAGGTCCCCTACCTGGGCACCAGGCAGGCAAGGCACCGTACGGGACCCTCTATCATGGGTGCACATAACTGTCTACACCACTGACAATTGAATTCCCTACTACTACAACCTCCCTCTTCCTGGGGGGAGGGGGCTGCTCAGTGCCCAAGGACCCTCCTGACTCCCCAGTCTCTTCTGGCTCTAAAGCTGGAAGCACCTGAAAGCAGTTAGTCACAGTCGCTTCAGGTGATGCTGCCTCTGTGAACTGTGTACGCGCTTTTCTACGTCTACGACCTACATTCACCCAGCTCTCTCGACCTATTTGTTTTTCATTCTCCCCCCTCCGCAGTAAAAATTAGTGAGGATAGAAGAGAGTGAAATGTGGTTGAAATAACCAGAAATGGCAATAAAAGCAAAGATATGGTCAGTGGTTAGTTTGCCTACTCCAACATGACCAGCCTCTGTGTGCTGGCTGGGGTTGGACTCCAGGCCCCTTAATGCCCCTTTCCCCCTCTACTACCTGAGATGTATGTATATATTGGTCGTTACCATGCACAGTATTCAAGGACTCAACGGTAATTTTTGTCACATCCTAGGTATATCGTCAGACTATAGTGTTCAGAGTTAATTTCCCCTAATTTCCACCATAGAATTGGCTGAAACTTTATTTGTGGCAGGTGATGTAGAAGTGGCAGGTGTGGCAGAATAAGACCAAGTTGGCATGGGAGACATATTATGCATTATCACAAATATTTGAGCAAATAAACCCCATAGTATTTACACTTCACTCCAGCTTTTGC
Organism: Paramormyrops kingsleyae; assembly: GCF_048594095.1. Classification (NCBI taxonomy): domain Eukaryota; kingdom Metazoa; phylum Chordata; class Actinopteri; order Osteoglossiformes; family Mormyridae; genus Paramormyrops; species Paramormyrops kingsleyae. The sequence continues at coordinate 24,329,008 of NC_132813.1, forward strand.
CTTTGCATGCCTGTTTTCTTTAAACAAGTAGGCCTACACAAAAACCCAGGGCTCTGTTATATCTCTTACTTTTATCTCACAGAAAATATTGGTCATAGTGCAAATGAGAAATAAATACAATATAAATATTTAGACAAGTGAAGAATATAAATAATATAAATGAAATTTTAGCATACAGACATTAAAACAATTTTTTTAGCATTTAAACACAAAATGAACCGGATAAAACAAGAGCATATTCTGTACTAAACACATCTAAGCATATTTACCAAAACAGTAATTTGTAAAGTAAGAAAATAAAGTTAAAAAAAAAAACAATACGCCCTGCCCCGATCGTCCGCTCCTTCCGTGTGCCACGCCCCCTCATTAACCCCGTGTGGAATCCCCATGTGATCAGCTGTTTCTGGTTGTTGTCATTAGTCCTCTGTATTTCGTCCGCGTTTCAGTTTGTTTCACCAGTCTGGTCATTGTATTGTCCATCTGCGGTTTGCCTGCCTTACCTGTAGTTAAACCCCGTATTCCCCGATATCCTGACGTCTGCGCCTTTGTCTCCGTTCTGTCCCTGTTTGGCAGGACAATATTATTATAATTACTGTTACTGTCCATCATTGTCTAAATGTATTTTTACTGTCTAAATAAATGTATTCAGCTAGTGTAAACATGCACGATGCTATCACAGCGAATACGAGGCTGAGACTGAAGCTTTACCCTTTGTTTCCGCTGAGAGACATGCTGCGTGACTCATTTCCCCGCGTGTACAAGTTATCTTAGGTCGACGTTCAAGGTTTGACTTCTGAGATTCAGATCGAGCTAATTTTTTCTCGAACTGATTTTAAGAAATTTGAGTTCTAATGAGTTCGAGAACTGAGGTATAAGTGTAGTTTCAGAATTACATCTTATAACTAGAAGGTTGGGGGGTGTGGGAGGAGTATTGGACTAAATGAGAGGGGGTGATGGTGCTGTCTGAGGATGGTGCTGTCTACCCTGATGTCGTTCTGACAGCATCCTTTCTAGTTACAAAGGTCTGCTGCCCCAAGGTCTTATGCAGAATATATTCTGCTGAAAAGCTACAGATCTTCAGTGGAGAAATAACTTGTGAATCAGTTGTTAGTTATGTTACTTCTGTTGTTCTACTGAAATATGCTGCTGTGACTTGATTTTCTCAGCTGCTTCTTCGTCGCCCATCCATTTACCAAAGCTGCAAAAATGCTTGAACCACTTAGATCTGACTACAGCAAAGTGAATTAGATCATCCAACACAATTTATATAAAAAGATTTATCTGTAGTTTTTAGTAATTTTATTTTCTAAAGGACATTCCTGATTTTTCTTAAGCCGCCAAGAACACAATTGCTCCTTTTAAACTCTGAGTGAAAACCACCTCAAAAAATTGTATGTTTGTATTGTGCTGTTTGTCTTACTTGTACATTTTGGAAAAGCATCCGCTATATAAGTTGTATATGTATTCCCACTTGTATATGTATGTGGGTTTTAAAGGGGAGCAAGATGGAATATGCCAAATTTACAGAATTCCAATGTACTTGTGCAGATGGCAAATAAATTATCACTTAATCTGCTAAACAAGTAGCAATAATTTCATTTGAAAAGAATGATGAAACTTTAGATTGAATCAGCAATTGAAGTGTCGATATGTGACTCACAGAATAAAGCTTTTGGATTTTAGGCATTTTCTGATCTAACTGCTCTAAGCAGCTGAAATGAATGTTGAGTGCCCTAAAAGGATGGCTTTACACCCTCATCTGCCTGACATTCACATAGGGTGATGTCGCACAGAGGAATTCAGATGGTCTTGTGACCATGGTCCCTGAAATAGATGCTATAAAGAAATGTCATAAAGAAGGCTGCTTTTGCTTTAGAGCATTTTTATTTGCATTATCAGCTACATACCTGCTGAGGTAGAAACTTGATATCTGATAACGCAATATATTTTTATAAGGTTATAAATTATCTTTCCGAATACAGTAGATTAGGAAATCTTTTAAATGACTGAAAGCTGTATTCAGATTTTACCCTACAAACTAGGTGTGTACATGGGGGGGGGGGAACTGGAGGTGCTTGAGCACCTACCCCTTGAAAAGTCTGTGTACATCATTGAAACTATTCTCCATGGAAATCTACTTCCCTTTTAAAATGCAGAATTCAGTTTTTAAGGAAAGAGGTTAATACTATTTTGAAGCATTTGAAGTATATAGTAAGTAAATGGAACTTTTAATGTATTTCTGGTAAAAGTAAACTTACCCACATGTGTAAGCTGGGCCTGTATATCATCTTATTTTTTTGGATCATTAAACTGAAAACAGCAGGAGGCGAATGTTTTAGGACAGGGAGCACATTGTTATTGTGTTTATGTAACATCATTTAACAATCAGAGTGCTGGTAACTGTTGCCATTATGGATTTTTCAGCCCCATACAAGGCTGCTTCTGCTCCTCAGATGCCTCGATCCCCCAGCAATATGTAAAGTTTTCTCAGAACAAATTAACTGAAAAAGAATTTCCCTTTCTTTCATTAATACATTAATTTCAGGGGATTTAGACAGAAATAATTTATTCAATCTATTTATTCAAAGTAAAAACTTAATTCTTACAGGTAATGGTAAGGTATCATAATGGTATCATGTGCTTTTTGTATGCATTTGTTTGATGCGTGCGTATTTGGCAGATGATTTCTTGCGTCAATTGGAATAATAGTGTTGTTTACATCACTAGACCTGCATTCTTGCTTGCAGTGGTGTTGTTCTCTTCAGCACAAGCCTCTAGGGGTCTCCGGATGCTTTTCAATGGCATTTTATCTAATGTGTGGGCAGAATAATCTGTGGGGGCTGATGCGTGGGACAATACAATATATGGCTATACCTCACATTTTAGGTAGAATGTTGATGTCTGTGTCTCCTTGTTTCTCTCTCACACACATGCACATGCTGTGAGTACAAACTACTATAATTGCTTTCTGGTTACCTAGCTACTGTAGCCATGGTAACAGTGGCCTTCAGATCTGTAGAAATAGTCATAATTGCACTGTAAAGGCACCCTCTTGTGAATTCATTTCTCCCTTTTCATTATGTTTCTCTATTACAAAATCTTTGGTGATTTTTGTTAATTAATTGTTGGCCACCATTAGATCACACACAACTAATTATATCAGCACATCCCATCTCCATAGAGGAATTCTGGCATCATATTTTTCCATGTATTTAACAGGGTCTTTCTAGCCAGATTAGCTAACTGTACCCATATCTAGCTGTGTCTTGGTGTTTTATCAACTGAATAATTTGCTAATTATAAATTGCTAACTCATCTCTCAACCCACAAATGAATCACGACACAGATTTTTCCTAAATTAGCTTAAATATCTAGATTAAATTTTGCAATTAACAGTCCTGCTTAAGCCATCTGACTACACCAAGTGCACCCTCAAGTCACCAAACATATTACTTATGCTATGAGTCAGCAATCACTTGGTTCTTAATTTTCATCCTGTAAACACACTTATTAAATTTTTTTTTTATTTAGGAGCAGTTTTTTATTCTGAAATTACACTAATTATTTAAATTTGATTGTCTTCTGGAGAATCTTTTTAATTTGTTCTCACCATAATTTATTTCAGTAATTTTCCAGACATAAATGAACGGCATCTGTGTCGCTTCAGTCTTATCTGCAGGAGTTCCTCACTTCATCTCTGTCCCTCACCCCTTATCCCCTTTCTGTGTATCAGGATAAGACAACATGGAAACAAGCTAGTGACTCATTTGAAGACAATTAGGCCTGAAATTGATGATAGCAGTTAAAGATGACTGTAGCTGAATTCTTGTTTACTGTCATTAGTTGAGATATTTCTAAAATTTGGAGCAAATCGGGAAATCGGTGTTGTTAAACTAAGATGTCTTTAACATGCAGAGATTCTTTGTTTTCCTGCAGTTACAGTTGAAAGAGGTTGTTTTCACATGTGGTGCTCATTGAATACTTTTGTTTTACATAGTATTTAATCTACTAAAATGCTTTTGGTGTCTGTACTTGTATGTGCACATGTATATGAACATGAGTTTCAGTTGTGCACAACTGGCATCACTGTCTATGCATGACATGACATAGCTCATACATATCAGCTGTATACTGCTCAATAGAAATGCAGTTTTCATTTGTGTGAAATGACAACACAGTGACTGGACTGTTTCTGAGAATGAAACTGAACTTTTTTTTTGTAGTTTTTTGTAGACGTCTGTGCCAGCAATCCCTGTATCCATGGAAATTGCAGTGATGTGGGTGGGGTGTACACCTGTGAATGCAGCGAGGGTTTCGAGGGGGAGAGGTGCGAACGGCCATCTTCAAACATCCCCATGACCATCTGGGAGTCTTCCTCTCTGACCTCGGAACATGCAACACTTGCTACTGCTGTCACATCAGCTGCACCTACTGAGGCCATGCAGGCCACCCCAACCACAGCACCCACAAGCACACAGGCATTGCCATCACTGCAGCCATGGCAGCCCACGACAGAACAGAGAGTGGCTACAGTGATTTGGGACAATGATCAGGTAAGACTGTCATTTGCCTGGTCATTGCTTCCTATTTGATATCTTCTTACTTACTCTATAAACAACCCAAAGTTGATGATTTTCTTATTAAACAATAACCATGTTTCTGAAGCACAAAGACAATTTTTGAGATACAGGCAGTAGCCAGGTTACGAACAAGATCTGTTCCTTAAGTGACTTTAAGTTGAATTTGTAGGTAAGTCAGAGAAAAATACAGTATATAATAGTTATACAGTAATAAAAGTAACTACATATCATACTGTACTGTACCTTAAGCCGACCAACTGCTGAAGCTGTGCAATGTGTCCATAAGCATCACAAAGTAGTGAATATATTTGTTATTTCAAATCATTGCATTGAACCCAATTTTTTTATATAATTGGCTTTATGGCAGTCCGTTTGCAAGTATGACTTAGTCAGTCTGTAAGTCAGATGTTCTTAACCTGGGGACTGCATGTACAAAACACAAAATGTGTTATAGTTAATAAATGTGTTGAATGTAAGGCACATGCCCTTTTTGCTATGTGCTAAAGTTAGCATGTTTTCCTTGTGTCATGCAGGTGTTTTCCACCTACTCGGTTTCCTCCTGTAGTCCAAAAACAAGCAGTGAAGCTGATTAGTGTCTCTAAATTGCTTATAGCTGATGAGTATGTGTTCATGTACATTTTCCCTGCAATATACTGGCTTCTCATTCAGAGTTTACCATAGACTTATACCCAGTCAGACCCACCCTGCCTATCCACAGAAACCTTGACTGACGTCAGCTAATTGAAGATTGATTGGTGAATCAATGCATGATTTCATACTAAATGACTCTAGTTTCTTTTTACTGCCAAATCTTAGTACTTGTGAATTAAGCATGATGGTGTTCATGGTCTGTTTTAGGTGCAAGAGATGTCAGACTGCAGGAGCCTGATGGGTAGGGATTCTTCAGGGGCTGTGTATCTAGCCCTAGAGTTGGCTGAAGGCACAGCCATCAAGTAAGAATTGAGGGTCCCCTTGTCCATCTAAGCATCATTGGAGTCGGTTATATTTTAATTACACTGTTGTGACTGAATGACACAGTTAGATGAACATACCTTATGTTCCATTTAATGAAACATTTGTGTTTTACATGTTCATTATTGCTGTAACTTTATTGTATCCTTTTCATTTCGATTTTTGGGATATTACGAACTGATTTCAGTTATTGCAGATATACCCCTCTACTATTTAAATATTAAGGAGCCCTATGTTCATCAGAACTGTCTTTGTCTCTGGTAGTGTTTCCAGAAACAGTGAGTCTGTCCTTGGCCACTAAATGACATTCACAGCATAGAGATGTGCTGCAGTGACGCCATGGCCTCCTCCCCCGAATACTAATGAGTTCTTTGTTGTTCTTGAGCTACTGACTGTTTCTTGTGTGCAGTCACCAATAAAAATGGCCAAAGAAATGGATACACAGGCATTAGTTGAAGGTGCTATTGCAAGCATGTCACCGTGGGCTGGGATAGATATTTGTCAATGTTAAACTGATACTAATAAGTAATACGAATAACAATAGAAACAATTATACTGGTAATTAAAAATTACACAATTTATGTTATTACTCAGTACTACAACATCTTTTTGACTAATCTGAAACTGAGAGCCAAATATTATGTTAGGACAATTGTGTACATTAACACTATATGTTGATGTTCAAAGTGTCTTTGATTATTTATATCATATATTTCTGATACATCATTTTGGGACATGACTGAAGAAAATGAGTGTTTGGGACGGAGGGAATAGACTACTTGAGTATGGCAATGGGTGGAAAGTTCAGGTTATTACAATTTAAGAGTATGGATAGAGAGTATTTAAATAGAGAATACAGATATTTGAGTTGGGTGTAACATAGTCTGTTGTTTTTTTGCAGGATCCAGGCAAACATTACTGGCATTACAGGTTTGTGGCGTGTCAGTGAGGGTGCATTTCACCACTGCACAGTCTCAGATGGCGCGGTAGTCTGGCTCCAGCAAGCTTCTGATGGTCTGGTTCTGACAGAGCAGTACCTTCCACTTGGCCAGAGCTACTTTGTGGGTAAGTGTCTCCCCTGTGAGTCATTTATCCCTGGTCTGTGTGAAGCTGTATAATATGGTATTTCTTATCTGCATCTTTTTGATGTATGAACTACAATATTAAATTACTTATATTGAATGTTTGGTTTGTTAACCATTTTGTATACATTTTATTAGCTGTGTTACTTCTGTTATGTATAGAACTGTGCTGATGTCACTGCATTTTCTTAATTGAAAATTAATAATGGATGTGTAAAATAAATGTAGCAGACAAAGGGATAAAAATATATTCGAAAGAGTTCATTAACTTAGACTTCTGTGAGGTAAAATTATTTGAGCCTCTATATATGAGCAAACCAATTTATAAACCTATAGTAAATGAGAACAAAGTTATTTAAAAATACAATTGAAAACTGTAACTATTTACCTCACTTGTACGTAACTGTGAAAAAAGTCTGCTAAATAAATAAATGTAAATGAAGCTCTTTATTTCAACCCATACGGTATTCAAATTTAATTATACTTCTCCTATTATAACATCTTTTCCCGAAAAATGAAAATATTTGAATTAATTTGTCCACAATTTTATGTAACATTTCATAGTATATTGTTCTTCAAAATGATGACACAACAAATATATTTTTCCTTAAAATTTAGCATTGTATCTTCTAACTGGTAGATATACAGACAGACACAAAGACAGACAGTCTTTAATGATCCTATTTTATAACCCAACGAGGAAATTCTGACAGCGAATGGCATTCCATTTAATTTGGTTTCTCCTTGATTATAGCCCTGGCTGCTGTAGCACACTGGGCTTTTCAAACTACACTCCACTGGTGCAAAGCTGTCAGTATAGACACTGTTATAGACACAGTATAGACTGTCCTGGAATTTATGAAACCAAAATGGGCCTTTTGTTATTTTATCCATGTATTGTAATTCTACCTTCCAATTCATTGCAGGTGGTAGATGTTTCCCTTACTAAAAACACGTTCAGTACTTACTACTGCCAGTAACTGGCTTCATTTAGCTAACTCCAATAAAAAAACAAGTGTTAGCAGTCACAACTGAGTTTTTCCATCCATTTTCCATGACCCTTTATCTGATACAAGTTCATGGTTGAACCTGGAGCCTATCTAAGGAAGCATGTGTTTATGTGTATACAAATTATTTGAATCTCATGTGGTGCCAGGTAGAGCATTTTGCTCATGATTTGTGTTCCCATGCAGGTGTCCTGCATGATGACACTGCCAATGGTGACACAGTGACATTGCTTCTGCAAGTTACAATGAAAGCCAGCAGCTGCACAGAGCCAGGAAGCCACTTCAATGACCCACAATGTTCTGGAAAGGGGACATGTGTCACCCAGCCAAGTAAGGTAGGCAGTCAGAACTGAGGCTTCGCCAAAGTAGGACATGCCTGTTTCACCTGCATCTCTCTATCGCTAAAAGATATGTACATACATACACACACACAGTACTGTGCAAATGTCTTAGGCAGCCAAAGAAAATGATGTTTAAATGATCTTTATGTTGGCAAAAAGCTATAATGTGTTTGTCAAAGTATTTTTAGCTCAAACATGTCAAACCCTCTCCTAAAGTTACCCCAGTTTTGTTCAGCAACCATCCCATACTCCTATATATTTTCTAACTTGACCGTTCGCACACCTCATATAGCTATTGAATACCTCATTGTTTTTTAAAACTAATTTATTCACTAATTTAGGAGCTGGGGTGCCACTGAGGAGAAGTTTGGAAACTGAAGTGGTTTGCTTTTAGCCATACAACAAGATATCAGTAACTTTTTGGATAACAGAAGAAATTCTTGTTTTATGGTGTTACTCTAAATTTGCATAAATACTAATACTAAATTGTATTCTGTATGTTGGTGTAAAACTATGCAATTATGCCTGTCAAAGTGTGTTAGCCATTTCAAAACCTGAAGAGAGGTTTGAGAAACTGAAGCCGTGTTTGTCTAGACATCCAACTTGATATCAGTAACTTTTTGGGGATGAAAAGAAATTTTTGCTAGATTTCATTGTGTTGCATATGTTCTAATGTTATCTTTTTAAATTGTTTGTTGTTCTGATCAAATGTGCCCTGACCACCCAGGTAAATAGCTGTACAATTTCGTTTGACTTCCTAAGATTTATGCACAGTTCTGTACACACACACACACACACACTACATGAATCATGACCAATCCTCTGATAAATAACCAACTGGGAATCTAATAATAGAAACAACAGAACTATAAGTATCAACACCCTTATCTAAACGTGCCCTCCTACATCCATGCTTCCTGTTTCTAGAGGGGAATACAGTGGTGTAGTCTGTCAGTGCCCCTAGGGCTTTGAGAATTCTGAATGCCACAAGAGATATACAATAATGCACAAAACATTTTAGTATAGTTATTTGTATTTATAGACTGCACTACACAGCAGTAAGATCAAAAGAAGGGTCACCGAGGGAGTCAACAAGGGACCCAAAAGCGTCAAATGATAACTGCTTCATTTTTTAGTAGCATTTTATGGATACTATTATTTACTTGCATTAATTAAATTCGCATTTGTTTTTTTCTGCACTGTACTGGACAGTTCAGTATGTACACTGAAGCTACCCAGAACATGGACTTTTTTCAGTTTCACTACAGCAGCAAAAAAATTAATTTAAACAATATCTCCAAATGGAAAGGCTAGGCAACGCTCTGTCATACTGCCCATTTCTCACACAAATGAATACACAGAAAACAGCTGGTCATCTGCAGGTTCTGTCTTCAGGTAAAGCATATTGGCTTTCATCTGTGCACATCCATTTTATATAACAGCTGTATAAAGAAGGTACCTGCAATTTTAAAACCTATAATGTATGATTATTCTGATTTGCTATCATTACAGAACTGTTTGTAGTTTGTATAGTGTATGGTGTCATTAGTCATGTCTTTAATAGAGAACCACTGTAACATGACCATTATCTCAGATGAGTGAATTATGAACTATAAAATACTTCAAAGAGATATGAAATACACATATCTGAGAGGCTCCCCAGCCTGCTTATTCAAACATAGATATATTTTCTTACCTGGTTTATTGATATGTGTTTCACAACACGCTACAGTTTAAACTTGGATGAATGAAATTATGCACTCTCTCACCTATAGCATTTTTATTATGGAATAATATTCTGCTGAAGGATTACTCTAATTTCATGAGTAGTAGATCTCTATTTTTACAGCACATAGCATATACTATATAGTGAACAACTTTCTGAGTCTTCAACTGGTAGAATTGTATTATTAATTTCTGTGTTCCAGAACACCTTCTACTGCGAGTGTGAGAAGTGGTATTCGGGAATCTTCTGTGAAGAGTTTGATGCATGTCACCTGAACCCTTGCAAGAACAATGGCACATGCAGTGACTTAAGGGAGGGCAATGAAGGTCGTAATTTCACCTGTGCTTGCTCATCAGGTACGTAGGCCTGCATACTACAGCTGTCAGACAGACTTGCTTCTATCTAGATAGCAGGCAGAACCATGTAACTCAGGGCTTGAACAGGGACTTTTTTGGGTATGGGTTTGTCAAAATGGTGAAGAGAACTGAAAACACCCATATTTAAACTGGATTGCATTTATATAGCGGTTTTCTACTCCTACAAGCACTCAAAGCGCTTTACAATTCATGCCTCACATTCACCCATCCACACACCCATTCATACACCAGTGGTGGAGGCTGCCATGCAAGGCGCCAACCTGCACACCGGGAGCAATTTGGGGTTCAGTGTCTTGCTCAAGGAGACTTCGATGGGGTCAGGAGGAACCGGGGCTCTAACCTTCATCCCTCCAGTGGCGAATGATAACAGTACCTCCTGCGCCACCATTGCCCATTAAAAATAACATGTGACTATTTTGTGTTTTACGCAAATCACAAAAGCTCTTTATATGACACTTAAAATAAATATACTGTATAATGCATATTAACTTAATATGTCATTAAATATATATGTCCTTTATTCATATAAAATAAATATGAAATTAATGAAATGTCAAACATATAAGTCCTAAATTCATGTACAATCCATATTAAATGAATTTCATTAGTCTTATATGTCCTTTATTCATGTAAAATACATATTAAATTAACGCTTTGTCAAACAAGTTCTGCATTGATGTACAATGCATATTAAATTAATGTTTTGTCAGTATTAGTTTTTATTCACAATTCTTTGAATGAACTCATGGACTCATGGACAGTGATTCCATACAACTAGGCATAGTGTTTTGAAAAGAAAACATTCTTTTTCAGTTGATGCATTGACTTTGTGTTCTGAGAACATAACATAGTTAAGAACCAACTGAACGTGGAGAGATCATACATGTCTTTCATTAGAATGATATAAAAGCAATATCAAATTTTATTAAGAAATAACAAGCAAAGCCATATATTATCATTTATGGTAAAATGTAAAGTTAATGGAAAAGTTTTACATTTTTCCTTCAGTGTAAGTGTATATTTCGTCAGAAAAACCAATTTAGTATTAGAACATATGCAAATTAAGAGTAACACCGATAAAAACTAACAAGAATTTCTTCTGTTATGCAAAAAGTTACTGATATTGTCACGGTTGCCGGCGGGCGAGCGTGAAGCAGGAGAGTCCAGCCCGTGAGACGGGCAAACGGTTTTTAATTGAGCACACAGGACTAAACACGTGGCCGCAGGCGGGGCAGCCAGAGCCGCGGGCGTGACCGCAGGCGGGGCAGCCAGAGCCGCGGGCGTGACCGCAGGCGGGGCAGCCAGAGCCGCGGGCGTGGCCGCGGGCAGGACGGGAGAGGCGGCCTCAGACCTGGCCACGGGCAGGACTAGAGAGGCGGCCCTAGGCAGGGTCACGGTCACTTGGCCAGCAGGGGGCGCCTCGGAGGGCGCTTTGGGCGTGCAGTCAGCAAGGGGCACCACGGGCAGAGTGGCCTCCTCTGCTGCTGGCGGAGGCGAAGTCAGGCCCTCGGGTGATGCTGCAGCGGGCACCCTCAGTTCCTGGCCAGCAGGGGGCGCCCCAGCGGGCACCGCCATCACTTGGCCAGCAGGGGGCGCCTCAGCAGGCCCCTCGAGCGTCTCAGTCACGTGGCCAGCAGGGGGCGCCTCGGGGGGCGCCTCGCAACAAGCGGTGGCAGCTGCAGCAGGCGGTGCAGCTGGAGCTGCGGGCAGGACGGGAACAGGCGGGTCAGGAACAGGGGGGTCCAATGAGCAGGGCTGGACAGGCAGAGCGGCGGGCCGTGGGCAGGACGGAAACGGCGGCCTCAGGTAGGGCCGCGGGCAGGACAGGAACGGCGGCCTCAGGTATGGCCGCGGGCAGGACAGGAACGGCGGCCTTAGGCAGGGCCGCGGGCAGGACAGGAACGGCGGCCTTAGGCAGGGCCGCGGGCAGGACAGGAACGGCGGCCTCAGGCAGGGCCGCGGGCAGAGCGGGCATGCGGCCAACAGGGGGCGCCTCCGCAAGCACCTCAGGCGTGCGGCCAGCAGGGGGCGCCTTGGCGGGCGCCGCCGTCACGTGGCCAGCAGGGTGCGCCTTAGCAGGTACCTCAGGCGTGCGGCCAGCAGGGGGCGCCTCGGCGGGCGCCGCCGTCAAGTGGCCAGTAGGGGGCGCCTCGGGCGTGCGGCCAGCAGGGGGCGCCTCCGCAGGCACCTCAGGCGTGTGGCCAGCAGGGGGCGCCTTGGCGGGCGCCGCCATCACGTGGCCAGCAGGGGGCGCCGCTGTAAGCACCTCGGGTAGAGCGGTGACAGCAGCTGCAGCAACTGCAGGCAGGAGGAGCGGGTCAGGCTGGACAGACGGTGCCGCGGGCGGAGCGGCGGCAGCAGCAGGCGGTGCCGCGGGCAGGGCGGCGGCAGCAGCAGCAGGCGGTGCCGCGGGCAGAGCGGCGGCAGCAGCAGCTGATGCTGCAGGCACGTCCGGAGCAGGCAGGTCCGCTATAGGCGCCAGGATCGGCGCCGGGCGTACAGGCGCTGCCCCTTTAAGGGCCTTGGGGATCCGGGGAATCGCATCCCAGACGGCCCGAATCCCCGCATATTCCAGGTGGCCACCCTGGAATATGGAGGCTGCTGGTGACGGTGGCTGCGCGGCTGCGGGGATCCCCGCTGACGTTGGTATCAGGAGAGGCTCCTCCGGATATTCAGCGGGGAGAGAGGCTGCAAGGAGAGAGCAAGCCCCCAGTTAAACGGTCGGGGTCTCCTCCAGTCCTTTCCCCTTGCGCCTCTTCTTTTTTCTCCGGTTTAATGTTGTCGGCGGGGACTGGGTGGTGTTGGAGATGACAGACGCGACCAGCTGGGTCCTCAACTCCGTTACCCTCTCCATCAGCCGCCGAAGGTTTTCGCGTAACTCCCGCAAAGGGTACGCATCTCCGGGCGGGTTTACCTCACTCAGGAGGTTCCCACTCCGGCTGGCTAAATCCCGGGCTACAGGGTCCTCCTGGACCTCTGGTTGATTTAGCCAGTATAGCACCTCCTGTAGCAGATCGAGGCGTTGGTCCTCGATCTGCTGCGGTGCGTTTTCGGAGAGATCCGTCATTCTGTCACGGTTGCCGGCGGGCGAGCGGTGAAGCAGGAGAGTCCAGCCGGTGAGACGGGCAAACGGTTTTTAATTGAGCACACAGGACTAAACACAGCAACACTACACTGACAATACAATGACGGATCTGGGGAAGACTGACTCAGGCGAGGACTAAATACAAAAGCAAAGCTAGACATAACAGGACTCAGGTGATCACAATCAGGGCTGAACACGAGGTAACGAGGTGGGCGTGGCACACATCGGGATCGAAACAGATATCTTGTTGTATGGCTAGATGCAAACCACTTCAGTTTCCAAACTTCTCCTCAGTGGCACCCCAGCTCCTGAATTAGTTAATAAATTAGTTTTATAAAACAATGAGGTATTCATTAGCCATATGAGGTGTTAGAAAATAAATGGGATTATAGGATGGTTGCTGAACAAAACTGGTGTGACTTTAGGAGTGGGTTTGACATGTTTGAGCTAAAATACTTTCACAAACATATTATAGTTTTTTGTCAACATAAAGATTATTTAAACATCATTTTCTTTGCCTGATTAAAGACTTTTGCACAGTACTGTAGGTGGTCCAAAAGAACAAAATGTTTTAGTAGAGTACATCTAAGTCATCTTTAAAATGAACTGTGAAAATGTAATTTATGCCTTAGGTTATACAAGCATTTAGGTTATACAAGTACTTATCTTTATGGTTGTCTGTGTGTGCAAGACAGGGATCTGTTATAATTTGGAAGTAGAGGTTGTTGTATAATATATGGTTTGCTGTATGTGTGTTATGATATAGAATGTAAGACAGCAGACAGTAGGGGGCGGAGTGGCCATCAGGAGCACCATGAGATTTCCTGATGGGCTGCTGGTATTTCCAGGCTTGTCTAGCTGCCATGCACACCTTTTAAAATTCTCCTAAATAAATGTACATGCATATAGTGAATCAATAAAGAGACGGCCCCTCCCCCAGTGGTACGGCCCCACTTCACGTACATGTGAATGGCATGGGCATAGATTTGGTTTCAATGGTGGGAGGGACCAAATCAGCCCCAAAGCTCCCACCCTCCTAAACACACACTATACTTCCGTAATATTTGTAGAGACATGTCCCTGTCATCCATGCCCAAATTTATGCCCTTGCATTGTGGAGAAAAGATAGCAGCACCTACTAAAATAAAAAAAATGAAAATGGTACAAACCTTCTTTGCATAAAACTAAACTGTAAGGATAGGATACCACTGATCTTCTATCAGATCTGATTTTGATTCAGTCCAAGGCTGGTATGGCTGATATCAATCTTGTACCTGATATTCAGTGCAGGCCCAGCACTACCAATTACATAACAATAGCAATATTAACATCTAACTGTTATGTTAGAATCAATTTACAAAATGAAACAATTCACATTGAAGTAATTGAGTATTTCAGTTTTGATCCACACATCCCTACTAAACTGCATTTTGCATTGGATGGAAAACTGGAAATAATGGGAAAAGGTGCTGCTGAGAATGGAAGGATAAAGCAAAAAAAAATGCATTGAAGGAGGATGCAGCAAAACACATGAAAATTTCAGCTTTATTTAAAACAGGTCAGCAAAGTTGTAGTCTGTTAACTTTACATCAGCCTAAAATGCACTGGGATGCTGTTCCTAATCAAGTAACAAAAAAAGTGGGAATTAGCATTACGCATATAGCTCATATTGACACTGATGCATAGTCATGCCTACAGAGAAAGACATTCTTGTGTTTTTGGACACTGATGTTGTCTTTAATTGTAGAAAAGCCCGATAATTTGCTAAGGAAGCTACTCTAGGTCTACTCACCATAGATCTATTATCTACTGCTTTGACACCACCTACCAGCTTGTTTTGAAAATGTTTTTAACTGTATAGCATCAGATCTGCTACACATAATCAGTAGTTCTCCTCAGTTAGGCCTTTTCCCAAGAGCCCTGAAGACTGCAGTTATCAAACCTCTTTTACAAAAATCCAACCTAGATGCCTCAGTAATAAGTAATTATAGGCCCATAGCAAACCTAACTAGGAAAGATCATTGGAAAGGTTATTTTTCAGATTCTTAGTTCTTTCATGGTGTAAAGCAATTCCTTTAACACATTTCAGTTTGGATTTAGACCACACCACAGCATTAAGATTGTACTTATTAAGATTTTAAATGACTTCCGCCTGATCAGTTTTGGTATTATTGGATCTCAGTGTTGGTTCAACAAAGTTGACCATAAAAGTGATTGAGATTTTTTGGCACCATGTTAAATTAGTCTGAATCATATAGGGATTACAAGATATGGACTACTTTGTGTCAACTGGTAATTATGAATCTGAATCTGAGGGGGAAAAAAAATCACATATGGACTTTGGGTGAATTCTTGGGCCTCTTCTGTTCAGCATGTACAGGCTCCCCCTTGCTCAGATTATTAACACTATAACATCTCTAACCATAATTGTGCAGATTTCACAAAACATAAGAAGTCCTTTAGATTCCCTTAATTAATAAGTGCACTGTACTAATCAGTGACTGGATGTGCCAGAGTTTTCTACAACTTAACACAGAAAAATAATTTTTTTTCGCCCCCTAAAAGAAAGATAAAATGTCAGCACTTATGTTAAATGACAATAATAACTACAAATTAGGTCTGCAACGATTCATCGAGTAATTCGAATAACTGGGTTACAAAAAAATCCTTGATGCAAATTCTGTCATGGATCGCTCTGGGGAAGCCCCTGTGACATCACGCAGGGTTCTCCCGCCACGCCCCCAGGGTTTCCCTAGACGGAATCAAGCAAGCGGCCGGAGCGCTTCTTCCACACCGATCCCATGAACCGGCAGGACCGGTTACCGTATGCCCTCCTCCTCCAGCTGATACCGATCGGAGTGATTAAGAGACTTTTTATTCGCTTTTGGCTCGTCAGCCAAACGCGAGATCTTCAGCCTTTGTTGCGAATTTCGAGCCTTTATTCCCTGCCTGTCTGTACCTCTGCCTGCCTGTTTCCCTGACCTCTGTTCTGTTTTTCTCGACCACCGATTCTTCACCTAGCCCTCTTACTACCGACGCCGATCGCCTGACCTCCTGTCTGTCTCCGGATTCCGAGCCCTGCCTATTCCCTGGATACCGACGCCGATCGCCTGATCCCTGCCAGATATATTCCCTGTTACTTCTGGACAATAAAGCTTTTCCCCTTGGGCAGATCCGCTTTCGCGTCCTCCTTACTTTTCCGGTGCCCCCCGTGACAGAAGATCTCGCCATTGGGATGGACCCTGCGGATTGGCCGGACATTCAGAATCTCACTGAAGCCCTGGGAAAGCAGGGCATCCTGCTTGGGCGACATGAGACTGCGCTCGCGGCAATCAGCGATTCTCTGGAGTCTTTTAACGCCGGGCTGATAGACCTAGCAACTCAGGTACAACATTCTTTGTCGGTTCATCCTTCCGCTGTCACCCCGATCAGCGAACCCCGATTGCCCCCGCCTCCGCAGTATAACGGTGACCCAGGAACCTGTCGCTCCTTTCTATCACAGTGTTCTCTTATTTTCGGGTTGCAGCCTTCTGCATTTCCTACTGATCGCACCCGAGTTGCCTATATTATCACCCTGTTGACCGGACCCGCTCGCGAATGGGCGACTGCAGCGTGGGATGCTGGAGCGCCTTTTTGTATTACCCTGCAGGGTTTTACTGCCGAGATGAAGCGGGTTTTTGATCGTTTCACACACGGCAGAGAGGCGGCACGCGAATTACTACAGCTCCGTCAAGGCGACCGCTCGGTTTCTGATTTTGCCATCGCTTTCCAAACACTTGCGCTGTCCACGGGCTGGGATATGCAGGCTCAGTTCGATGCCTTTTATAACGGACTGTCTGAAAACATAAAGGACGAATTGGCATCCAGAGAGTTGCCGGCAACAGTGGACGATTTAGTGAGCCTCGCGATTCGCGTGGACAACCGCTTCGTTCACCGCCACAGGGAACGTTACAGACTGTTGGACCTGCCGGCCGTCCGAGAAACAGCTGGGGTGAGCTCTCCTGAGTCCCACGTCGAAGCCATGCAGGTGGACCGTACTCGTTTGTCCCCTGCGGAACGACAACGGCGACGGACTGCCAATGCCTGTCTATACTGTGGGCAGGTGGGCCATTACATCTCTCGATGCCCAGTAAAAGGACGCACCCACCAGTGAAGAGGAGGGTCCTGGTGGGTGTAGCTCCGATTTTTCCCTCCTCCATTCGACGCACATTCCTTGTGCTGCTCTTCTATGGGGATATCCAGCAGCCCTTGGCCGCCCTGCTGAATTCAGGGGCGGATGATGATTTTATCTACACTACGTTGGTCCGCCAGTGGGGTCTGCCTACCACGCCGGTCCAGACGCAGTTGACAGCACATGCTCTGGATGGACATTGAATGTCCACCATCACCCGCGCTACGCCTCCGGTGAGTCTTGCTATTGGGGGTAATCATGTGGAGGAATTGTATTTGTATTTGATTGATTCTCCCCAAGCACCTATAGTATTAGGCCACTCCTGGTTGGTCAAGCATAATCCTCACCTCAATTGGAAGAAGGGGTCCATTATGGGTTGGAGTCCTTTTTGCCATTCACAGTGTCTCCGAACAGCTCTCCCTTCTTTGGTTCTGGAGGAGAAAGAGGAGTTCCCTTACCTGTCTTCGGTTCCCGCTGCCTACTTGGACCTGAAACAGGTATTCAGTAAGGCCCGGGCATCCTCTCTTCCTCCTCATCGTCCTTCTGACTGCGCGATAGATTTATTCCCGGGTACCTCGCCCCCTAGGGGACGCCTTTACCCCCTATCTGCCCCTGAAAGGAAAGCTATGGAGGATTACATTAATAGTGCTTTAGTGTCTGGTATAGTCCGGCCGTTGTCCTCTCCTGCAGGTGCAGGGTTCTTCTTCGTAGAGAAGAAGGATGGGACTCTCTGGCCTTGTATTGACTACCGCGGGCTGAACCAGATCACCGCCAAGAACCGATATCCCTTGCCCCTGTTATCCTCAGTCCTTGATATGCTTCAGGGGGCTAGCTGGTTCACAAAACTCGACCTACGAAACGCCTATCATCTAGTTAGGATCCGTGAGGGGGATGAGTGGAAGACCGCCTTTAACACGCCCTCTGGGCACTACGAGTATCTCGTTATGCCTTTAGGATTGACTAACGCACCGGCCGTGTTCCAGGGGTTGATTAATGATGTTCTACGAGACATGTTACACAAGTTTGTTTTTGTCTACCTGGACGACATTTTGATATTTTCCTGGTCCGAACAGGATCATGTTATACATGTGCGTGAGGTCCTCCAACGCTTATTGGTTAATAAGCTGTTTGTCAAGGCAGAGAAGTGCGAGTTTCACCGGCAGTCGATCTCCTTCCTGGGGTTTATACTCGGGGAGGGTTCGATACGGATGGATCTGGAGAAGATCAGCGCCGTCGCAGAATGGCCCCGTTCCCTCAACCGGAAGGAGGTACAACGTTTTTTGGGGTTCGCAAATTTCTACAGACGTTTCATTAGAGGATACAGCACCGTTGTGGCTCCTCTTATGACTCTCACCTCCACTAAGGTCCACTTCCAGTGGTCCCCAGCAGCTGAGCAGGCGTTCCTGGCGCTTCGCAGGAGTTTCACCTCTGCTCCTGTTCTCCAGATCCCCGATCCCGCTCGACAGTTTGTGGTGGAGGTGGACGCATCCAGCACTGGTGTAGGGGCCATCCTTTCCCAGCGACTCGCGACAGACAAGAAGATGCATCTTTGTGCTTACTTTTCCGACAAGCTTACCCCTGCCGAAAAGAACTATGATATCGGTAATTGGGAGCTGCTGGCAGTCCGTCTGGCCTTGGAGGAGTGGCGGCAATGGCTAGAGGGCACCAAGGACCCTTTCCTGATCCTCACGGACCACAAGAACTTCGAATATCTTCAAACGGCTAAGCGACTCAATGACCGCCAGGCTAGGTGGTCACTGTTTTTCAACCGCTTTAATTTCCATATCTCTTTTAGGCCAGGCTCCAAGAACCGCAAGCCTGACACCCTGTCACGGCAGTTTGGAGAAGATGGCTCCCAGGAGTGCCCGGGGCCTATTTTGCCAGAGAGCTGCTTCATCGGAGCAGTGTCCTGGGGGGTTGAGGAGGCCGTCCAGGCTGTCCAACAGTTCATCCAGTCCCGAGGGGGTTGTCCGCCAAACCGGCTTTTTGTCCCTGACTTCTCCAGTGGGGACATGACTCCCTCTTGGCCTGCCACCCTGGCATACATCACACCCGGGCACTTCTTGGACAGCACTTCTGGTGGCATACCATGCTGCAGGACATCCGTGGTTACATCACGGCCTGCCCGGTGTGCGCTCGTAATAAGACTCCTTCCCGGGCTCCAGCAGGTCTATTGCAGCCTCTTGCTGTTCCCCGACGCCCCTGGTCTCATATCTCCTTAGATTTCGTAACAGGCCTTCCCCCGTCCAGAGGTTTCACTGGAGTTCTCACGATTGTGGACCACTTCTCTAAGGCCGTTAGCTGTTCCCAAGCTGCCTTCTGCCCAAGAGACGGCTCAGTTATTAGTGGACCACGTCTTCCGGTTGCATGGTCTACTTTCTGACATTGTTTCTGATAGGGGTCCACAGTTTGTTTCCAGATTCTGGAAGGAGTTCTGTAGGCTGCTTGGTGCCACCGCTAGTCTGTCCTCCGGATTCCACCCACAGTCCAATGGACAGACAGAGAGGGCCAACCAGGACCTGGAGCGGATGTTACGTTGTATGGCCTCGCACTCACCTGAATCTTGGAGTGGTTTCCTTTCTTGGGTGGAATATGCCCATAATTCCTTGCCTGTATCCTCCACGGGTATGTCTCCGTTCCAGTGTTGTGTTGGTTATCAACCTCCCTTGTTCCTGGCCATGGAGGAGGAGGTTCTGGTCCCATCCGTCCACCGTTTTCTTCGTCGTTGTCAACGGACCTGGAACAGGGCCAGGTCCATCCTGCTAAGTGCCCATAAGCGCATGGAGGCTTATGCCAACCGCCGCAGGTCTCAGGCTCCTGCTTTCCGTGTGGGACAGAGAGTGTGGTTGGATGCTAGGAACCTTCCTCTACGGGTTCCTTCTCGGAAGTTGGCACCCCGGTTTGTTGGTCCCTTCCCCATCACCAAGGTTGTTGGTCCCTCGGCGTTTCGTCTTCCAGTGACCATGTGGCGAGTCCATCCGACCTTCCATGTCTCCCTGCTGAAGCCCCATGCGGTCAGACCCCTGGCTTCTCCTGCTTTGCCTCCTCCTCCACTCAGGTTAGTCGACGGCAGGGAGGTGTACACTGTCCGTCGCTTGCTGGACGTCCGGTGAAGGGGTCGTGGCCTTCAGTATCTGGTCAACTGGCAGGGGTACGGCCCCGAGGAACGGTCCTGGGTTCCGGCTCGGCACGTCCTGGATCCATCTCTGATCGCCGACTACGAACACCGTCGTGCCGGAAGTCCTGTTCGCCCGCCGGGTGGCAGTCGTGTAGGGCGAGGTACTGTCATGGATCGCTCTGGGGAAGCCCCTGTGACATCACGCAGGGTTCTCTCGCCACTCCCCCAGGGTTTCCCTAGACGGAATCAAGCAAGCGGCCGGAGCGCTTCTTCCACACCGATCCCGTGAACCGGCAGGACCGGTTACCGTATGCCCTCCTCCTCCAGCTGATACCGATCGGAGTGATTAAGAGACTTTTTATTCGCTTTTGGCTCGTCAGCCAAACGCGAGATCTTCAGCCTTTGTTGCGAATTTCAAGCGTTTATTCCCTGCCTGTCTGTACCTCTGCCTGCCTGTTTCCCTGACCTCTGTTCTGTTTTTCTCGACCACCGATTCTTCGCCTAGCCCTCTTACTACCGACGCCGATCGCCTGACCTCCTGCCTGTCCCCGGATTCCGAGCCCTGCCTATTCCCTGGATACCGACGCCGATCGCCTGACCTCCTGCCTGTCTCCAGATTCCGAGCCCTGCCTATTCCCTGGATACCGACGCCGATCGCCTGATCCCTGCCAGATATATTCCCCGTTACTTCTGGACAATAAAGCTTTTCCCCTTGGGCAGATCCGCTTTCGCGTCCTCTTTACTTTTCCGGTGCCCCCCGTGACAAATTCTTTCCTTTGATGCTTCGTTTAATCCACGCGACTATGTACTACTCAGTGACCACCGTATTTCACACGGAGGATTGTTACTGTTGCACAGTGTGCTTACGCTGCATTACATGTACATGTACAAATCAAGCCAGAAATCTTGGTGTAAATTTCAACAGCCACAAAAAGATAGTTACAAAGTCACAAACAAAATGTTCACAAATCACTAATATGATTGACTGTAACCAGCGTTAGCAGTAACCAGTGTTGCCAAAAAGGTCACAATTGGTTCTCTGAAATGTTGCTAAAAGTCACTAGATTAAGTGATGACATCACGCAATATGCAATCACATCTAATTTGCAAATGTCACTTTGCTGAACGCATCCTATTATCCGTTCTTACAGGTTGTTTTCATGAGTTTTAGCCATACAGCATGGTGATAGTAATCATAGCATATGTTTTGTGTCTGTCTGCCCTCCAATTTTGTTGGTTGAGCTGTGTAGTATGTTAGATCTGTAGAACATCTACACTATATTGCCAAAATATTGGGACACCTACCATTACACACACATGAACTTTAATGACATCCCATTTTTAATACATGGGCTTTAATAAGGAGTTGGCCCACCCGTTCCAGCTATAACAATTTCAACTCTGCTGGGAAGTACGCAAGGTTTAGGAGAGTGTTTAGGAGAATTTTTGACACCAGACTCGCGCATCCATGTGCTTATGGACCTTGCTTTGTGCACTGGTGTGCAGTCATGTTGGAACAGGAAGAGGCCATCCCCAAACTGTTCCCACAGAGTTGAGAGCATGAAATTGTCCAAAATGGTTTCCAATGCTGCAGCATTAAGAGTTCCTTTCACTGGAACTAATGGGCCAAGCCCGACCCCTGAAAAACAACCCCACACCATAATCCCCCCCCTCACCAAACTTTACACTTGGCACTATGCAGTCAGGCAAGTACCATTTTCCTGGCAACTGCTGAACCCAGAAGCGTCCTTCAGATTGCCCGACAGAGAAGCTTGATTTGTCACTCCAGAGAACACATCTCCACTGCTCTCGAGTCCAGTGGCGGTGTGCTTTACACCACTGCATCCAACGCTTTGCATTGCACTTGGTGATGTAAGGCTTGGAAGCAGCCGCTCGGCCATGGAAACCCATTCCATGAAGTTCTCTACACACTGTTCTAGAGCTAATCTGAAGGTCACTTGAAGTTTGGAGGTCTGTAGCTATTGACTCTGCAGACAATTAGCAATTTCTGCACACTGTGCACAGCACGCGTTATCCCCACTGATTTTACGTTGCCTACCACTTTGTGACTGAGTTGCTGTTGTTCCCAATTGCTTCCACTTTGTTATATTACCACTAACAGTGGTGAGGAAATTTCACGAATGGATTTGTTGCACAGGTTGCTGTTGTGACGTGAGTCCGGGCGATCCGGCAAGCAGACAATAGAGCCGTGAATACAGTCAAACGGGGTTTATTCAGGGCAATAAGGCAGACAGGGGAGCTCACAGCAACAACGTCAATGACAGACCTGGGGAAACAGACTTGACTGAAATACGGAAATACACAAGGACTGAAATACACAAGACAAACCGAAATAACAGGAAACAGGTGATCACAATCGGGGTAGCATGCGTAGGTAATGAGGGGGCGTGGCACACACGAGGATTGTATGAGCAGGTCATGACAGAACCCCCCCCCCAAAGGCGCACACTCCGGGCGCGCCTCAGTGGAGGCGACGGACGAGATGAGATCGGGGACACGGGACCTGAAAAACAAGAGCAAAAAACATCAACGGGACACTGGGAACAAAACTGAAACACAGAACAAGCACAAGGACAGGAAGAACAACAAGACCTGACACAAAACAGGGAACACAGACAGGCAGACCAAGAAGGGAGACACAGAGGGGACAGAAAACGGAGGAACAACAGGACGAGGAGTGAACACGGGAGACACCGAGGGACGAGGAGCAAAGACAGGAGGGACAAAGGGACCAGAAGGGAATGGAGGAGACACAGAGGGAGGAGGAGCAGAGACCGGAGGGAGAAAGGCAAAGGGAAGAGGAACCAGGGGAGCCAGAGGAGCTGCAGGCGACAGGAAGGCAGGAGCAGGAGGGGACCACGCAGGGGGCAAGGAGACGGACGGAGGGACTGACAGAGGAGACAAGGAGGGAGCAGGAGGGAACACTGGCGCAGGCAGGCAGGAGGGGGAAGCCGCGGCAGGCGGAGGCGCACCCGGAGGCGCACCCGGAGCCAGGGAAGGCGCCGTCCGACGCCCAGCCGGAGCAGGGGGGCCCGGAGGCGGCCGATGGAGGGACCGCAGGCAGGCGACGAGGCACCGGAGGGGGACCCAGAGGTGACAGCCGAGCCGGAGCTGCAGGACCTGCAGGCAGCCACCGAGCCACAACCAGGGGACGCACGGGCGAGCCAGGGGGCAGGGCGGGTGGGACCCGGGCCCGACATTTGTGGCCCCTCCCCTTACGGGACACAGAAAGGTGGGAACCCCGTTGAGTCCCACCTCGTAGGGGCGTAGGTGGAGGAGTCATAAGGGAGGTCCCCGAGGGGTCCCACTCGAGCTCCTCCCCTTCCAAGGAGGAAGGAGCGGTGGTTGAACTGTCTGGGACCTCCTCGGGGACTGGGACCAGGGCTGGGAGGACTGGAGCAGGGACCGGGACAGGTAGAGACTGGGTAGGGATTTCAGGCGAGGGCGGAGCCGGGACAGCAGGAGGAGCCGGGACAGCTGCAGGCAGGCAGGCTTCGGACGAGACGGGCAAGGCAGGCAGAGCCGCGGGCGGAGCGGCGGCAGCAGGCAGGGCCGCGGGCAGAGCGGTGGCAGCAGGCAGGGCCGCGGGCGTGCGGCCAGCAGGGGGCGCCTCAGCAGGCACCTCGGGCGTGCGGCCAGCACGGGCAGATCAGGAATGACGGGCACCAGAACAGTCAGGCAAAACAGAACTAAGCACTGCAGGGGGCAGTGCACTGACCGTCGGCGTAGTAGCCACGGTGAGCAGAACATCGACTGCTGGGATCACCGACATTGCCCCTTTAAGCCTCCATGGGACCTGTGGGATGGCATCCCATACGGCCCCAGCCCCTTTATTGGCGAGGCGTGTCGCCCGGAAATGATACGCTGCCCGGGGTGACGGCATCTCGTCGGCGGGGCTGGCGAGGGGTACCTGCAGGTTGGAAGCGGTGGTGATGTCAGGAGGGAACCTCCACGGTTCCATACTTTGGAGGGGTTCCTCCCAAAAGAGAGAAGCTGGAGAGAGAGAGGCAGTTCCCAGGTTAATCGCTAGGGCTTCCTCTGGCTTCTCTTTGTGCTTCCTCCGGTGTGAGGCGGGTGACTGTGGCTGCGCCGTCTCCGTGATGACGGGCGACAGTCCCTGCTCCGGACAGCGTGACGGGCTGTTATCACACGCTGCACGAGCTGCCGGAGGCTTTCGTGCACCTCCTCCATAATGTGCACGTCTCCGAGCGGGGACATCTCGCTAAGGAGCGTCCCGCTCCGGCTGGCTAACGTCAGCGCTACAGGGTCTTCTCAGACCTCGGGCTGGTTTAGCCAGAACACCACCTCCTGTATTAAGCCAATGCGCTGCTGCTCGGCTTGCGGAGGCTAGTCTTCGTGGAGGTCTGTTATTCTGTTGTGACGCGTGTCCGGGCGATCCCGCAAGCAGGCAATAGAGCCGTGAATACAGTTAAACGTGATTTATTCAGGGCAATAAGGCAGACAGGGGAGCTCACAGCAACAACGTCAATGACAGACCTGGGGAAACAGACTTGAATGCAGACTGAAATACACAAGACAAGCCGAAATAACAGGAAACAGGTGATCACAATCGGGGTAGCACGCGTAGGTAATGAGGGGGTGTGGCACACACGAGGATCGTACGAGCAGGTCATGACAGTTGCATCCTAAGAACAGTACCACACTTGAATTCACAGAATTCACAATGTACCATTACAGCCCTATAAGGTAGTGATGAAAAAAGGGAAAATGGTAATGTGAAACAAACTAATCAAAATAATTAATTGGAATGTGACAAGTTTTAGACTTCTCCCCTTCTAAACCCCAACAAGTGAAAGTCACACGCATTGCAGCACTTTATTGGCAACAGGTGAACAACAATTAATGAATTCATCCCTGATCCATCACAATATTTTATTGTAAATACATGTAACCAAAATATTATTTTTTAAGATTATATTTAGACCACAATCGGACCTTGCTGTCATAGCAGCCACATTATTAATTTGATGTAAACGCATATACAGACACCCCTCTACTTACAAACTTTCAACTTACAAACGAAGAGGACTGCAAGTCCAAATTGTGTTCATTGGGCTTCCGTTTCCTTTCCGCAACATCTTTTTTTTTCTGTGTGCCAATTCCGTCTAGTACGACTTCTGGCCGCTACACCTGCTGCTCAGCAGCGTAACGTGCGTACTCTCAGCATTCCGGTTCTTTGTACTTGTGTATACCCTTAAAATTATGTCGAATAATGACTTACAAATATTAAGTTGCGAATGGCCGTTCAGAACGTATCTCATTCGTAAGTAGAGGAGCGTCTGAACTTCATTGTTTGAAGCTCTGCTGAACCCCACTAGGGGTCTCTCTGTGTTTGAAAAAAAGGTTAGAAGACTTTAAACACATTCCAAGCATTTTATGGGGAACACCGGAAAGATTCATGAAGCTTCTTTGGCAATTCATTGTATGACATTCTAATGTGAAAATGAAAATTGATTAGCTGAATTCTGTCCATTATATGGTCTCTGTATGTATCGGAACTCCTTGGAGACGCTTATGAATTTAGAGCAAAGTTCAAAACAAAGATATACAATATTAGGAAGGCTAGCTTTAATGGTATGACACTGACACTAGAAACTGGATAGATATAAATTGCAAAACCATTGAAGGGGCATGGAATTTTTTACACGGGTATTGACTAGAGTACATGAGGAACTTACCAACTATTATTACTAATCCAGAGTCGTCTATGACCAGTATATGTATAACTGAGGCTGATGTGCTACAAAGCCTAGCTAAAATAAATAAATCACAGGGCCCTGATAGCATCTTACCTATAATTCTAAAAGAGATGTGGGATATTATTTGCAAACCTTTAACTTGATTATTTCAGAAATCCTTAACTGCTGATGTGGTACCTTCTGATTGGAAGCATGCTAATATAACACCCATATTCAAAAAAGGGGATAGAAGTAATCCAGCAAACTATCAATCTGTCAAACTATCAACCAGTAATCAGTTTAACTTGCATAACTGGAAAAGTAATGGAAGCTATAATCCAAGTGAAAATGGTAGATTTGCTGGATTCAAATAACATTCTGAGGGATATCCAACATGGATTCAGGAGAGGTAGATCTTGTTTAAATAATCTTCTTGAGTTCTTTGAGGAAGCTACAAGAGAAATTGATCACAAAAAAGCCTATGATGTGATCTACTTAGATTTCCAGAAGTTAACTTACATTAACTTACATTAATGATATTGACACCATTACATACAGTAAACTGGTTAAATTTGCAGATGACACCAAGGTGGGTGGTGTAGCAGATACTGAACTAGCAGCACAGAGGCTACAACGGGATTTTGATTTGATTAGCGACTTAGCTGATACCTGGCAGATGAAATTTAATGTAGATAAATGTAAGGTAATCCATGCAGGGAGCAGAAATATAATGTACAGATATTTTATGGGTTCCACTGAAATAAAGGTAGCTGATTATGAGAAAGATCTAGGTATGTATGTTGATGCCTCCATGTCCCACTCTCGTCAGTGTGGGGAAGCAATAAAAAAGACCAATAGAATGTTGGGTTATATCTCTAGGTGTGTGGAGTTTAAGTCAAGGGAGGTGATGTTGCATTTATATAATTCCTTGGAAAGACCCCATTTAGAATATTGTGTGCAGGTTCAATCACCAAACCTTAAAAAGGACATTGCTGCCTTGGAAATGGTGCAGCGTAGAGCTACAAGAATGATTCCTGGTCTTAGAGGAATGTCTTATGAGGAGAGGTTAGCTGAGCTGAATCTGTTCAGTCTCGAGCAAAGGAGACTAAGGGGGGACATGATCTAGGTATATAAAGTTTTACCTGGTCTGGACGCTGTTCAGCCAAATAGTTACTTCAATATTAGGTTAAATACTAGAACTCATGGCCATAGGTGTAAATTAGTGGGAGGACATTTTAAAATGGATTTGAGAAAGCACTTCTTTGCATAGCATGTAATTAGAGTATGGAATAATCATCCTGTTTGTGTAGTGCAAGCTAAAACCTTGGGTTCCTTTAAATCAGAGCTACAGTAGATAAGATTTTAACAGCTCTGAGCTATTAGTTGAGTTCTCCTCAAACGAGCTTGATGGGCCGAATGGTCTCCTCCTTTTGTAAGTGTCTTATGTAGTAAATTATATTGTGCACACAAGTTATCTTGTTCCCACAAGATAATTAACTTGTGCAAATTAACTTGTTCCCACAAGATAACTTGTATGTGCACAAGATAAAAAAATCACCTTATAGGACTTTTGGGGCTCTGTACTTTACAGACTGCCAAAAAAACTAAATAACATAGTATCACATGTGGATCAAGCACATGTGGCCGATACCCGATATGTCTAATAGATATGGATTGGTGCCTCTAAATCGTTGCTGTTTGCTGCAGCTTTTCAATAAATTCAATTTGCAGGAGTTTCATTCATGCACTGCCACTGCAGTGTAGCTTCTTTTTAGCTAAATATTTATTTTTTTATGGTGGCTTTTAAGTTTTTTTTTTCTTTTAAATGTAATTTTAATGTCTTATAATTTTAATGTGTCCCTGTAAAGCACTTTGAATTGCCTTGTGTCTGAATTGTGCCATATAACTTACCTTGCGTTCCCTTTAAGTAGATATCAGTGGCGGTCGGTGATCTTTCAAACAGTGGAAGCTGGCTAGTCCCCCCTCCTCCACGACTAGTAATAAACAAATGAATTTTACAAATCTGCTAATGAACAAACTAACCTTACTAACGAAAGAAGGAGCAAACTGAAGAACACTATATTTATGATTTTATTTATAGTACAATATGTACAAATAAAAATTGAAAATATGAAAAGACCTCACTTGCCAAAAATCCACATGGGACTTGAAATGCTCCAATGCTGAAGTATAATTTCAAAACGCTGTCAATCAGAAAGAGGTCCAGCCACTTCCTCCAATCATCACGCAGCAGCCCAGTTTCCTGGCTGCGAATTTGCGCCTTACAGGATGGTTCGGGAAAACTCATTGATATTCATGAGAGATGCGCTACCTGATTGGCCAGTGAATGCTTTAGACAGAATGCCAAAGAAACCATGCTAATTGATAAATAACAGAACCCATACTGTAAGTCAAAATTCTATTGATCTATGAAAAGGAAAACAGAATGTACTGTGATTGGGGTTAAATGCGTAAAATTTACAGTCATACTTTGGAATACAGCAGATGGATTATGTTTAATAATGACATTTCCACTCTTTAATTCATGGATAAGGTTGGACTTCCTAGAAAAAGAGCAAAAATGCACCAAATTGAATGTAGACTAAGCTCTCATTGCAAACAGTAACTTTCAAATTCAGTTAATGACTTATTTGAGGTGATAAAATGTGAATAGTAGTTTATGAAAGGATACATACATTTATCAAGACTTCTCTGCTTGGATTCTGTAAGGAGTGTGAAATCTGGCAATCATCTAAATTAAGTACTGTGATGTCCTCCTCTATAAGAATGCAATAAAAAATGGAAACACTACAAAAGACAGTAAGGACAACTACTCCTGAGCATCATTAATATGAAATCAGCACTAACCAGCCTAGACTAGCATGGAAATCTTGCTGTTGTACACTAATTTTTCCAGCAAGATATAGACATCACTGTTCGCCACTTAAACTTGGACATAATACCAATTAGGCTATACGAGGTGGGGCTATTAAATAAGTATAACACTGTTAAATAATAAGATTGTGGTTGTATGTAATTAATAGGGGTGTAACAATACATCGATTTGTATCGATATATCGATTCAACGGCAAACGATCCGATGCATCGATGTGACCACATAAATATCGATACATGCGTTTTTATTTTCTGGCCTGTTCCAGTATTGTTTTCATGATACACTCCAACGTATACATGGTCTACACCAGGGGTGCCCAATACATCGATCGCGATCTACTGGTCGATTGCAAAGGTAGTGTGGGTAGATCGTATGGCATAAAAAATAGAGGATGGATGACATGTTCAACTGCGCCAGCTGCTGCAAGCTACCGAGTCGCCTAGTTAGCCTCCAATTTATTTCTACTAAACTTAAGAAAGAATATAAAAATGAATGGGGGAGCTGGACCAAGTAAGAAGCCTCTAGCACACGAGAGGGTCATACGAGCAGGTCATGACAGTTATGGACATACTTTTTGTTACACTTTTGTATTTGTCTGGAGAAGACTTGATTCAAAATAAAAATTATTCACCATGTTAATCTACATCCATCAAAAGTTTTTATTTTTACCTTATTGCACTTTATTTTGCTTGATTTATGGGACATACGTGACTACACTAGATTTCGTTTACAGTTCCCAATAAAATATGATAAAATGCTAATTATATTTGCCTTTTTTAATCCATGGAAATGTAAAGGATTGTGTGAAATTTCATAATTTTTACTACTATCCCCAGTATCGAACTGAATCGAATCGTATCGTATCGCATCGTATCGTGGGAATGTCTGAGGTATCAAAGAATATCGAACCGTTGGCTTAAGGAATGGGTACTGTATCGTATCGCGAGGAAAACTGTGATTTACACCCCTAGTAATTAATTTGTAATGAATAAATCTCGTTATACTCGTGTGCGCTCGTAATAGCAGTCTCATTATTTAGTAGCCACACCTAGTATAAGTGGTTAGCTAATCTGACTAAGGTGTTACTTCATTCAACGTTTACATTTAAGGACACATGCATTTGCAGAAACACTACATCACACCATTTAATGAAGTAACTCTACATAATCTACCCACCATCAGCCAAACTTTTGACAGTAAGTGAATATTAATGAGTTTTCCACAAATGCAAGGCATTCACTGGCCAATTAGGTAGTGCATACGCTTAATGATTATTAATGAGTTTCCTGGCTCACCCTGTAAAACGCAAATTCTGGCCAGCTCACTGCCCCCTTTATTCCCAGAGATGTTGAGATTCCCTGGAAATGATGCTTTGAAGCATTTGTCCAATAGACGCATGGCTTTCAAAACAGAAGTACCATTGAAGTTCAGTGAAGCTGCACTTCAATGGGTTATATTGGATCGTGCTGCCATGGGAATGTAATGTATGAGGAAAAAAATCACATTAGACGACCTGTGAGAAATTATTGCTGATTCTGAATGAACTAGCAGTGAAGTCGAACATGTTTTAGCATGCTCTTTTAAATAGCAATGTAAAATAAAACAGTACATATTTGATTAAAATTTTTATGAGATTTTGGAGAAAGTGAAGCTTCTCTTGTAGTATTAGAGCAGTTGCCACTGGTAGATATAATCTTTGTCTGATTTTCTAAAAGCTTTTAAGTACCAGTACTGATAATCATTTTGGCAAATTTTCAGTTGATTTAGAAATCCAGGGCTGAAAGACAGTCCCACTCTGACACAAATTTTAATGTGTATTATGGGAAAACTTTTGGTATTGTTTTTGCTGCGTAGCTTGTTACCTATATTTTGGTAGTAATTAGTAAATGATTTATTGCGTTACAGGGTACACAGGTGAGCAGTGTGAAGCTCTAGTAGACCACTGTCTCTCACAACCCTGCCTGAATGGGGCTACCTGCACTAGCAACCTGGCAGGACCCAGCTGCCACTGCCCAGAAGGTAGGAATCAACACCCAGACCATGATCCATCCATCCATTTTATGTAACGGCTCGTGCTATTCAAGATCGTGGGGGTCTGGAGCATAAAAACTCCACACATGGAGCCATGGCAGAGACACAAACCCTGGTCCCAGAGGTATGAGGCAACAGTGCTAACCACAGTGGCACCATGCCTCCCCTCAGATGGTGGTGGTACATCTCTGAAACGTGAAACCTAGAGTAATACTAAGAAAGTATCACATTCACAGAATGCTAGGTTTAAGCTCTGGTGTTTCAGCTAGAATATTGGATTCTGTTTGCATTCTCATATGTTCACATACTAACCAGTAGAAGATGATAAAACACTTAGATCCTATAAACATTTCCTAGCCCCTCTATATAAAAATAGCTGCAATTCACATAATACTGTAAGTGTCACATCCCACAAGAGCCATAGAAGCTGGGTCAGTGTTCAGCAGAATTGCCCTGATTTTGGAACTACCTCCACTTCTGCTCTGTCTATCTGTGTCATGCCAGAGTTTAATTTGAATCTCCATTCTCTGTTCTAATTCATCTTGCTAGGCCAAACAACTTACAATCTCTGTTCCAATCCAAATGAGGGCATACTTAATATTTACCCTCAAATACAGTGCTACACGCAAAGTGAGCAAACAAGTGGGTCTCATTCAAGATAGAAGATTCTTTATTTGTCACATACACAGTTATACAAGTACAACATGTAGTAAAATGTACCCGGATTTGGTAATGAGGCTGTGCAATAAGGTTTTGTAAATTAAAGACAAATATAAAAAGGATAAGACTCACTCTGTATTTTAAGATTTGAATGCATTTTGACTAAGCATGTGCGAGCGTGTGCGCGAGTGCGTGCGTGCACGCGCGCCTGGGTTGTAGTGGTGCCATGTGAAGTGTGGCGAATGAGGCGAAGACTGCACCTTTGGCATCAATAATGGTGAAAATGAGTATCTAATCAGATACTAATTTTTAATATTGATTAGTATTTGAGAATCGATACTATATAGCATCAGCTATATCTTCCGTTTCTGATCTTTCTTAGTACATTTTTAGCGGTGCAGCAGTGAAAAAGGTCCCCCCTTAAACTGTTTCCAGTTGTGCCACTTTCCGAACGTTGTCTAGGCTATTTAAACTGGTATTGCGGTATAAGAAAAATTCATCATAACAATAATAAAAAAACGTTTCTTGGTATGAACCGGTATACCGCCCAGCACTAGAATGAACCCACAATGCAGCTGAATGTGACCACAAGAGTGGTGTCGTCATGTAAGATGACTCATCTCCTACAGACAACTCACATTTAGTGATAGGTTTGTACCGTTTAACTTCTGACTTTTGTTGGAGCACGCCGTCTCCACCGGGTCCGTGGATGAGAAGAGATTCACAGCTGACACGGGGAGAAGTTGCAAATCACCGGTTTATTGTCTGACAGATTGCAATCCGGGAGCGGCCGTCTGACATACATTCAGCATGTACAGGAGGAGGCTCTGCCATATGTATCAGCTGTATCCCTTTTAAAGCCCTTTGGGCATCCCCCCCCCTTTCTCGGTACCTTCCGTCTACGTGACAACCACATGTGTGATTCTAGCCGGCTCGTAATTGTCCTTCTGGAAGGCTAAAAGATAAGTAGGGGCCGCTGATATTCTCTGTCGCCACCCCCCCATCTGTTCCGATTAGGTAGCCTTGCCTTGCCGGTGCGCCAGTCAGTTCTTGTTTTGATTAGTTACAGCCTTATAGAGTCATTCCCTTTATTTTATTAATTATTCCCTCACTTTTTACTCGAAAGTTTATTTCAGTTTTAATCTCAACAGTTTATTTTGACTTTAATCTCAAAATCTTTTATTTTATCTTTTGGGTGGCCC
The DNA here is from genome assembly GCF_048594095.1 of Paramormyrops kingsleyae. Taxonomy (NCBI): domain Eukaryota; kingdom Metazoa; phylum Chordata; class Actinopteri; order Osteoglossiformes; family Mormyridae; genus Paramormyrops; species Paramormyrops kingsleyae. The sequence continues at coordinate 24,361,976 of NC_132813.1, forward strand.
TAATACTCTTCTATGGAAAACCAATGTTTACAACACATCAAGCTGCAACACACAGACTAATATTCTGAGGCAGCAAGATGAATTAAAAACATAATAGCCTCTACCAGAAGTGAAAAATGAAAGAAAAAAAGACAAAGAAAGAAAAGACAAAGCAGCCAAAATAGGCAACTTGTATATATATATATATATCAGGGTTGGGGCCATTCCGGAATGCATTTATCAATTTCAGTCCAAATCAGAAAATGAAATTAAATCTCCCTGAAATTCTAATTCAATTAGCTTGGATTACACACACACACACACACACACACACACACACACACACACACGGACACTACCAGTTAAGAGGTTTTGCACACCAAAGGTTTTAAGCACTTTTCCATTTATTTAATGAAGTTTAGATTTTTACACTGAACAAAAATATAAACGCAACACTCTTGTTTTTGCTCCCATTTTTCATGAGCTGAACTCAAACACAGGAAAATTTTTCTACATACACAAAAGACCCAATTCTCTCAAATATTGTTCACAAATCTGTCTAAATCTGTGTTAGTGAGCACTTCTTTGCCAAGATAATCCATCCCACCTCACAGGTGTGGCATATCAAGGTGCTGATTAGACAGCATCAATATTGCACAGGTGTGCCTTAGACTGCCCACAATAAAAGGCCACCCTGAAATGTGCAGTTTGATCAAACAGCACAATGCCACAGATGTCGCAACCTTTGAGGGAGCGTGCAATTGGCATGCTGACTGCAGGAATGTCTACCAGAGCTGTTGCCCGTGAAATGAATGTTCATTTCTCTACCATAAGCCGTCTCCAAAGATGTTTCAGAGAATTTGGCAGTACATCCAACCGGCCTCACAACCGCAGACCACGTGTAACCACACCAGCCCAGGACCTTCACATCCAGCATGTTCACCTCCAGGATCGCCTGAGACCAGCCACTCGGACAGCTGCAGCAACAATCGGTTTGCATAACCAAGGAATTTCTGCACAAACTGTCAGAAACCGTCTCAGGGAAGCTCATCTGCATGCTCGTCGTCCTCATCGGGGTCTGGACCTGACTGCAGTTCGTCGTCGTAACCGACTTGAGTGGGCAAACACTCACATTCGATGGCAATTGGCACGTTGGAGAGGCGTTCTGTTCACAGATGAGTCCCGGTTTTCACTGTTTAGGGCAGATGGCAGACAGCGTGTGTCACGTCGTGTGGGTGAGCGGTTTGCTGATGTCAACGTTGTGGATCGAGTGGCCCATGGTGGCGGTGGGGTTCTGGTATGGGCAGGCGTATGTTATGGACAACGAACACAGGTGCATTTTATTGATGGCATTTTGAATGCACAGAGGTACCGTGACGAGATCCTGAGGCCCATTGTTGTGCCATTCATCCACGACCATCACCTCATGTTGCAGCATGATAACGCACGGCCCCATATTGCAAGGATCTGTACACAATTCCTGGAAGCTGAAAACATCCCAGTTCTTGCATGGCCAGCATACTCACCAGACATGTCACCCATTGAGCATGTTTGGGATGCTCTGGATCGGCGTATACGACAGCGTGTTCCAGTTCCTGCCAATATTCAGCAACTTCGCACAGCTATTGAAGAGGAGTGGACCAACATTCCATAGGCCACAATCAACATCCTGATCAACTCTATGCGACGGAGATGTGTTGCCCTGCGTGAGGCAAATGGTGGCCACACCAGATACTGACTGGTTTTCTGCCCCCCCAAAGCAAAACTGTGCACATTTCAGAGTGGCCTTTTATTGTGGGCAGTCTAAGGCACACCTGTGCAATATTGATGCTGTCTAATCAGCACCTTGAAATGCCACACCTGTGAGGTGGGATGGATTGTCTTGGCAAAGGAGAAGTGCTCACTAACACAGATTTAGACAGATTTGTGAACAATGTTTGCGAGAAATGGGTCTTTTGTGTATGTAGAAAAATTTTCCGATGTTTGAGTTCAGCTCATGAAAAATGGGAGCAAAATAAGAGTGTTGCGTTTATATTTTTGTTCAGTGTAGATTTATTCTTCGTAAGCATTGGAAAGCTGAGTGAACAACTATAAATGAAAATATAAGTCAAATAAAGCAAGTTCCCTTTATAACATGGAAATCCAATTAACTGGTTGTGTGGTGATGGGATAGTGAAATTGTAGACTATCCTTTAACTTTTAGCACATTTGTTAACTGTTTCATCCCATGAAACAGATCAATATTTAATGCCCCTTGTAGAAAGAATGCCTCGAATTTTCACTGCCGTTATAACTGCTAGAGGGTACTTTGATGAATGAAAGATATGACGTTTCTTCTAAACTTTTGAACAGTAGAGTGTGTGTGTGTGTGTGTATATATATATATGTGTATATATATATATGTATGTATGTATATATATATATATATGTATGTATGTATATATATATATATATATATACATACACACACACACACACACATTATATTGCCAAAAGTATTGAGACACCCCTCCAAATCATTGAATTCAGGTATTCCAATCACTTTCATAGCCACAGGTGTATAAAATCAAGCACTTAGGCATGCAGACTGCTTGCGAAAGAATGGGTTGCTCTCAGGAGCTCAGTGAATTAATTCAAGCATGGTACCATGGTGGGATGCCACTTGTCCGTTCGTGAAATTTCCTCGCTACTAAATATTCCACGGTCAACTGTTAGTAGTATATACTTTTGGGGATATAGTGTATATATGATGGGAGATAGCTACCAACACTACTAGTTTAACATTAAATTGATGATTTGATTGAGATTGAGGAAAAGCCTGGAATTTGAATGGAACATTTTTAATTGAAGTAACCTACTAGGCTAATCGATGAACTGCATAATTTTGGTTCAGATGTCAGTCTATTTATTTTCCAGTGACAATGAACAATAGTTTTACACACAGATATCTACTCTTTTATTGGTTTTTGAACCATGATGAAATATTAGTGAGTATATGGAATACGTTACCTAGGTGTGCTTACAATTTTTAATGTTTTTGAACTTAAGGCTATCTTTGTCTCTCCGCTCCACCAAAGAACGCAGCCTCTTTCCACAGCTGTCACTCAACTCCGGCAAAACCTTTCATTGGTTTAACTTGAGGCAAACATGTTCACATTTCAATAAGTGGGTGGAACTTTGTGCTGCAAAGAAGTACATGCAATACTCATTATGAGATATTGTCAGTAACTTTGGTAAATCAAAGGACCGATTCCAATTATTGAAGATGTGATGAATACTGCCTCTAATAACTGTCAGATCCAATAGTAGGTTGATCTCAAATGAGCAAGGCCTATGATGTGCTCAGGGTCAGTCATGGTGAATGCTTACTAAGTGGTCTGAGGAAAGAAACACCATGAACTGCCAACAGGATGTTGGGTAGCTAGGACTCGTCGATACGGGATTTGAACGAAGAACGGATCATGTCTGGTACAAACCAACAGAAAGGCTACTGCAGCACCAATGGTAGATAATCCTGATGATGATTATGAGAGTAATGTGTCATAACAGACAGGGCATCAAGCCTGTTAATTTGGGGCTGCATAGCCGTCGGCCAGTCAGAGTGCCCATGTTGACCCATATCCGCAGTTGAAAGTGCCTACAATGGGCACACAAACATTGAAACTGGACTTTGGGACAATGGAAGAAGGTCATTTGGTTGGATGAATCCCGTTTTCTGTTGTATCATGTGAATGGTTGGGTATGTGCATCTGTGGGATGCATTGGGCCAACAAGCCCTATCCATGGCTACGCAGCCCCATATGCAGCAGGGCTCCACATACTGTGTCATAACACATTACTCCCATGATCATCATCAAAATCTGCCACAGTAGCCCTTCTGTTGGTTTTTACAACATGGAATAGCATTCATTCACATCCCACATCGATGAGTCCTAGTGGCCCAGCACCCTGTTGGTGGTTCATGGTTTTTCTCTCCTTGGACCACTCTCAGTAGGCACTCACCATGGCTGACTATGAGCACCCCACAGACCTTGCTGTTTTGGAGATGTTCTGACCCAGTCATCTGGTCATAATCATTTAGCCCTTGTCAAAGTTACTCAGATCTTTATCTCTGACCATTTCTTCTACATTTAATATTTCAACTTCAAGTACCAAATGTTAGCTTACTGTCCCAGACCTTGACATGCACTGTTTTTGCAAGATAGTCAATGTTATTTGCTTCACGTGAGGGTGGTCATAATGTTTTGGCTCATCATTGCATATAACACATTTGTTTTTTCCCTCTTATCCAGGTTCTGTGCCTTAAGCATAGATACAGGAAGACACCTGCAAGTGTATGCACACACGCAGATATACTGATACACACTGGCCAGTGCTCACAGATCTCTATCTACAGTAACAGACCCTGTACTCTGGAGGAGATATTTTAGCTTGTCTCAAATTCCTGTATCTGTTTCATGGCTGTATTTGTATTTTTGTAAGATAGTAACAGTGCAGTCCATTGTGGGAGGAATGCAGGAAATGCTGTATCTAAACAGTAGAGAGGTGTAAGGGTTTGGTGGAATTGTGTAGCAGAGCTGGTCCTCAGCTCAAAAAGCCTTGTGTCAGTCTTGGCAGAGGTTAAATCAGAATCATAGAGGAGGGGGAGCTCTGTCAGATACAGATCGGGAGGGGGGGCTTCAATAAGCCACTCTACATGTTAGTATAGTACAGTACTTATTGTATGTATTTATGATCACGGTTTCAAATATGCAGTATGTTCATGTGTTGGCATGTTGTGTTACCACTTTAAAGCCATACAAAATAAACAAAAAAATTTGACCAAAACATTTAATTGTATTTTGGTATTGTACATATATTGATATTGTGGTTAAATAGTGCTATGGGAAGCAGGGAAATCAGGACACAGGTGCAGATGTGACGTGACTGGAGAGTCAGGCAAATCAGACAAATTCGAAGTCAGGAAATCCAACACTGACACAAGCAAAACAGAATCCAAATTGCTAGGAAAAAATTGATGATCAAAGAGGCAAGCGCAGGTCAGACAAGGGGCAAACAACTATCAGGGGGCAAGGCAAACAGAGCAGGATCAGAAAACCAGAAACAGATGTGAACAGGGAAGCACTCTAACTCTTGGTAAATAAGAAGACCTCGCACCAAGCAGTCTAAGGCAATAGATCCCCGAATCAGTCAGAATCTATCGCAGCTGGAAGGGGCATGACTGTTAATAGAAAACGGCTTCTTCCAGCAGCTTCTGTTGCAGAAGTATAAATTTACAGTTACAGTTTTTTTAGGTTGTTACCGGTGTACTGGGTGGAGTCCCTGGTGGGGGTTCCCTAGGGTATGTGGTCAACCAGGGAATTCTGATGTAAAGAGTGATGTTGACAGGGCTTCCTTCAGACTAGTTCATGAGAAAATAGTACTTGAATTCTTTTAACATAACATGTAAATGAAACGTAAATATGTATCGAAATGGCTTATCACTGCAAGAAATATTCTTGCTTATTCATGCGTAATGTCCACGTGAAAATGCATTCAATTTCAAAGTATTCATGGATTGCTTCCTATATATATATCTGACCTCAAGACGTCATGTAGAATCATCTCATCCACTCGAGCATCAGTGACAAATGAAAATTAACATTAAAGCTGATGAAAAAGCATTATTTTTAGCATAAAACTGACCTTTTATTAAACCGTTCAGTTTCAGTTTTTTTAAAATAAATTTTGGGACATTTAGAAAAAAAGTTCCGAAAGCCAGTTTTGTCAGCCGGGGATCGGACCGCCAGGGCCTCCCTTGGCCGCCACCCGATCCACAATGCACCGAACCCCTGACATTCCCCTTGCGGGTGGTGGGCCCACCAGGGGACAGTCCCGCGTGCCTCTTTCGGGCTGTGCCCGGCCGGGCCCCACGGGCCAAGGCCCGGCCACCAGGCGCTCGCCAACGGGCCCCTCCCCCAGGCCTGGCTCCAGGGTGGGGCCCCGGTGACCCTAGTCCGGGCGAGGGAAACGGGACTCTGATTTTATAATTTTTCATGGGGTTCTTTTGGATTGCTCTTTGTCTGGCCCCTCCCCTGTTGTGACTTTCGGTCGGCCTCAAAAAGGTTCTGGCAAACCATCCGGAGTATCAGGAAGGGGAAGCAGCTCCTGGTTCCTACTATTTATAGTGGGGGGGGGGGGGGGGCTGTTGACCTCACCTGGGGACATCATCCGGAGGTGGAAAGAATACTTTGAGGACCTCCTCAACCCTGCCTCAGATACATCTACGCACACTGCCTTTGAGACATCTGAGGGCACAGAGCCCGAGGGTGCTGGGGGGGGCTTGCCCATCACTGGGGCTGAGGTGGCCAGGGTGGTTAAAGAGCTCCGTGGCGGCCGGGCCCCGGGGGTGGACGAGATCCGCCCGGAGTACCTGAAGGCTCTGGATGTTGTGGGGCTGTCGTGGCTGACACGCCTTCTCAAAAGTGCGTGGAGGTCAGGGACGGTGCCGCTGGATTGGCAGACCGGGGTGGTGGTCCCCTTATTTAAGAAAGGGGACCGGAGGGTGTGTTCCAACTACAGGGGGATCACACTTCTCAGCCTCCCTGGGAAAGTCTATTCCGGGGTACTGGAGAGGAGGGTGAGATCGATAGTCGAATCTCGGATTCAGGAGGAACAATGCAGTTTTCGTCCTGGCTGTGGAACACTGGACCAGCTTTATACCCTTGCAAGGGTACTGGAGGGGGCCTGGGAGTTTGCCTATCCGGTCTACATGTGTTTTGTCGATTTGGTAAAAGGCTTACGACCGGGTTCCCCGAGGTGCTTTGTGAGAGGTGCTTCGGGAGTATGGGGTCCGGGGTCCACTATTGTGGGCGATTCGGTCCCTGTACGAACGGAGCAGAAGCTTGGTCCGCATTGCCGGTAATAAGTCGGACGTGTTCCCGGTGCGGGTTGGGCTCCGCCAGGGCTGCCCTTTGTCATCGGTCCTGTTTATAATATTTATGGACAGGATTTCTAGGCGCAGCCGGGGTGTTGAGGGTGTCCAGTTTGGTGGCCTCAGGATTGCCTCGCTGCTTTTTGCAGACGATGTCGTCCTGTTGGCTTCATCTGCTGGGGATCTCCAGCATGCACTGGGGCGGTTCGCAGCCGAGTGCGAAGCGGCAGGGATGAGGATTAGCACCTCCAAGTCCAAGACCATGGTTCTCAGCCGGAAACGGGTGGTTTGCCCTCTTCGGGTCGGGGAAGACGTACTGCCTCAAGTGGAGGAGTTTAAGTATCTCGGGGTCTTGTTCACGAGTGAGGGTAGGCGAGATCGGGAGCTGGATAGTCGAATCGGAGCGGCGTCTACAGTTTTGCAGGCGCTTAACCGGTCCGTCGTGGCTAAGAAAGAACTGAGCCAAAAAGCAAAGCTCTCGATCTATTGGTCCATCTTTGTCCCTACCCTCACCTATGGTCATGAGCTATGGGTAATGACCGAAAGAATGAGATCGCGAATACAGGCGGCCGAAATGAGGTTTCTCTGCAGGGTGTCTGGGCTTTCTCTTACGGATAGGGTGAGAAGTTCGGATATCCGGGAGGGCCTCAGAGTAGAACCGCTGCTTCTTCACGTCGAAAGGAGCCAGTTGAGGTGGTTTGGACATCTGGTGCGGATGCCTCCTGGGCGGCTACCCGGAGAGGTTTTCCGTGCATGTCCTACAGGGAGGAGGCCCCGGGGCAGGCCCAGGACTCGCTGGAGGGATTATATCTCTCGGCTGGCCTGGGAACGCCTCGGTGTCCCCCCCGAGGAGCTGGTAGAGGTAGCTGGGGAGAGGGAGGTCTGGGTGCCTCTCCTGAAGCTGCTTCCCCCGTGACCCGAACCCCGGACAAGCGGCAGATGATGAGGATGATGATGAGGATGAGGAAAAAAAGTTAAAAAGGTTGATGGAGTTGAGGTTGTTCTCCGGCAAGGTGCAGTTTGGACATAAGGAGGCGGAGCTGGACTCTGCCTGGCTCGTCTAAATTTAAACCCTGAATCTTGAAGTCTGTCTCCAGCAATTGCAAGGTTTAGTGCTTACCCATGTGGTGCTCCAGTCTTCTGAGACACACAGAAATAGCAAACCTCATTTCAGTGTTCCTTCTCACTGCTCATCATTCTGTTCTTTATTGTTTGTTATGATAAGTGACAAACTGTGTAAATACCCTCATGTGGTTCCACAAGGACGTGTAGATAAAAAATTACATTTTAATCTGATTAACTGTGAGTCGTTTCTTAAAAAGAATCTACTAAAAGTTTAGCTTATATTTCACAGAATACAGAATGATGTTTTTGTTCTTAAAAATGAAACACTGGAAAGTCTTTCATTTATTGATTGAAGCTTCTGTGCAAACAGCAATAGCTATATGGAACTATGTCCTGAATACCTTCAGACTCCCTCTGTAAGTAACTAGGCCAGATCCCTTGCTTTAACACTGAAACTGAAGTAGACCAGTCTAACCTTGAGGAAGCTACATGTATTACTGTTTCACAATACCAGATTTACTTACTGTCACAACTATATTATGTAACCATAATATGGATTTTATTTACTATGAAAAGATGGCACATTCTACAAAGGCAGCAGTAGTTAGGGAATGCAGTTTAAATTAAAGTTGTCCATTTAACATAAATTAATAGGTAAAGACAGGTGTGATTTTAAATCATATGACTGTATGTTCCATGCGCCATAACAAATATACAGGGAATTCACAAATGGCTTGTTTTATTAATTAAGAATAAGAGTGAAGACCACAGATTTGCACAGTCATGTTTTAGTGATAATATGGCACTGTCAAATCTTCAAAGTCATTAATGCTACAAACCTAAGCCAGATTCGTTCTGTGGTGCATTTTCATTTCTTCTGAATAAATTTACAGTAGGGTGGATCATCCTACTTTCAGAAAGGTAGATATTTCAGATATTGTTTTATTTGGGTCATTGCCATGGTAGCAGAAATAAGAGAACAATATTTTATTCTCAGATGCATTTTTAGTGACCAGCAGGATGGATTATGAATGGTTAATGTAGATGTGATACGTTTATTTTTAGTGCATCTGGTTATGGTCAAGCTCTGGTTAATGTTCATAAAATGGGATAGTGTCATGGTTTTAATAGCTATTTTAGTTCTTATTGGGTCATTTTGCTATTTAAGCTTACAACCAGTGTGTAGGGTGTGGGGCTTTTGACTTTACATATGATTAAAATTAAACACGAGATCTTGCAAATTTCATTCCATAATTATTCTTTTTTATTGTTAATAAGATGGTCTGAGAGAGCTGAATAACCACCTTGTACCCCATTCACATTCTGTATGTAGGTTACCAAGGATGGATGTGTGAGCAGAAAATCAATCCTTGTGCTTCATCGCCCTGCCACAATAATGGCACATGCTATTCGGATGAGCAGAGCTTCAGCTGCAGCTGTGCGCCAGGATTCACGGGTCCCACCTGCGCTCAGCTGGTCGACTTCTGCGCCCTCAACCCTTGTGCTCATGGCATTTGCCGCAGTGTAGGGACCAGCTACAGGTGTCTCTGTGTTCCAGGTACTCACTTTGTGCAATCTGTGTGTGTGTGTCTCAGTACCAAGGTGTAATATATGGCATTCATTAGAATATGTAAATGAAGGTATAAATAAAATTATTAATAGGCAGCTTTCCTCATCTCCGGTGTTGATATCTTTAAATTTGCAAAGCAAGATGACAATGTTAATATATAAAAATAACAAGAACTTACAGAGCAGTCTGTCAATAGTGTGATCCGTGGTCAGTGGTGAGTAAATTGGTCAGCTCCCATCCCTTATCTTTGCTCCTTTGCTTTTCTTTGTCACCTTCCCCTGGCGTGTCCTGAGGATGTTTTTTTTCCCCCCACTGCAGTCTGGTTGCCATGGAGATGCAACCACTTGATGTTGTGCTTGCAGATGGTCTCATCGCTTGCAGTGGCTGCACAGGTTCACAGACAGCCTTATCCAAAAGCATAACAGCGATGTACAACAATTATTCTCATAACAGCTCCAAATAGATTTGCTCATATGCCATGATTGTAATAATGTGTAACAATTTGCATTCTTTCATTCTGATACATAATCCAGCTGTTTCATGTTGCAGACGCAGATGTCACAGCTTTCTCTTGAGTTAAATATATTAGTCTAAGTTAGTTCAGAAGAAATAGGATTTCAGCCCCAGAGAATGTGACATTTACCATAATATGATTTTCTGGACTATTGTCACCTGTGTTGTTTTAGTTTCTTTATCAGATATGAAGTGTCATGTGTATGATTTGTCCCACTGACTATAACTGCCTTCATGTTTTTCGACTTCGAATAGAAGTTTCTTTGTTTTGTCACCTTCTAACCTTGTTTCACCTTGTTCTTTTTTGACCTTGGACATGGTAGCTTGCTTGATGGCATGGAATCAGATATCGGATTATCATGTCTGAGCACTGAGCACAATTCTATGCAACACTGCATCCTAGTGGCCAGATGAAAATAGTGCATTGAAGTAATAAAAACTTTTCCATTCAAAACAACCTTTTCAACAGAAAAAAATGTCATGGCCGCTCTGACTAGATATAAGAAATGTATCGAATCTCTTCTGTGTTATAAAATTATATCTTTATTCTCAAAATGTATTAATTTTTATAAATGTAGCTGATTTAAAGTGATGTTTGTTAGCTTCTATATATATATATATATGTGTGTGTGTGTGTGTATGCGTGTGTGTGTGTGTGTATGCATGTATGTATATATAGCCACGTAGTAAATTTAAGAAACCACTCTATTTTTAAACAAATCTGTATTTTTAAATCCTGGTTTGGCAGAGGGCTACACTGAGCAGCAGGTTGCTTCCAGGTTCAAAATTTCTAAGAAAGTAATGCACTTTCAATACACAAGAATAAGGTGAAGCAGGTGACACTGGGAATGACCAGAAACCAGCCACGTAAAGGGCAGAAGCAACTTTCTATTTCCAGAGATGACTGTTAACTTATCCAAAATCTCATGATTAGTAGGATATCAAGTGACCTTCAAAAGGAATAGGAAACCTTAAATGGAGGAGTAAAGTGCACTGCTAGGACAGTTGGTATCAGGCTCCTAGATGCAGCACTAAAGTCCCATAATGCAAGAAAGAAGCCCTTCATTAAGGAGAAACAGGGAAGGACCAGGCTGCAGTTTGCAAAAAAATATATCATGCACAAATGCACACCCAGAAACTGAGAAATGAGTGAAACAAAAAATTGTGCTGCAGTCTCTTAATTTTTTGCGCGACTGTATACATCAATACACATACACAAATAAACGAACAAAGAAAGAAACAAATAAATAAATAAAATTGCCTTGCGGTCTATATGGTGACCTGAAGTGCAAAACAAAAGAACACTGAAAATCAATCTGCAGCTCCTCTGTCATTTAATATTTTTAAGGTAGAATAAATGGCTATGTAAAATCTATACATGCATGCTTTTTAGAAATGGTATTTTTTTGTTTAATTAGTACATTTCTTATTATGTTTATGCAATATCCTAAAAAAGTTGCATTTTTTTTAAACCCAAGAGCAATGCACTTTCATGAAAAGTATTAAGTAACTAGTGACTCAGAAGGTTGCCAGCTCAAATCCTGTGGTTGGCAAAGTGATTCCACCACTGGGCCCTGGAGCAATGCTCTTAATCCCAATTGCTCCAGGGACTGGTTGACCCTACTTTCTCCTGTATGCCAGTTTCATGATATGGCCTCCTGGGATACTTTTCCAGGTGTCCAGAAGCAGGTCCCACATATGCTGAGCACTCATTGGCCTGTTTTTCCTTCACTCTCTAGTCAAACACTTCCAAAACCACTTCCACTGTGTTTAGGTTAGGTGGCCAGATCTTGTGATGTCACACTGTATCACTCACCTTTATAGGCAGGCTGGCATGTCCAAACGTTTGACTGGTACCATACATAAGTAATACACTCCTATTTGTAACTTATACTGTGTTTCTTTGGCAGGTTACCATGGGTTATATTGTGAAGAGGAGTATAATGAGTGTTTGTCGGCGCCTTGCCAGAACCACGCCACCTGCCGGGACCTGGTCAATGCCTATGAGTGTATATGCCCTGTACAGTACGAGGGTGGGTTGCATGTTTTAGTGTGAGAGAGAAAGTGGTACTTCAAAAGTAAATTTGCTTAAGATATTTGTGAGATGGTAGAATGTGGGTATATGGAAGGAAATGTTTTTGACATGTGCATTGTGTGTGCAGGAAGACACTGTGAGGTCTACAAGGACCCATGTCTGAAAGTTCACTGTCAGAATGGAGGATCATGTGATCGTGAAGGGCTGAATGCTACCTGTGTTTGCCCTGCTGGCTATATGGGTGAGTGCCAATATTATTTCTATGTGCTTTCCTAGTTATTTGGATGAGTCTCAGCACCATTCTGGTGCTCTTTTTTGACTACCTGTGAGCTTTTGCATCTAAACAGCAGGCCCTACCATAGGGAGGATGCCTGTTCTTCCCCTTCACAAACCTGCTCAAAGAAATGGGTTTTTACCCCTTCAGAGTTTATATGCTCTGTTCATCCAGGTGAAAACTGTGAAGTTGACATCAATGAATGCGACAGCAATCCTTGCCATCATGGAGCTACCTGTATTGACCAATCAAATGGCTTTATCTGTCACTGCCAACAAGGATGGGTAGGACCAAATTGTGAGATTTGTGAGTAGCATTAAATATTCATCCATTTTCAGTGTTAAAATGGTGCAGAATGTTCTTGCCTTATAACAGTAAATGTTTGTGTTATTGTCTGTCCCAGATTTGCAGTGGAAGGCAGCTCACCCAGATGATTCTTTGACTAGCATGCCACGCCACTCTCTCTATATCATCATCGGTGCTCTGTGCGTAGCCTTCATTCTTATGCTCATCATCCTCATTGTTGGAATCTGTCGCATCAGTCGCATCGAATACCAGGGCTCTTCTCGGCATGCATACCAGGAGTTCTACAACTGCCGCAGCATCGACAGCGAGTTCAATAATGCCATTGCATCCATCCGCCATGCCAGGTGAGTCTCTGTGACACTCTATCTTAGAGATGGACTTGTCAGACCTATGAAGCAATGGTTTTGGAGGAATACTCAAACAGAACAAAAAGTATTACTGACTTTGGATACTAATCAATATTGTTAGTATTTTTTGTTGCACATGCACTTATTGGTGATATAAATGCTTATGTTTGAGAGAGAATCCAATTCTTCACCACTCATCCAGTTTTCAAACTTCTCCCTAGGACCCTAACATCCAGTAAATCCTCGTACCTTCACAACCATGTTAGACAGATTCAGTATATATTATGATATGCAGACCCAATGGATGTATGTTTTTTTATTAATCTAATGCATTTTGTATTCTTTTCTCAGGTTTGGGAAGAAGTCCAGGCCTGCCATGTATGATGCAACACCCATCTCCTATGAGGATTACAGTCCTGATGACAAGCCACTTGTTACTCTGATCAAGACAAAGGATTTGTAAAAATAAATAGATAGATAAATTTCAAAACACCAACATAAACTTTCCCCTACATCAAATGTCATTATACCATAGATTAATTATAACTTAAACTAAGTGGTTAGTAAAATCTCCATGTATGCAACCACTGCTGGTTAGTAGAATCAAATTCTTTTACAGTCTACTTTAATACTACAGAAGGTCTCCGTAGATTTAAAAAAGTTGACTCAGCAGCTACATGTTACCTTTCTAAGCAGATATACGCCATTCCAGATGTTAGAGTAATAAGTGCAGTTATGGTGAACTATGATAGACTAAAAACCTGCAGTAGGTTTCTTCTTTTAGTGCATGGGTAAATGTGATGGTTTCTACATTATTTTGAATCCTTAGGCATATCTTTGTTTGTTTAGTGTATACTTTATTTAGTGATTGGTTAGTTCTCTGGATAGTGTGTGGTGTTGGGGAAACTTTTGCCAGTGTTTTGTGGAGGCAAAAACTACCTTTTACTTGGTCGTATTCCTTATTACTATAACACAAATAAAAATTGGTAGATCATTTTACAGTGTTTTGTTGTTGTCCTCTGAGGACAACACCATTGCTAGGTAAAAGATGAAAAGTTAGTGACCCCGCCGTAAATGTGCTTCTGTGTTTCAGGCATGGTTTCCTATGTGTACATAATGATCAGGTTATGCTTAGGGCCAGTTCTTTCTATTCTTCAACAAGGCCTGACCTATTTCTTTTCTTCATCGTGGGTCATGATTTTCTTTTTTACTCTGTGATTTATTCTATGTGGAATGATGTAATTAAAAAGATTCAAGTGAAAGCCACTTGTGCGTGTGTGTCTATTATTAGGTCTCATTTTTACTAACTCAATAAATATTTGATTTTAAATGTTTCCCTGCAGATTGCTCCTTCGAAATCTATAAAATTATAAAATGGCATTTTTTTTAACACTAGTATACTGAATGTACAGGGTGATGGGTGATTGATTCATTTATTCCCTATTCATGTTTGATCTCCCTTAGAAAACAGTCAGAAGAACAGGCTTAACACATGATGAAGATTCTAACATTATTCCCTACCCATACAAGTATCATTAAAGAGAGGATGACTTTGCAAGTAGAAGATTCACTGTTGCATACCTCGTTGCACAGAGAAAGTTAAGCTTACAAAGACACTCATCAATGCTATAAAAACCCAAAGATATGTTATATACTGTACACACATACCAAAAAGATAGAATATCTGATGACAAATATACTCCCTGTAGATGGAATGGGATGGAAAAACTGAAAAATCCACAAACAAAATGCTATAACTGGAATACTTGGCCACTCCAAACATGGAAAATGGGTGGTCTTCTCCTTTCACCACTTCAGTGTAATGTTACCCCGAAGGAAGCTGGTCCCACTCCAGGAATTCCAGAAACATTCTGTAGAATCCTTCAATACACCAGCAATTTGCAGGTGGGAGAAATATGTTTGAATGTGAATAATGTCATTTTACATATAAACATTTGACATCTTGAAATGTTTTAATTTTATTATTATCACCCTTACTGTATATTACGGAAAACACTGCCTACCTGCGTTATAAGTAAACAAAATGTAAGTAATACTGTTGAATTCCCCCTACATATTTTGTAGTTTTGTACACGTTTCTTTCGTTTGCCGCTAGCGGTTTCTTTGAACTAATAACAACTGATTTCTCCGCCAGCGCCCCTTGGTGGGGGAAAACGCGCCGTGCAATTGCAGGCGGAGCTCCGTCCCTGCGTACCATTGGAATTCACTGCCTTATTTTCTGCCGATTGCCCAGCATTGCAGAGGGGGAGACGCAAGCAGATGTGAGCGGGGCTACATCAGGGACAATCCAGCTGTGAACTAAGTGGAAACCTGCGATTTCATTAATAGTATGTGGCAACCCGCGACAGAGCGATTGCAGGTAAGATCTTCATTACCTATATTGTGGTTGTAAACCTTTTTTTCGGAAATGGATTCTTAACATTATGGAATTCCACCGTGATTTTAACATGGATTTCTGGGTAGAATTATATCAATGTACTCCATAAAAATGTGAACGCAGTTGTGTTAAAAGCGGAATGTGCGCTTAGAAACTTGCATTTGGGTACAGACTTCCCAGATAGCTGCCGATCAATGCATTTGTTCGTGGGGAGAGATGGATAGTCCACATTTAATTCAAATATGCTCGCGCTGTACATTGTTCAATGCGGCATCTCTCCGGCCCACATATACACGTTATACAAGCGAGAGATACACTGGAAAACTTGAAGAGTTTGACATAAATGCTTAAAGCTTAATGATTTGTCCAATTCATGCTCTATGGGGATGTTCCCTCAATGTGTTTACTAAAAATACACATCTGTTTTCAAGCTGTTTTTTAAGGATGTTGCATACTTTTAAGATTAGTCTTTAGCCTCCCTTTTCCCGTTTGATATATTATGGTTAAGTGATGCCTTAACAGCAATCGCAAATTCATTAATTAACTTTAGGATTTTGATCTATTTAATAGTGAGAAAAACAATAATAATAATAATAATGACACGTATTTTGGTCTCCAGCGGCCATGCAAGCAGGGTTGGCTTCACGTCTGCTCTAATGTAATGTTCTCCAGATGGCGAATAGCCTGCCAAACGGACTTGCACAATCGCTTTCACAGCAGCTGGCTAAGCGACAAGAAGACCGAATCACGCAGTAAACATTGTAACAGTATTTTAAATCATACTAAATGAATATCTTTGCATAATACAGCCGTACACAAAATAATGTTTCGTGCAACAAGACTGGATCAATGCTGTACCGCTTATGTTGTCTCCGCCATTTAGAAGCATAACCAAGAACAGCATGCATATAATATAACGATGTAAACTACTGATCAGCCTTTTAATTTGATTGAATATATAGAAATGCTTTAGAAACTGAACAATTAAATGCTTAATACTGTCATATTACAGCTATTGATTACGATATTAATGAGGAACATAACGAACTATGTTATACACAGATGAAAATAATATCTGTTATGAAGGTTTTATAAAGAGCAGTTGCTCTCGTAAAGTAAGGAGTCATTCATATAAAAACTAACACTTGTGAATGAATAAATAATAGTAACTAATGTGTATTATTTAATATAAACGTAATGACATTCTTATCTTATTTTGATTATATACTTGGGATTAGTTAATCACTACGTCAAATTTAGACATTGTTTCTCTGACTGATTTATTTGGATTATTGATTTATGGATCTACTTAGTACTGCTTCAACATGCTTGACTGATGAATTGGTTGATTGGTTTGAATTGCAAGTGCTTTAGGATTCTGCAGGAGTAATGGATCCATCCTTATCAAAAAAAGGACTACTGAACTTTTTACCCTATTGGTCAATTTTAGTATTGGCTTTTTAACCTTTCTTAAACTAAGTGCCACCAAATAAAGATATACCAGAACCAGGGATCCCCTACTAGTACATGATAATACTAAGCACTGTGGACTGAGGGTTTCTTTAATTTTCCCTAAAAATAATCCTTTGTATCAAACAGAGTGCATGACTGCATGGGTGTTTGAGGGGCATGGATACCCTGGCAGATTCAGGGCCCAGCACAATATTGAATATGCAAAATTATATAAAACATTGATTGGGGTGCCCAATGTGACACTTTGTCAAGGGACCCCTATCGGTGCATTTCGGTTTTTAGAAAATGTTGTTGTTTATGATGAATGTTCAACATGACTGTGAGTCCAGGCATGTTTAATGCAACAGCCTTTCAGTGAAACTTGCATTTCATCTCTTTTTTCACTTTCACTTCACTACCTCTTTTTTGTTGCCTGCATCTTGTCATGATAGAAAACTTGCGAGTGATCAAGGTGCAGAGCAAGCAGGAGGTTTTATTTTGTGCTGGGCAATCAAAGGCAGAATTGAGAGGCTGGATTGTAGTGGAGTGTAGTGGAAGTTGGTCTGACACTGAAGACGAAGGACGGGAGTCGAGAGAACACAGGGATCTCTGAAAACCAGGAACAGACGGGAACATGACAAGCAGGTTGGTCCAGGGCTACATGGCAGACAAGCAAGAAATGCTCAGTATGCCAACACATGGAAGAATAATTCCTTGCACTGAGTGAGAGGTAGCTCCGGTTTTAAAAACCCAGCACCTGGTGGGGCTATTTGGAAAACTGGCATACTTACAAGGAGGGCGTGACAGGATCCCCCTCCCCTCCGACGGCTGCCACCTGGAGGCCAAGGACAGCGACAGGGCTGGCCCTGGGGCAGAGGATAGGATTAATCCAGGTGATCCCAGTGGAAGGCAGAGAACAGGTCTGGGTCGAGGTTATCTGTTGCTGGAATTCAGGCCCATTCCCCAGGGCGGTAACCTTCCCATTCCACTAGGTATTGGAGCTATCCCCAGCGATGCCTGTAGTCAAGAACAGGATATACATCATAGGCCTCACCATCATCCAGGTGCATGGGTGAAATCCGGTAGATGCAGGACAGCTGTAGACAGAAGGCTACGGACCCCATTTGCTGGATCACATGAAACAGGCTGATGTACCTGGAGGCCAGTTTGTGGCAACCTGGGAGGTGGAGGTTCCGGGTGGACAGCCAAATCTACTGACCGGGTCGGAGAATGGGCCCCGGGAGATGGTGGTGGTCAACCTGGTGTTTCTGTCTCTGGTGATCTGGTCTATCCGTTGCCATACCCTACGATTATTCGATTATTTTTGAACCAGTCCTCCACTGCTGGGACAGAACTGGGTTTCAAGTCTCAAGGGAACAAAGGCGGTTGATATCCCAGAACACACAAACAGACCGGTTAGTGTCTGGCTGAGGATGCTAGTTCAGAGCACACTCCACCCAGGGCAAGTAGCAGGCCCAGTGAGCAGGAGGGTCAGCACACAGCAGCTGGAGGACCTTCATCACCTCTTGGTTGGTTCCCTCCATCACTCCATTGGTTTAATGTTATGGCAAGAACAAGAATGTATGAAAGACCCCCATGGTGAACTGTGGCCCCAGGTCAGTCACAATGCCTATCCGAACACCACAGAATCTGAAAAGCAGGTCATGAGGTTCTCCACAAGTGGGAAAATTCAAAAACTGGTCTACCACCAGGACCATGGATGTTGTGACGTGGGAAGAGGCTGCAGAAGGCCAGCAGGCTTTTGGTTGTATGCCTGGTGTTTGGTGCAGACTGAGCAGAAAAGCACAAACTCTTCCACCACCCCTTCTCCAGTCAGGCCACCAGTATTTCTGGGCAAGAAGGCACATAGTAGTGGAGAAACCAGGGTGCCCTGAGCTGAGGGAGGTATGTACCCATTGCATGGTGGTCATCCAAAGGGTGGAAGGGACATAGACCTTTCCATTGGGGCAGCTGGTCGGGACAGGCTCATGATATTTAGCCTCTTGAACTGTGTCGTCTACTGTATGTCCCAAGTGACAGGACTGAGAAAACAAGTCAAGTAAAATTGGTACTGGTTCATTGCTTTTGACTGGAAGCATGAATTGATGAGAGATGGCATCCGCCTTGGAGTTCTTCACCCCGGGGAGATACGACACTTTGAAGTTGTCATGAGTAAACAAGACTGTCAGCCGAGCCTGTCATGGGGTGAGATGCTTAGTGGACTTAGTGGACTATTTAAGGTTACCATAGTTGGTGAGCACCTTGAACGGGTGGTTGGTGCACTTTAGCCAGGGTTGCCACTCTGCCAGTGCCAACTTGACGGCCAGCAGCTCCCTATTGCTGTAGTTTCTCTCTGCAGGGTTCAGCTTCTTGAAAAACAAAACACAGGGATGCAACTTCTCTCACCCCTGATGCTGATAGAGCGTGGCTCCTACTTCTACCTCAGAGGCATCTACCTCAACAACGAAGAGCAACGTGGGATTGAGTTGTTGCCAAACCAGCGCTGAACATAAGAGGTCTTTGAGGCATGGAAGTGTCTTTTCTGCTTCTGGGTTCCAGCTGAGCGTGGCCTGATGGCCTTGTAGCAGGGCAGTGAGAGGGGCAGCCACTGGGCTGAACCCTCAAATAAGCCAGCGATAAAAGTTAGCGAAGCCCAGAAAACATTAGAGCTTCTTTACCGCGCAAGGCTGGGACCAGTCCTGGATGGCCTTCACCTTCCCTTCGTCCATATTCACACTTCCAGGGTAGATTCCAAGAAATCTGAGGGTGGTATGGTGGAACTCATATTTCTTACCTTTAATGAACAGGTTGTTTTCTCAGAGATGCTGCAACACCCTCCAAACGTGGTAGACGTGTTCTTGGAGAGAGGCAGAGTGAACCAGGTTATCAATGATGTGGACAATCACAAACTTGTTCAGCAAATCAGGGAAGACATTTTCATGAAACTTGGAAAAAAATTAAAGGACTGTTAGCTAACCTGTAAGGCATGACCAGATATTCAAATTGGTGATGAAAGACATCTTCCACTAATCTTCAGCTTGGATATGGTTCAAGTTGTAGGTGCTCTGGAGGTCAAGCTTGGTGAAGATTTGGGAATCACGGAGCTGCTCTAGAGCTGAGGAGATCAGAGGCAAGGGCTCACAGCACTTACAGGTAATAGCGTTCAGGGCTTGAGAGTTGATGCATGGGTGGAGACTTCGGTCCTTTTTAACAAAGAAAAAATCCAGAATTGATGGGAGAGGTGATTTGGTAGATTACAACTTGTGCCAGAGCCTCCTTAACGTACACGTCCATGCCTTCTCTTATGGTCAGGACAGCATGAACAGCTGACCCTTTGGCATGGACAGCTCCATCAGCTTGCTTGTGCAGTCCGATTCTCGGTGCAGAGGGAGACCAAGTGCCTTAACCTTACTGATGACGTCAACAAAGTCGTGATACTCCTCTGGAGCCTGGGTCTCCCCTTCAAGGAGAGGACTCTCCATAGAGGAGACTCTGCAGTGCAGGGTGCCACACTGGCATTCAGCATGGAGACAAGACTTTGATTTCCCCCTCTGCCCAATTGACATGGGGGTTGTGGAGCTGCAACCAGGGATGTCTGAGGATCAAACCATCTCTCACCGCCGGCAGGACCAGGAAACAAATCATATTGCTATGGGTGGCACCGACTTGTAGTCACAGTGGGACAGTGTAGTGAGTCATCTGTCCATTGGTGAGCAGAGCCCCATCTACCCCCCTCACTGCCAGAGTTGAAGGCAGCAGTTTGAGGGGGATTGAGTGGCTTCTTTCCAGCTGGGAATCCACAAAGTTCCCTGCTGCTCTGGAGTCGAGCAAGGCTCTCTCTACCAGTTGACCCTGGGGCCAGGACAAGAAAATAGGAACAAACTGCGTAGGTGAGATGATGAGCGAGTTAAGCACTCCTACCTGGGTTGGGGGGGGTGGGGGGGGGGCAGACTCCATGCTGGGGAAACAGGGCAGGTGTGCAGGGTATGGCCTGCTTCACCACAATAAATGCGTTCAGCTGGGAATAGCAGGGCTTGACCCAGCTGCATGGGTTCCGGCTCAGGTGCGGGGAGAGTAGGCAGATTCGGAGCAGTTTTGGGGCGAGAACACAGTCGGCGGTGCTCCATAATGATATAGACAGATGAACGTACTCATCAAATGTCTGCACCTCTCCCCAGCACTCCAATTCCACCTGAAGCTCAAGGATCAGGGCACACCGGTAGAGGACCTGGAGGCAGGATGGCGGCCAATCCAGTCCAGCAGCAATGGTGTGAAATTCGAGAGTGAAGTCAGTGGCAGTTCTGTTCCCTTGCCGGAGATCGAGTAACCGATCCTCAAGACTCCACCCCACAGGGGGGTGATCAAAAACATTCCTGAACACACACTGGAAAGCCATCAACAAACTAAGCAAGGGACTCTCCGTGGTCCAGAGCTCAGTTGCCTAATGACAAAATGAACACGACTAGCATTACTCTGGAACATTTCCTGGTGGTGGATGTAAAGCCTGCACTGTATAAGGAATGCTGACACTGGTCTGGGTTGCGGCTATAATGTTCCATTACTGCAATAAGGATAATGGAAGATGAATGTGGGGGTGAAATCGGGAGTGGAATGGTGGCTGCGATTCCCTGCTGGAGTTGGTTGCCCAGGGTGATCAACTGGTCAATCTGACCGAGGGCATCTTGCAGCTCATCCTGGATGCTTGCCAGTTCTATCTTGTTCACGGCAATGTATTCTGTCATGAAAACTCAGGAGCGATCAAGGTGCAGAGCAAGCAGGTTTTATTCAGTCTAGGGCAGTCAAAGGCAGAATCAAGAGGCTAGGATGTAATTGAGGTCATGGATTGGAGAGTCAGATAAGCTGGGGAAGTCAGTTCAACAATGAAGAAGAAGGATGGGATTCGCGAGAACATGGGGATTTAGGGAAACCAGGAGCATATGGGAACATGACAGACAGGTTGAGTCAAGGCTACTTAGGAAACAAGCAAGAAATACTCAGTATGCCAACACATGGAAGAACAATTCCTCGCACTGTGTGCGAGGTAGTTTCAGTTTTAAAGAGCCAGGGCCCGGTGTGGCTAATTAGTGAACCAGTATCCTCACGAGGGGGGCATGACAGATCTGTGTTTACATATCATCATATAATGTGTTGCTTCTGTTTTTTGATATTGCAAAATGTATACTTAAGCAATTTCCAGTTGTCTTATGTGCATTTTATATTTTTAGATTAAGAGAACTGGCTGATCTGTGATAACCATGGGAGTATACCACAGCTCCTTCCCATTATAAGTTTTGCTGCTGACATTGGCAGTTTCTGCAGATTTCACAACATCCTCACACCACATTCCCACATGGCCCTGTTAGCATCCTTCCGCTTCATTCTTTCCCTTTCAGTCCTTCTTCACTTCTTTCTACAGAGTTGTAGAACATTTTAATGCAGTTATTGGTTTAAGTTTGATTAGAGTACTGAGAGCTGCCTGATGTTACAATTTTGGCAGGCCAGACAGATTTTTACATTTAATCATTAAAAAACAATCACAGTTTTCTGTCATTAAT
Source organism: Paramormyrops kingsleyae (assembly GCF_048594095.1). Lineage (NCBI taxonomy): Eukaryota > Metazoa > Chordata > Actinopteri > Osteoglossiformes > Mormyridae > Paramormyrops > Paramormyrops kingsleyae. The sequence continues at coordinate 24,384,383 of NC_132813.1, forward strand.
CATGATTAATCACACTTAATATTAAAACTTTCAATCATACCTATTTATACATTGAATCCTTAAAATAATGTAGAACACAAAGTGGAGTATATGGGTCATTCTAACTAACTCATTACCATAACATACCATAATTTTTTTAAATTAGTTTGAGTACAATATGCATACTCCATTATTTATACTGTCCTTGCCAGTCATTTTAATGGAGTGAGTACAAGCGAAGTACGGCTTTATTGTCACACCAAGCATATTCAGTACACTGCATACAGTGACCGAAATAACATTATATAAAAGCAAACAGTATAATGAGAAAATTGATATTACTGGATGTGACCCTTACATACTGAAAACAGCTGAAGAGCATTCTTCTAATGCTTTAAGAGTCTTAATACTGTACTCTTTAGCCAGTGTTCGGATTAGTAATCTAATTAGGGAGTTGCAGCAAAATCCCACACACACATTGGCCCTTTCTGGATAAGAATACCCTTTAGGACATTTTTTTAAACCCAATGGGATCATGAGATGCAGTAGAGTTAGCATGCTAACAAAAACTAAGCCTATGTTCACTTAAAAAGGCAAGTACTGATATCTATGGAAAGGAACACATAGAAACACTAGTAATTTTAGTGTTATTATTACGATTTACAAAGTGATCTCCACAAACTCTGGTCCTGTTAAAGTTCTTCTCAGTGACATCCGCTTTTGTTGGCAGTGCTCGCTGCATGAAACTTAATCTCTCCTTTTTTTTTCTTTTTTACGATTTTAGGAATCCTAAAGTGTCCTTAACTGTTATCACGAACACTGCTGCTGTTGCAGCCGGTCACGAGGAACACGCCAAACAAGCACAGAGCATGCACACAGAGCATCACACACCAGATGGGAAATGGCACCAACATGATGGATGACGGCCTTTACTTAATGTGGATGCTACAGTGTGACATCACCTGCAAGCCTTCTTTTCTTGGTCCAGAGTGGGCGATGTTTGCTAGTTTTTGCTGGGTGCTGTTGATTGGCATGCATTGCCCTGGGTGGTTCGACACACTATTTAATCCTGACTGCTTGATCGATCTAATATCTAAAACTCATTTGGTAAATGGCTCTAAAGCTGAAACTGCACTTAATAGCATGAAAGATATTAATATTTTAACACAGCCTTCAATAAAATAAAACACGTACTGTAAATAACAACATTTTTATCATACATATGCCTCCATCAGTATCTTTTTTAAAACAAAATAAAGCAGATTGCATCAGCTTTCCCATGAGATGCTAACGTTTTGATTTTAGCTCTGAATTCTGGGATTCATTGTTTACAACCAGGAAGAGGTATTATAGGTAAATATTTTTGCTTATATTAGTCTCCCATCTGGCTATCAAAATGCATTCATGTGATCAAAGAAATAACGCGTTATGACTTTAATACTATGAGTTAACGTGGTAAATTTCCCAGCTCCAGTTAATACATATTTCTCTGAATAGCATAAGCAATAAGACTCAAGATAACATAAAGTTCCAAAGTAACAGGACTGTGTAATGGATCGTAAGGTGCATTTTACATTTAATTTCCTTGAATTTCATGACGTTTTCCTGTCAGTCAGCTGCTTAGTCTTTGTGGTATTGTTATACTCTGCACTACACCCCTCAAGTTCCTCGTGGCCTAGACAAATCATGCCTGAACCTGTTCTCTACTGAAAATAGGTATTCTGCTAATCCATCCTGTTATACTTTGTCTTTCCTGAATTATGAAAAGCACTATAAAATATTTAGAACTTAATAATAAATTATCATTTGGAATTATCAGCAGTAATACTGTGGTAAAAGTATTATATTTTATATTGTTACTTTTTAAATTTTATAGTTCTACATGTATTTCTTTAGTTAGTAAGTTAGGGCTACTGTGTTTATTGGATAGGGTGTGACAGGAATAACATTGAACTTCGGCGCCAGACAGGAGCTGTAACTCCTTTCTGTGGTTCACCAATGTTGTTGCCCACTTCCTAAAAAATTTCTGAGGTCAGACCAACTAAATTCCAAAACAGGTCTCAAATGAATTAGACTTTATTGTAGGCCCAACTTATATGAACTTAAATATTTATAAAATAGCATTACTGTTGACTGTAATCGTACTACAAAATTCTCTCCGACATCAACATCTGAACCCTGCATGTTTCCAACAGAAAATGATGTTTTCAACACATTTTCATGACATTTTTCTCCGAATTCCAACTTGGAGAGAGATGATCGAACGCAGGATAAGTGAGGTTCAGACAGACTCCCATGAATGTTAAGTTAAAGGATCATGTTACTCCACCTGGATTGGGGAGCCCGGGGCCTCGCCCTGGAGCCAGACCTGGGGCGGGAGCTTGAGGGTGAGCACCTGGTGGCTGGGCCTCCACCCATGAGGCCCGACTGGGCAAGGCCCGAAGAAATAACATGGGTCCGCCCTCCTGTCAGCAGGGGCAGTTGTGGGGGTCAGGTGGAATGTTACCTCTCTGTTGGGAAAGGAGTCTGAACTGGTGCGGGAGGTAGAGAGAAAACGACTAGATATAGTTGGGCTCACCTTGATGCACGGTGCGGACTGAGTGGCTCTGGGCAGGGCTACTAATGGCCCTCGAGTTCTATGCCAGTGCGTTGAAGTTTGCAGCAAGCACTGGGGTGGTTTGCAACTGAATGTGAGGTGGCCAGGATGAGGATCAGCACCTCCAAGTTTGAGGCCATTGTTCTCGACCAGAAAAGGGTGGATTGCCCTCTCCTGGTGGGGGACGCCTCAAGCAGGGCAGTTCAAGCATCTCAAGGTGTTGTTCACGAATGAGGGAAAAAGGGAGTGGGAGATTGACCAACAGATCAGTGCAGCATCGGCAGTAATGCAGATACTGCATCGTTCTCTTTTAGCAAAGGGGGGGGGGGATTCCGGAGTACACATACTATACCCCACGACGATATGCAAACTCCACACGTGTAGGAGTTCAGATATCTCGGGTTCAGGTGTGAAGGAAAAAGGGAATGGGAGACACACTGATCGGTGCAGCATTGGCAGTAATGTGGACACTATATCATTCTGTTTTGGTGAAAGGGGAGCTGAGCCAGAAGGGAAAGCTCTCAATTTACTGGTCGATCTAGGTTCCTGCCCTCACCTACTGTATGGTCATGAGCTCTGAGTAGTGACCAAAAGAATGAGAACGCAGATACAAGCAGCTGAAATTAGCTTCTTCTGCAGGGTGGCTGGCCTCAGCCTTAGAGAGGTGGTTCAGGCATCTGTCTAGGATGCCTCCATGGACGGCTCCCTGGGGAGGTGTTTCAGGTATGTCCAACCGGGAGGAGGCCCCAGGGCAGACCCAGGACACACTGGAGAGATTATGTCTCTTGGTTGGCCTGGGAACGCCTTTGTACTCCCCCGGTGGACCTGGAGGAGGTGGCAGGTGAGAGGGAGAGAGGGAGGTCTGGGCATCCCTGCTTAGACTGCTACCTCCGCAACCCAACCCCGGAAACGCATCAGAAAATGGGTGGATGAAGGGATGGATGGATGGATGGATGTATGGATGGGTCTGTCAATTTGTCACTTAAATATAGCAAGTATAAGTCTTAAAATCATATAAAACAAGTAAGGCTGGGTGATATATCGACTTTTTACAGTATATCAGTATGTTTTCAAATGAGATACACAATGAGACAATACTGTTTATATCGATTTACTTTTACTGTGCATTAAAATTAGGGCTGTCAAAGGTTAGCATGAATTTTAAAGACATAACACTTTATTTTTTCTTAGATTGTGTTGCGCTTCATGTGGTATTTTGATATACAAATGAGGCAATGGTGTGAACAATGATCACAGAACAATAAAGACCTAAAGTATTCCTTCCTGGGAGTAAATAACATATTCAGTTACTGTCTCAATGATGGAGGGAAAGGGAAAGAAACAATTTATTTTTAAAAAATTGCCGGACGGCTCAGGACAAAATAACATAATTTGCAATATTTGTTTTATTTTATTGAAGAGTAATTCCTTAAATTAGGGTCTTTCCAGTTACTATGCACACTTTCAATGGTTGCCAGACTTAATTCCTAAATATTCACCTTCTGTTTTGAGAGCAATGTCATAAACTGAAAAAAAGTCTGTTGCTGGACATAGTAGATTGAAACACTTTTATGTCAGTAAAGCATAACATGTTGAAATGTATATCAAGAGCACATTTAAGATACACTGAGTGTTCTACTTAACAACAGCACCTTATAAATGAATCATGTTCACAAACAAGAATTGGTTCTTAAAGTTTATGTGTGATATACAATGTTGTAGAATAATTATACAATATTTCAGTTCACAGCTGATCACAAACTATTATTTCACAATACATATAACTTTGTGTGTAATTGTATACCTTTCTGGTATTGTATACAGTATTCCCCCTCTATTCCACATGTGATATGTTTCAAGACCTATCGCATATGGCTGACACAGCAGATAATAGTGAATCATTTGTGGAACCCATACATAACGTGATTTTTGTGTACATACATATTCAATTAAATTCAATTCCATTTATTTTTATATAGCGCCTTTCATAACAGAGTCGAACCAAGGCGCTTTACATGGATGGCTTGTGATACATTAAACATCATTAGAGAAAGTAATACAGAATGGGAAAAAGGAAGGAAAGAAATTAAATAAAGAAGCCAGATGACAACGGAGGAGAGGAACCGAAAACACTTAAGTAAGGAGAAAAAACACCTCTGGGGGTCCAAGGTCAACCGGCTGCTCAACCCCCCGGGGCATATTAACATTACTGAAAACAGAAAAGAGTGAACTTGCTTGCTAAAAGCTAGGTGTAAGCTGTGATTAAGGATCAAGACAAGGTCCAGCAATAAGTCTGTTACCCTATAGCTGTAGGAAGCATACAGTACCTTCAATACTGCACTTACATGTGATTTGAATGAGCGGCCTGTATCTAAGATGACACCTAGGTTATGGGGTGAGCTACTGAGGGAAAAGTTCAGTCCTTTGGAGTAGAGCGTGGAGATAATAAAATTTCTATTTGCAGACCTGCCTCCAAACAACAGAACCTCGGTTTTCTGAACATTTCATGACAAGAAGTTTTCCACCATCCAGGTCTTGACTTCGTTAAAGCAATTAGCTAAGGTGAAAATAAATGCCATTGTTATGCCATTTACAACTTTCGTGAAGGCAGTTTCAGTGTTGTGTTCTGGGCAGAAGCCCGACTGGAAACAATACAGTATGTTGTGTCTTTCCAAGTATGAGTGAAGTTGAGCAACAACTATCTTCTCCAGAACTTTTGACAAAAATGGTACGTTAGAGATACTGCAATTGCTGAGCTCCTATGGATCCAAACTTGGCTTCTTCAGTAGTGGAAGATTACTGCTACATTAAGTTGGTGAGGAACATCACCTGATAACAGGGATGCATTCTTTATGGCAGTTATAGGTCTTGCCAGATCTCCCAGGGATTCTGTAAGACGTTTAGTGGGAATTGGGTCCAGTGGACAAGTGGTTGGTTTGATCTTAATTAGTCTTAATAGTTTTTAGCTCTTGTTCATTAATTAATTCAAAAACATTAAGGGTGTGTCCATGTTCCGTTTGCATTGAAGTTAATTGTGAGCCATTTGAATATGATTGAAGTCTAATGTTTGTAATTTTGTCATTAAAGAAGTTCATAAAATATTGGCTACTGGTTCAGCCTTATTTGTTAGATGAGCTGTTGTTTTAAAATGGTAGGAAGTGTTATTTCTATTGCAATCAATAAGGTTCGAATAATGGGCTGAATGTGCCCTACAAAGGGCTTGCTTATATTGCCACAGGCTGTCAGACCATGCCAACTTGAACACTTCTAAGCCCGTGGATTTCCATTTGTGCTCCAATCTGCGGCACTCCTGTTTGTAAGAGCGTGTGTGATCATTAAACCATGGGGAGTGTCTGGTGGTTTTTGTCATTTTATTTCTCAAATACTGCAAGTGGTTATGAAAGTGAAAATGATCTGTTATTTTATTATTTCTGTTATAGTTATTTGTTACTTTGTTAGATTTATTTTGTTATTCTGTTTTGCACTATTACTACTGTTCTTTTTAAGTTCTTTACTGTCTCATCTTTATTCCTCTTGTTGCACTGAGCATGTTTAAGACAAAAGAATTTCCCTCTCATGCCAGTAAGTGAGAGTGTATGATAATATTGTGATTATGCCTGTGAGTGAGAGTGTGTGATAAGATTGTGATTATGCCTGTGAGTGAGAGTGTATGATAAGACTGTGAGAATGCCCATAAGTGAGAGAGTTTGATAAGATTGTGAGTATGCCTATAAGTGAGAGTTTATAATAAGATTGTGAGTATGCTCATAAGTGAGAGTTTATAATGAGATAGTGAGTATGCCCATAAGTGAGAGTTTATAATGAGATTGTGAGTATCCCCGTAAGTGAGAGTACATGATAAGATTGTGAGAATGCCCATGTGTGAAAGTATATGATAAGATTGTGACTTTTCCAGAGGTCTGCCGGTGGATTAGAGATGATTTTTGTCTGTGAGTATGACAGCCTCCTACCACTGGAGTGCTCCCAAAGCTGGAAGTGAAAGTCAACATTTGTGCTCTGTTAAAACATCACAGCTGGGGCAAAAGATGGTTCTCATCACAGACTGACAAACATTGATTCAAACATAAGCTCCCACTGAGCAACTGACACGTATGCACATATACTTGCAAACAAATTCACTAAATTCACACATTCATATAAAAATGCTTTAAAATACCAACACTGCAATAAGACCCTCAAAAACTCAGTGTGTGTATCTACCTACTCTCTGGCCTCATTATTATGTACACCTGCTTGTTAAGGTAGATAGCCTGTTCTCTCAAGCAGCAAATCATTGGACGGCAGACAGATTAAAGAGGATCAGGTACTATGTGACAAAGCCTTAGCATGATCCAAGTGATTTCAAATGTGATGTGATTGTTGGTCTCATATCTGTTGGTTCCAGAATCTCAGAAACAGCCTCCTGGGATTTTAACGTACTACATTGGCAACTTGTGTTTCCGAAAGCACCATATAAGTAAGAGAGGCCAGAGAATAATGGGCAGACTCGTTAAAGCTAACAGTCCACAATGCGAAAAAAAAAAATCACCACTCAGTACAATGATGGTGAGGAGAGACGTGTCCCAGAATGCACTGCTCATCAATGGTTTTGGAAGTCTTACTACACAGGTGTGTATTTGTAGATCAAATTGTGAACCTAAATTCTTCAGCTGAATATGCTGGACAGCAAATAATGAAATACAGATGAGGCTGTATGAATACTAGCATCCATCCTAAGGCCTAAACCACCTGATGCAGACGGCACAAAGCTTTCTAATAGTTTTACTTCTGTAGAGTGATAACACATTTGTATTCTGTTGAATCCCCAGTATTAGCATCTGTGTTTGTCTGAGGGAGACTGGAACTGGTACAAAGATGCTGGACATCAGGCTCATAATGTGTTGTCTACAACTCTCACAGTGGCCATATCATTTCCTGGCAGGTGTATTACTGTTGTCTCTCCACAGCATTGGCTGGCTATCTTGCTGTGAGAGTATTTTCACTTTAGAATACCTGTCTTATATAAAGACATCACTGCTATGTCGTGCTGGAAAAAAATGTGGATCACATTCTGGGGGGAGGGGGGGTCTTTCACATCCAAAGGAAATAATGACATTGCCAGCAGGGAAATGTGCATCACAGATGGAAGATGGGAGATGAGTCTTAACGACTCACTATCCCAAACCCGTTCTGGAATTTGGATTTTGTAACACAGACCAAAGTCATATGCTGGTGTTGGTTAGAGCTTGGGTTTTTAGAAAGTTTGTCATGCAGTGATGAATATGATAAAATGCTATTGGAAGTCCAAAAGAAAACGTGGATGTTTTTTTAGGTACAGTATAATACGTTTAACAAGTGGCCTGAATGATTTTAAAACAATGATTGTAGTACATGATGATTAGTTAGTGATAATAATCTGTGTGTGGAATTCAGCAGTTCTGACTTAAAACATTGCAAATTCAAATTTTTTTTTGAGAAGTGGAGTTAGAGAGTCCAAGCTGAGTATCCCTGTTCATTTATTCTATTCTTCTACAAAAGACCTAATGATAAGTATGTGGATTCTGGTGAGGTTTTCAAAAAGAACACAATCTTGTAGTGTTTCAGGTGCTGTGTAAAAAATGAGAGAGAAAAAATGGGTTTTTTTACATGCAACAAGGTTACAGATAACAGTTTCAAAATGACTTTCTGCATTCCAGCACTTCCAGACAATGCTGAAGACCAAGCTCAACGTGCTTACCTTGAAGAAGGAGCCGTTGCCAACGGTGATATTCCATGAGCCGGAGGCTATTGAATTGCGCTCCACTACACCACTGATGAAGACTCGGACTCACATGGGCTATAAGGTATTGCTAGAGTTTAACTATGGAGGAATACTGGAGTTTATGAAATGAACATGAAATTAAAGCAATATCATTTTTATACGCCTATGCAACAGAAGACTGTAAGACTTGCTCCAGGTGGAAAGTGGTCAGAACCATATGACTCAGGGATGATGGGAAGGAATAATGACTTTATTTGGACATAGAAGAGACATGGATGTAACGAGCAACAAACAGGAGTGAGAATAATTGTGACAAACTGGGCACTGACTGCATGCGGAGTCAGGCATCAAAGTCTCTGAGGGGGAGAGGACACAGATGTCTGTGTTTTATTATGATTGATAATAAGGCTCAAGTGGAATGAGTGATTCAGAATGAATATGTTTGTAAACTTTGCCCAGCCCTGGGACATCCATCCATCCATCCATCCATCCACAAAAACAGCAAAATCACACAATATAAATGTCAACATAATGCTTCAGCAAAAATGTAAAAAATGTGGAAATGCTTGGGAAAATGTCCTTCATAATGAAAGACAATGTTGCTACCATTACACTATGTGCAGAATTAGTGGGCAAGTACTATTCCCGGAGATAATTTTAAGCAAAGTTGAGCAGACTTCTAAAAACGAATTCAGAAGTTTTCTTTTGCTCCAAGTAAATTTACTTAGAGAGAAAATGTTACATTTGATATTCACAAACAAAAATAAAAGGAAAACACTTGATTATCTGTGAGCACAATTATTAGGCAATCAGTGGATTTTCTCTCTTCACCATCAACCGAAATTATAATAAAAAACAGTTTTTTATTATTCAGTTTATATAAGGAATAACAAATTATCAATCATTCTATACAGCCCACTTCACCAAGTTGAATGCCCTGTATAGCCACCTTTCTTCTCAATGACCATCATGAGCCTGTTGTCCATTGAACAAATCAAGTTTTTGATTTGATCCTGTCCTATATGAGCTGAGGCAGCTCGGACCGCCTTCCAGATGCTGCTCTGAGAAGTGTACTGCTTACCATCTTGATAAATCTCACACTTTTGTAAGGCCCAATAGGTTTCAGTGGTGGTTGAGTCAGGCGATGATGGGGGCCTGGTCATAATTCAATCACCATTCAAGCCTTTCTAGGCCAATCTATGGAATACTTAGATGTATGGAAGGGGCATTGTCCTGCTTTTTTGAAAGCTGCTGACTTATTTGTGTGCCAGTGTTTGAAGGTGACTTCTAGAAATTGGCTGTAGACCTTGTGGTTAATTTTTATACCATCTGCAAGTAAGAAAGGTCCGACAGGTTGATCACTGATAATTGCAGAACACATCATCTCTCCTCCACCTGCTTTTTGGTGCTTAGAGAGGGTGTCCATCCAGTGGCCCATCCAACTGCTTTATCAGGAGTCACTTTCATCTCATCGGTCCACAAAACCTTTGTAACATCAGTCTTGAAATGTGTCCTTGTCTATTCTTAATGTTATACCTTGTGTGCCTTATTCAGTGGAGGTCATGTTTCAGCCTTTGTGACCTTAGCAATGTCATTCAGCACATTGCACCTTGTACTTCCGGAGATTCCATTCAGATTGCAGTTTTGAAAATGCAGACATTTGATGCTAAAGTGTTTCTGGAAGTCTCCACTTCAATTTGACACAAATCTTTGTCAGTTAATTTGTGTCGTCTTCTCTTTACATGCTTCTTCGGTCCTCTTTAGCTGTTGGCCACAAAACACTTGATTGTACAGTGATCACATTTCAAAAGTCTGGCAATTTCAATTGTCTTGCATCCCTCTGACAGGCACTTTACCATGTTGTGTTTTCTGCTCTCTGTAAGGTCCCTTTTCAGCCCATTTTAATAGTATTAATTATTTGCTTAATAATTCTGCACAGGGAAGTATCTAGAGTTTCCTCTTTTTCTCAAAACAGAAAGTACTCAGACCAAATACTGAACATGCTCTGTTTTTAAACAATTCATTCATAATTACAGATTCATCTGGACTGAAAATAATGATCAGAAGACACTTGTCTAATAATTCTGCACACAGTGTCTACTAGGGGTGTGACAGTACACAAAATTCACAGTTTGGTACAAATCATGGTTTTGAGTTCATGGTTCAGTGCAATGCAGTGGTTAGCTCTTTTACTTCACACCTTGGGACAGAGATTTGAGTCTTTCCGAAGGCTCTGGGTGTTTGCATTTTCTCTGGTTTGACCCCGCAGTCAAAAAAAATGTTAAGGAAAATTGGAGTTATCAAACTATCTGGTGATATGAATGTGCATGTAAATGCTTTGTGTGTGTGTGTGTGTGTGTGTGTGTGTGTGTGTGTCCATCCTGCAATAGGTTGGCACCCCTTCCTCGGTTATTTCCTGCCTTGTACCCGTAGCTTCCAGGAAAGGCTCCGGACCACTGTGACCCTGCATAGTGGGTATTGAAAACGATGGATAGTTCAGTGTGACTTCAGTACCACATGGAACATGGAATTTGTTTTTAGATTATCTATTATTAAAACTGCAGACACAATCAGAAACAGTTGTATTTCAAAATAAACCAGTGTGTCTGTGTAACAAACCCTAAGAGACGCTTATTTTCACATTGTAAAAACTAATATGTAAAATAAATAAAAATTCAAAAATAAGGCATGCATCATAACAATCATAATGAAAGAAATCATGTCTAAATCCTGTGTTCTCTTTTACCAAATATGGTCGTATACCTGTAGCGATAAACACTTCTATAGCCTATACCCTTTAGTATTTTTTTAGCCCAGTCTGAATTTCCAGGCAAAAGCAGCCTAAATACCATATCCAAGTTTGTTATAACAGACCCAACACACAGTCTTGGTCTTATCAGCTATTCTCTCTCCAAAATGCTCCCAAACTACTGATTTAAGTAGGACCTTCATCCCAAAATAATAAAAAACACATATTTTAGATATGCTGTATGGCTATTTATCCATCTAGATTTTAGTGGTGAAACTTGCTTAATTTTGGAAATATCAACCATAGAAATGTCAGTCTTCTTCTAAGCTCTAATGTTAGCTAGCTCAGTGGTGCAAAGTGAGTTAGCAGTATCAAGCTATTATTACTATTAACTAAGAAACACTGTAAAACCAAACAATGACCTGAATAAAAATTGCAAGTGATCCTAACTTAAAAAAAAACTAAGTGATCATAACTTTTGTGATGAAAATATTTGGTTACTCAATGTAACGAGCAGACATTACTTGAAATCTCTCTAAAAATGACATATTTTAGGATCACATACTAGGTGGCAGTAAACATCATGTTTGTTCTGAAAAATCCTAGATTCTCTATACTGTATATTACGGTTTTCGTTATAATTTTAAAAGAAATTACTTTTTATAATGTAAGTAGGTTGTCACAGTATTTTTTGTATTTGAATTTTACATTTCTTACTTTTTTCACCCCCCCCCCCCCCCCCCAAAAAAAAAAGTTTTTTCAAATTGCCATGTTTTGTAAAATAATGAATATCACGTGAATGAATTATGGTGTCTGCTGTGTAAATATTTAGAAAGATTCAGCAGGTCTGAATAATCTTTATGCAGTCAATATGAATTATCTAGGATGTTATGATTTCACGTGGGCTGCAATGTGAGTGGCTCAGCAGGCTAAATCTCTGTGCTTGTGATTAGAAGGTTGCTGGTTCCAGCCCTGACCTCCGCAGAAGAGTCACATGGCAATGGGCCCTTGAGCAAGGCCCCCTTATCCTCCGACTTCAGGGGTGCAGCAAAATGGCTGACCCCTGAACTGTGAAGATCAAGATGGGGTTGGTGAAGAGACAAATTCCTATGTACCTGTACTTGTGCAATGGCCAAAAAAAAGGGTTATTAGTTTATACTACTGACATGTATGAGTTTTACTGAGCGAAATGAGTTATCAGAAATTCAGATTACAAGTTATGGTAACCAATGCTATGTTCAGTTTAATCTGAACGATCAGTTTTCACCTCTTAAATTTACAAGTATGAATAACTTAGTACTTTACTCACTTTTATGAGTGTAATCGCTTTCCTCAGTTGTTTTAAGTAAAATTTACTTATTGTTTTTTTTTTGCTATTTGTTAGTGTTGGCAGTTGATGCTAACTCATACTGCTAGCTGAGCTGTGGAGGAAGCCATGTGAACCATGGTGTGTGGAGTTTGGTTGAAAGAAAATATTTCCTACATTAAACTGCTCACTACCAGGTCTGTGGATTATCATGAGTAACTGGGTCATGATTTATGGCAAGAGACGTTGCTGTTGAATTTTTCAAATGTATTTTTTTGCCGCTTTAATCACCACAGAAAGAATGCTATTCGGTCCTATTATATTTGTAGGAAGACTGACTCTTCTATGGGCAATATCTCCAAAACTAACCAACTTCCAGCCACAGCACCAGTCTTAGCCTATGTGGTGCCCAAGGCTAGCATCACCGCTGGCGCGTCCTGTTCGAGTGAAATTGGCTGGCAAGTCCGTACTCCCTCAGAAGTTGGCGCCCAGGACCGCCACCCTACACAGATTCTTCCTTTGTACTGTATGTGTATGTGTGTGTGCGCATGTGTGTGTGTATAAAACTAATACCTAATACTGTACATGGACAGCAGACACTGAGGAATGAGTTAATCCAGGATGTATGTCTTCACCATAATTTTGAGTTCTTCTACATAATTTAAAACTTCCAAGTTGTTTTCCTGTAACTTTCTTCCAGCACAAGCTTTAGGACATCTATGCCCTTATGCTATTTGTTACTTGTTACTTATTAACTGTGGGTGATTGCTTACATAGTCAAAATTTACTATACTGTCTTCATCTTGTAATATTTTGCAGTTACATTTATATTTATCATTGGAGTGTTTGCTGTGTAATTGGTTGCATAATAATAGTTACTGACAAAGAAACACTTTTGGTTCAGACACAGAGGAGCAAATTAACATGTTTCACATCTGAGCTGCAGGGAATATATATGGTTTTGGAACTGGGCCACTGCCACAGACACTCAATATTTCAAAAAGTATTGAATTGGCCTTTTTCAAAACACATTTTTGCAAACACAATTTATGGGTGAAGATCTGGAACTGCACACATTTTGAGACAGATGGCATCAAAACTGAAGCAGTGCTGCATAGTGATAGCAAAGAATAAAGCACATCAGTGTCTACAATAACACAAGTGCTTGAAGGATCTTTTTCAAACATACATTGCATAGGTGAAGAACTGGAACTGATCAAGTTTTGAATCGAATAGCCCCAAAATGAATGCAATGCTGCTTAATGGCAGTGAAAAGAAGTGAGACTGCAGATAACATTTGACCTTGTAAAATGTGATAAGCCAAAAAATATTTGATGAATTTTATTGCTACAAAACATTATATTAATTAATATCTACACCTGATTTTATTTTGAGATGAGTTTCTGAATATGCAAATAAAAAGCACATTGTCGCAGTCCAGCAAAATTTATAAGTAGCAGTCTGATAGTCTGTCCAAAAAATTCTTATTGGGAGCAGTATATTAGCTGTGTTGTGATCGCCCAGCGGGCAGGAAGGCAGCGAAGCCGTGAAGTCGGAAATAGGGGTTTATTGGCACGAACAGGGCAGACAGTGACGAAAATCAATGACCGATCTGGGGAAAACTAACTCAGATGCAGACTAAATACACAAGACAAGCAGAAAATAACAGGTAACAGGTGATCACAATCGGGAAGTAACACGAGGTAACGAGGGGGGCGTGGCACACACAAAGATTGGACGAGCTGGGCGTGACAGAAGCCCCCCCCCCCCAAAGGCACGCACTCTGGGACAGACGAGACCAGACCAGGAACTCAGGACCTGAAAAACAAGACCAAAAACATCAATGAAGGACCTGGAACAGAACAGAAACACAGAACAAGCATAGGGACAACAGCCACGACAACACCTGACAAAGAACGGGAAACGCAGACAGGCAGATGAGGAAGGGAGACACAGGGGGAACACCAACAGGCGGAACGAAAGGGCGAAGAGTGAACGTGGGAGGCACAGAGGGACGAGGAGCAGAGACAGGAGGACCAGGAGGGAACAGAGGAGACACAGAGGGATGAGGAGCAGAAACAGGAGGGACAAAAACAGGAGGCAGAAAGGCGTAGAGCGGTGGACAATGGGGAGCCCGAGGGAGCCACGGCGGGCGACGGGCAGTAGCCAGAGGGGCTGCAGGCGACCAGGAGGCAGGAGCAGGAGGGGACCATGAAGGGGGCAAGGACACAGGCCGAGGGACAGACGGAAGAGTCAAGGATGGAGTCAGAGGGGACACCAGGGGAGACGAGGACGGAGTTGCAGCGGCGCCCGACAAAGTGAAGGAGAGAGGTGGAGCCGTGGCAGGCGACGGCACAGCCACAGCCGGCGAAGGTGCAGCTGACCAAGGAGTCGGAGGAGGAGGAGGAGCCGTAGGCGACCAACGAGGCATTGGAGGCGGGACCGAGGACTGTCGACAAGGCGTCGGAGGGGGACCCACAGGCGACCACCGAACCGGAGCCATAGGACCCGCAGGTGTCCCCCGAGCCCCAGCCAAGGCGAGCTATGGCGAGCCAGAGGGCAGGGCGGGCGGGACCCTGGCCCTGCGCCTGTGTCCTCTCCCCTTTCGGGACACTGAAAGGCGGGGTTCTGGCCGGAGTCGACCTCACTGGGGCGAGGGCAGAGAAGCCATTAGGGAGGTCCCTGAGGGGTCCCACTGGAGCTCCTCCTCCTCCAAGGAGAAAGGAGCGGTGGTCAAGAGGTCTGGGACCTCCTCGGGGACATGGACTGGGGTCACGGGCACCGGGGCAGGAGTTACAGGCAGTGCCAGGATCTCAGGTGCTGCAGGAGGCGGAGCTGCAGGCGGTGCTGGGACCTTGGCCGTGGCTGCAGACGGAGGTGGAGGGTCAGCCGGCGAGACAGGCAGAACGGGCGGAGCCGGCGAGACAGGCAGGAGAGCTGCGGTCGTAGCGGCGGCAGCAGGCAGGCGGGCTGCAGGCGTGGGCGGTTCTGCAGGCGTCGGCGGAGCCACAGCAGGAGCCTTGGGCGCGGCAGCAGGGAGCTCGGGCACCGCAGCAACCGATGACTCTAGGCCAGCAAGGGGTGCCGCAGCAGCAACTGCCGTCTCTGGGCTAGCAGGGGGCACCGCAGCAGCCGGAGCCTCACTGGGCGGTACGGCGGCCACTGGAACAAGCAGGACAAGCAGATCAGGTGGGACAAGCAGATCCGGCGGGACAGGCACGTCAGGGGCCGGCGGGACAGGTGGTGCCGGCGAGACAGGCAGAACAGGCGTAGTCCAAACAGGTAGGACAGGGACATCACTTATCGCCGCTAGAGATGGCGCCGTAAAAGAAGGCGCTGCCCCTTTAAGAAACCCAGCGACCTGCGGGATAGCATCCCACACTGTCCTGGCCCCCCTATTAGTCAGGCGTGCCACCCGAAAGTGGTAC
This sequence comes from Paramormyrops kingsleyae, assembly GCF_048594095.1. Taxonomy (NCBI): domain Eukaryota; kingdom Metazoa; phylum Chordata; class Actinopteri; order Osteoglossiformes; family Mormyridae; genus Paramormyrops; species Paramormyrops kingsleyae. The sequence goes on from NC_132813.1 coordinate 24,400,202, forward strand.
ACAGCTAGCGGTGGTCGCTCCCTGTTGGTGAGGTGGGTTTTTAATACCTGCGCAAGCGGCTCTGATGTCTGAGGTGCTCGGGGATTCCCTCGGATCACTGGCAAGGAAAGAAGCAGGAGAGAGAGAGCAGGCCCCTAGGTCGACCGTCGGGGCGGATTCCAGATTCTTCTCCCTACACTTCTTCCTTCCTTCATCCTCCCGGATCTCGGGCTCGTTTAGCCAAAATACCACTTCCCGTAGCGGACCAAGGCGTTGCTCCTCGATCCGTGGAAACGCTTCTTTTCGGAGATCGGTCATTCTGTTCTGATCACCCAGCGGGCAGGAAGGCAGCCGTGAAGTCGGAAATAGGGGTTTATTGGCACGATTTCAAAGCCTTGTTTCTTAAATTGCCATTAAATACTAAAACCTGGTATGTGTGGTTGTCATGAGGCACTGGACTATTTATTTCAGAGAAATCTTAGATTGAGTCTGACTTTCTTTGAGCTTGTTCTTTGTGGCAGTTTCCTTTGGAAAGGAAGTAAATATGATTGTGAAATTAAAATAGCAAGGTAAATACGCCCTATAATTGTATAGTCTGTCCTTCCGAAATAGGAATTGTTCCTGTAGTGTAAACATTTTGACACAAGAGGAGACTCATATGTGCTGTGTTTGGCATGTGAGAAGTTAGGAATGGAATGTGGGGGTAAGTATGGCAGATGAATGTGGGATTGTAGGGGAACTGGCATATTGGCAAGTCACACAAACACACTAGAAAAGAATTTCATTGCCCAGCAGCAACTACTCTGTGGCTAACTGTGGTATGTTTGTGACTTAAGAGCAGTAATCTGGTTTCTTTAATTCAACTCCTCAGACAACTCAAGCTGTGTGAAGTGAAAGTGCCAGTGGTTGCGTTAATAACAATTTGTTCAATCCTCTTTGGGCCAGAGGCCTGCATGATTAACTGTGGGCGGAGTTTGACTAAACTCACTCGCCTTTGGCTGATTTATTGATTTCTGACTGCGTAGCATAACTCCCTCCTTAATAATCCCCAAGCACTTCTCAGTTTTCACTCTTTTGTTGGATCTGGCCATTAGTTTCAATGCCCAGTGTGAATGCCTGAATGAATCAGACGCTGAACTTCTCATCCACCCTCAGTTAATGGCCATTGCCATGGATACTGCCACATCTATTTATACAAGTACGATTGCTTAAAGGAGATTCTATGAGTTTTATTGAGTTGTAATGGTTATGTTATAGTTTGAAAAATTAGCTTTTCTAGAGTGGATTTTGCATATTTCGCAGCATCTTGATGATAAGACAGGGCGCTACCTCACTGTTTGCATTTCTCTGCTGCAGTTAATGCTCAACCTTAGAATGAGTAAGTCTTTCAGCTGTGGCCTTCGCGTTTCCTGCTGGAGTAGGAAATCTAAAATACTTCCAGCAGGTCATGTTTATTTTGAAAAGAAGAGGACAGAGAGAAAAGATAATACTCTTTTTGTGCTGTACTCCCCCTCCACTCCACAACCACCTTCTATCCGAAGGCTCTGCCAAAACTAATAGGCTTATCAAACTTTCAGAACTGTTACAATCCAGCAGGACCCAGTATTATGGTTCAGTCAAAATTCATTACCTGATTTAAAAATGATCTTGAATGCCAAGATTTCTTGAAAAGCAGCTGATTTAGGTAAAACAGACAAAAATATATTTTGCTAAATTTGGTTTTCTGAATTATACAGGTAACAATTTCTGGGCTTTTAACAGATTGTTCCAAGATTTTTTTTTTTTTAACAGCGCAATCCTTGAGAGTCTGCTGTACTAAGGGAATATTGTCATGTTGTTGTAAAAAAAAAACCTTGTCGTTGATTTCATGCAATGTGGTATATGAAGCATTAACTGCAGAAAGTGCATATTAATACATCTAGCCTACATCATAAAACAGCCCAGTCAAACTGCAGTGCTTGTCACGGCCATGGTTACATACCAAAAAAAATTGCATTCTGCAGAGATATGAGTGCTGTAAGCAATATTTTGATTGTACAAATAGTTTTTACATTTTTATCTAAATATTTTCAAAACATGCTTTTTTATTGCAGCTTATTTCTGCCACCATGGCAAACAAAATTTGCCCATTTTCTTGTTATAGTGAGATATGTTTCTTGGAGGCTCAGTGGTATAAACAGGGTTGGACAATGAACTTTGACCACAATAATTTATTACAATAATAGTGTAGGGCCTCCTTTTGCAGCCAGTACAGCACCAATTTGTCTTTGGAATAACAGATACATGGTCCTCCATAATGGTTCAGAAGTCCTTGGCAGTGATGCACCCATCTAGAACAAGTAGTGGGGCCTAGCGAATGTCATAATATTGCAGTCCAAACCATCACTGATCCACCCCTGTGCTGCACTTTAGGTACGCAACAGTCCAGGTAGTAAACCTCTTTGGAGCCTCTCCAAACGATAACTCTCCTGGATGTGGGAAAGACAGTAAGGTGGACTCATCGGAGAACAATGCATGTTTCATATTGTCCACAGCCCAAAATTTGCACTGGCTGGCACCACTGAAACTGATGTTTGACATTGGCACATGTGACCAAAGGTTTGGCTATAGCAGCCCATGAATATTGGCCCTGTGGTGCTCCTGACAAATAGTTGGAAATGGTGGAAACAGGAGAGTCAAGGTGCGCATTTAATTCTGCAGTGAGTTGGGCAACTGTGGTGCTATAGTAATGTTATACATTGAGTATAGGCACAGATGAGGTCAGTATCAATTCGATGATGGCTGTGTAGAAATGGACCAATACTGCCCGTAAAAGGTTGAATTTCTGCAGCTGGCGCAGTAAGAATATCCTCTGGTGAACTTTCTTAATGGTGCATGTAATGTTCTCATCTCACTGAAGGTTCTGCGACAGCACAGTATCCAAGAACTTAAACGTGTCAAAGAAAAAGCCATTTAATTTAAGTGGAAGATGAGCAGGTCGTTGTTTCTGGAAGTCTATGATCCTCTCCTTTGTTTTTTGAATATTGAGGTCCTGGTTGTTATGGCTGCATCAATCTGACAGAAGAGCCATATCCTACCTAAAGGATTATTAGGAACACCATACTAATACGGTGTTTGACCCCCTTTCGCCTTCAGAACTGCCTTAATTCTACGTGGCATTGATTCAACAAGGTGCTGAAAGCATTCTTTAGAAATGTTGGCCCATATTGATAGGATAGCATCTTGCAGTTGATGGAGATTTGTGGGATGCACATCCAGGGCACGAAGCTCCCGTTCCACCACATCCCAAAGATGCTCTATTGGGTTGAGATCTGGTGACTGTGGGGGCCATTTTAGTACAGTGAACTCATTGTCATGTTCAAGAAACCAATTTGAAATGATTCAAGCTTTGTGACATGGTGCATTATCTTGCTGGAAGTAGCCATCAGAGGATGGGTACATGGTGGTCATAAAGGGATGGACATGGTCAGAAACAATGCTCAGGTAGGCCGTGGCATTTAAACGATGCCCAATTGGCACTAAGGGGCCTAAAGTGTGCCAAGAAAACATCCCCCACACCATTACACCACCACCAGCCTGCACAGTGGTAACAAGGCATGATGGATCCATGTTCTCATTCTGTTTACGACAAATTCTGACTCTACCATTTGAATGTCTCAACAGAAATCGAGACTCATCAGACCAGGCAACATTTTTCCAGTATTCAACTGTCCAATTTTGGTGAGCTCGTGCAAATTGTAGCCTCTTTTTCCTATTTGTAGTGGAGATGAGTGGTACCCGGTGGGGTCTTCTGCTGTTGTAGCCCATCCACCTCAAGGTTGTGGCTTCACAAATGCTTTGCTGCATACCTCGGTTGTAACGAGTGGTTATTTCAGTCAAAGTTGCTCTTCTATCAGCTTGAATCAGTCGGCCCATTCTCCTCTGACCTCTAGCATCAACAAGGCATTTTCGCCCACAGGATGGCCGCATACTGGATGTTTTTCCCTTTGCACACCATTCTTTGTAAACCCTAGAAATGGTTGTGCGTGAAAATCCCAGTAACTGAGCAGATTGTGAAATACTCAGACCGGCCCGTCTGGCACCAACAACCATGCCATGCTCAAAATTGCTTAAATCACCTTTCTTTCCCATTCTGACATTCAGTTTGGAGTTCAGGAGATTGTCTTGACCAGGACCACACCCCTAAATGCATTGAAGCAACTGCCATGTAATTGGTTGATTAGATAATTGCATTAATGAGAAATTGAACAGGTGTTCCTAATAATCCTTTAGGTGGGTGTATATGTAGAATTGTAGTCATTTGTGATGAGGCCTATTAAAGTGGTGTCATCCACAAACTTGTGGAGTTTGACAAACAGGTCACCAGAGCAGTCATTTGTGTGCAGGCAAAGGAATAGTAGGGAGAGAATGCAACCCTGTGGGTTGCTGAGGGTTAAGGGGCTGCACATGTGTTTGGCTAACTGAGTTCTGCCTGACAAAAGTCTTTTATCCACGGACTTTCTTGTTCAGCAGCTCTGGGGTGATCATATTAAAGGCAGAGCTGAAGTCGACAAGTTCCTCACATATGCCCCTGGGATATCAAGATATTGGTAGATGAAGTTCAGGACTTGATTAACTTTGTCATCCATTGACTTGTTGGATTTCTAAGCAAACTGCAAGGGATCAAGAAAATATTGGGTAGCATTCTTGAGGTACTTCAGGATAATGCATTCAATGGTCTTCATTACAACAGATAAGAACATAAGAAATTTACAAAAAAGAGGAGGCCATTCGGCCCAACCAGCTCGTTTAGGCAGAACTTAACTAATGGCTCAGAGTTGTTAAAATCTTATCTAGGTCTGATTTAAAAGTCCCCAGGGTTTCAGCTTGCGCTACACTAACAGGAAGACTATTCTATACTCTAACTACACACTGTGTATAGAAGTGCTTTCTCAAATCCATTTTAAAATGTCCTCCCACTAATTTCCACCTATGGCCATGAGTTCTAGTATTTAAACTAATATTGAAGTAGCCATTTGGCTGAACAGCATCCAGACCTGTTAGTATCTTATATACCTGGATCATGTCCCCCCTTAGTCTCCTTTGCTTGAGACTGAACAGATTCAGCTCAGCTAACCTCTCCTCATAAGACATTCCTCTAAGACCAGGAATCATTCTTGTAGCCCTACGTTGGACCCTTTCCAAGGTAGCAATGTCCTTTTTAAGGTACAGTATGGTGACCAAACCTGCACACAATATTCTAAGTGGGGTTTTACCAAGGAATTGTATAATCGTAGTATCACCTCCCTTGACTTAAACTCCACAGACCTAGAGATGTAACCCAACATCCTATTGGCCTTTTTTTATTGCTTCCCCACACTGGCGAGAGTGGGACATGGAAGCATCAACATACACACCGAGGTCTTTCTCATAATCAGCTACCTTTATTTCAGTGGAACCCATAAAATATCTGTACTTTATATTTCTGCTCCCTGCATGGATTACCTTACATTTATCTATGTTAAATTTCATCTGCCAGGTATCAGCCCAGTCGCTAATTAGATCAAGATCCCGTTGTAGCCTCTGTGCTGCTAGTGCAGTGTCTGCTACACCACCAAAGACCTAGATCACATCGTAGACATTTTTGTGATCAATTTCTCTTCCTCACTTAAGCAGATTAATTAAACAGAATCTACCTCTCCTAAATCCATGTTGGCTATCCCTCAGAATGTTATTTGAATCCAGGTAATCTACCATTTTTGCTTGGATTATAGCATCCATTACTTTTCCAGTTATGCAAGTTAAACTGATTGGCCGATAGTTTGCTGGATTACTTCTATTCCCTTTTTTGAATATGGCCGTTATATTAGCATGCTTCCAATCTGAAGGTACCACACCCACAGATAAGGATTTCTGGAATAGTAAAGTTAAAGGTTGGCTAAAAATATCCCTCATCTCTTTTAATATCATAGGTAAGATGTCATCAGGGCCCTGCGATTTATTTATTTTAAGCTTAGCTAGGCTTTGTACCACATCAGCCTCAGTTATGCATATATTAGTCATAATACTGTATTGTATTGTAGTAAATGGTGGTAAGTTACATGTGTTCTTTTTTTTTTAATTTAAGTTTTTATTGGGAGAGTATTATATACATACATCCATCGTCACACATATTCACCCATAAACTCCTCCCTTTATAATAGACAAATAACCAATAATAAAATAAAAGGAGCATTAAAAAAAGGAAAGAAAAAAAAAACAAAGGATCATAACAGAGATAACTCCATATTTGCATTAAGAAATAAAACTGTTTTACATTTGACACAGAACAAAATCTATGTATACTGTATATAAGTTCTGTAAAACTTACGTGGCATCTTCAGCAAGTGAGACTTAATAATTGATAATAATAATAACCTACGTTCACCCAGCTCTCTCAACCTATCTGTTCTTCATTCTCCCCCCTTCCTGCTTGTGACATACACACCGTCTCCCTAAAAGGCGTATTAACTCTCTCCTCTAACTCCTTGTTGTGTTGGATGAGAGCCAGTTGCTCCTCGAGGTCAGGAACCTTGACCACGAGTGAGTCCACTAACTTACATCGCTTGCAGATGAAGTCTGACTGGACGCAAACATCTTGCAAACACAACACCAGTGAATTTCAGATTTTCAAGTATTGGGATGATAATAGGGGTCTTGAAACAAACAGGAACAATGCACAGGTCCAGAGATGGGTTGAAGGTGTCCGCAAGCACTGGAGATGGTTGGTCTGCATGGAATCAACGTTGTTTTAGCAATACAATGTTTTATAAGCTGTAATCACTGAGGTGATCACCATTTCGATACACCACCTGTGCAGGGTCCAATCAGATTGTAGATGAGGTGGGACCAAGTAACTGGAGGAGGCGGGACTAACTAATCAGATGTTTGTCGCCTGTAGCTGCATGTGTTTTGTTAGTGTGTAACCATTAGTGTTATGTAAATTGTTGATTTCCCTGTCTGTGCTGCTTCTAGTATTAAACTGTCAGACTGTTAATCAAGAGACCAGCTTCCATTTTAAAAAAACTGTCATCTCTTTTATTAAAATGACTCATGCCCTCACCAAAACACAATTGTTTGTGCTCGGTATGTGGGTCTGCTGCATCTAATGATGCTTTTCTACTGCCAACAAGAACTGAGCCGTACCCAAGTCACACCCCAAACTGGGGGTTTTCCATTTTAAAGAATGCAAGCCGTGCCCAAGCCGTAACCACATGACAATCCATATGCCCACTACTTCTTCTGACATGACCCTGTTTACTAGCAACTAAGCTGATTGTGTTAATACCACCTGATCAATCAAATTGCATGGAGATACCAGAGTTCTGCTTGTGTATTATTTGAAGGAAAAAGCGTGTATTCTATATATTATTAATAATTAGTGGTATTGCACATTATGCTGTATTGATGCATTCCCAATAACTCAGAACTTGAAAATTTCCAACCTCTTACTTAAAAAAGTACTATAGAACAGAGGAACAGAATGGATTTGTAATGCAAATTTATGCAAGCGAATGCTAATTGTTTAATGCTTGCATAACACCATGATCCTCACCGTGTTAGCAGGAATCAGCGCACAACAACAAGAACAAAAACAACAACAGTAATAGGTGGCATGGTTGTGCAGTGGTTAGCACTGATACCTTGCACCTCTGGGATCTGGGTTCAAGTCTCTGCCAGGGTTCCATGCGTGTGGAGTTTGCATATCGTCGTGGGGTATAGTATGTGTACTCCGGAATCCCCCCCCCCCCTTTGCTAAAAGAGAACGATGCAGTATCTGCATTACTGCCGATGCTGCACTGATCTGTTGGTCAATCTCCCACTCCCTTTTTCCCTCATTCGTGAACAACACCTTGAGATGCTTGAACTGCCCTGCTTGAGGCGTCCCCCACCAGGAGAGGGCAATACACCCCTTTCCAGTCAAAAACCATGGCATCACACTGATCCTCATCCCAGCCGCCTAACACTGCAAACTGCCCCAGTGTATGCTGCAGAGCCCAAATTTCCAGCAAACACTGCACCTCTGCCGTACACCAAAGTGATCCTTTGCTGGCATGTTTGTGAAATGTTTATCACTACCGAATCTGTATTTTTTTTCGCAATGCAGTTTTGCCCACCAAATTTGTTCCTAGCTGGTTTGGTTCATGTATAGTTTACATGCATGCATGCGTGTGTCAGTCACATCATTAATGTCATGTCTGTGTTCCCAGGCACAGTTAGCAATCATACTAGATGTGTATCATGTTCCTCAAGTGGGCCCGGGCATGGTTTAGCATACTGTTTCTGGGCATAGTTAAGTGTGCAGTACTCAGGCACGGTACAGCAAGATCACACTAGTCAAACAAACTGGACTTTGGGAATCAAATGTGCTTGGACACAGTATGGCTTGCTTAGTGTGAGTGGCTCTATGGGCTAAATCTCTGTGCCTGTGATCAGAAGATTGCTGATTCATGTCCCGGCCTTGGCACAACAGTCACATGTCTGTGTGCCCTCGAGCAAGCCCCTTAATTGCATACAGGCACCATACCCATCCCATACCTCAAAGAAAGACCTGTTGCAGTACAGTTCCAGCTCACTTCAATTTTCCACTGCAAAAGGTTTGGCTCAGTAAAGGCGTGACAGGGTTGGTCTCCAAGTATGACTGAAGTTCAGCAGCAATTATCTTCTCCAGAATGCTGGCCATGTGGTTGATATCTTGCTTTTAAAGATATACAGTACTGTATGTCAACTGTAGGATGTAGGGGGTTGGGTATACAGTACCCAGTGTACCAGAACATGCCCAAAGTGTGGGCACACCTATCCATATAAAGTTGTATTTGTACTATTTACATATTAGAATAATTATAAATATATCAAAACTATAACATAACATGTATGGAAATATGCATTGACAAAAACTATTAAATAAAAAGATTCCTTTGTTGTGGGGGGTGCAGCTCTGTGTGATGGGACTCAAAAGTTGCTGGTTCAAATCCCTGGGTTGACAGAGTGATTCCATCAATGAGCCAGTGAGCAAGGCTCTTAACCTTAATTGCTTCAGGGACTGACTGACTATACTGTCTTCTCTACACCAGTTCCATGAGGTGGCCTGGGATGGTTTTCCAGGTGTCTTGAAGGAGGTCCCACATTTATGCTGAGCACTTCCTGGCCATTTTTCCATCACTTTCTGGTCAAACTCCTCGAAGACCATTTTTACTGTATTTAGGTCAGGTGGCCTGGTCATGTGATGTGACACTAATACTCTTCTTTGTAGGCAGCTTTGCATACCTGTATATGTGTAATGTTTGATACTCTATTATTTGACAATATTTACTGAAAACTGTATGTTACGTGCGTGCAGGCAGGCGAGCGGGGTGAATAGAGCCGGGAATACGGATAAACGGGGTTTATTTACTGGACAGGAGGCACACCAGGCAGAATGAGCACTAAACATCACAATACAATGACAGATCTGACGCATACAGATTTAGACACGGACTAAATACACCAGACAGGCTGAACTGAACAAGCAACAGGTGATCACAATCAGGAATCAACACGAGGCAATTAGGGGGGCGTGGCACACACAAGGATCGTACGAGCCAGACGTGATACTGTAGTTCTAAAGAGGAATATCATTATGAGAAACATTCTTCTGTGTGACTCTTCTCAATTAAATTATTACACAGCATGTAATTAATCATGGATTTCACGTCAGAATGGCTCAGTTTCTAGTACATAAAATTCCTGTTATGGAGCACAACCAAGAAAGTTTTCAGTCTGTTGCACTTCAGGTGGATTTCTGTTATGACTTGGTACATTGTGACAATGGAAGGAATGAAATAGAAAAATGGAAATGGAATGAAAGGATGTAACTATGCACAACAGAACTTTTAGTAAAATAAAATGCTTATGGTTTTCAAGCTTCTCAAGTGGTTAATTGCTTGTATCACAGTTTCAGGTCATGTTAGTTCTGTAAGAAACAAAAACCTGATGATTGATGGATTATATCTGACTATATTTCAATGACTTCTGTTGTCATTTGTGCTCAGTATAACACAATTCCTGTTCTCATGCATCTTGCAGACCATATTACCAGATAAATGCAGCAGGTGGTGATTAACAGCAAAAAAATTAAAAGTAACAGAAAATAACACAGTAGTACAAAAATAAACATTTAGTATTTAAATGTTCATGTGAGTTTTTTTTTACCTTAATAATGGTCAAAAGTAATGGTTTTTCCCAATGTCAGTGTACCAGAACGTGCCACATGACCAGTGAGAAGGTGGTGACATGGGATAAAAGAATCTAACTCCAACATCTTGACATCTGTGGCCATAACAGAGAAAACTGCTGTGTCCCGGCTCAGTAAATACTATACCCCATTGTTTTATGACAAATATATGCTATTTTTTTTATGCCAGCAACACGTTTAAAAAAATTGGACAGGGGCAACAATAGACTGGAAAAGTTCTGTAATGCTAAAACAAACACCTGGTTGAATATCTCACAACTAATAAGGTTAATTGACAATAGGTCAGTAGGAGGATTGGGTATAAAATGAACCTCCCAGAGAGGTAGAGTCTCTGTGCAGTGAAGATGGGGAGAGGTTCACCATTCTGTGAAAGACTTCTTGGGCAAATAGTGCAACAATTTAAAAATATTGTTCCTCAATGTAATATTGCAAAGCATTTCGGAATATCATCATCTATGGTACATAATATTAGAAGAGAGAGAAATCTCTATACGCAAGGGAAAAGCCATGATCTTCAGGTTCTCAGGTGGCACTGCATTAAATACAGACACAATTCTGTAGTGGAAATCACTGCATGGGCTCAGGAACATTTCAAAAACCATTGTCTGTGAAGACATCATTCACAAATGCAGGATGGAACTCTACCATGCCATAAAGAAACCACATCTAAAACACAGCACATGCCATAAAGAAACCACAAACACTGCCGACTTCTCTGCACCCAAGCTCATTTAAGATGGACTGAGAACTCCTGTGGTCTGGCAAATCAAAATTTCAAATTCTTTTTGGAAATCATGGACGTCGTGTCCTCTGGGCTAGAGAGGAGAGGGACCATCCAGCTTGTTATCAATGGGCAGCTCAAAAACCAGCGTCCATGATGGTGTAGGGGTGCATTAGTGCCCATGGCTTGGGTAGCTCGCAGATCTGGGAAGGCACCATTAATGCTGAAGGATATATACAGATTTTGGAGCAACATATGCTGCCATACAGACAACATCTTTTTTAGAGAAAGCCTTGTATTTTCAGCAAGACAAAGCCAAACTGCATTCTGCGTGTATTACAACAGCATGACTCTGTAGAAGAGTCCAGATGCTAGACTGGCCTGCCTGCAGTCTAGACCTGTTACCCATTGAAAACATTTGGCACATCATGATACGAAAAATACAACAAGAGGGACCCTGAACTGTTGAAATCTTATATCAGGCAAGAATGGGACAACATTTCACTTTCAAAACTTCAGCAACTGGTCTCCTCAGTTCCCAAACATTTACAGATTGTTGTTAAAAGACGAGATGATGCAACACAGTGGTAAACATGCCCGTTTCTCAACTTTTTTGAAACATGTCACTGGTATCAAATTCAAATTGAGCATATATTTCTCATAAAACAAAAACAAAACATTCTCAGTTTCAACATTTGATATGTTGTCTTTGTTTTATTTTCAGCTAAATATGGGTTTATGTGATTTGTAAATCATTCTGTCTTAATTTACATGTTACACAGCATCCCGACTTTTTTGGAAACAGGATTGTAGTCTTTAAGTGGTGGGATGTGCCGTTCCGTTTGTGCTCTTTTTGGGAAAGTGCATATTGATTTCCTCACTTCTGAGAGGAATCTGGACGATCTGCAGGTATTTGTTTTGCCCTGTTGTGGAAGCCTTCTTAACATCCTAAGCGTAAGGTGCTGGTTCCTGAAGTGGCATTTCGATAATCTTTCGACCACTACCATACATGACAAACTCAAAAGTAGCAAAACCCGATACATGCTTCCTTCAAAGAAATCTAAAACTACTGCCACCTAGTCTAGTTTTAATGACCCGATTCTCACATTCTTTTTCCTGTACGATGTGCTGTGTTTTTGCAGATGGTAGGCATACACCATACTGTGGGACAGTTCCTCTAGCAGGAAATGATACAGCTGACTACCATTGGAGGAAAGCAGAAACAGGAATATTATGTACCAGATTTTAAAAAAATTGAAACTTGCAACATTATGTAAGCTGTTTCTGTGTGGGTGTTGTTATTGCTATAGATACAAACAAACTAAACATCATATGTGGAAATGAGGAGCAGTAGAAGATGCATCAGAAATTAGGCCCAGAAATACATACAGCTTAGTGTGATCTCATGTTAATGAACGTACATGGTCATTTTTCTGTATTCGGAATAGTAGTAGTTTTGAACTTTTAAACTGTCAGAAAGGTGTTCTGGATAGAGTTAATGTGAAAATTCATGTTAGAAATTATGCTTAAATTTTGCAATGGTAAATTTAAACTTTCAGGACTAGGTCTGGGTTAGAGAAGTTTTTTAATTTCTGTTTTAATAAAAGTTTTAGGAACAACCAACACTCAGCCATGAAGTAGCAGATTAATGTATGTAAAGTAACAGAGAGGGGTCGCCGAGTGCTGAAACGCATACTGTGTAAAAGTTGCCAGCGCTCTGTAGACTCAATCACTGAAGAGTTCCAAACTTCCTTTGGCATTAACCCCAACACTGTGCACCGGGAGCTTCATGGCCAAGGAGCTGTATGCGAGCCTCACATCGCCAAGCACAATACCAAGCGTCAGATAAAGTGGTGTAAAGCACACGATATTTGACTCTGAAGCAGTGGAAACGTGTTCTGTGGAATGATGAATCATGCTTCTCTATCTTACAGATTGCTAGGACAACGTTACCTGCCTGACTTTATTGTGCCAACTGTAAAGTTTTGTGGAGGAGGGATAATAGTATGGGGTTGTTTTTCAGGGGTTGGGCTTGGCCCCTTAGTTGCAGTGAAGGGAACTCTTAATGCTTCAATATGCCTAGACATTTTGGACAATTCTATGCTTTCAACTTTGTGGGAATAGTTTGGGGAAGGCCCTTTTCTGTTCCGGCATGACTGTGCCACAGTGCACAAAGCAAGGTCCATAAAGACATAGTTGGGTGAGTTTGGTATGTAAGAACTTGACTGGCCTTTCACAGAACCCTGACCTCAACCCCATTGAACACCTATGGGATGAACAAAGATTGTGAGTCTGGCATTCACATCCAACACCTGTGCCTGACCTCACAAATCCTCTTCTGGATGAATGGAGAAAAATGCCCACAGATATGCTCCATAATCTTGTAGAAAGCCTTCTTAGAAGAGTGGCAGCTGTTATAGTTGCAAAGGGGGGGGGGGCAATTCATATCAATGCTTATGAATTTAGAATGGGATGTTTGTAGGTGTAATGGCCAGGTATCCCAATACTTTTGTCCATATAGTGTATGTTTGTAAAATTGCAATTGTATGCACAATGTATTGATGATATTTTATGGTTCTGATATGATAGGGGTAGAATTTTTTAAATGAAAGACGGGTTAGGAGTAGGCCAAGAATTATGTAGTACATGTTGAAATGAGAATAAGGCGAGGTCTGACTACTGTTTGACTATAAAAGAGTTTCCGAAGAACAAAATTGTATCAGTTGCGTAATAATAGTCTGATAATCTGATCAGTATCCTGAGTAAATACATCTTCTATTGCTTATAGGTTTCTAAGAAGTATGCGTATATATTGTGTGTTTTCACATTCCAGTACACATCTGGGGTGCGTTTGTGTGTGGGAGGGGGAGAAAAAGGATGTCCTCCACATTCCACAGTTTGGATGATAGTAGACACATGTTTGAATAACACACAGTTGTTTAGTTGTGGTTAGCTGGTGTTTTATTGTGTTTGTCTGTCTCACATAAGTGTAAACTGTTTCTTAAGTTTATATGCTTTCATCCCTTTCTGCCCCAGCAATGGTTTTGCATCACCCTAACCATGGTTATACCAGCACAGCCTCAGTAGTCCGTTATATGCCTATACTCCATTCTCCACCTGTCTACCATTGATTCGTCTTCTTCTGCATCTTAGCTTTTCTCCCACTTTGCTGCAGTGTCCGCTTGGTTGTGTGCTAATCTTCACTTGTTGAGATCCAGGGTACTACATATCTTCTGTTTTGGCCATCCTCGCGGATGTTTCCCCAAGAGACTTCTTTACCACCATATTGTCCGCACTCTGAACCATGTGTCCGTACCATCTGAAACATGCTTCATGCATTTACTCCACAATTGGCATCACACTCATATGACTTTTGCTATCTGTGTTCACAACATGGTCCAGTCAGGTCAAACTGGTGGGGGTAATTCCTCATTACAGATCCTTGAGAAATAATCACACCAGTGTTGCAGAATAGCAGGTGTGTCACACAGAATCTGGCTCTTTACTCTTGATGGCTGATATATTTGGTTGACTGGCGGTGCGAGTTAGTGATACAATAGATCTTATTCATGCCTACAGGCGTACCCAGCTGGCAGTAGAGGTTTTCATAGTAATTGGCTTTAATTGGCTTTAATAGTGTCATAACCGAGTGAGCTCGGACCGGGGAAGCAGGAGAAGGAGATGAAGGCTTGGGTAAAAAGGGATTTAATGGGGAGATGGAGAGGTATACAGTACAAGGCAGGAACACTACACAGACTGCAATCACAGGACTTCAGATGTTAAACTGATTGTTATAACAATGCAATGACAGGACTAGGGAAACATACTCTGGTGTGGACTTAAATACACGGAACTGATGAAAACAACTCGAAACAACTGGTAGTAAACATGGGGAATCCACACGAGGTTAACGAGGGGGGCGTGGCACACAGGAGGATCAGATGAGCAGGGTGTGACAAATAGTAATTGGCCTCCTGGACTTTGTCGTCCCATCATCATATTTGTTTGTCCATGAAATTCCAGCTTGTTTTGTCCTTCCCAGGACCTCCACAGCTGCAGTGTGCATCTGGCTGGCTATATCATTCAAGAGGTCCTCTCCCAGGCAGGTGGCAGGGTTGGGGCCATTCCGGAATGCATTGATCAATTCCAGTCCAAATCAGAAAATGGAACTGGAGCTGGGATTGGAAAAAAAACTACAGGGAACAGAATTGGAGTTGAATTTGAATTTCAGGGAGATTTAAGTTCCAACTCCAGTTCCATTTCCTGATTTGGACTGGAATTGATCAATGCATTCCGGAATGGCCCCAACCCTGGCAGGTGGCATCCACGCTCATGTTGGAAAGGGCCCCCACCATTTGGATCTTGCACCCAGGAGTTTCCACCACTCAATATATTCAGTCCCCGTCCTCTGTGTTCTTGTTTCATGCCTGAAGTTGAGCTGGAGATGATGCTGGGGGCCTATGTTATCGGATGGGATCACTTTGGCATCAACTACCAGCTATTAGTCACATATTCGCAGCAGCCAATAATCAATCTGTGTTCAGTGTCCAGCACAGGTGTAGATGGCCAGGTGCAAGGTTCTCTTTCTGAAGAAGGTGTTGACATACTGTTTGTTTGAGGCGCTATTGTTTCAAGTGGTTAAAAAAATTGCCTGTGTTGCAACGTGTTGGACAAATGGTATCTTTGCTAAGTCTCCAAATTGCAGTAGATTGTTCCATGTTTCACAAATACAAATCATTTCTATGCAATCAAAGCAGAACCTTTTTGGAGCTCTTCCTCATCAGCCATGCTGCACACCATATCCAACCCATCTATAGATCTTGTGTTGTTTACCATGTGAAGATGTGCAATATTTTTAACAGTCTAATGGTATATAAAGTTTTTTTAGCCAACTTAGCTAACTGGTTAAAAAGGATTAGTTCAAAATCTAGTCACTAAATTGAGATCTGCCGAGTCAGATAATTGACAAAAAAGTGAGGTATACAGAGAGCTCTGAGATTTTATACAAGCTGAAACTGATTTGTTTCTCGTGGTCTGTATTTGAAGCCTCTGAACACGAAGGTGTCATGTGATAGGCGATTGTGAGTTTGCCTGTTTACTATTATTATAAATTCATTGGAAGCTCAGCTTAGCCGCACTTATGTTTAGTCGTCTCCCCGACAGCACATATTTATAATGTGCTATTTTCCTTATTTGTAGACTAAAGTAGATATAAATGTAGTGCTGTATTGCGATTCTTGCATTAGCTCTGAAATGTACATCGTGGACACCACTGTAACCGGTTACAATACAATATCGCCATATCGACCACCACTTTTTTATGTTGTTCCAAAATTTTCCTTTCTTGTCTGCTAAGCAGCCAGTTTCATGAAATGATGCTGAGTGGCTGGCTTGGTGTTGATCTTGACAGGCATGAGGTAATCAGATACTCGGTGCACCTCTACAAGATTGTCCCTTAGTTTCTCACTGACCACCACCAAGATGCTTTTGCGATTTTCCTTTTGAATGCAATAGATGACCTTGTGCCCTTCACCAGTGTCCCTCAATGTGGCACCTGTCCATTTTATTTCTTGTCAATGTTCATTGTGGTGAGTCAAAATTTTTGGACTCTCTTCTTTAGCCCACCCTGCTCACATCCTTCCCACATAGCTTCAGGCAGGGGTAACACATGTTGTCTTCGGAGAACACCCCAAAAAGTAGAGTTTTGATTTAATGAACCTGCAGTATCAATGCAACAAAAAATACTCCAGTGATTGTGTTGGCTCACCTGTTACTGAAGAACCCCACCCTTGAGAAAAGTCCGGGGTTGGACGTGGTGGTCGGATTTTGCCAGCCCATGACTGACTAATGTTACCCACTTTTAAAAAAATCCCTAGCCCAGGATCTTAAAAAGAAATTTTTAACTAGAAATTTTTTAATTGGTTTCCTTTAAGGTTTGGGAATGTTCTACAAGTTATAATAAAAAAAACTGCTTGCGTGTGCTATGCTAGGAAAATGGGTGGTTCACTCTTACTCAACTCCTATTACAGTTCTATGCTTCTTGTCCATATACTGTATCAGTACTGACCTTGCGTTTCTGTGCTCATGGTTATCTTTATAACTGCCATTCCACTGCTCTACGTAACATATTTTAAATAACTCAATTTAACTGTTTTGTTTAGAGATCTTCAGAAAGAAAAAAGGAAATTTTGTGAAGCATTGGGGAAGAATAATGAAAGGCCCTACAAGATCCCTTTACTGTAAAGGATGTTCCAGTAAAGTCAGAGAAAGATTAGTTCTCAAAGAAATTATCATTCTGATGGTGCAAGTGTTTTCTGTAGCCATGCAGGACTTATCCAGACCTGAACCAGAGCTCTCCTGTCCTTCTCTCTAGGGCTCCATGAAGCTATAACGGATTGTGATTTACTAGGCAGTAGTGAAGAGAGTAGCAGTCTTTAAGTTTTTCTACAATTCAAAAGTGCTGCCATTGGTACTGTTTTTATACTTCTTTTCTCTTTTCTTGAATAAAAAGTTTAATTCTAGATTCAGACAAATATTTGCAGTCTTGGAAATTAGATGTTGCACCATCAGACTACCACATAAATCAAGATGGGAATGTCGGGAGGTCTTCTGTATTATACATACCACTTTATATACAAGATGGTGTTAATAACAACTCTCACAAAACACTTTCAGCCAGTTCTCCCAGTAAGGCCTTTTAAATACTGAGGACTGGAAACCTTTCAAAAGTCTCACCCCATTTATTTGATTATCCAAAATATATAATTACACCGGAATAGCTATATATAATTTGCCTGTATTATTTATACTTAAACAATTCCTGAATTTATTTTCTTTGAGAAAATGAGGACATTGTTAATCTGCATGATTTACAAACTCACCAGTCACGTTTTGCTTGTTAATTATGGTATTATCTGTAATTTAGTACTGGTTACTCTTCATAACTTATGAAGCAATATTTGAAGTGAACCATAGTGATATTTATTCTCGCCCCATCCATATATAAGTGCAGTATATAGTGAGACAAATCAAAGTTCCTCCAGAGCCCCCGTGCAGCATACATACATGAGAGGCTGTATATTGACTGCACAAGACTTGATAAGTGCAGCAATGCAATAAATACACATAATGTAGATGCATGACTATCACAGATATTGCTGTATAAAATAAAGATGTAGCTGCTTACCAAGATCTGTGTAATTGGGTTTTAAAGGCATAGGATTGCAATTTGCAGTGGAATATTATCATTGGTGAATGTTTACTTGTGTACCTGATCACAGACATCACTTAATTTTTTTGTGTAATGTGTAAATTTGCGATAACAAATGCAACAGTATCAGGGATATTTTATAAAGGTAAATGAGAACTACAATTGTCTGGAATTATATTGAAAACTCACAAGTGTATATTTATGCATAAAAACAATGACTGTGGCCAACTCCAGGTGGTCTGTTGTTGTCTAGACTCCCTTCAAGGCATCAGGTTTGTATTATGTATTATGAACTACTCACTTTAGCATGTGAGGAGCACCATATAGAGGCATGTTGTTGTGGTGTTTAAAAGAGAGAACAGAAGGAGTTTTTTTGGGCTGGCATGGTTGCTAATGGCAACTAGCCTTCCTCTGCCAGAATAAATCCACTTCTAGCCAGTCCAAACTGAATCATTAGATTTTGCAGAAACAACTTGAGTTGAGCCAGGGACTGTTCCATTCTAACATTCCCAAGTCCCAGCAGAGTGCAGACTTTTTATGGGGTAAATCATCTTTGAAGGGCGAAAATATTGCAAGTATTTCCTGCCTGGTCTGCTTGAAATCAGTCATGCAGTTTGGTATTAAACTGGGTCTTCTGTTGCAGACACCTTAGACAGCTTCAGTGTTGATATTTGCAGGTCACTTTGATTCCCAGCACATTTCACCATATAATCTAATGTGAAGTATATTCTAATAATAGTAATATTTGGGTTGACCCCACTTGTTTGCTGAAATCCTAGCCATAATGTGTTTATCTATTTTTGTCTATTTATCTTATTTCAGTAGATTGTATTTCACATAACAAAAATACATTTTTCCCCCCATATAATTTGTGGTTTGGTTCCAGTACAAGACCAAATAAAAAATAGTGGAATATAATAGCATTGTTTTTTGCATAAAAAATGACCAATTTGGGCAAAACTACTCAAATTGAAAGACTGAACTAACAGAACCACAATGGAACACTGGAATGGTACTCTCACTTTTTACATGGGTCTATGGGTCACAACTTATAGACACTAATAATGTAGAATAATACTATATAATAATGGATGGATGGATAATTATACTAATAAAAACAATGCTGCTTCCCAGCATCACAAGAAGTTAAACTGTGGCCCTTTCTCTTCTACCTCCTTACACCTTACAGTTATAAACCAGACAAATTAGTGAAAAAGTACGCACATTTTTGTTTTTATGGTACATTTGTTTTATTGGTAGTGTAGAATTTATTCATAGTCATAATCATCATAATCTATCTTATAAAATTGAGTGTCAAAACACAAAGTATCAGAATAAAAGTACAGACAAGAAAATCAATTGTCTCCGCTGCATCTGTATACAGTGTGTCCACTACAGGGGCAGACTGGCCACAAAAAACAGCCCGGAAGGGTCTGTGAGGGGGGCGGAGACGGTGAACTGGTATATTTTGCCAATGGAAATCAAGCGGTTAGCTATGCATTATATATAGTCTGTCTATCCACTGTACGTATGTGATAAATATTTACACATGCAATTGAGCTTATTAGCCGGTCCAGCCTGGTACAACACGAAGAGATTCTCCGAACTTTAAGATGTAGAAACTACTTTCAGTCTGTATCTCAACCAGATCCAAGGTTGAGGAACCATATGCTAGGATACTTTGTTTATTGATTTAATATCCACACTTCCCACATGTGGGATCGTGACACAAGAAACATTCTGCAGCCTACAGCGTATCAGCCTTTTGATCCAAACAAAAGCTGTGGAACTGCTGAGTCCATGGACATTTTAGTACACACTTCCATCGGACAATATTTGTATAAAATAAATTTTATTTTTCCAAACGAAACTATGAAAAAGTCAACTATGTAAATTGAATAAGTCTTCCAATAAAATTAAGAATATCCCAAAAACAGTTGGTCAAAGTGAAATAAAGTGGACTAGTGTTAAAAAAAATGTGTATAGCCATGGTCCCCCTTTCCAACCAAATTGGATTTGTTGAAATTCTACCTGTTTCCTTCAGTTGCTTATTTGTTACCTGTTGCCTCATCAAATATAGGTTCTGGAAATGTTCATTGTAGCCACTAGGGTCACTTCTTCTAACTAATCCTCTGATCTGAATGAATTCCCCTGGATAGCTGCATTATCGTCAACAAGACCATACCCAAACCCTCCAAATTATGCCTTTATCAATAATGTATCCAGTATACACACCAGATCAGTGTATGTTATTATGTGCTTTCTGGTCTAAACTGAAAACTGGAGTTAATCTGAATAGTTGACCCAGGAATAGAAGGTTACCTATATTCATGTTCTAAATAAATTCTCTAAGCGGTCTAACATTACTTTCCAACTTGAACAAGGCGTTCATACTGTATATTTGTGTAAGTCTTGTCACACATGGAAATGCTCCAACAGCAGCTGACAGCAATCGTTGCTTAACCTTTGTCCTGAATGAAGTGAAAATTAACTGAACTGGCATAACATATGTTTTTATTCTACGTTAGATTCCCCAGTCTGCAGTCAAAGTACCCGTCACTGAGTGGCTTTGAGAACAGAAATATTGCTGTGTTTGATGAGGTATTCATATGAACCTAACAGTTCACAAGCAAAGGTTGCTAATGTTGGCCTCAGATTCTGAAATTCTGATGGTCTCAGGCTTGTAAATAATCTCTCTCCCTGCCCTTTGTCCTAGTTGAAGGTTAGGGAACACAGTCCAGCAGACTTTGGGCACAAAAGGGTATACTTGGCCAATGAGACAAAGAAGCAATGCTGCCAGGAGTAAAGGACATTGAGATTGTTACGGTGTTCTGTGTTTGCTTATGTCTAACATGATAATCGCCATTTACATGCAGCAAGACAGTTTCAGTTTTTAATTAGGTGATTATTTGTTAAAAAATTCTCACACAGGTAGTGTGTTTGTTATTGATAAATATCTGGTGTATCTTTATGTGGAAATGTGGTATGTTTTCTGATAGTTAGGAGCAGTTTTTTTTCCCCCTAAGTAGACTTTGTATCTCTGTTGAAATAATTGCACAACAGGATATGTTTCTTACATGTTCATTTGTTCAGTGCAGTTTTGCCATGCATACATACACATGTTAAAGGCTATTTTTTTCTGAAGAGTATTGTTGAAGCTTGTATCAGTGGTGTTTAGTGAACCTTAATTATGGTGAAAATGTCAGGTGGAATATTTATAGAATCAGCTTCTATTAAGTTTGTTTAATCTGCATCTCAGTGCTGTTATGCAGTGTGGTGAGTGTTTTGAGGTATACAGAATATTTTGTTGGCATAAAAAATACCACTTGCTCTGTCTTCTGCCCTTACTCTAAAATCACCTATTCCTGCCTCATATTACAGTAATGTTCAATATTAAACAGAAAAAAATCACAAAATGGTTTGTATAGTGGCCAGGGAAATGAGTTTTCTTAAGTTTCAGATGTGCTCTGAAATGACACTCCATTTAGCAAGCCAGCACCTTCCACATACTATCAGAGAAGAGAAGGGTAGCTCATTCTCAGCCTCTCAGCTGTGTGTCTTGTATTAGAAGTGCTGGAAGGTTCTAAGCCTTTTCTGTTTTGTCTGCAGGTGACATACCTTGGAAAAGTAACCATCACAGGGACGCAATTTCTGTCAGGGTGCACCGAGTCTGCTGTCATTGGTTTGTGGGAGCGCAGGGCACTGGTTCAAGATGATGTTCTCAATGCCAATGCTATTCTGGAGATTCGGCCATTCCAGGTGAGACTACACCACTTGGATAGCCATGGTGAAGCCACTGTAGCCATGGACACCTACCAGGTAGCACGAATTGCTTATTGCACAGCTGACCACAACGTTAACCCCAACATTTTTGCTTGGATCTACCGTGAGATCAATGACGACCTCACCTTCCAGATGGACTGCCATGCAGTAGAGTGTGAGGGGAAGCTAGAGGCCAAGAAGCTAGCACATGCTATGATGGAGGCCTTCCGTAAGACCTTCCAGAGCATGCGGAGCGATGGGCGCATTCACAAGAGCAGCTCCTCTGACGAATTCCCAGAAGACTTCACACCTGAGGATGGCTGAGCTGGGAATGCATGGGATGACAATGCATGGGAATTGGAGTTCTTTCTGGACCCACACAGAACCGACACAGAACAACAGCATCCAGCCGAAACTGAACAATAATATCTAACGAATACAGAAAAGTCATACACATCCACAAAGACCAATACTATAAAGTCAAAACAGAACAACAATTTGCAGCTCAGAAAGGTAACGAATCATCCCAGAAGAATCATTACCATTCAGCTAAAAAAACCTTTACCCTCCTGAGACTCAAGGAAAAAAGTGTCCTTCAGTTTTAGGTTATTTGTTTTTGGGGGAAATAAGACATCTTACAATTTAGATTTTTTCAAATTTATTTTTATTTTTAATTTCACAGCATGTCCTCTTTGGTGTACAACAGGAATATATACGTTTCCTTACATCAGTGAAAAGATAGATGCAAAACAATATGTCCACTACAATGGACATAAATGAATGGGTGGGGTCTCAGGAGGTTATAGTAGAAAATAATAAAGAATAAAACCATCTATGACACTTTTTTGTGGTTTTTTGCGCACCTTAAGGTTTGCGTGATCTAACTCCATTAGATTTATTAACAGCCCTGGATTAAAGCCCTGGATCTTTGACAAAAATGGGTCATATTTCCTAAAGTCCAAAACTCTATTACAGTACATCTCTCCCTCTTTTTCGTGACTATAAATAGTATAGAGTATATGCGATTTGTGTCGGTTTATTGGTGTGAATTTCAATAACATTTCTCCTGAATTTTCTCCTGCGCAGGCTATCAGCAGCTTAGAAAAGAGGTTCTGAAGCAGGTAATCTTGACTTGCTTCTAATTTCTTGTGAGATAAACCAAAAGTTAACACGATCTCGGCTGGATCCTACCTATATATTTTGTCATTTGATTCACATTGGGCTGGCTCCTAGCACCCTACTCCAACTATCTGCAGCTCCAGATGCAATAACCTGTCTTCACAGAGCACTGTTCAAGAACCCAGTGACAGACACACTGACACATAGCATTATACAGTGTTATCCAGATGTTGTGAAAACATGACATATTGTTTGCAGTGGCTTGGCTCAGAAATAAAGTTAAAACACAGATGGTCCAGGATGGAGAAATAGCCATGCTATGTGCTCTGATGCTTTGGAGTTTTATGTGGAGAGCAATTATTCTTTAGACTACATTACTGTTTTAATCGATGTAAAAATGTGGAAGCCAACCATCAAAGGGCTGGACCACAGGTTAAGGGAAAGGCCTGCTTCTGGCAGAAACGTGTTGAACATGAAATCACTTGGGCCAGTTTTCTGCAGGATGCATGACTGTCATCATTTGTGCTGCCAGCTCAGTACACCAGCTAGATTTCTTCTTGGATCTGGTTTTTGGTTTTATGTATTTTAATAGTTGAAAAATGGAAAATGTATAGTTATAAAAAAGCTGCCTCAAGGACGCTTTTTGTTATAATGCAGACTGTCCCCAACTTAGAACCTATGTGACTTAGAACGACTGGCACATATTACCATTGCTTGAAATTATGTAAGTGCATGTGGCTCAGTGGGCTAAGCCTGTGTGCCTGTAGACAGACGATCGCCAGTTTGAACCCAGCCTCGGCACGTCTGTGGGTCCTTGAGCAAGGCTCTTAACCCCCAGCTCTCTAGGCACTGCAACAGGTGGCTGCTCTTCGTGGCCAGTTTACTCTACAAAGAGCAAGTTGGGGGAGGCGTAAAGAGAATTTCCCTATGGGGATCAATAATGTGTCAGTTGTTCTTATATAAAAATACATTTCAGACGGCTGTACACCAGTAGTGCTAGGTTACCTAGTGAGTGTGGCCTGCCCTACAATAGTTGCTAGTAGTTGACCCTCCAAGCTTTATACGCATCTCCCAGTCTCATTCTGGCACCTAAAAGTCAGTAAAATGATCCTATCCTGATCCTATATGACTTGTCTGTCGGGGTAGAACCCAGTCGTAAGTTGGGGACAGTCTGTATTTTCCAGTTGTGTCTTTGGCAGTATTTGGTCTGAATTGAACACCATGTAGGAATGGTAACATTTGTATGTTGATGCAATTTTAATGAAAAAAACTCTGTGTACCCATATTCTGTGAATGAATTTTAACAAAGAAGGTCCTGGTCAGTATATATTTCTAAAGTTCTTTGCTAAGCTAATGTAAATAGAAATATTAATGTGTGTTTCCAAATATTACAGCATAAATGTTTATAGTTATTTTAAATGAACAAGAAACAACAGTGTTTAATACCCAACTGTGAATATTTAGAAAATCCTGTAGTGCTGGATGTTTAAGCCATGTCAAATCATAGCTGTACGTGGGAGTGAAGGTGTACAGAAGTGTTTATGAAATAATGGATAACTGTGTTCCGTTTTCAGTGCCTGGATTAGCTTTAAATGATTCATTGTGTCACCTTATGTGTTTTATATGCAGTATTTGCAAAGATAAAAAAATCAATTTATAAAGTTCAGTCATGTTTGTTGTGTGTGTAATTTTTAAATTTTATTTATTTATGTTTATTATTTGGTTGTCTTGAATACTGCACAATCCTGAATCTCATTAAGTTTGTAATGGTTCTTTCTTGGATGTACTATTTAATATATTGGTACAAAAAATATATTTTATATTGTGAAAATAATACCATATTTTAAAAATACTTTGTCTCAACAGATCAGTAATATTCAGAACTGTTGACAGTTCAATGCTCCTGTATAGATTATGTAAAAAGTGTCCTTTTTATATGAAAGTGGCTTCTTAAGAACAGAATAAATTATCGTGAGATTCATTTCTCCTAGAAAATAAAGGTTACTACAAACTATACATGAAACCTACTATTTAGACTTACAATTCTTATATTTTTTCTTGAAAAAATCTCACCAAAAGTTAAGTTGGATCTAAAAAAAGATTTATAGAGGGCCTTTCACAAACTAAGTATCTTAAGACATCCTTAGATCATAAAGAAAATCTGTAACTGTTCCTTTATCTAACCTCCAGCATTAGGGTTAGGTTTAGGGAAACAAGCTGTCCTTAATGTACATGAGACTACCTAGTAATCAACTGGTATCCTGTCCAGAATGTAATGCTACATGATATCTTTGTTTAGGTTTGGACTCCAGGATCACAGGTGCTCTAAACCGTGTTTAAGTGTGAAATATCTAAGATTTTGTTCCCAGTTGGAAATTCTTTGGAAACACACATACAATCATTAATTGCCAGGGAATCAAGTCCAGTCACTTGCATGACAGGAGGGCTTATTGACCACTTTATTAATGAGGAGAGTCAGTAAACAAAAATTTGATTGCGCAGAAAAAGCTTACGTCGGAGAGGCAGGAGAATAAATATTGTTCACTTTTGTGCTGAGATCCTGTATTTGATGCAATTCTGGAAGTATACACTATCAGCACTGTCCTTGTCCTCCCTGTTCAGAGGTCATCCAAAACCCATTCACATACCACATAGTATGCGATTGTTGTTCTTTCAGGTGGCTCTACATAAGTGGCAGCTATTGACGTAGCCCTCCCTCCCCCCCCCCCCCCCGGTATATTTTCAGACTTAATTATATATTAGTCATGGCTGTAAATATTACAGTAAATATTCAAATATCAATTACACTGTGGTCATAAACATTTTCCATTGGTTTCTAATTTCAATCCAATGCAGCCCTATTGAGCTGACACTTAGAAGGTAAAGCTGACAAAAATTAAGTTTTTAACAAGTGCACACTTTTCTGAGATGCAGTCATGCTGGTTGACCCTGCGCTGTGACCCCCAAGCTTGTTTTCACCTGTATATATGTCTGTGTATCTCATGGAGAGCAAGATGAGATAGGCGAAATGACACTTTCCCCACGGGGATCAATAAAGTCTCACTATTATTTCGTATTATATTGTATCATACTCTATTCTATTCTATTCTGTTCTACAGAAATACAAGTAAAATCAATGGAGTGGGCGCACACATGTAATATACGAGACTCAAATCCCCACATTTGCCAAAAGATTTGGGCACAGATTTTCCTTTTGCACAGTACATATACAAGATTAATTACAACCAACAAAAATAGTTTTTAATTTTTGGCAAATTCACTTAGAGTATACCAATTCTGTGTCCAAAAACAACAAACTAACAAGGAATATTAATGAAAAAGCTAATTTATCTTGCCTGATGGCTGAACTCGTAAAATGGTTAAACGTGCCTCAATCATCTTTGGGTCGAGAAAATGCAAGAGCACATGTCATTGGAAAGACTAGAAGAAGCATGTTTCACTGGGTGGGTTTAAAAACAGGTCATATTCCTTAACTAACTAATCAACTACTAAATATGCACATGGCGATGAGAAACACATGAAGTATTGCAGCTCAGTGAGGCAGAAAGCATTTTGCTTCATCGATATTCCTTTTTGCACAGTACTTTGTCAGATATGTTTTGAACAGCCTCACTTTTTTGGTTTCACAAAGAAATGCTCAATGTGATTGTACATTGGCATTAAAATAATACTTAATGTAACATGAATGTTTCTTTTGTCTCTTCTTCTTTGGTGAAGCTCTGCTTCTTGTAGTGCATGCTCCTTACCTCTGCTTGACCTCTTGTCTTAAAGAAACCATCATTTTCCATGGTCATCTGTACCAGGAGACATACAGCAGATTAGGCTGCCCCAAAACTGGGGGTCCTGGTCTCAGAAGAAAAAAATCTCAACACATACACTCATACAGAGGAATCATTGCATCAAGATTGAATTATATAATACTTTATTTGTCAAAACAATTGAAAATATTCACCTTTGGTGTATGAAGAAGTAAACCTTTCCAATACAGTATTTCCCAGCATGTAATATGCATGCTGCTAAAAAGAGCTACAGCGTAAATAGACACTGGGCTAGGGCCATTTCAGTTTGCAATCATCTTGTAAAAAATGAGCCGTGCATCAAAAAAAAAATTTCAATGGTAGAAGAGTGCCTTTGTTGGCTAGGTATATTACCGTAACTTTTTAATTTTTATTAAAGCCAGAATGTGGCTGCATTATGTTTTGTGTGGGATAATACTCCTAGGTCCCCCCATAGCATTGCAAAGTAATGTTCTCCAGATCACGGTGTAAACACTAAGTGCATAGATAAACAGGACAATTGCAGAAAAAAACATGTGTTAATAACATTGACACAAAATGCCAAAGTAAACAATGATGGAATGTTTAAATGGCAATGGTGTAAGCAGCAGAGCACATAAGTGGTATCTAGGAGTAAGTAATAAATAAATATCAAAGATAAATAATGTGATAATTGTGCAAATGGCAAGAAAGTGATAAAGTTGAGGAATGGTATCATTTAAGTCTGAGGACAGATTGAGGTTGAACTGCAGAATTGAATTGTGGTGAGTGTAACATTTCTGAGAGCTTGAATGAGCAACATGAATGAAAGTCAGAATGGATTGTTAGAGCCAAAGAAGGCAGCCAGGGCCAGTCAATCCTACAGGCAACATAGGTGGCTCACCTAGCGAGCCACATTGGCTAGGACCCATACTGGAGGCTGCAATATGTCTGAAAAGGGAAGGACAGTGGGTAAAGCACACCGGGTTAAAAGTAAAAAAGAAGTGAGACTGAATGAAGAGGTTGTAGGACATTTAGAAGGTTAATGGCTTTTCCACAGCAAAGAATTTTTCAGAGAGTCCCCTTAGCATCCATCAAAATGCTACAGAGAGTTCATTTCCACAAGTTGGGCTGTCATGTACCTTGGCCACATGGAAAAAATAGATAATTATAAAAACAGATTATACTTGATTGCTCCTCTCAAAGTGTTTAGCTTGGAGGAGTGACATAGTGATGCAGTGGTTAGCACTGTTGCCTCACACCTCTGGGACCTGGATTCAGGTCTCCACCAAAGTTCCATGTGTGTGGAGTTTGCATGTTCTCCCTTTGTCATCGTGAGGTTTCCTCCAGATACTCCAGTTTCCCTCCATAGTCCAAAAACATGCTGAGGATTATGCTTGTGATCCTGAATAGGATGAGCAGTTCTGAAAATAGATGGATGGATTTTAGCTTTGACTTATCAGTTGATCACAAGAATTAAAAGGCACAACTAAACTCCAGCCACATTTTGGTGTACTGATCTCAGCTTTCCAGTTTACAGTAACACATAACTTCCTGTCCTACTAATGATCAGGAGAGATTCTGAGCAAGGTGTGATAAAACTCCCAGCTTTAATAAACATCCGGGACTTGCTGTTCTGCGGGAAGGGAAACGGCAGGAAATGCCAGAAATGTCCATCCACAAAAAACAAGTCTGAGAATGCAGCACAGAGCATATGTTGCTTTGGGATGGAATACTACTTATTCCCATCTCCATTGTCCTCCACTGGTAGAGATGTGAGGCAGCAGGACAGTGTCAGACGGTCTTCAGATGAAGGTAAACGTGGTGCTTCTTGCACAACCCCAAACCAGAAAGCTGGGACAGTATGGAAAATGCAAAATGCAAAAAAAAACAAAAAACCACAGTGATTCTGAAATTGACTTTTATTTCATTGCAAATATTATGAACCCAAGATATTTCATGTTTTGTGTAGTCAATCTTATATAATTTGTTAATATACATCCATTCCTGCATTTCAGGCCCGCAACACATTCCAAAAAAGTTAGGACAGTAAAGCATTCACCACTTTATGATGTTGCCATTTCTTCTCCCAAAACTTAAAAGACATTGTGGCACTAAGGATACCAAACGATGAAACGTTTCAGGTGTTATTTTGTTCCATTCTTCATGCAAACATGTTTTAAGGTGTGCAAAAGTACAGCAGTGTTTCACCTATGATTATATTAGGGGACACCCCCACACTTGAGGGTCAAGTTAATTTTATTTAATTTTATTTTCTATATAGCACCAGATCACAACAGAAGTCATTTAAGGTTACCTTTCCAATAGAACAGGTACAGTATATACATTGTCCTTTTATTAAACAAACTAAACAGCCTTATGTTATTTATCTTATTTACACAACAGCTTGTCATTTTTGTCTCTACGCGGTCGCGCATTTACAATTCTCCTCTGCTCTCTGTATTGGGCATGGCGGAGTTCCGCCCCCATGTGCGTGCACAGACACGTGAGCACCCTCCCACCAGCGGACAGAGAGCGCGCGTCGGAAAATATGTCACATCAACCACCTGAACAGCAGGCAAAAATATCTGCGTTTTTTTGACTACTCTCATTAAAAGAACCACATGAATACCATGAATCCTGTCAGTGTCCATCTGCCCCCCCGCCCAAAGCTGTAAACCTAGGGGAAACACTGTACAGGGTCATCATTGTCGCATTTTCCATTTTAAAATTCTCTATCCTTTTCTGCATTAATGGTACCATCACAGAAGTACAAATTACTTTTGCCAAAGGCACCGACCCAACCCCAGACCATGACAGGCCCTGGCTTTTGGATTTGTTGCTGACAATGGACTGGATGGTCCTTTTCGTCTTTGGTCTGGAGCACACGGCATCCATTTCTTCCAAAAAAGTTCTAGAATACTGATTCGTCTGACCACATTACGCGTTTCCACTGTGTGATAGTCCATCTCAGATACCTCAGAGCCCAGAGAAGTCGACGCCACATACGGACAAGATTAATTTAAGGCTTATTTTTTGCACAGTGAAGTTTTAAGTGGCATTTGTGAAAGTAACTCCAAATTGTAGTGCTTGACAAAGGTTTGCCAAAGTAGTCCCTTGCCCATGTGGTGATATCAGTTATTGATGAATGACGGTTCTTGATACAGTGCCGTCTGAGGGATCGAAGATCATGGATACCAAGCTTAGGCTTTTGCCCCCCTGCCTCTTACACACTGATATTCCTCCAGATTCCTTGAATTGTATAATGATAGTATGCAATGTAGAGGCAGAAATATGCAAATCCTTTCCAACCTTTCTTTGAGGATTGTTTTTTAAGCATTTCAATAATTTTCTTTCACATTTGTTCACAAACTGTAGATCCTCTGCCAATCTTTGCTCCTCCAGGACTCCTTTCGTGGATAGTGCTTTTGAATCACCTGTTGACAGCACCTGTTTGAAATCACATCACTATTTAATTTTTTTTTACCTCATTACTAGCCATAAATGGCTCCCGTAACTTTTTTTGGAATATGCTGCAGGCCTGAAATGCAGGAATGGAGGAATTCATTCAATTCAATTCATTTTTACTGTATATAGCGCCTTTCACATCAGAGTTGTCCCAAAGTGCTTTACAGGGTTGTGTTGTGATACATGAAACAGAAGTTGAGGGAGATACAGGGGTAATGGGGAAAAAAGGAAGGTAAGACATTGAATAAAGAAGCCAGAAGACAACGGAGGAGAGGAACCAAAAACTCCCAAGTAGGGAGAAAAAAAACCTCTGGGGGGTCCAAGGTCAAATGGCTGCCCAACCCCCCTGGGCATACTAACATTACTGAAAACAGAAAAGAGTGGATATGCTTGCTAAAAGGGAGGTATATGCTTGGATTAAGAATGAAGTCAAAGTCCATTGATGAGTCCATTATCTATGTTGGCCTCTGAGAAGTGGCCAGGGTCTTTTCTCCACGTTGGGCTGTGTCGGGTGGCACTGAAGGCTGCACCCACGATGATATAGTTCATATGGCCCATTTGCGATGTCACCCCTCCATGGGACTGAACCAGGACTCCAGCTCAGATGGTGCCCACCCCCGGCACCACCCGGACATGTGGGAAGGCAGAGAGCATGGATGGTCAGAACATTCGTTGACACATAAACGGGCAAGCATAGTAGATAAAAATGACATGTACAGCAGCACCAGCAGCCATAGTTATGGTGGT
This sequence comes from Paramormyrops kingsleyae, assembly GCF_048594095.1. NCBI lineage: Eukaryota > Metazoa > Chordata > Actinopteri > Osteoglossiformes > Mormyridae > Paramormyrops > Paramormyrops kingsleyae. Next base: position 24,431,236 of record NC_132813.1, read on the forward strand.
AGGTTGCAGGTAAGCTGAACTGAAGTAATGGGACAATTCGAGCTGCTGCATTTTGAATACGCTGCAAGGTATTTAGTGTGCAGTGTGTGCTCCTAGATAGAGCATTGCGTAAGAAGCACGCCTTCGATACTGCATTTACATGTAATTTAAATGAGAGGCTTGTATCTAAGATGACACCTAGGTTACGGGCTGAACTGCTGATGGAGCTCAGCCCGTAACTTAGGTGTCATCTTAGATACAAGTTCAGCCCTTTGGAGTGAAGTGCGGAGATTATACTATTCCTATCTGCAGACTTGCCTCCAAACAACAGAACCTCGGTTTTCTGAGCATTTAGTGACAAGAAGTTTTCTGCCATCCAGATTTTAACCTCGTTAAAGCAATTAGCTAAGGTAACAATAGGTGTGGTGTCGTTAGGTGTAATTGAAATGTACAGTATATTTGGGTGTCGTTGGCATAGGAGTGATAGTTAACATTATGTTTTCTCATTATGTTTCCTAATGGCAGCACATTGTCAGGATTTCGGGCAGAAGATACGGAGAAAGACCGGCGACCTTGGATAGCCCGTGTAGCGTGGATGGTAACCCAGATGCGGAGTTTACGCAAAGAGGTAGGATAACCACATGATTATTCTAAGAACGCTCTTTAAATAAAGAGTAGAGATTCCCACCGGAATCTGCGTGGGTACCATCCATGCTACACGGCTATCCGCTGAAGCCAGTCTTTTCTCGTCTTTCAGCCCGAAATCCTGACAGGCTGCGGGTGCCAGAGCCGGACTGGAGGCAATTGAGGCAGGAGGAACAACTGCCAGATCTCATCTGGCTGTGTGCTCTGATTATGCCATGTCTATAAATGCCTCGATCTGCTTAATCTCTACTAACGTGCTAATGCGCATGCTAATGCTCCAATGCGCAAATCCTGTCCTCCAACTTTACAAAAACTAAACACTTCTGGCACACTATACTATCAGGAGTGTCGGAAGGACGGTCTACACTGTACATGTAGGCGGGATTTTTATGGTGACAAGTAAGGGTTAACAGGAAACACCTGTGAGGCGGAAGTATGGACGATATAAAATGCCGGCGAATGAGTGAGCGGGGAGGCCTCTCTATGCTCGGTGGTGCTTGGAATCTACGCTGCAGCTGCCATATGCGAAGGCGTGTATCTCGGGGAGATTATCGTGTTGTTGGGATATAAGGCGAGTACTGGTGGGGTGCGGCGGGTTGGGAAGTTAGCGACGCAGGTCCACGTTCAGTGGCAGCGGCGTGGACTCCAGGCGCCACGGGAAAGGTTTGTGGTTCCTTCTAGAAGCCGGGGTATTATTTATGTTGTGGGTTTTTTTTTGTTTTTGGGGGGTTGTGATGTCATCCCCTGACTAGTTCATTTAAATAATATTGTTGTTTGATATGAATTGATTTCTTTTTTTTGTGTATTCGTTTATTTAGGAGGAACCTCATGTTAATCTGTATTCCTGACCCCTTGTCACGGATGTGTGAGCTGCCCAGGCCCTTTTATTGTACAAGTGTGAACTATAGCAGTGTGTTTTAGCTAATTGTGAAAAGTGTTTCAGAGATTGCTGTGTTTAGATCATTGTGTGGGGGTTGTGGTGTTGCCTGGCACTCCACTTACTTATTGGGGCAGGGACATTGAACTGTGGAATCCTGGTAATAAATTCTTATTTCTATACGTCTGTTGTGAGCTGTTTCTTATACCTGCTGCCCAGTTTAGCCAAGTTACAAACGTGCATAATTGTGAAAAGTTATTCCCTATTACGTACATACCACAGGAGCTACAGAGCACAGGCGTAGAAAACATGGCCCTTACCTTTTTGATTTAAACGGAGATCGTGGGTCGGTGCTTGCGAAGTTGATTAATCCGTCAGGGTTTGGAAATTATCGGAAGACTATTAAGCTTGCGAAGTTTTTTTCCGATGACTTAATTCTAGTTATTATTTAGGTGATAGCTATAGTTTTAAAGTTTGTGCCCTTCTGGCAAGTCGTTTTAATATTTAATCACTAGACTGGATATGTATTGCAGATATCTCTAATTCAATTATTCCTAATCAAAAAGAGCATTTCAGATATCAACAATGACATTCTTCCTATCCACAATTCTCATTTCAGATATTCACATCGTCATTCTTCCTAGGAGAAATTATGTCACTTTTGCCATTCATGTCTATTGGGCTTTCAATTTAAAATATCCACAATCATATTTCAGATATCTACAATTAAATTCTTACTAGGAAAAACTCCCATTTCAGATATCTACAATCCAATTGTTACTAGTCATAATTTTAATTTCAGATATCCAAAAGAAAAAAATACATTCCAGATATATATAATGTAATTTTGAATATACAAAAATACATTGTGAATAGTAAAAATGTCATTACAGATATCCACAATTCATATTATGACTAGTAAAAATACAATTGTAGATATCTACAACTAGAATTATGACTAGGAACAATGCAATTGCAGATATCTACAAATGTATTGTGAATATCTGTTGATGAGTAGCTAGTAGAGTTGGATGTCTGGAGACCGTTCCTGGTCTGGAGACCGGTCTCGAGACCACTTTTACGCTGTCTTGGTCTTGTCACAGTCTCGACGGTCTATGCTCTTGGTCTTGTCTTGGTTTCGGATCCCTCGGTCTTGTCTTGGTATTGCTGTCTTGGTCTTGCTGTTTAGATCGACATAGTGGTCAGGAGATTTGGAGTGAAAAGTATCCGACACACAACGTAACGTTCCATAATGCAACATTATTATTATTTTGCCTTTTGCGCCCTTCAAATGCAACCAATCAATGACATACATGCATTTTGTTGTGATTCAGACATTGGCGCTCATCCAATTAAAATACGCGTTATACGCGCAAAATAAGAGTAGAGCTAGTTAAACATCAGTTAAATGTAGGGCTGTACGATTTGGGGAAAATATCGAATCACGATATTTCTGACAAAAATTGCGATTACGATTTGATTTGAGATTTAAATTTTTTATGTCAAGCTTCAGTTCAATATTCAGTGTGTAGTAGACTTGTAGTCAAGACCGCCTAAACCAAGACCAAGACACTACCAAGACCAGAGGGTATCGAGACCAAGACAAGACCAAGACTAAGACCAAGACAGACCGAGCCAAGACCAAGACAAAGTCGAGACAAGACCAAGACCGAGACTGAAAAAAAAGACTCCCTTAACTTTTGTGTGCTGTTGAGGACTGACATGACGGGTACTGACTGGTCCCAAAGTCTTCTGACAAAACAGCTAACACCTCCAACAACTGTCTAAACCAGGGGTCGGCAATCTTTTTGATATGGAGTGCCAATTATATATTTCCTTGTTAGTCCGCGTGCCATGTTAACAACGGGGGGGGCTACCATCGAGTAGTCAAACCAAAGCAGCAGGCGCGCCAAGCAACAGCCAATGACATTTCAACATCATAGGAGACGTCTGAAAACTTTTAATGTGTTTAATAATTAGGGTTGTGATCTAGAGACCTGCGCGGAACAAATTTTTCAGTCCCGCTCCTGCCCGCTCCCGCAAGATTCTGTCCTGCTCCCGCAAAAAAATATATATTATTTTCTCCAGCTCCCACCCGCAGTATTCAAGTTTTGTCCCACTCCCGCCCGCAAAATCCCGCAGTTACACATATACTGTAAGTAGTTTTATTTTTACCACTTCTTCCCGCTACTCTGTTATTTGTTTCACTTGCTTCCCTTTTGAGTGTATATAAAAAAAGAAACGGAAAATAAACAAATATGTTTAGTTTTATTTGAGTTTAATTAAATGGAATGATGAACATGGACACAAACGAGGAGCATTTCAGAACATAGAAATACACTCAGAACAGTTAGAAATAGGCTAATAATATTGCAATGAAACAAAATAATAATAAACGTTGATTTCTCAAGTGGTCAAACAGAAAAGCATTTGGCCTAATACTGCTTCAGAGCGTTAGCCTTTAATTTAGTCGTTCTTGTTGCTTTTGTGCAGTAGATAAATAATAGAGTACTTGTTTTTAATAAATTAATTTTAAGATAATTCCATTTTGTGGGAGTCCTGCGATTAATTCTATTCTCCCGCAACCCGCACATACATGAGGACCTTACTGCCCGCACCCATCAAATCTTGTCCCACGCCGCACTCGGTGCATTGGGTCCCGCGGGTCCCGCGGTACTCCCGCGGGAGTGCAGGTCCCTATTGTGATCATCGTCAGCGTGCCACCCGAAATTCCTCCGCGTGCCTAGGGTTGCCGACCCCTGGTCAAAACATAGACTTGGGAAACACTCTTTACCTGATTTAGGTATCCCTTTTTTTTTCTCCTTTCAGGGAATGGGTTGATGGGAGGGAGAATGATGTGTAAAATGTTTGCTGTGTTTGCTGTGATATGCGAACTAAAAAAGTAATAAATATATTGTTAAAAAAAAAAAAACAATGACAAATAACAACACTAAAGGTTTATGCTACTGTATCCGTAAAAGGGATACCGAGTACGTGTAAATATTCAAGCATAATACAACAGCAGAATCGTAAATTACCAACAAATAATAACAAACTTTACTGCAGCTTACTCCTAACACAATTACTAGGCTACAACCTCTGTAGCCTAATATACTGTAACACGGCGATACAGCAGTCAATACACAATTACTTTACGACTCTGCGGCAAGCGAGAAACTAAATGTGCTTTCTTTCTATAATTAACTAACGGAAACAAGTTAGATATAGGAAACTTACTTTATATCAAGTTACCCACACGGGGAATTAAGGAAGACTTCACAACTAAATAAAATAAATCTTCAGAAACCAGCACGTCTGGGTTATTCCGTCTCATTCGCAGCTCTGAAGCCCCGCACTTGCGGAGAGATCGCGTGACCTGCTTTAGTCGGCGGAAATTCTTAAAGGCGCCTCACCCTCCATCTCTCTTGTACAGCCGCCCCTACATTTGTTGCGCAAATGTACTTCTTATAGGTAGGCTAAGTGGTCTCTGGTGGGGTAGCTCCTTGGTTGTCATCATCTGGAATGGCAGGTAGCTTGATGAGACGAGTTACTGGACGGTGGTAGGACTTGTCCTTGATCCAGATGTCAGCTGAACGAACGTAACCATCCTTTCCAGGGTACGTGGTTTCCACCCGACTGACTGGCCAAAGTGCTCTAGGTAATTGATGGTCCATAATCATGACAACGGTTCCAGGTACAAGATCGCCCACCCCAACTGTCCACTTCTGGCGCAGCTGCAGGGTAGGCAGGTAATTCTTTATGAAGCGGCTCCAGAATTGGTTGGCTAGTACTTGTGTGTGGCGCCATCTCCTCCGACTGAGCATCTCCGACTCCGGGTACACAACCTGGGGTAAAGAGGTATCAGGCCGCCCCATGAGCAAGTAATTCGGCGTCACAGGGTCCGGGTCAGCCACATCAGAAGAGACGTATCCTAGTGGTTTAGCATTTACGATTGCTTCAACCTCCGTTAGTAGCGTCTGGAGTACTTCTTCAGTGAGGGTTTGTGCTCCCAACATGGTCTAGAGAGCAGTCTTAACTGAACGGATCTCACGTTCCCACAAACCTCCAAAATGTGGTGCATTGGGAGGGTTGTAGTGAAACTTAATTTTTGTGAAGCCAGTAGTGTCTGAAGGTCAGGACTCATGGTGTTAAATGCTTGCTGCAACTCCTTATCACCCCCTCTGAAATTGGTTCCCTGATCAGAAAGAATTTCAAAAGGGGTTCCACGGCGAGCTATAAAGCGTCTTAAGGCCAGCAGAAAGGAGTCTGTGTCCAAGCTCTGAAGCAGGTCTAGATGGACGCACCTGGTGGTCAGGCATTTAATGATGATACCCCATCTCTTTTCATTACTATTACCACGTCTCACCAGGAATGGTCCGAAGCAATCTACTCCAGTGGAGTAGAAGGCTGGCTTCATGAGGCGAAGACGGACTGGGGGAAGGTCTGCCATCTTAGGAATTGTAGGTTTAGCCCTCCACCTCTGACAATCGATACAGGATTGTTGGTGACATCGAATGGCTTCTCTTCCCCTGAGAATCCAGTAGGTCCTTCGGATTTCAGCAAAGACTCTGTCAAGTCCAGGGTGGTACAATTTCCTATCATATTACTGAATGAGTTGGCGGGTAATGGGATGCTTGGGATCCAGCACTATGGGATGTAGAGTGTGAGGGCTAAGGTCTGGAGCATGGTATAATCTTCCACCCACACGAATGACCCCAACACTTTGGTCAAATTCTGGTGATAGAGTGAGGAGACGGCTGGATGGCTCAATAGGTTTGCTAGTTTTCAGGGCCTGATATTCCTCTGGGAAACTGTCCATTTGTACTGATCCGTAGGCTGTTTCGGATGCATCACAGAAGATATGTAGTTCTCTTCTCACTTGTGGGTTGTCCAGGTCGGCTGGTATGTAACACCTAGGAAGAGCAAGCAGGGGTAAATACTGAAGCTCTGATTCCCAGGTCTTCCAAGCTTGAAGGAGGTCTGAAGGGAGGAGTGGGTCACCCCATTCCCTTTCTTTCATCCACAACTGACACACTAAAACTTTGGCCCTGGTAGTGTAAGGCAATATGTATCCTAAGGTATCGTATTAGCTGGCGAGGGTACGGTATATATTCCGCATTGTCACTTCTTTGCTGGGAAGTGGGCGATGTCGATAATGTAGGCTGTCTGGCAGGCAGTGCCAGCTGAGACCTACAGTAGGGTTAACTCTTCAGGGTTACTGTGAGATTGGGATATCCAGAGCTCAGTATTCTTTGATCTTGCTTTTGCAAGTAAGTGGCTTATGACAGATGCCTTATTGCTGGCCCACTGCCGGATCTCGAATCCACCTGAGGCCAGTAGTGATCGTAGTGTGTTGACCACCTTCTTCGCATTGTCTGTAGAGGGAAGGCTTTGCAGGCAGTTGTCAACATAAAAACAGCGCTCAACTGACTGCCGTATGCTGTCACCTGGTGGGCAACAGGTGAAGACATGCCGTTGTAAGGCAAATGTGGCACAACATGGACTGCAGGTTGTGCCGAATGGGAGGACCTGCCACTCGTACATATCAGATGGTGCTTCTGGCTGTATGTCACGCCACAAGAATCTCAGTAGGGCCTTGTCTTTGGGAAGCAATCGGACCTGGTGGAACATGCCCTTTATGTCTCCACTTATACCCACCTGATGTTCTCTGAAACGGATCAACACTCCAAGGAGAGAGTGTTGGTCCTGGGAGCTGGAACGTGTTCAGATTCTCTTCCTGATTAGTGAAGGAGCAATTGAACACCACTCTATACTTTCCATTATGAGATACAATGTGATGGGGAATGTACCATGATTCCTCTGATTGCTCAGCCTCCTGGGTCGAAATCTTGATGACGTAGCCAGCTCTCTCCAATGTATGGATTTCTTTTCGGTATTGGGTGGCTAGCTGAAGGTCTTTGACTAGCCGTCGTTCAGTGCTGCAGAGGTGACTGACAACTGCCACCTTTGGTGTGTGTAACTGTGGCATGTCCTTAACCCGAAGTAGCGGGGTGGCATAACGGTCCACCCAATTCACATGCACTCGCATGGTCTGTGCCTCTAGCATTTGGATGGCCTCTTGATCTTGCTGCGATCGCGTCACAACCCTTTCACTCTGGTAAGGCAGAACATCCATCTGCCAAAGCCGTTCCACTTGACGATGGAGCTCTGTGGAGGGAGGGCAGCTACAAGTAAACAGACACTGTGCTGAGTGACTTGGTTGCTGTAGTAACTTGGATGGTCCCTGCAGTGTCCAACCAAGACGGGTTTTAACTGCTGCTGGGCCACCAGGGGGGCCAAGGCGGACTGGCTCCACTGGTGTTACGAGTTCAGGGTGATCTGAACCAATGAGGAGTAAGGGGTGCGCCCTAGTGAGAGGAGCTATGCTGTAGGTATCCCTCTGAGGTGCACATACCTTTCTTGTAGGGCCTTCACTGGATAGGTATACTCTATAGGTGGTCTGCTGTGAAGGCTCCATAAATCTTAAACCTTCTCTGTGGGTTACTCATGGGTGAAAGTGTGAACTGCACAGAATAGCCACGCAAAGTCTTAATTTCTTGATGTACAGTTCGTAGTTTCAGGTGTTCAGGGCTCCCACCTAATCCAAGCTATTGTGCCGCGGCTGCAAGCAGAATAGTGTGCTCTGAACCATCATCAAGGATGGCAAATGTTTCCAGCGCCCTCTGCTGGTGGTGCAGGATAACCTTGATAACCTTCAGGTACACTTGACCCCCACAGCGAGGCTGATCCAGGTAAAGTGTTTCTGTAATGGCATTGTAGAGACTACTGCTTTCTTTGCTGGCCTCACTCCTTCGTTGATTAATGTCATGAAGGGCCGATAAGTGCTTACCCTGGCAAAGATGGCAGGGCTTCTTTAGATCACAGTCCTTTGCTAGGTGGGATCGAGCGCATCTCCAGCAGCGTTTGTTGTCCCTTATCCAGGTAATGGCCTGATCCTTGTTGAGGGCTGCAAATGCAGCGCACTGACTCAGGTAATGTGCTGTGGAGTTACAATGCGGGCAAGTAGGCTTGACCTTCATGGGAGGTTTGGGCTAGGCTGATGCAGTTTGGACTGTCTCACCTACAGTGCTTTGTTGCAGTATGGTTGTGACCCTCTGAGGCCGAGAGATGGCCTTCTGCTCCTTCACCTCTCCCTTCCCTCCTGTAGCCCTTGTTGGATCGTATTCCATGCAGTTAGCCTCCAGTTGCAGCCAGTCTGCAAACTCAATAAGGGAGAACTTTGCCTTGTCCGGGTTGTTCTTTAAGTGGTGTCTTCTAAACTACTGCTGCTGATTGCGAGGTAGCCTGCTCAACAGACACTGCACATTGGAACCACTGTGTAGCTCCTCAATACCATCCTCTCTTAAGGCTTTGAGCATTCCTACTATGGCCTGCACATGGAGAGAGAATTCATCAAAGGCTCGTTCATCTCCTGCGCGAAAGAGTGGTAGGCCCTCTAAGGTCTCAATCTCTTTCAACACAAACTGATAGGGTCGTCCATACCTTCTGTCTAGAGCTTGCAATGCATTAGTGTAGGGCATGGAAGACTCTGCATATACTAGGACGAGTCTGTGGGCATTAGGGACCTTCACATGCTTGAGGAGGATTGAATACTTATAATGCTCGGAAAGGCTGGGGTGAAGAAGATTGCTCAAAGCCATTCTAAGCTCAACATATTGGGCCCTGTCTTCCCTTGTAAAATCTGGGAAGGTGGGGCCCTCAACTAATGGGAATCCTTGAGGGGGGAAATAGGCAGGGTAATAAGGAATAGGATTGACACTAAATGGAAGGGGCGCCTGAACTGCTGGCTGTACAACGGGAGCTGGTGGAAGTGGCGTTGCAGTTGGTGCAGGCTGTGCATGGAACTCTGGACCTAATGGAGGAGGGGGGTTTGGAGCATATGCTTGTTCTGGCTGGTAGGAGGACTGGAAGCGGGGTTGCACTGATGGGTCCTGCTTCCATATTGAACGTAAGGGCAATGACTCTATTCTCTGTGGTGGCCAAACCCTCTCTGCAACTGAGGTATGGCATGGTGATGCGTAGTAATGCTCAGAAAGGGATGGGTCTCTACTAATTGGTGTAGCCATTCTTGGTTCACTACGTCTAACTGAAGGTACAGATGGCTCACCGGTATAGCTGACCAGGTAGTCATCAAAGCGTGCTGGCCTCTGCGTCACTCTGCGTGGACGCTGACAGGAAGCAGGTGCGGAGCTGGAGGTCCTGTGCTCTGGGAATGCCATGGTAACAACCTATCCGGCTCGAAGGACCATTTTGTAGATGGGGGCTCTGCATTAGTTCAGGTGGAGTGTGTTGTCACCATGGGGTGTCGATAAGAACACTTAGGACAGGGCACGACAGATGCTTGCTCTTTGGTGAGGATTTATTAATTTCCATACAACTTGAGGCATGACTCTGCACCTGCCTGTATACTGTTGGATCTGTGTGGTCTGAAACAAACAATATAAATACTTAAAGGGACTTTCCCCTGTAAAGTACAGCCTGTGCATTAACAATGACAAATAACAACACTAAAGGTTCATGCTACGGTATCCGTAAAAGGGATACCGAGTACGTGTAAATATTCAAGCATAATACAACAGCAGAATCGTAAATTACCAACAAATAATAACAAACTTTACTGCAGCTTACTCCTAACACAATTACTAGGCTACAACCTCTGTAGCCTAATATACTGTAACACGGCGATACAGCAGTCAATGTACAATTACTTTACGACTCTGCGGCAAGCTTTCTTTCTATAATTAACTAACGGAAACAAGTTAGATATATCAAACTTATTTTATATCAAGTTACACACACGGGGAATTAAGGAAGACTTCACAACTAAATAAACTAAATAAAATAAATCTTCAGAAACCAGCACATCTGGGTTGTTCCATCTCGTTTGCAGCTCTGAAGCTCCGCACTCTGATTTGCGGAGAGATCGCGTGACCTGCTTTAGTCGGCGGAAAGTCTTAAAGGCGCCTCACCCTCCATCTCTCTTGTACAATATATATATATATATATATATATATATACACACATACAGACACACACACACAGCGGGGAAAATAAATATTGAACACATCAACATTTTTCTCAGTAAAAATATTTATAAAGGATTTATTGACATGAAATTTACACCAGATGTCGGTAACAACCAAAGTAATCCACACATACAAAGAAATCAAAACAAATAAGTACATAGATTAAGTTACAGGTATGTGAAATAAAGCGAAATGACACAGGGAATAAGTATTGAACACATGAAAAACAGGAGGTGCAAAAAGGCACGGAAAGCCAAGAAACCAACTGAAATCTGTCAGTATTTAGAAAGAAATCCTGCCCCCTATCAGTGCAAATTAATATCAGCTGGTTTAGTCCTAATTGATGGCTTATAAAAAGGTTTCTCTTTACCAAGGTGTCACACAAGAAGCATTTCATGATGTGTAAAAGCAAAGAGTTCACTCAAGACAGTCGCAACCTGATTGCTGCATCTGGTGTAATGTCAATATATCCTTTAGGAATATTTACTGAGAAAACTGTTCAATACTTATTTTCCCAGCTGTATATATATTTATATATAACATTTATATACAACTAATTAAACAAACACAAACTTATTCAAAGTATATACATTTTTAGACAAGGCAAATAGCATGAATGAATATGAATCTACCTGTTCTTCGTCAAAAAAACAAAACTTTTGACTGAGTTTCATTTTCAACTTTGGAAAAAATGTGGGATTTTTTAATAAAAACATCCTGTTGGATCTTATTGTGCCATTTTCCAAGCCTTTGTGTAAGATCTGAAATGTTATATAGTTACAAACGTGAGAAAAACATAGGATCAATGTATGAAGTGGTGGATTATTTCTTAAAGTTAATATTTGTATGTGTATATATTAGGGCTGTGAAAATTAACGGGTTAACACAGATTAATCCATCATCATGATTAATCTGATTAAAATTAACGCAATTAACCCATCTACAGTGCAGAATGACTCAAAATCCCTGAAATGTCTCTGGCAACCCATTTGCCCTGGGAAATCGTATTCCGAGTCGGATTCCGAGTTTTGAAGCCGGAAGTGACGACATGTGCGCTCTCATTTCTTGGAGATCCCAGAAATATCTTGGAGCAGCACAGAGGATCCCGAGTTCAGAATCCAAGACGGCTGCGTCTTTTATCAACAGAAGGGAAAGTTGTAGTTTTATACTGTTTAAGCACTACTTCTCATTTGTGGCTCATTAAATTGGTGGCACACACTATTCCATCCAATTTATTTGTCGACGTGTTGCTATGGAGTTTTATATGTAAAACACCGCACGTAATGTGTTATCAACTGATATTGCTAAAAATGGCAATTAACCGGGCTAGAATTGGATTTCATGATTAGTCTGATTATTTGTCGGATTTACGGTAGTTTGGGCTAATTGTAAGTGAACGAAGATAAAGACCATTTAAACTGAGGTACCTTAAATACGACAAGTTGTCTGGCTAAGCAAAAAATCTTGCTTTTTGATATGGGCCCATGGTATTGCACGTCTGTGGCATATGGAATGCATCCGACTCGTGTTCAAGATGTTCAATAAATGCATATACAGTACACTCACCTAAAGGATTATTAGGAACACCTGTTCAATTTCTCATTAATGCAATTATCTAATCAACCAATCACATGGCAGTTGCTTCAATGCATTGCTGCGAGGATTGCTGGGATTGCTGCGAGAGAGTGGTGTTGAGCTGCAGCGATTGTTTGGGATTGTTTTTTGGAGTGTTTTGAGTGTTTGTGTGCTTTACCTGTTTACGTGGGTGGCTGTTTATTTCTATTTATTGTTCTTATTTCGGTCAGCGTGAGTGCTTGTCTGTCCTGCCTGTTAATCAACAGCGCGATTATTACCGACAGAGAGCTGCGGGTGTCGCGTGAGCGGCGTTTTTCTGTCCGCGTTTAAACTCCGTAGCAAACACCCGCGGGGCGATTATAACTAATAATATCTAACGTCGGTATCGCTACCAAGCGTCGGAAAAGGACAGTTGCTCCTGAGCTTTGCTCGGTCGCCAGTCGGGGCCGGGAGGACATTTTCCACTTTTTTCCCGCTCCGGCAGTAGCCTGCTGTGAGGGGGTTTTTGTGGTTTTTCGACCTCCCAAGAGCAACTTCGATTTCGCCTTGTTTTTAGTTCATACTTGGTTCAGGCAGAAGTTCTTCTGGTAAGTAGTAGTAAGTTTATCAGGTTTAAAATTTTAAATAAAATAATAATTAAGTTCCGTTTTAACACAAGTAATAACTTATTTTAGTGTACTCCGCACGTTACTGCATTTATTGTTACGCAAATTAATCTTTATAGTTAAATACACTATATAAATTTACTGGGCTGGGAGTACGGGGTCATAGTGAGTTAGTTAATTATGGGGCCGGCTCAGTGTTGCGTTTGCAAGATGTTTGCCCTTCTGGACGTTAGTGTCCAGTCGGACTTCATCTGCGAGCGATGTAGGCTAGTGGACTCACTCATGGTCAAGGTTCGCGACCTTGAGGAGCAACTGGCTCGCATCCAATGCAACAGTGAGTTAGATGAGCTAGTTGATACGCCGTTTAGGGAGACGGTGTGTACGCCACTAACGGGGGGGAGGGAGAATGAAGAGCAGAGAGGTCGAGAGAGCTGGGTGACCGTAGGTCGTAGACGCAGGAAAAGGCGTACACACGTTACAGAGGCGGCATCACCTGAGGTGTCTGTGTCTAACAGGTTTCAGGTGCTTCCAGCTTTAGAGCCGGAAGGGACTGGGGAAGCAGGTGGGCCCTTGGGCACTGAGGAGCCCCCTCCCCCCAGAAAGAGGGAGGTTGTGGTAGTGGGGGATTCAATTATTAGGGGAGTAGACAGTTATGTGTGCACGCGTGATAGAGGGTCCCGTACGGTGTCTTGCCTACCTGGTGCCCAGGTAGGAGACCTTCCAGATCGTGTGGACAAGCTTTTGGCCCCAGCTGGGGTGGATCCAGTTGTCGTGGTGCATGTTGGCACCAACGACATAGGCAAGGGTAGAAGGGCTGTTCTGCAGGATAAATTTATAGAAGTCGCCAATAAGCTTAGAAGCAGAACGTCCATGGTGGTATTTTCCGAAATACTCCCCGTGCCACGCGCAAGTGAGGCTAAGTTAGCTGAGATAAGGAGATTAAATGCGTGGCTAAAAGGATGGTGTAGGAAAGAGGGGTTTAGGTTTATGGGGCACTGGAGGACCTTCTGGAACAGGTGGGACCTGTTCAAGCCGGATGGGTTGCATCTGAACCGGAGGGGAACCAGTGTACTGGGAAGGCGTATTTGTAGAGTAGTTGAGGAATGTTTAAACTAGGGACTGGGGGGGCAGGGAGGTTAGTTAAGTATGTAACTGGGGGGAAACGGAAAGCCCAAAAAAATCATATTATAAGTAGGCACTGTAATAAGCCTACCCTTTGTTGTCTGTATTTAAACGCCAGGAGTATTAGGAATAAAATTCATGATTTAGAGGCTCTTATCTCATCGGACTCTTATGATATTATAGCAATAACTGAAACGTGGTTGAGTGATAAGGATGGACAAGAATATAATATGGATGGTTACACGTTGTTCCGTAAAGACCGTATAGGTAAGAAGGGAGGTGGTGTTGCAGTATATGTAAAGGAAATCTTGCAGGCAAGGGAGCTTACTGATATAAGTAAAAGTACGGAAGCTATATGGGTAAAATTAGATGCTACAAACTCAAATAGCCTAATTGTCGGTGTTTGTTACAGAGCACCCAATGTAGCTGCTGAGGAAAGCAGATTGTTATACAGTGATATTAGGATTATGAGCAATAAAAATGATGTGGTAGTTATGGGTGATTTTAATCTACCGGGGATGCAGTGGGACATTGTTGCTGGCTCTTCTGAAAATGAACTTCAGATGGTGGAATTAGTACAGGATTGTTTTTTTACTCAGTTTGTTAACACCCCTACCAGGGGAGATGCCATTCTTGATCTTGTTTTGTCTAATAACCAGGACAGGATTGGTAAATTAGATGTTTTAGAACCACTTGACAGTAGCGATCATAACATGGTTAAATTTGAGGTTAAGTTTAGTGCCCGAAGAGCAAAGTCCAAATCAAAAATATATAATGTTAGGAAGGCTAACTTCAATTGTATGAGATTAAAACTAGAAACTGTGAACTGGATGGAGTTAAATAACAAAACTGTTGAAGAGGCATGGGAATTTTTTAAAAGCACATTATTGCAAGTACAAGAGGACTTCATACCTGTTTCTAGCAAGAATAAATCTAGGAAATTGCAACCTAGGTGGTTTAATAAGGAAATAAAGTATAAAGTAAGGAGGAAAAGGGCTTTGTTCCAGAGATGGAAAATAACTGATGATGACATAATAAAGCAAGAGTATCTAAATCTACAAGCTGAATTAAAAAATGACATTAGACGAGCTAAAAGGAATGTCGAAAGGAAGATCGCATTGGAGGCTAAGGATGACGTTAAAAGTTTCTTCCAGTATTTTAACTCTAAAAGAGCTCTAAAAGCTGAAATTACTAATCTGCAGGATAGTAAGGGTCTTATAATTGAAAACGACATTGACATAGTAAATGAGTTCAATGATAGTTTTGCACGGGTATTCACTGTCGAGGACACTAGTAACTTACCAGTTCTTATTACTAATCCAACATCGTCTATAACTAATATATATATAACTGAAGCTGATGTTTTGCAAAGCCTAGCTAAGCTCAAAATAAATAAAGCACAGGGCCCTGATGGCATCTTACCTATAGTGTTAAAAGAGATGAGGGATATTATTTGCCGACCCTTAACATTACTGTTTCAAAAATCCTTATCTGAAGGTGTGGTACCTTCTGATTGGAAGCATGCCAACATAACGCCCATTTTCAAAAAAGGGGATAGAAGTAATTTGTCAAACTATAGGCCAATCAGTCTAACTTGTATAACTGGTAAAGTTATGGAGGCTATAATCAAAGAGAAAATGGTAGATTACCTGGACTCAAATAACATTTTGAGGGATAGCCAGCATGGATTTAGGAGAGGTAGATCCTGTTTAACAAATCTGTTGGAGTTTTTTGAGGAAGCTACTCAGGAAGTTGATGATAAGAAGGCCTATGATGTCATCTATTTAGATTTCCAAAAGGCTTTTGATGTTGTTCCCCACAAGAGGCTCTCACTTAAACTCAAAGCGACAGGTATTTTAGGAACTGTAGCGACTTGGATTGATAACTGGTTAACGGATAGGAAGCAGCGAGTAGTTATAAGAGGCTCGATGTCACAGTGGGCCTGCGTTCATAGTGGGGTACCGCAGGGTTCAATTTTAGGACCACTTTTGTTCCTAATTTACATAAATGATATAGACACCAGTATATACAGTAAACTGGTGAAATTTGCAGATGACACCAAGGTGGGTGGTGTAGCAGATACTGAACTAGCGGCTCAGCAGCTACAGCGGGATCTTAATTTAATTATTGACTGGGCTGACACCTGGCAGATGAAATTTAACATAGACAAATGTAAGGTACTCCATGTAGGGAGCAGAAATATAAAGTACAGGTATTTTATGGGACCTACTGAAATAAAGGTAGCTGATTATGAGAAAGACCTTGGTGTGTATGTTGATGCTTCCATGTCTCATTCTCGCCAGTGTGGGGAAGCAATAAAAAAGGCCAATAGGATGTTGGGGTATATCTCCAGGTGTGTGGAGTTTAAGTCAAGGGAGGTAATGCTAAGATTATACAATTCCTTGGTGAGACCTCACCTAGAATATTGTGTACAGGTTTGGTCACCATATCTTAAAAAGGACATAGCGGCCTTAGAAAAGGTGCAGCGTAGGGCCACAAGAATGATTCCTGGTCTTAGAGGAATGTCATACGAGGAAAGGTTATTTGAGCTAAATCTGTTCAGCCTCAAGCAAAGGAGACTGAGGGGGGACATGATCCAGGTCTATAAGATTCTAACAGGTTTGGATGCTGTTCAACCGAATAGTTACTTCAGCATTAGTTCAAATACAAGAACTCGTGGCCATAGGTGGAAATTAGCGGGAGAACATTTCAAACTGGATTTAAGGAAGCACTTCTTTACACAGCGTGTAGTCAGAGTATGGAATAGTCTTCCTGATAATGTAGTGCAAGCTGAATCCTTGGGTTCCTTTAAATCAGAGCTAGATAAGATTTTAACAACTCTGAGCTATTAGTTAAGTTCTCCCCAAGCGAGCTCGATGGGCCGAATGGCCTCCTCTCGTTTGTATAGTTCTTATGTTCTTATGTTCTTATTTAAGGGTGTGGTCCTGGTCAAGACAATCTCCTGAACTCCAAACTGAATGTCAGAATGGGAAAGAAAGGTGATTTAAGCAATTTTGAGCATGGCATGGTTGTTGGTGCCAGACGGGCCGGTCTGAGTATTTCACAATCTGCTCAGTTACTGGGATTTTCACGCACAACCATTTCTAGGGTTTACAAAGAATGGTGTGCAAAGGGAAAAACATCCAGTATGCGGCAGTCCTGTGGGCGAAAATGCCTTGTTGATGCTAGAGGTCAGAGGAGAATGGGCCGACTGATTCAAGCTGATAGAAGAGCAACTTTGACTGAAATAACCACTCGTTACAACCGAGGTATGCAGCAAAGCATTTGTGAAGCCACAACACGCACAACCTTGAGGCGGATGGGCTACAACAGCAGAAGACCCCACCGGGTACCACTCATCTCCACTACAAATAGGAAAAAGAGGCTACAATTTGCACGAGCTCACCAAAATTGGACAGTTGAAGACTGGAAAAATGTTGCCTGGTCTGATGAGTCTCGATTTCTGTTGAGACATTCAAATGGTAAAGTCAGAATTTGACGTAACCAGAATGAGAACATGGATCCATCATGCCTTGTTACCACTGTGCAGGCTGCTGGTGGTGGTGTAATGGTGTGGGGGATGTTTTCTTGGCACACTTTAGGCCCCTTAGTGCCAATTAGGCATCGTTTAAATGCCACGGCCTACCTGAACATTGTTTCTGACCATGTCCATCCCTTTATGACCACCATGTACCCATCCTCTGATGCCTACTTCCAGCAGGATAATGCACCATGTCACAAAGCTCGAATCATTTCAAAATGGTTTCTTGAACATGACAATGAGTTCACTGTACTACAATGGCCCCCACAGTCACCAGATCTCAACTCAATAGAGCATCTTTGGGATGTGATGGAACGGGAGCTTCATGCCCTGGATGTGCATCCCACAAATCTCCATCAACTGCAAGATGCTATCCTATCAATATGGGCCAACATTTCTAAAGAATGCTTTCAGCACCTTGTTGAATCAATGCCACGTAGAATTAAGGCAGTTCTGAAGGCGAAAGGGGGTCAAACACCGTATTAGTATGGTGTTCCTAATAATCCTTTAGGTGAGTATATGTATGTATGTATGTATGTGTGTATATATATATGTATGTATATATGTATATACTGTATATATGTATATATATACATATATACTGTATATATATATGTATGTATATGTATGTATATATATATATATATATATATATGTGTATATATATATATATGTATGTATGTATGTATATATGTATGTGTATATATATATATATATATATATATATATATGTATGTATTAGGGGTGGAGCCGAACCCGAATACGGTATTCGGAAAGGCACAAATAATGTGTTTTTTACGAATACTTATTTCGAACAAATACTTAAAAAAATATTTGTATTCGGGAACAAGAAAAACTTTATATCAAAAAGCTGCGTTTCCTCTTGAGACCGCAGTGCATGCCCGGATGAGTGAGTGAGTTCAGGAGTCGGGGGGAGGGGGGGTTGTAAAAGAGGTGACTGACACAGGCTGCTCCACACAGTAACAGAGAAGGCTCGGCTGAGCGAAAAAAGACTTAACTGTATCACTATTTTTGTTGAATAGATTTTTGTACCTTAACTGGGTTCCGGAGGCAGTTTATAACTTTCGGGAAGCAGAGTTTGATCGGGAGATTATTCCATTACGCTGCATTATTGACGTCTGCAATCAGGTGCTCTCATGTTCGCTCTGTTTACGTAGCTCTGTTAGCTCGCTAATTTAGACAATAGGCTGTTGACAGAGTAACCCCAGACAGCAATTCCCTCTGTGCCGGATCCGTTTTCGAATCACTAGATTCGCGTAGCAGTCACACTCACTATGCACCTCTGCGCCAGCTTTGCAGCATATTTGTCCGCAAGCTCTGACTGACAGTCCGTCAGAAAGGTCCGTATCTGATCCGGAGCAGCAGCGCAGACCGGACCCGCGCTTTTTTAAATCTCGCAGATGCGCGTGTACGTGCCTCAGTAAGAGGTAACTGAAGAGTCACACAACAACCAGTGAATACCTGCTTGTGGTTCTTGGTAAGTGCATTATAAAACTATATTAAGATTGACATATAGGTGATAGTTCCATCCATGCGATTAAAAAACATAACTAATGCGAAAGTAGGCTTAAAGTAAGAATTGGCGATTGTGGTGAAAGCCTGTTCTCAAAATTGGTGAATATCTCCGTTCGAGTGGATGTTATGTGCAATGAGATGCGGGCAATATTTTTGTACGTCTGCGTAAAATTCTAATTTTGGGTTCAGTGTCACCAACTTGGCAGTAAATATTATCTAAGCTCATTTCCAGCCTGTTTGTGTCTTCCAGTTCATTTATCTGGTTAGCATGCAAACGTTACTTAAAGTTGCTCAAACTTAGTAGGCCCAGTTGATGGGACCCTGTTTACACGGTTTTTGGATAAATCAGCAAACTTCGTTTAGTTAAATGTTTGCATAACGTTTATTGCTAGTGTTAGCATAAAATCTTTTTCAGATTTAATTTTGATAGTGTTTGAACAAATATGTTTATTTAGATTTGAATTGTATTTTATCTATTAGGTGAAACATTAAGTGTATTTTTCCCCCTTTTTTCAGTTTCTTACTTGTTCATTTCAAATTCAGATTCTCAT